>NC_092342.1:143027500-144227500 GCF_046630445.1 Rutidosis leptorrhynchoides
GAAAAACTACCAAGACTTCATTCTGGTTTACATTATACACATATAAATGTACCTGAAGTAAATGTGGTAGTTAAAGAAAAATCATGTGATCCTGTAATGATCAGTTTGTGGCATGAGAGATTAGGCCACCCAGGATCAAAAATGATGAAAAGAATAATATAAAATACACATGGACATCGGCGGATCAAAGGATCCCTCATGAAGCACTTATCCCATGTACATCATGCTCACTTGGAAAGTTGATAATAAGACCATCACCTCTTAAGGTTGAAAAAGAATCACCAATGTTTCTTGAAAGAATTCAAGGTGATATATGTGGACCAATTCATCCACCATGTGGACCATTTAGATATTTTATGGTTCTAATAGACGCATCTAGTAGATGGTCTCATGTTTGTCTATTATCAAGTCGAAATATGGCATTTACAAAATTTCTTGCTCAAATTATTAAATTGAGAGCACATTTCCCTGATTATATTATTAAAAGGGTGAGACTAGATAATGCCGGTGAGTTTACGTCTCAAGCATTTAATAACTTTTGCATGTCTATTGGGATTATTGTTGAACATCCCGTTGCCCATGTGCATACACAAAATGGTTTAGCTGAATCATTAATTAAACGATTGCAGCTAATAGCTAGACCATTGATAATGCGAACAAACTCCCAGTATCTGTATGGGGCCATGCAATTTTGCATGCTGCATCATTGATTCGCATTAGACCAAGCACAAGTCATACATATTCTCCCTTGTAACTTGTTTTTGGCCATCAGCCAAATATTTCCCACCTTAGAACATTTGGTTGTGTGGTTTATGTCCCTATCGCACCACCACAACGCACTAAAATGGGTCCTCAAAGAAGGATGGGAATATATGTTGGATATGAAACATCTTCAATAATAAGATATATTGAACCCATGACGGGTGATGTTTTTACAGCACGTTTTGCTGATTGTCACTTTAATGAAACATTATTCCCTAGATTAGGGGGAGAAATAAAAAGTAAAGAAAATGATGTTTCATGGTGTGAACCTTAATTAATGTATCTTGATCCTCGCACAAAAGAATGCGAGACCGAAGTTCAAAAAATAATGCATATGCAAGAACTTGCGAATAAATTGCCTGATACATTACAGATACAAAAAGAGTGACTAAATCATATATACCAGCAGCAAATGCTCCAGCTCGAATTGAAATTCCAAAAACTAGCAATAATGTCATTCTTGAGTCTTTGCCACGCCAGAAACGTGGGAGACCAATTGGTTCCAAAGATAAAAATCCTCGAAAAATAAAATCAGCTGATAATGAGGTAAAAGAAAGTGTTCAAGAAGAACTACAAATCAATACTCCTTCTGCAGAGGAGATTGATGATGTCAATACGGAATTTTCAATCAATTATGCACATTCAAAAATATTATGGAACCGAAATGAAATGAAAAATCTTGATGAGATATTTTCATATAATGTTGCATATGACATCATGAATGATGATGATGATCCAGAACCAAAATCTGTCATGGAATGTCAAAATAGACATGATTGGGATCATTGGAAAGGAGCAATACGAGCTGAATTTGAATCGATCAATAAAAGAAAAGTTTTCGGATCTATCATTCTCACACCTAAAGATGTGAAACCTATGGGATATAGATGGGTTTTTGTGCGAAAAAGAAATGAGAAAAATGAAGTTACAAGGTATAAAGCTAGACTTGTAGCTCAAGGTTTTTCTCAAAGACCAGGAATTGATTATGAGGAAACTTATTCTCCTATTATGGATGCAATTACTTTTAGATACTTAATCAGCCTGGCAGTTTCTAAAAATTTAGAAATGCATCTCATGGATGTTGTGACTGCTCATCTTTATGGATCACTTGATAGTGATATATAGATGAAGATACCTGAAGGATTTAAGGTATCAGAAGCAACCAATGCAAAACCCAAAGAAATGTACTCAATCAAGTTACAAAGGTCTTTATATGGGTTGAAACAATCGGGTCGCATGTGGTATAAACGATTAAGTGATTACTTGATAAGCAAAAGGTATACCAATAATCTTATTTGCCCATGTGTTTTCATTAAGAAAACAACATCCGGATATGTGATCATAGCTGTTTATGTTGATGATCTTAATATCATAGGTACAAATAAAGAGATCCATGAAGCCATTCAACTTCTAAAGAAAGAATTTGAAATGAAAGATCTCGGAAAAACCAAGTATTGCCTTGGTTTACAAATTGAACATATGCATAATGGTTTACTTGTACATCAAACAATATATACTGAAAAGATTTTAAAACATTTTAATATGGACAAGGCAAAATCATTAAGTACTCCTATGGTTGTTAGATCACTTAATGTTGACACTGATCTATTTCGTCCCTGTGAAGATCATGAAGATATCCTGAGACCAGAAGTACCATATCTTAGTGCAATTGGAGCTCTTATGTATCTTACAAATTGTACAAGACCTGACATTTCTTTTGCAGTTAATTTGTTGGCAAGGTTTAGCTCAGCTCCTACCAAAAGACACTGGAATGGGATAAAACACTTATTTCGATACCTTCGAGGAACTACTGATTTAGGATTATTTTATTCTAATGAATCGAAACAAGATTTGGTTAGTTATACAGATGCAAGTTATTTATCTGATCCACATAAAGCTAAATCTCAAAATGGATATGTATTCCTAAATGGAGGTACCGCAATATCATGGCATTCTCAAAAACAAACACTTGTTGCAACATCATCAAATCATGCTGAAGTGATTGCATTACATGAAGCTACTCGGGAATGTTTTTGGTTGAGATCAATGACACAACTCATTACTGATTCTTGTGGACTAGAACGCGATAAAAGTCTAACAACTATCTATGAAGATAATGTAGCTTGCATAACACAGATGAAAGAAGGGTATATCAAAAGTGACCGAACAAAACACATACCTCCTAAATTCTTCTCATACACTCAAAACCTCATTAAGGACAACCAGATTGAAATGAGATATGTTCAGTCCAGCAAAAACTCTGCTGACCTTTTCACCAAAGCACTTCCAACTGCTATTTTCAGAACACACGTTCATAATATTGGCATGAGGCATGTTCAGAAGATGTAACAACTCAAGCGTTGCCTACTTGAGGGGGAGTCAACTCTATGCTGCACTCTTTTTCCCTTAGCTAAAGTTTTCTCCCAATGGGTTTTCTTTATCAAGGTTTTTAACGAGGCAGTACTAGTTATTCTCTAATAAAATTGTCATCCAAGGGGGAGTGTTATAAAAGTCAATATTGGATGCTAATTTTATTATTATTATAGATATTGCATAGTATATTTTTTTGAGTATAAATATGTGTGTTATGAGTTCATAATTCACACACTTCAAACATATATAAAACACATACTTCTCTCATATTCTCTCTATATACTTATTAGTCTATAGTCAAGAACCAGGCCACTAAAGGTAGTTATAAGCCTACTGAATTATAACAATGATAACTAATAATATGATAACAATAATGATAATTTTATTTACTAGTAATAATAATATCAATGATAATAATAATCTTATTTGTTATAATAATATTAATATTATTAATTATAATAATGGTATTAATAATATTATCACTTATATAAATCAGATTTTATATACATATATAGTTTATATTAGATATAATATTATTAATAATACAAATATTAATGTTATAATAATACAGTAAGTAATGGTCATATTATTAATATAACATTTACTTTATCTTGAAATAACATATAACATAATAACTTTTATAGAATATTTATTATTTATATATAATAATATACATATAATAATATTTATGTATAAGAATCATATCTATAGACTTATTTTTAATAACAACCTTTGTTTTATATTACATGTTCAATTTTACTGACTAATTGGCACTTTATTATTTCATACAATTATATATACACATATATTTATATATATATATATATATATATATATATATATATATATATATATATATATATATATATATATATATATATATATATATATATATATATATATATATATATATATATACACACACACACACACATTTATTTATAACCAATTGTTCGTGAATCATCGAGGGTAGTCAAAGGTTAACTGAATCCATGTAAACATTTCAAAAATTTTGAGACTCAATATTACAGACTTTGCTTATCGTGTCGAAATCATATACATATTAAGTTTAAATTTGGTCGGAAATCTCCGGGTCGTCACAGAGGTAATATTGGAACATACCAATGAGATTGAAGCAAACATAGAATAAGGTTTGTCCAATGAAAGGAGAAGGTGGTTTGAAGTGAATGCTTTGTTTAACTCGAGGTATAACAAAGTTCTCAACTTCTTTTACCTCCTTGATTTGTGCGAGTTGGTCAAAGGGGTCCTCATCACTCCATGATGTGTATGTCATTATGTATTTGAGTGATGGTTTATAGGGTATCCCTGACGCAAAACCCGTCTTTCTTCTTTGTGACTTCTGGTTGGTCGTAATGTTGTACTCTAAGGATAGAGGTGGGACGATGTCCATTGACGTCTCCAATGTAACAACATTTACAACTACTTCGATGCTAGAATCCTCCTTCTTTTTCTTCTCATCTGGGCTTTCCATTTCAATATCTTCATCGGCCTCCTCGTCACTCTGGTCGGGATTTTCAAGTATAATTGGTTTATAGAGTTCTTCTAAAACGAAGTCCTCTCTAGTCATTAAAAGATCAAAGTAAGGTGGGAGTAAAGATTGGGTATGTGTGGAGTGGTTATTCTTCTTGTCTTCTACTTCTATCTTCTTCTCATCATTCTCGAAATTTTGTTCACGGAAGATGACTTCATCAGTGGATATGGTATTTATTTCCCCGTTCTCATCAGAATGACATACAGACTCGTCGATCGTGAAAGTGACCGCTTCTCCACGGGCTCTCAAGGTGGTAGTCTGTGAATAAACGTCAACGATCGCTTTGGCTGTATTCATGAAAGGCCTTCCTAAGATGATAGGGGTTTTCATGTCTTCTTTATAGTCCATAACCACAAAGTCAGTAGGAAAGAGGAATTTGTCTACCTTAACGATGAAGTTCTCAGCTATTCCCTTAGGATATCTAGTGGATTGGTCAGCTAACTGGATGCTCATTTTGGTAGGGTTAAGGTTTTTGATTTTGAGTCTCTAGAATAGTGAGTAGGGCATGAGATTGATGCTGGCACCAAGGTCAGCGAGAGAAGATGTGACGCCCCACACAAAATTAACGTGTACGGATCATCAACAACAGGATCATTACAAGGTCAAATACTATATGCTGTTTTAAATAAGTTTGCATTCATCAAAAGAGGTAACGTCTTTACCGACGTCAAATGTTTTACAAACGATAGTATGCTTCTACGAATAGAAAGCAATTAACATAAGTACGAGACCCGAGGGTCATTACAAATTCATTGTTTAAAATTAACATAGATCGTGAATGCAAGGTAAATGTTTCATACAGAGACATCTCTAACAAAAGCAGCGGGAGTCTACACAGCAAGACTACTACAGCGGAAGCATCAAACCTCTAAGCACCTGAGAAAACATGCTTAAAAACGTCAACACGAATGTTGGTGAGCTATAGTTTAAATTATAACAGTAATGTAATGTAGACCACGAGATTTCGTATTTCAAAACAGTATGAAAAGTATATGCTTAACCGTGGGCACTTGGTAACTAACTTAACGTAATATCACCCCCTAAAAGTACACTTGGCGAGTGCGTAAGTTTATGAAGTATTAAACACCCGTTAAATGCTAGCACGACTAGCCCGAGTGGGGATGTCACACCCTATGGATCCATACCTAAGATTCGCGTTCACCGGTTCAAAAACCAATGACAAAATGTTACCGAGCTAAGGGGAAAGTTTATGCCGTTGTATAAACCACACATATATAAAGTTTAAATACTCGTGCCTAGTAAGTAAAACGTAAAAAGTGCATGCATTCTCAGTCCTAAAAATAGTTTAAGTAAAAAGGGATGCTATAACTCACAGTTATTAAGCAGTAAAAGTCGATAAGAGATACGTAAGCAAGTAAGTTGGTCCGAAAGGTCCTCAACCTAAGTCAAAAGTTACTAAGTCAGTAATGTTTTTCTAAAGGTTTAAAATTACGTAAGTTAAGTCTTAGGTATCATCATCATCATCATCATCATTCATCATCGTAAAAGCTAAGTAAGTTCAACAAACGTAGAGATTAAAACAATAGGCTGATTTTGATCAGCTGCTATGACCTCTACGGAATTCAAAAAGAAACGTAGTCAGTGGATATTGCTCCGTATGTGAGTCCTCTAATTGCTGACCAATTTCCAGAACCAAACTCATCTTCATTTGACCGTGGCGACGGTTTAAGTGCGAGTAGGCCAGAAATTGCAGCACAACATTACAAAGGTGTATTGATTTTAAAAAGGCTATAAATCCTAAACCGTAACTCAGATTGAGGCGAGTCTTAAACGAAAAGTCATATACTCGAACTGGGGTATCTGGAAATCAACTTTTCTAGTAACCCAGGTGTAGTGACCCGAACTTTTCCATGTTTATATATATTAATTGAGAATGATATTTACATGATTAAATGTTTCCAACATGTTAAGCAATCAAACTTGTTAAGACTTGATTAATTGAAATATGTTTCATATAGACAATTGACCACCCAAGTTGACCGGTGATTCACGAACGTTAAAACTTGTAAAAACTATATGATGACATATATATGGATATATATATAGTTAACATGATACTATGATAAGTAAACATATCATTAAGTATATTAACAATGAACTACATATGTAAAAACAAGACTACTAACTTAATGATTTTTAAACGAGACATATATGTAACGATTATCGTTGTAAAGACATTTAATGATATTCATACATGATAATATAATAATTTAAAATCTCATTTGATATTATAAACATTGGGTTAACAACATTTAGCAAGATCGTTAACCTAAAGGTTTCAAAACAACACTTACATGTAATGACTAACGATGACTTAACGACTCAGTTAAAATGTATATACATGTAGTGTTTTAATATGTATTTATACAATTTTGAAAGACTTCAATACACTTATCAAAATACTTCTACTTAACAAAAATGCTTACAATTACATCCTCGTTCAGTTTCATCAACAATTCTACTCGTATGCACCCGTATTCGTACTCGTACAATACACAGCTTTTAGATGTATGTACTATTGGTATATACACTCCAATGATCAGCTCTTAGCAGCCCATGTGAGTCACCTAACACATGTGGGAACCATCATTTGGCAACTAGCATGAAATATCTCATAAAATTACAAAAATATGAGTAATCATTCAT
Source organism: Rutidosis leptorrhynchoides (assembly GCF_046630445.1). NCBI lineage: Eukaryota > Viridiplantae > Streptophyta > Magnoliopsida > Asterales > Asteraceae > Rutidosis > Rutidosis leptorrhynchoides. Next base: position 143,034,855 of record NC_092342.1, read on the forward strand.
GACTTATTTACATGAAAACAAAATTACATATCCTTTATATCTAATCCATACACCAACGACCAAAAACACCTACAAACACTTTCATTCTTCAATTTTCTTCATCTAATTGATCTCTCTCAAGTTCTATCTTCAAGTTCTAAGTGTTCTTCATAAATTCTACAAGTTCTAGTTACATAAAATCAAGAATACTTTCAAGTTTGCTAGCTCACTTCCAATCTTGTAAGGTGATCATCCAACCTCAAGAAATCTTTGTTTCTTACAGTAGGTTATCATTCTAATACAAGGTAATAATCATATTCAAACTTTGGTTCAATTTCTATAACTATAACAATCTTATTTCAAGTGATGATCTTACTTGAACTTGTTTTCGTGTCATGATTCTGCTTCAAGAACTTCGAGCCATCCAAGGATCCGTTGAAGCTAGATCCATTTTTCCATTTTCCAGTAGGTTTATCCAAGGAACTTAACATAGTAATGATGTTCATAACATCATTCAATTCATACATGTAAAGCTATCTTATTCGAAGGTTTAAACTTGTAATCACTAGAACATAGTTTAGTTAATTCTAAACTTGTTCGCAAAAAAAAGTTAATCCTTCTAACTTGACTTTTAAAATCAACTAAACACATGTTCTATATCTATATGATATGCTAACTTAATGATTTAAAACCTGGAAACACGAAAAACACTATAAAACCGGATTTACGCCATCGTAGTAACACCGCGGGCTGTTTTGGGTTAGTTAATTAAAAACTATGATAAACTTTGATTTAAAAGTTGTTATTCTGAGAAAATGATTTTTATTATGAACATGAAACTATATCCAAAAATTATGGTTAAACTCAAAGTGGAAGTATGTTTTCTAAAATGGTCATCTAGACGTCGTTCTTTCGACTGAAATGACTACCTTTACAAAAACGACTTGTAACTTATTTTTCCGACTATAAACCTATACTTTTTATATTTAGATTCATAAAATAGAGTTCAATATGAAACCATAGCAATTTGATTCACTCAAAACGGATTTAAAATGAAGAAGTTATGGTTAAAACAAGATTGGATAATTTTTCTCATTTTAGCTACGTGAAAATTGGTAACAAATCTATTCCAACCATAACTTAATCAACTTGTATTGTATATTATGTAATCTTGAGATACCATAGACACGTATACAATGTTTCGACCTATCATGTCGACACATCTATATATATTTCGGAACAACCATAGACACTCTATATGTGAATGTTGGAGTTAGCTATACAGGGTTGAGGTTGATTCCAAAATATATATAGTTTGAGTTGTGATCAATACTGAGATACGTATACACTGGGTCGTGGATTGATTCAAGATAATATTTATCGATTTATTTCTGTACATCTAACTGTGGACAACTAGTTGTAGGTTACTAACGAGGACAGCTGACTTAATAAACTTAAAACATTAAAATATATTAAAAGTGTTGTAAATATATTTTGAACATACTTTGATATATATGTATATATTGTTATAGGTTCGTGAATCAACCAGTGGCCAAGTCTTACTTCCCGACGAAGTAAAAATCTGTGAAAGTGAGTTATAGTCCCACTTTTAAAATCTAATATTTTTGGGATGAGAATACATGCAGGTTTTATAAATGATTTACAAAATAGACACAAGTACGTGAAACTACATTCTATGGTTGAATTATCGAAATCGAATATGCCCCTTTTTATTAAGTCTGGTAATCTAAGAATTAGGGAACAGACACCCTAATTGACGCGAATCCTAAAGATAGATCTATTGGGCCTAACAAACCCCATCCAAAGTACCGGATGCTTTAGTACTTCGAAATTTATATCATATCCGAAGGGTGTCCCGGAATGATGGGGATATTCTTATATATGCATCTTGTTAATGTCGGTTACCAGGTGTTCACTATATGAATGACTTTTATCTCTATGTATGGGATGTGTATTGAAATATGAAATCTTGTGGTCTATTATTATGATTTGATATATATAGGTTAAACCTATAACTCACCAACATTTTTGTTGACGTTTTAAGCATGTTTATTCTCAGGTGATTATTAAGAGCTTCCGCTGTCACATACTTAAATAAGGACGAGATTTGGAGTCCATGCTTGTATGATATTGTGTAAAAACTGCATTCAAGAAACTTATTTTGTTGTAACATATTTGTATTGTAAACCATTATGTAATGGTCGTGTGTAAACAGGATATTTTAGATTATCATTATTTGATAATCTACGTAAAGCTTTTTAATCCTTTATTGATGAAATAAAGGTTATGGTTTGTTTTAAAATGAATGCAGTCTTTGAAAAACGTCTCATATAGAGGTCAAAACCTCGCAACGAAATCAATTAATATGGAACGTTTTTAATCAATAAGAACGGGACATTTCAGTTGGTATCCGAGCGTTGGTCTTAGAGAACCAGAATTTTGCATTAGTGTGTCTTATCGAGTTTGTTAGGATGCATTAGTGAGTCTGGACTTCTACCGTGTTTACTTAAAAAATGATTGCTTAACAAATTTTGCTGGAAACTATATATTTTTAACATGTGAGTATTATGTGATATATTAATCTCTTAACGCGTTTGATATTATGTGATAGATGTCTACCTCTAGAACAAGTCCCATTAACTCACCTAATAATAATGAAGAGTCAAATGTAAATTGGAATGATTCGTGGACTGATTCACAAGTTCCCGAAGAGGAACCGGAAGAAGAGTCGGAACCGGAAGAAGAATCGAAATCGGAAGAAGAATCGGAACCGGATGAAGAAATAGAACCGGTGGGGGAAATAATAAAACGGTTAAGTAAAAGAAAATCCTCAACCAACCGACCAAGGTTAATTATGGTCAATGGTGTTTCTGCCAAGGAAGCAAAATATTGGGAGGATTACCAATTCTCCGATGAATCGGATTCCGACGAGAATTCCGATGATGTTATAGAAATTACCCCAACTGAATTTAAAAAGGCAAAAGAAAATAATAAGGGAAAGGGCATAAAAATAGAGAAATCTAATTCCAACCCCGATGAACTTTATATGTATCGTCAACCCCCGAAGTCCTTAAGTTGTATAATGACCCGGGAACCTCTAAACCACCAGGTTTTTCTAAACCAATGTGGAAAACGACGGCTCGTATTAGGGGAACATCATATATCCCTAGAAACTTGGCAAAACGAACCAAAACCGAAGAAGAAGAAATAAGCGAGTCGGAATAAGATAGTTGTATTCGTGTGGTGTAATATATGTAATATAGTGTGCTTATGCTTTATGATATATGTAAAAATTGCTTGTATTAATAAGTATTTTTTTTATGAATCTAACTCTTGTCTATTTTACAGTATAAAAACACAAAATGGATAGACAACCCAATATTTTAAGAGACCTACCCGGAGACATGATTGATGAAATCTTGTCTAGAGTCGGTCAGAATTCTTCGGCACAACTATTTAAGGCGAGATCAGTTTGTAAGACATTCGAAGAACGTTCTAAGAATGCCTTAGTTTATAAAAGGCTTTCGTTTGAAAGATGGGGATATCACATTGGGAAATCCATAAGTTACGATGTGTTTACTTTAACGCATATATTGCGGAGAACCCAAATGCTATTTTACGCAATGGGTTAAGAAATTATTTTGATTCAATATATCCGAATATTGGACTTCGTGATTTAGAAAAAGCGGCTAACATGCAACATAAAGAAGCATGTTATGCTTACGGATTAGTAATGTTCGCTTCTCACCAAAGTGAGAACAAGAACATCGGGCTATAACTATTAAACAAAACGTTCCCACAAGTGACGGAGTCGGTAATTGGGGTAAGAAATGAGGTTTTTAGATTGTTACGGGACTGTTGGACATTACGTAACTCTCGTCCCTTTGACGACGTTACAACACGCTGTCTTATCAACGGCCATAACGGTTATGTTCCACAAGACCAAGGATGGGAAGTAATCCTAGTAAAACTAGAATGCATGACTTGTTTCTGGACGTATGAATTACGTGTCTTTATTGCCTTTGCTGAACGACTTGTGTACTAGCTAGAATTATCTTCACAACCATCTTGTATCAAAATTATTGTGTGCTATATTTCATGCTATATGTAAAATAAGCGGTATTTTAAGTTTGTAAAATATTGTGTAAAAGTTTGAACGCGAAGTATTATTATAATCAGTTTTTCATATAGAATTGTAATAGTTGAATTGTATATTAGCTACTAAGTATGAACTTAACGGGTAGGTACTACCCGAATTTAAACTTATAAAACGCTAATATGAAGAAAAAGCTTTTATAAATGAGTTCATATTATACTACGAAATACTATTAACTACTCTTAATATTCTGTATGATTAACTTGTTCCATTTGACTATTTTGAAGGAAATGGCACCGACTACTCGACACACCGTGAATATGAATGAAGAGGAATTCCGTACTTTTATAGCTTCAAACATAGCCGCAGTACAGGCTGCGCTACATACCAATAATAACCTTGGATCTAGCAGTACAGGAAATCGTGTAGGATGCACCTACAAAGAATTCACTGCCTGCAAACCTTTGGAATTTGATGGAACCGAAGGACCGATCGGATTGAAACGGTGGACTGAGAAGGTCGAATCGGTGTTTGCCATAAGTAAGTGTACTGAAGAGGACAAAGTGAAGTACGCTACGAATACCTTCACAGGTTCTGCGTTAACATGGTGGAATACCTATCTAGAGCAAGTGGGACAAGACGATGCGTACGCACTACCGTGGTCAGCATTCAAGCACTTGATGAACGAGAAGTACCATCCCAGAACCGAGGTCAATAAGCTCAAGACAGAACTTAGAGGGTTACGAACCCAAGGATTTGATATTACCACGTACGAAAGACGATTCACAGAATTATGCCTATTGTGTCCGGGAGCATTCGAAGATGAGGAAGAGAAGATCGACGCGTTTGTGAAAGGATTACCGGAAAGAATCCAAGAAGATATAAGTTCACACGAGCCCACCTCCATACAACAAGCATGTAGAATGGCTCACAAACTAGTGAACCAGATTGAAGAAAGAAATAAAGAACAGACTGCTGAAGAGGCCAATGTGAAGCAAGTCAAAAGAAAGTGGGAGGAAAACGGTGATAAGAATCACCAATACAACAACAATAGCAATTACAACAATAATCGCAACAATTATCCCAACAATTGCAACATCAGTCGCAACTACAACAAACGGCCCAACAACAACAACAACAACAACAACAACTACAACAATCATCCCAACAACAATAATAACCGCAACAACAACAACAATCAGAAGCAGCTATGCCAAAGGTGTGAAAAGTATCACTCGGGGTTCTGCACCAAATTTTGCAACAAGTGTAAAAGAAATGGTCATAGCGCGGCGAAGTGTGAGGTCTACGGACCAGGGGTTAATAGAACGAAAGGAACAAATGGTGTCGGAACGAGTAATGGCGGAGCAAGTAGTGTCGGAGCAAGTTATGCCAATGTAGTTTGTTATAAATGTGGAAAACCGGGCCACATTATTAGAAATTGCCCGAACCAGGAGAACACGAATGGACAAGGCCGCGGAAGAGTTTTCAATATTAATGCGGCAGAGGCACAGGAAGACTCGGAGCTTGTTACGGGTACGTTTCTTATTGACAATAAATCTGCTTACGTTTTATTTGATTCGGGTGCGGATAGAAGCTATATGAGTAGAGATTTTTGTGCTAAATTAAGTTGTCCATTGACGCCTTTGGATAGTAAATTTTTACTCGAATTAGCAAATGGTAAATTAATTTCAGCAGATAATATATGTCGGAATCGAGAAATTAAACTGGTTAGCGAAACATTTAAGATTGATTTGATACCAGTAGAGTTAGGGAGTTTTGATGTGATAATCGGTATGGACTGGTTGAAAGAAGTGAAAGCAGAGATCGTTTGTTACAAAAATGCAATTCGCATTATACGAGAAAAAGGAAAACCCTTAATGGTGTACGGAGAAAAGGGCAACACGAAGCAACATCTTATTAGTAATTTGAAGCCACAAAAACTAATAAGAAAAGGTTGCTATGCTGTTCTAGCACACGTTGAGAAAGTACAAACTGAAGAAAAGAGCATCAATGATGTTCCCCTTGCATAAGAATTTCCCGATGTATTTCCGAAAGAATTACCGGGATTACCCCCACATCGATCCGTTTAATTTCAAATAGATCTTGTACCCGGAGCTGCACCAATAGCTCGTGCTCCTTACAGACTCGCACCCAGCGAGATGAAAGAACTGCAAAGCCAATTACAAGAACTTTTAGAGCGTGGTTTCATTCGACCAAGCACATCACCGTGGGGAGCTCCTGTTTTGTTTGTCAAAAAGAAAGATGGTACATTCAGGTTGTGTATCGACTACCGAGAGTTGAACAAACTTACCATCAAGAACCGCTACCCACTACCGAGAATCGACGACTTATTTGAACAACTACAAGGCTCGTCTGTTTATTCAAAGATTGACTTACGTTCCGGGTATCATCAAATGCGGGTGAAAGAAGATGATATTCCAAAGACTGCTTTCAGAACACGTTACGGTCATTACGAGTTTATGGTCATGCCGTTTGGTTTAACTAATGCACCAGCTGTGTTCATGGACCTTATGAACCGAGTGTGTGGACCATACCTTGACAAGTTTGTCATTGTTTTCATTGATGACATACTTATTTACTCAAAGAATGACCAAGAACACGGTGAACATTTGAGAAAGGTGTTAGAAGTATTGAGGAAGGAAGAATTGTACGCTAAGTTTTCAAAGTGTGCATTTTGGTTGGAAGAAGTTCAATTCCTCGGTCACATAGTGAACAAAGAAGGTATTAAGGTGGATCCGGCAAAGATAGAAACTGTTGAAAAGTGGGAAACCCCAAAAACTCCGAAACACATACGCAAGTTTTTAGGACTAGCTAGTTACTACAGAAGGTTCATCCAAGACTTTTCCAGAATAGCAAAACCCTTGACTGAATTAACGCATAAAGGGAAGAAATTTGAATGGAATAATGAACAAGAGAAAACGTTTAAGTTATTGAAGAAAAAGCTAACTACGGCACCTATATTGTCATTGCCTGAAGGGAATGATGATTTTGTGATTTATTGTGACGCATCAAAGCAAGGTCTCGGTTGTGTATTAATGCAACGAACGAAGGTGATTGCTTATTCGTCTAGACAATTGAAGATTCACGAACAAAATTATACGACGCATGATTTGGAATTAGGCGCGGTTGTTTTTGCATTAAAGACTTGGAGGCACTACTTATATGTGGTCAAAAGTATTATATATACCGACCACAAAAGTCTTCAACACATATTTAATCAGAAACAACTGAATATGAGGCAGCGTAGGTGGATTGAATTGTTGAATGATTACGACTTTGAGATTCGTTACCACCCGGGGAAGGCAAATGTGGTAGCCGATGCCTTGAGCAGGAAGGACAGAGAACCCATTCGAGTAAAATCTATGAATATAATGATTCATAATAACCTTACTACTCAAATAAAGGAGGCGCAACAAGGAGTTTTAAAAGAGGGAAATTTAAAGGATGAAATACCCAAAGGATCGAAGAAGCATCTTAATATTCGGGAAGACGGAACCCGGTATAGGGCTGAAAGGATTTGGGTACCAAAATTTGGAGATATGAGAGAAATAGTACTTAGAGAAGCTCATAAAACCAGATACTCAATACATCCTGGAACGGGGAAGATGTACAAGGATCTCAAGAAACATTTTTGGTGGCCGGGTATGAAAGCCGATGTTGCTAAATACGTAGGAGAATGTTTGACGTGTTCTAAGGTCAAAGCTGAGCATCAGAAACCATCAGGTCTACTTCAACAACCCGAAATCCCGAAATGGAAATGGGAAAACATTACCATGGATTTCATCACTAAATTGCCAAGGACTGCAAGTGGTTTTGATACTATTTGGGTAATAGTTGATCGTCTCACCAAATCAGCACACTTCCTGCCAATAAGAGAAGATGACAAGATGGAGAAGTTAGCACGACTGTATTTGAAGGAAGTCATCTCCAGACATGGAATACCAATCTCTATTATCTCTGATAGGGATGGCAGATTTATTTCAAGATTCTGGCAGACATTACAGCAAGCATTAGGAACTCGTCTAGACATGAGTACTGCCTATCATCCACAAACTGATGGGCAGAGCGAAAGGACGATACAAACGCTTGAAGACATGCTACGAGCATGTGTTATTGATTTCGGAAACAGTTGGGATCGACATCTACCGTTAGCAGAATTTTCCTACAACAACAGCTACCATTCAAGCATTGAGATGGCGCCGTTTGAAGCACTTTATGGTAGAAAGTGCAGGTCTCCGATTTGTTGGAGTGAAGTGGGGGATAGACAGATTACGGGTCCGGAGATTATACAAGAAACTACCGAGAAGATCATCCAAATTCAACAACGGTTGAAAACCGCCCAAAGTCGACAAAAGAGCTACGCTGACATTAAAAGAAAAGATATAGAATTTGAAATTGGAGAGATGGTCATGCTTAAAGTTTCACCTTGGAAAGGAGTTGTTCGATTTGGTAAATGAGGGAAATTAAATCCAAGGTATATTGGACCATTCAAGATTATTGATCGTGTCGGACCAGTAGCTTACCGACTTAAGTTACCTCAACAACTCGCGGCTGTACATAACACTTTCCACGTCTCGAATTTGAAGAAATGTTTTGCTAAAGAAGATCTCACTATTCCGTTAGATGAAATCCAAATCAACGAAAAACTCCAATTCATCGAAGAACCCGTCAAAATAATGGATCGTGAGGTTAAAAGACTTAAGCAAAACAAGATACTAATTGTTAAGGTTCGATGGAATGCTTGTAGAGGACCCGAGTTCACCTGGGAGCGTGAAGATCAGATGAAGAAGAAATACCCGCATCTATTTCCAGAAGATTCGTCAACACCTTCAACAGCTTAAAATTTCGGGACGAAATTTATTTAACGGGTAGGTACTGTAGTGACCCGAACTTTTCCATGTTTATATATATTAATTGAGAATGATATTTACATGATTAAATGTTTCCAACATGTTAAGCAATCAAACTTGTTAAGACTTGATTAATTGAAATATGTTTCATATAGACAATTGACCACCCAAGTTGACCGGTGATTCACGAACGTTAAAACTTGTAAAAACTATATGATGACATATATATGGATATATATATAGTTAACATGATACTATGATAAGTAAACATATCATTAAGTATATTAACAATGAACTACATATGTAAAAACAAGACTACCTACTTAATGATTTTTAAACGAGACATATATGTAACGATTATCGTTGTAAAGACATTTAATGATATTCATACATGATAATATCATGATAATATAATAATTTAAAATCTCATTTGATATTATAAACATTGGGTTAACAACATTTAACAAGATCGTTAACCTAAAGGTTTCAAAACAACACTTACATGTAACGACTAACGATGACTTAACGACTCAGTTAAAATGTATATACATGTAGTGTTTTAATATGTATTTATACACTTTTGAAAGACTTCAATACACTTATCAAAATACTTCTACTTAACAAAAATGCTTACAATTACATCCTCATTCAGTTTCATCAACAATTCTACTCGTATGCACCCGTATTCGTACTCGTACAATACACAGCTTTTAGATGTATGTACTATTGGTATATACACTCCAATGATCAGCTCTTAGCAGCCCATGTGAGTCACCTAACACATGTGGGAACCATTATTTGGCAACTAGCATGAAATATCTCATAAAATTACAAAAATATGAGTAATCATTCATGACTTATTTACATGAAAACAAAATTACATGTCCTTTATATCTAATCCATACACCAATGACCAAAAACACCTACAAACACTTTCATTCTTCAATTTTCTTCATCTAATTGATCTCTCTCAAGTTCTATCTTCAAGTTCTAAGTGTTCTTCATAAATTCTACAAGTTCTAGTTACATAAAATCAAGAATACTTTCAAGTTTGCTAGCTCACTTCCAATCTTGTAAGGTGATCATCCAACCTCAAGAAATATTTATTTCTTACAGTAGGTTATCATTCTAATAAAAGGTAATAATCATATTCAAACTTTGGTTCAATTTCTATAACTATAACAATCTTATTTCAAGTGATGATCTTACTTGAACTTGTTTTCGTGTCATGATTCTGCTTCAAGAACTTTGAGCCATCCAAGGATCCGTTGAAGCTAGATCCATTTTTCTCTTTTCCAGTAGGTTTATCCAAGGAACTTAACGTAGTAACGATGTTCATAACATCATTCAATTCATACATATAAAGCTATCTTATTCGAAGGTTTAAACTTGTAATCACTAGAACATAGTTTAGTTAATTCTAAACTTGTTCACAAACAAAAGTTAATCCTTCTAACTTGACCTTTAAAATCAACTAAACACATGTTCTATATCTATATGATATGCTAACTTAATGATTTAAAACCTGGAAACACGAAAAACACCATAAAACCGGATTTACACCGTCGTAGTAACACCGCGAGCTGTTTTGGGTTAATTAATTAAAAACTATTATAAACTTTGATTTAAAAGTTGTTATTCTGAGAAAATGATTTTTATTATGAACATGAAACTATATCCAAAAATTATGGTTAAACTCAAAGTGAAAGTATGTTTTCTAAAATGGTCATCTAGACGTCGTTTTTTCTACTGAAATGACTACCTTTACAAAAACGACTTGTAACTTATTTTTCCGACTATAAACCTATACTTTTTCTGTTTATATTCATAAAATAGAGTTCAATATGAAACCATAGCAATTTGATTCACTCAAAACGGATTTAAAATGAAGAAGTTATGGGTAAAATAAGATTGGATAATTTTTCTCATTTTAGCTACGTGAAAATTGGTAACAAATCTATTCCAACCATAACTTAATCAACTTGTATTGTATATTATGTAATCTTGAGATACCATAGACACGTATACAATGTTTTGACCTATCATGTCGACACATCTATATATATTTCGGAACAACCATAGACACTCTATATGTGAATGTTGGAGTTAGCTATACAGGGTTGAGGTTGATTCCAAAATATATATAGTTTGAGTTGTGATCAATACTGAGATACGTATACACTGGGTCGTGGATTGATTCAAGATAATATTTATCGATTTATTTCTGTACATCTAACTGTGGACAACTAGTTGTAGGTTACTAACGAGGACAGCTGACTTAATAAACTTAAAACATCAAAATATATTAAAAGTGTTGTAAATATATTTTGAACATACTTTGATATATATGTATATATTGTTATAGGTTCGTGAATCAACCAGTGGCCAAGTCTTACTTCCCGACGAAGTAAAAATCTGTGAAAGTGAGTTATAGTCCCACTTTTAAAATCTAATATTTTTGGGATGAGAATACATGCAGGTTTTATAAATGATTTACAAAATAGACACAAGTACGTGAAACTACATTCTATGGTTGAATTATCGAAATCGAATATGCCCCTTTTTATTAAGTCTGGTAATCTAAGAATTAGGGAACAGACACCCTAATTAACGCGAATCCTAAAGATAGATCTATTGGGCCTAACAAACCCCATCCAAAGTACCGGATGCTTTAGTACTTCGAAATTTATATCATATCCGAAGGGTGTCCCGGAATGATGGGGATATTCTTATATATGCATCTTGTTAATGTCGGTTACCAGGTGTTCACTATATGAATGAATTTTATCTCTATGTATGGGATGTGTATTAAAATATGAAATCTTGTGGTCTATTATTATGATTTGATATATATAGGTTAAACCTATAACTCACCAACATTTTTTTTGACGTTTTAAGCATGTTTATTCTCAGGTGATTATTAAGAGCTTCCGCTGTCGCATACTTAAATAAGGACGAGATTTGGAGTCCATGCTTGTATGATATTGTGTAAAAACTGCATTCAAGAAACTTATTTTGTTGTAACATATTTGTATTGTAAACCATTATGTAATGGTCGTGTGTAAACAGGATATTTTAGATTATCATTATTTGATAATCTACGTAAAGCTTTTTAAACCTTTATTGATGAAATAAAGGTTATGGTTTGTTTTAAAATGAATGCAGTCTTTGAAAAACGTCTCATATAGAGGTCAAAACCTCGCAACAAAATCAATTAATATGGAACGTTTTTAATCAATAAGAACGGGACATTTCACCAGGAGCCTGATCAGATCCAGAAAACAGTAAGCAAAGTGCTCCAGTAGAATTCTTGGTGCTTGATGCTCATCACGGTTCTCATCCTTGATGCTTGTAGCTTCAAGTGTACAACTCGTTGATGTGTTTGCATCACTTTGACCAAGGTTCTACCATCAACACACAACCATAAAACTAAGAATTAAAACATAACTCATGTGAGAATTTGAGCAAGGTGATGAACCAAAGTTACATCAATTCTTAGTTTCAACACATATACAAGTTCTTATTAAGCTACAAACTTTGAATCAAACTAAGTTAGTAAGACCTTAAGCTAGAGAGCTTAGATCTTCACTAGATAATAAAGATCTTAGACTAATAAGTCTAGATCTCATGATCTTGATGAAAAATCTAAGTCATAACACTTAGACTTTCAACTTTACACAACCATAAGCTATGAAACTTAGATTTTGTAAAGTAAGTGAACATAAGAAATTAAGCTTTTTCTTAATCAAGGTAGAAGATCATAAGTTACACATCTTAGATCAAACAAAAAAAGGAAACCCTAAGCTAGAGAGCTTGGATTTCTAACAACGCTTATGAGATCTCAAGCTAGTAAGCTTGCATCTTTTGTTTCATAAATCACAAGTCACAAATCTAAACTACAACAAACAAAAGAAGATCATAAACTAACAAACTTTGATCTTAACTTAACTTTTGTAGAAACATCAAGCTAGTAAGCTTGTATTTCAAACTTTCTTGAAGATCCATAAAGTAAAGTGTTGGATCTTCAAGTTACATGAAGATCATAAACATGAGTTTTGATCCTTAAGCATAAATAAAGAGATCTTAAGTTTGTACACTTAGATCTAACAAGTTTATGAAGATTCAAAGCTAAGAAGCTTGAATCCATCATGTTCTTGTTACTTTTCAAAGCAAAGTGTAAATCTACAAAAGTTATGAAGATTCAAGTTACAAAACTTGAATCTTTGTTCATGATGATGATGATACATGAATCAAAGTAAGAAAAGAAAGAAAAAGAGGTTAAGAACTTACAAGTTCTTCAAATATTTGAGAGAGTTTTTAGAGTGAGAAAGTAGAGAGAAGTGTGTGAGTTTGAATGAAATGAAAAAAAAAATGAATAAAGTGTAAGTATTTATCAATGAAAGAAAAAGAAAAAAAATAAATGATGGTGAGGTGGTGGAGGGTGGCTGACAGTCACAAGGGGTGGGGGGACCATTTGGCATTTTGTGGTGTGGCTCATGGTGGTGGTACATGGTGATAGTGATATGTTGGGTGGTTTGAGACATTTTGCAAGCCTTTGTTCCTAAGCATGCATGTAACTTGTCTTATTACTTATTTGAACTTAATTATGATTACATGGGTTAATTAGCCCATTACTAGCCCACTTAAGTTAAGTAGGTTAGGCCATGGAAGTCAACTAAGGTGTTAAGCCCAATAAGTTAACAAGTAAGCCCAAGTAAACACTTAAGTATAATTAAGGGACCATAAAACTAAGTAATTATCATTAATAAGTAACAATTACGTTTACGTAGCCGTAATATCCCAGTCATGGCAAAAGTTTATCATGTGCTAAGTTCGTAGCTTGTCTAAAGCGATAAGTGACACTAATGGTCGTAAAAGCAAAAGCAAGGATCACGTTAAGTAACCTAGTACTTAAAAACACGTTGTAAAGTAGTAACGAATGTAATTAACATAATTAATGATCTCAGAATATAATCTAACTCAGTACGCACAAATACGCAATTTCGTGAAAGTAATGAATAACATTAAAAGTCGAAAAAGTCGGGTCGTTACATTACCCACCTGTTAAAGAAAATTTCGTCCCGAAATTTTAAGCTGAGGTAGATGGTGGGGTCGAAAAAAGGTGAGGATACTTCTGCATCATTTGATCCTCTCGTTCCCAGGTAAACTCAGGTCCTCGCTTGGCATTCCATCGAACTCGGACGATTGGGATCTTATTGTACTTCAAAGTTTTAACTTCACGGTCCATGATTTCGACAGGTTCTTCCACAAAGTGGAGTTTGTCATCAATCGTAAGCTCCTACAGTGGTATGACAAGTTCCGGCTCAACTAGACACTTCTTCAAATTTGATACGTGAAAGGTAGGATGAACGGAGCACAATTGAGTCGGAAGGTCCAAACGGTAAGCAACGGGTCCGACACGCTCACCGATTTCAAAAGGACCAATGTATCGCGGGTTTAACTTTCCACGCTTCCTTAATCGGATTACACCTTTCCAAAGGTGCGACCTTCAACATTACACGGTCACTCACGTTGAATTCGAAGTATTTACGTTTAAGGTCGGCATAACTCTTTTGGCGATCACGGGCTGTCTTGAGCCTCGCTTTAATTTGGACAATCTTCTCGGTTGTTTCATGGACTAACTCGGGTCCGGTGATTTTCTTTTCGCCTACTTCGGCTCAACAGATAGGAGAACGGCATTTATGGCCATACAACGCTTCGAAAGGTGCGGCATTAATGCTCGAATGATAACTGTTGTTCTAAGAGAATTCTACTAGCGGCAAATGCCTTTCCCAAGCCTTTCCGAAGTCAATAACACAAGCATGCAACATGACCTCCAAAGTCTAGATCGTTTGTTCGCTCTGATCGTCGGTCTGTGTGATACGCAGTGCTCATGTCGAGACGAGTCCCCAAGGCTTCTTGCAAAGAACGCCAAAATCTGGAAGCAAAACGGGTATCGTGATCTGAGATAATTGATAAGGGCACACATGATGAGATACAATCTATTTTATGTATAGCTGGGCGAGTTTTTCCATTGTATCAGTTTCCTTCATGGCTAGGAAGTGAGCAGATTTGGTAAGACAGTCAATAATAACCCATCGTATCCGCCCGTCATCTTTGGTAGCTTCGTAATGAAGTCCATCGTTATCCTTTCCCACTTCCATTGTGGGATTTTTGGTTGCTGAAGTAACCCAGATGGCCTTTGATGTTCGGCCTTAACCTTCGAACAAGTCAAACACTTCCCAACATAAGTTGCAACATCCTTCTTAAGATTTGGCCACCAATACTGTTCCTTGAGATCGTGGTACATCTTACCGGCTCCTGGATGAATCGAATATCTTGACTTGTGGGCTTCGTCTAGAATGAGGCTTCGTAAATCCCCATAAATAGGCACCCAAACCCTTCCGGCAAAGGTCCAGAGTCCAGTCTCCTTGACCTCAAATTGAGAAACTAGAATATTTAAATGTTCTTGAGAAATATTCTCCTCCTTGAGAGCCTCATCTTGGGTTACTCAGATCTGGCTATTGAGGTTCGAATGAATGGTGATGTTCAGGGCCCGAACACGAAGAGGTACCATCCTCTCCTTTCGGCTCAAGGCGTCATCTATGACATTTGCCTTGCCAGGATGGTAACGGAGTTCACAATCATAGTCGTTCAATGTCTCGATCCAATGACGCTGTCTCATATTCAGCTGCTTCTAGTCAAAGATGTGTTGGAGGCTTTTGTGGTCAGTGAAGATAGTGCTCTTTGTTCCATAGAGGTAATGTCTCCATAGTTTGAGCGAAAAGAGGATAGCTCCAAGCTCAAGATCGTGCGTCGTGTAATTTCGCTCATGAAACTTCAGTTGTCGAGAGGCGTAAGCGATAACTGTGACAACCCGGAAATTTCCAACTAAATTTAAACTTTATCTTTATATTATTCTGACACGATAAGCAAAGTTTGTTAAGTTAAATCTCAAGAATTTTAAACTGTGTTTATACATTCATTATAACCTCGACCAAATTCCGACGATTCACGAACCGTTATATATAAATAGATATGTATATATATGTATATATATATATATATTATAACTTGAGAATATTAATAAAGTATTAAACGTATAATACTTTACACGAACGTATTTGTTTCAATATGCTTATCGATGGAATTAGAAGATAATATAAAATGATTGATTTATCAGATACATTGTGATATGATTACGGGTCCACTGTGATTTAAGAAATCTATTCTTTTTGACAACATTCGAAAAATGGTAAGGGGATTTATAAGTAAGAATGTGGAGTGTAAATAACTTAGATGTTGGATATCGACAAGTTAAGTAACTCGACATTTTTCTTTAAGATGATTTCATACGTTAATTTAACCTTTGGACTTTATCCCATGCTTCACCAACAGAATGTAATTTAAAAACTTGAAACCTATTATGAATATATATGATTCTACTTTTCTAAAACGTTTTATGATATAATGATTTCCATTATTTTAACCTTTAAACAAAATGATTCCTAAAAATATTTAGTTTTGGAAAACAAAATTATCATATTTATTTGATTTAGTTTCAAACGTACAAAAACGTTTTCAGTTTAAAAAGAACTTTATTATTAAAACGTATATAACTTTTATAAATATCTAGAACCACTTTTGACAACTCATTACTTAACCAGTATGATAAAGATAACGATATTTATATTTTGTTTTATTAAATATATATAACGATTTAAATTAATATTATATATATATTTATACGCGTATTATACGTACATAGTTTAATACTTTTACTATACTTAAACTTTACCTTTACTTTATTTTTACTTTACTTTAACTTTAATAATTCATACTTTAATAATTCACTTTAATAATTCATACTTTAATAATTCACTTTAATAATTCAAAAATCTATTATAAATAGAATTCAATAGGTTTCATTATTTCATATAAACTTAAAAATATTTTTTCTCTAAACTCTCTCAATCGATTTACATATATATATATTTACTCCATATTATTTCAAGATATTATTAGTATACATAAAATATTACGACGGAGTGCGGTCCGAGTGATTTCGATATTGTTTTTTGAGCGTAATAGAGCTAAGAAAATTATGGGTTATAGTTATGGAGGTTATGGGTATGGTTCGGGAGTATTGCTCGTGAGTCAAACTAGTTGTTATCATCCCCGTTGCGTCCATGTACTTTTCCTGCAATATTGAATCTCAATATTGATACGTGAGCCCTCATAACTTAACTTTTATATATTATTAGTGTATCCCTGACTAGTGCTCGAGTATATAGGATTATGCATGCTTATACGTTCATTATTTTCATTAGATAGGTTATTTCAAATCTTGAATTAAATACATATGCTATTAAGATAAGGTATATAATATGCATGTCGTTGGAAAGCTAGCGAAAAATTGAGAACTTTTCATTTAGATATCGAATGGTTTCGATGAACGGTTTAGAAGTTATAGTCAATTGAATTTTTGTAAAAATGATTATTATTATCGTCGTTATTATCGTCGTTATAATCTAATTATTATTATTATTATTATTATTATTATTATTATTATTATTATTATTATTATTATTATTATTATTATTATTATTATTATTATTATTATTATTATTATTATTATTATCATCATCATTGTCGTTATTAATAAAAGATATTATTGTTATTTTTATTATTATTATTATCGTTACGATTATTATTATTATTATTATCATTCAAATAGTTATTAGTATTATTATTAATATTATTATTATTAGTATTATTATAATTAAAACTAATATTAGTAACATCTAATTATTATGATTACTGTTATTATTATTAATATGAACGCGATATAAAAGACGACTAAAAGCTATTAAACCAAGCGATTAGGAAATAATGAGTATGAGAATCATGCTGAAATTAAGATATTGTAAGATATTGATTTAAAGGAAAAATATCGTTTTCATTATTTTACTATTATTATTATTAAAAGTATTATTAATATTAATACTATCATTTTTACTAAAATTATTATTTTTAATAAAAATATCATTGTTAATATGAAACATCATTATTATTATCATTTTAGTACTATTATTAATAAAAATTATCATTTTATCATTTTTAGAAAATATAATTATTGTTATTTTTATTAGTAGAATAATAATAATTATTATAAAATAATACAACTTTTACTTATTATTATTATTATCAATATTATTTTATCAAATAAATATGTGATACAAAGATATTTTACTACGTATAATATAATTACATTAATAATACCTATCATATTATTTTTATGATATTAAATGAACTTTATAAATTTTATTACTTAAGTTATATAAAAGTATATTTTTATTATATAAATTTTAATATAAAATTTTATTTATTAATAAAAGAACTATATTATTTACTTTAATAAAATCTGTTAAAAATATTTAAATATATAAAACGACTATATTTAAACTATATAATAATCATGTATAAATTTTGGAAGACATTTTGGTTAATATGACTTTTGTTGACTTTTGCATATTTAGTCTCGAGCATTAGGATTGTGATACACTACGAATTTGTGACGACTCGGGAATTTCCGACTAAATTTAAACTTGATCTTTATATAATTTTGACACGATAAGCATAGTCTGTAAAGTTGAGTCTCAAAATTTTTGGACTAATTATATGGATTTATTTACCCATTGACTATTCTCGACGATTCATGAACCAGTGTGTGTAAGTAAATATATAAAAATATGTGTATACATATATAAATATAAATATAAGGGTACAAGCAATATTTATAGTTAATAAAACACATTATAATCAAATGGAACTAAATATGTAAAATAATATATAGAATTATTAAGTTATTACTAAAATGAAATATATATATATATATATAATCCAAGTGGTATTATTATCAATATTAATGATATTAAAATTTTAATAACTAGTATTATTATTTGTATCATTAATAAGATTATTATTATCATTATTATAGTTACTAGAAAGTAATACAAATTTAATAAATTTTATCATTAAGAATATTATTAATATCATTTTTGTGATTAATAATAATATTATTATTATACTTGTATTATTATGAGTTAACATATTAAGGTTATTATTATTATCCTATTTATTAGAAGATTAACTATAATCTATAGATATAGATATATAAATAAAAGAGAAATACAAATAGATGTATAAATGTGGATATACATATATATACTATGATATAATTCGATATACATATACATATACGAAATTACATTATAAACATATAAGTAAATACATGACATGGTTATATAATTATATGGCTACGGTGTATAGCATATATAAACACAGAATATGTACGCATTTTGTTTTTAATTATTTTCAACAAAAGGCAGTACAATTTGATACCAAAACAATTCACAAGACATCAAAATTTGTTAAATATCACATTCATATTGTACGGATTAGTTGAAGAAAAGCTACCTTTTTATTTTTATTTATTTATTTTTTTGGTTCCTTTCTTTTGTTTGAGTAATAGCCGAATCATTTCCTTTCTTCATATGAATGCTCTATAATTTTTTTTAAAAACAATTCATTCGAGTGTTACCTTCTACATCAGTTACAATTATCCTTGGTTTTATGTGTTTATTAATTAATTTTTTTTATTATTTCTTTCACAGTTCTAAACCTCTGTACGCCTAACTTTTTATTCAATTCTAGAATTTGAATTGTTTTGCAAAATGTGTAAACGTCATGTTGTTAGGAATCTTTCATGTAAACTGCTGGCAAAGTTTTGAATCCCAATTGTTAATATCGAATCTGAATTTTGGAAGTCAAATCTAACTTCTAAAAAGTCAAACAAATTGTTCTAGGCAAAATTAGAGTTCAATTCAATGTTTTGAATCCAATTGATGTTACAAAAAGTTTACAAGATCTATTGGCAATCTATTTCATGTATTAAGTTTTAGCTAAAAACATCTACAGATCGAATTTGGTATATTTTTTTTCTTTTTCGGCGAACAGCAGCAAGGCTGCGTAGGTACTTTTTGTTTTATTTTTTTTTATTATTCAAAGCACCATTGTTAAGTTTATGGTCGATCACAAGTTATAATTAAAATCATTAATTTGTTATCAAGAGTTATTGATTATTGTTGGAGAAATATAAAACATGAAGAAGATGAAATAAGAACAAGAGAGTAAGAGTTATAGGTAAATGGGTTAGATTAATTTCAGAAAGGAAAGAAATGGAGGAGTGGTCGTGAGTGTTGGGTGTTAGCGAGGGGTCTTGGGTTCGAGACCCGGCTAATGCATCTCTTTTTGTTCCGAAATTTTGAGGTAGTTTCCAAGTTTTAAAATTATTATTATTATTATTATTATTATTATTATTATTATTATTATTGTTATTATTAATATTGTTAGTACTATTATAAGTATTTTTATTATTATTATCATTAGTAGAATCATTAATATTATTACCATTATTATTATTATTATTATCATAAAAAGATACAAATTTTTTTATATATAATTATTAATATTAATTTACTAAATAGATACTAGTTGTGTAAACACATATAATATAACAAATTATGGATTCTTAATAATACTAATTATGTATATACACAAATTAAAACTATATAACATATAAATTATGATATAATATATGAAATTATTTGATTACGAGTATATGTGTTAATGTATATATAAATGATATAGGTTCGTGAATCCGAGGCCAACCCTACATTGTTCAGTTGTTAAATATCGTCATATGTATTTTTACTACAAAATACAGTACGGTGAGTTTCATTTGAATCCCTTTTACTCTTTACATTTTTGGGACTGAGAATACATGCAAATGCTTTATTAACTGTTTTACAATAATTATATGTGTGAGTTTCATTTGATCCCTTTTACTCTTTACATTTTTGGGACTGAGAATACATGCGCTGTTTTTATAACTGTTTTACGAAATAGACACAAGTAATTGAAACTGCATTATATGATTGACTGATCGAAATCGAATATGCCCCTTTTTATTAAGTCTGGTAATATAAGAATTAGGGAACAGACACCCTAATTGACACGAACTCTAAAGATAGATCTATCGGGCCCAACAAGCCCCATCCAAAGTACCGGATACTTTAGTACTTTGAAATTTTTATCATGTCCGAAGGAGGATCGTGAAATGATGGGGATATTCTTATATGCATATTGTGAATGTCGGTTACCAGGTGTTCAATCCATATGAATGATATTTTTGTCTCTATGCATGGGACGTATGTTTATGATGAATGAAAATATGAAATCTTGTGGTCTATTAAAATTATGAAATGATTATTTATGTTAAACTAATGAACTCACCAACCTTTTGGTTGACATTTGAAAACATGTTTATTCTCAGGTACGAAAGAAATCTTCCGTTGTGCATTTGCTCATTTTAGAAACATTACTTGGAGTCATTCATGGCATATTTCAAAAGACGTTGCATTCGAGTCGTCGAGTTCATCAAGATTATTATTAAGTCAATTATAGTTGGATATATACTGAAATGGTATGCATGCCGTCAATTTTCGTTGTAAAGAAAGATTGTCTTTTAAAATTGAATGCAATGTTTGTAAAATGTATCATATAGAGGTCAAATACCTCGCGATGTAATCAACTGTTGTGAATCGTTTATAATCAATATGGACTTCGTCCGGATGGATTAGGACGGGTCTTCACAGTTGGTATCAAAGCGGTGGTCTTAGCGAACCAGTTCTTACATTAGTGTGTCTAACTGATAGTCGTTAGGATGCATTAGTGAGTCTGGACTTCGACCGTGTCTGCATGTCAAAAGTTTTGCTTATCATTTTTGTCGGAAATCATCTGCTTATCATCCTTAGGAAATTACCTGCTCATTATTCTTAGTCTAGACACGTTTTACTGCATTGACTGCATGAATATTGTATAGACAAAATTCATATCTTAGCGTATCTGTTACTGTAGACCTTGCCTGATATCTCTCGTAAACCTCTCCGTAATTTAAGGGATCCTGGTACTATATATATCTATGCATATTATGCATTGAGAATACATCCAACTATCAATTACTGTCACTAAACTCTTCATACCAAAAATCTTTTCTGTGATCGCGTAAGATGGCCTCTACGAATCGACCAAGTTCCTCTGACTCCGAAGAGAGCGTGACAGGAGCACACCAACCAATCAACTACCGTGATTACTGGAGAAAATAGGGGTGGGTTCGCGACATACTCACCCTATGGAGAAGGGAAGAAGGTACTCCATATCATGAACCGAATCTACCACCTAACCTTGGAGTACTCGACCCGCTCACCGGTGAACCTGTTCGCAACACCGTTTATTCCCTTTTTGCCAGAATTTTTCATCTTAAGACTACCATTAACGGAACTAGAGAAGATATCCAATCTCTACCTCACACTGATAACCAACCTGGGTTAAGAAGTTAAAGAACTCCGAGCTCGAGTGTTAACTTTAGAGAGCACGATACACAATTTGCAAACACCAGCAGTATCACCAACACCAGTAACATCACCAACCTTATCACCAACAACACTAGTACCACCAACAACAACATCCGCATCACCAGCTTCGACATCTCATTCTGTACCTCGAGTATGATCATCGTTCTACATGACGTTCTATATCATTTATCTTCGTTTGACATGATGATTATGTAATCTCTAATGTTTTAGAGATTATATATTCTTGTTCAAA
The DNA here is from genome assembly GCF_046630445.1 of Rutidosis leptorrhynchoides. NCBI lineage: Eukaryota > Viridiplantae > Streptophyta > Magnoliopsida > Asterales > Asteraceae > Rutidosis > Rutidosis leptorrhynchoides. Next base: position 143,057,553 of record NC_092342.1, read on the forward strand.
CGGTAAATCAAATGAGTTTAATATCATATTGACTCATTAAATCCATGATTACATCTGAAAAAAATATATATGTATATATATTTTCATAAAGATTGTAATTAAAAATTCTGTCGTACAAACTGTTAATGGTGAAAATATTTTAACGGGTAGGTAATACCCGAGGAATATTTAAATTTCACATTAATAAGTTACACTGGACATTCTTTCAAATCTGATTCAACAATCGTTTACTATCCTACTTATATTCGCTGATATACAAATCCGTTCACCACAGAATAACCATATTCCTCCAATTTCATATTTGGATTTTGATTCATCAGTATCCAACAAGTGGCATAATGAAGAAAACATTTGACAAAATAAAATTTGTTAGAAACAAACAAATTAACTATGAGTAATTTTGTTAAGAATCCACGCTAATTGTTCCTAGCTAACTGATTACATTTTATTTATCACCATTTAATTATCGCAATTTACATTCTCGCAATTTTATTTATCGTAATTTAATTTCTGTTATTTACTTTACGCACTTTATTTATCGTCATTTAATTTCTGTTATTTATTTTTACGCACTTTAAAAATTGGGACACGTATACAAGGTTTTGACATATCATATCGACGCATGTATATATATTATTTGGAATAACCATAGACACTCTATATGCAGTAATGATCGAGTTCTCTATACAGGGTTGAGGTTGATTCTACAATAATATATATACTTTGAGTTGTGATCGAGTCTGAGACATGTACACGGGTTACGATACATATTAATCAATTCGAATATTATATATTAAACTATATATGAATTATTGGACTGTTAACTGTGGACTATCGACTGTGGACTAATAATATTGGACAACTAAAATGAATTAAAATATTGATCATAACATATGAAACTAAACATATCTTCAAGTTACCACTTGATCTCATCTTAAACCTCATTTGTATCTTGACAATTACTATCTGCGTTCAAACCTTTCATGATTCTTGAAAACCCCTCAATCAAGAGGATGAACCAACTGCATCTCAACTACGGAAGAAAAGATTTATGCATATAGTTATGCACCTGAAAACTCTCGGAACCTGAGTAAACCTTTAACACGTATCTGTGCTAGCTCCTTTGGCTTTGTTATTACCGAAAATAACACTGTAATTCTTTTTCAAATTAGCAAATTTTGTCACAGCTTCAACAAGTCAACTTCGACTTTTCGTTCAAAACAACCTTATTATAACCTTGATATATACGTTGTCTCTTCACCTTCGTTACCAGAGAACTGTTTATATCTCACCACATTAACAGTAAACGTACCAGCAACTTCAATACTCTTTGGCGTAAGTCACTTCGATAAATCACTATATTTATTCATTAAAACTCTCTCATATTCTCATCCATATCTTGTAACGAGAACTGCCATACCAATTATTGGGAAACAGCAATCAGTACTTTAAAAACTCACAGCATATCTACATCAACAGTTATATGTATAACCTTTATCTATTAGAATTATGACCTTCCATTCGGAAATTCTGAAAGTCACCCAGTCTATTAATCAATACTCGAAATGTTGAAAAAGTGAATGAAGCAGCAGAAACCGTAGACAACCGTAAACAACCTTAATCATCGGAATTTTGATGATAAAGAATAGTATGTTGGAAAAGCTCAGAAAAGTTGGAACTGGAAAACGAATTGAGCTAACCACGAAGGAGACCAAGGACAAATACAAGGACCATACCCTATATTCAAAGAATCCAGGTAATTCTGGATCCGATGAAATATTTAGAGAATATCTTGCTCCGAAGTTATGTTAAAATCTTGCGACAAATCTTTCTCCATCAACCATCGAAGTTAGAAATTCCAAAATATCATCATCAATATCTTCGATATTTCTGAGGATATTTTCATAAATATTCTCGTCCGAAATTATATACCTCTTCGTGCTTCCTGTGTATCATTATATTGGAAACATTCAATAGAAAATTTAGTACCGAAAAGCAGATTATATGAAACTATGAAGAAAGCCGTGGACAAATCACAAAGAATAAGTTTGACTTTAAAGAATCATAATGGTTCAATGCCTGCTAAGATCTTTAGTGAATATCTTGCTCCTTACTCTAAACCCTTGCAGACAATAGTTTCTATCATCCTCTGATATTAGATATTCTGAGATATTATCGTATCTTTCATTATAAATATCCTCCATATTTCTGGAGATATTTTTTATAACTATTCTTATCTGAAATCATTAATCTCTTCGTGCTATCAGAATTACATCATATAGAAACTGTTAGTTTCTATATTCTATAAACTTTCGAGCTTAAAACATGAATGTTATTGAAGTAATGTTGGGAACTAATGCATGAGTTAGTATAATATAATGACACTTGATCAACGTGATTATATTACAGTAAGTCATGCTGAGTTTCTAATGGAATGTGATGATTCACAGTACCATCATCATGTGTCATGTTACATAACTCTTTCATTCTATATAACCTCCGAACATATCAAGAAGAATATATTCTTGATAGTTCTACCTTCCATAATTTTTGATAAATTTGAAAATCAAATCGTGCTATCACGTTCCACCCTGCTTAGAACATTATAATCATTCAAAATCTATATCTACGAATTCTGGACCATTATTCGCTTGATTTAGAATCGGGAAGAGAAAACAAGAGCATGGAGGTCCGAAACATAACAAGAAATATACAGCCGATCACAAACACAGAAATTACAAACCGTGTATATCAGTGCGTATAGCAATATAAAGACACGGGAGAATTAGAAATACTATAATCCCTAGAGCATAGTAAAAGTTAACAGATTCCTCCAGTGGTAAATGAAAAAGGAGGAAGACAGAAGCGATTGTCAGAAGAAGGACAAGGATCAATGTTGGATTAAGCATATTCATAATCATTGAAAGTATGGATCGAGAAAGAAAGTATTAGAGTAGTGAAAAAATAATGGAATGGAAGAAGTTCAATTATAGTGAAAATATCAGACAAAGCATTCGAGGCAGATCACCGTATTTAATTTTAGAGATCTTATTTTTTTCTTATTCGTCGAAGAATTAAATCCTTTAGATTTCAAAGATTTTCTTTAAATCCCTTGAATTCCGGAATTCAAACAAGACAACGTCAAAAGTTAAGACGCACCTTATTTTCTAAATCCACCGTGACTACGTCTAAAGTTAAATCTCGATCTCAATCTTTTGAGACAGTTTCATTCGTACTCTTCAAGTAATCAAATTATTTCATCTATACTACTTTATGGTAATAAAAATTTAATTATCAACTCATATTCGTCATGAAAACATTTTCATTGTTAGCCATGACCACCGCACTCAAATTTCGGGATGAAATTTCTTTAACAGGTAGGTACTGTGACGACCCGGGAATTTCTGACTAAATTTAAACTTGATCTTTATATAATTTTGACACGATAAGCATAGTCTGTAAAGTTGAGTCTCAAAATTTTTGAACTAATTATATTGATTCATTTACCCTTTGACTATTCTCGGCGATTCATGAACCAGTGTGTGTAAGTAAATATATAAAAATATGTGTATACATATATAAATATAAATATAAGGGTACAAACAATATTTATAGTTAATAAAATACACTATAATCAAATGGAACTAAAAATGTAAAATAATATATAGAATTATTAAGTTATTACTAAAATGAAATATATATATATATATATATATATATATATATATATATATATATATATATATATATATATATATATATATATATATATATATATATATATATATATATATATATATATATATATATATATATAATCTAAGTGCTATTATTATCAATATTAATGATATTAAAATTTTTATAACTAGTATTATTATTTGTATCATTAATAAGATTATTATTATCATTATTATAGTTACTAGAAAGTAATACAAATTTAATAAATTTTATCATTAAGAATATTATTAATATCATTTTTGTGATTAATAATAATATTATTATTATACTTGTATTATTATGAGTTAAAATATTAAGGGTATTATTATTATCCTATTTATTAGAAGATTAACTATAATCTATAGATATAAATATATAAATAAAAGAGAAATACAAATAGATGTATAAATGTGGATATACATATATATACTATAATATAATCCGATATACATATACATATACGAAATTACAGTATAAACATATAAGTAAATACATGACATGGTTATATAATTATATGGCTACGGTGTATAGCATATATAAACACAGAATATGTACGCATTTTGTTTTTAATTATTTTCAACAAAAGGCAGTACAATTTGATACCAAAACAATTCACAAGACATCAAAATTTGTTAAATATCACATTCATATTGTACGGATTAGTTGAAGAAAAGCTACCTTTTTATTTTTATTTATTTATTTTTTGGTTCCTTTCTTTTGTTTGAGTACTAGCCGAATCATTTCCTTTCTTCATATGAACGCTCTATAATTTTTTTTTAAACACAATTCATTCGAGTGTTACCTTCTACATCAGTTACAATTATCCTTGGTTTTATGTGTTTATTAATTAATTTTTTTTATTATTTCTTTCACAGTTCTAAACCTCTGTACGCCTAACTTTTTATTCAATTCTAGAATTTGAATTGTTTTGCAAAATGTGTAAACGTCATGTTGTTAGGAATCTTTCATGTAAACTGCTGGCAAAGTTTCGAATCCCAATTGTTAATATCGAATCTGAATTTTGGAAGTCAAATCTAACTTCTAAAAAGTCAAACAAATTGTTCTAGGCAAAATTAGAGTTCAATTCAATGTTTTGAATCCAATTGATGTTACAAAAAGTTTACAAGATCGATTGGCAATCTATTTCATGTATTAAGTTTTAGCTAAAAACATCTACAGATCGAATTTGGTATATTTTTTTTTCTTTTTCGGCGAACAGCAGCAAGGCTGCGTAGGTACTTTTTGTTTTATTTTTTTTATTATTCAAAGCACCATTGTTAAGTTTATGGTCGATCACAAGTTATAATTAAAATCATTAATTTGTTATCAAGAGTTATTGATTATTGTTGGAGAAATATAAAACATGAAGAAGATGAAATAAGAACAAGAGAGTAAGAGTTATAGGTAAATGGGTTAGATTAATTTCAGAAAGGAAAGAAATGGAGGAGTGGTCGTGAGTGTTGGGTGTTAGCGAGGGGTCTCGGGTTCGAGACCCGGCTGATGCATCTCTTTTTGGTCCGAAATTTTGAGGTAGTTTCCAAGTTTTAAATTTATTATTATTATTATTATTATTATTATTATTATTATTATTATTATTATTATTATTATTATTATTATTATTATTATTATTATTATTATTATTATTATTGTTATTATTAATATTGTTAGTACTATTATAAGTATTTTTATTATTATTATCATTAGTAGAATCATTAATATTATTACCATTATTATTATTATTATTATCATAAAAAGATACAAATTTTTTTTATATATAATTATTAATATTAATTTACTAAATAGATACTAGTTGTGTAAACACATATAATATAACAAATTATGGATTCTTAATAATACTAATTAGGTATATACACAAATTAAAACTATATAACATATAAATTATGATATAATATATGAAATTATTTGATTACGAGTATATGTGTTAATGTATATATAAATGATATAGGTTCGTGAATCCGAGGCCAACCCTACATTGTTGAGTTGTTAAATATCGTCATATGTATTTTTAAATATCGTCGGGATCTATTTCGTATTTTTACTATATGAAATTATTTTTGGGACTGAGAATACATGCAAATGCTTTATTAACCGTTTTACAATAATTATATGTGTGAGTTTCATTTGATCCCTTTTACTCTTTACATTTTTGGGACTGAGAATACATGCGATGTTTTTATAACTGTTTTACGAAATAGATACAAGTAATTGAAACTGCATTATATGATTGAATGATCGAAATCGAATATGCCCCTTTTTATTAAGTCTGGTAATCTAAGAATTAGGGAACAGACACCCTAATTGACACGAACTCTAAAGATAGATCTGTCGGGCCCTACAAGCCCCATCCAAAGTACCGGATGCTTTAGTACTTCGAAATTTATATCATGTCCGAAGGAGGATCCCGAAATGATGGGGATATTCTTATATGCATATTGTGAATGTCGGTTACTAGGTGTTCAATCCATATGAATGATATTTTTGTCTCTATGCATGGGACGTATGTTTATGAGGAATGGAAATATGAAATCTTGTGGTCTATTAAAATTATGAAATGATTATTTATGTTAAACTAATGAACTCACCAACCTTTTGGTTGACACTTGAAAGCGTGTTTATTCTCAGGTATGAAAGAAATCTTCCGCTGTGCATTTGCTCATTTTAGAAACATTACTTGGAGTCATTCATGGCATATTTCAAAAGACGTTGTATTCGAGTCGTTGAGTTCATCAAGATTATTATTAAGTCAATTATAGTTGGATATATACTGAAATGGTATGCATGCCGTCAATTTTCGTTGTAAAGAAAGATTGTCTTTTAAAATTGAATGCAATGTTTGTAAAATGTATCATATAGAGGTCAAATACCTCGCGATGTAATCAACTGTTGTGAATCGTTTATAATCAATATGGACTTCGTCCGGATGGATTAGGACGGGTCTTCACAGAATTGACCTAAATTGTTAGACAGATATTGATCAAACATATAAATATATATAATTAATATAGGTTCGTGAATCCAAGGCCAACCTTGCACTTGTTCAATGACGTTATATATATTTTTACTACAAAATACAGTATTGTGAGTTTCATTTGCTCCCTTTTTAAATGCTTTTACAATATATATTTTTGAGACTGAGAATACATGCGCTACTTTTATAAATGTTTAATGAAATAGACACACGTACTTAAAACTACATTCTATGGTTGGATTACTATACCGAATATCTCCCCTTCAAGTCTGATAACCTAAGAATTAGGGAAATGGCCCCTAATTGACGCGAATCCTAAAGATAGATCTATGGGCCTAACAAACCCCATTCTGGAATTTGGAATGCTTTAGTACTTTGATTTAAATGGTGATTGCGATTGCCAATATTAATGGCATACTTGCGAGTATGCGGGGGATATTCTATATGCATTATGTTAATGTCAGTTACCAGGTGTTCATCATACGGATGATTTTTATACACTTGTGAGTGTAAGGTTGTTTATGAAAAATGAAATCTTGTGGTCTATTAAAATTATGGAATTGATGGATTGTGAAAAACTAATGAACTCACCAACCTTTTGGTTGACACTTTAAAGCATGTTTATTCTCAGGTATTAAAGAAATCTTCCGATGTGCATTAGCTCATTTTAAAGATATTACTTGGAGTCATTCGTGGCATATTTTGAAAGAAGTTGCATTCGAGTCATTGAGTTCATCAAGATTATTATTAAGTCAATTATAGTTGGATGTATTATGAAATGGTATGCATGCCGTCAACTTTAGATGTAAAGAAAGTTTGTCTTTTAAAAATGAATACAATGTTTGTAAAATATATCATATAGAGGTCAAACACCTCGCGATGTAATCAACTATTGTGAATCGTTTATAATGTATATGATGGAACCGAATTTGATGTATAAGAATTCATTGCCTGCAAACCTTTGGAATTTGATGGAACCGAAGGACCGATCGGATTGAAACGGTGGACCGAGAAGGTCGAATCGGTGTTTGCTATAAGTAAGTGTACTGAAGAGGACAAAGTGAACTACGCTACGCATACCTTCACAGGTTCTACGTTAACATGGTGGAATACCTATCTAGAGCAAGTGGGACAAGATGATGCTTACGCAGTACCGTGGTCAGCATTCAAGCACTTGATGAACGAGAAGTACCGTCCCAGAACCGAGGTCAATAAGCTCAAGACAGAACTTAGAGGGTTACGAACCCAAGGATTTGATATTACCACCTACGAAAGACGATTCACGGAATTATGCCTATTGTGTCTGGGAGCGTTCGAAGATGAGGAAGAGAAGATCGACGCGTTTGTGAAAGGATTACCGGAAAGAATCCAAGAAGATATAAGTTCACACGAGCCCGCCTCCATACAACAGGCATGTAGAATGGCTCACAAACTAGTGAACCAGATTGAAGAAAGAATTAAAGAACAGACTGCTGAAGAGGCCAATGTGAAGCAAGTCAAAAGAAAGTGGGAGGAAAACGGTGATAAGAATCACCAATACAACAACAACAGCAATTACAACAATAATCGCAACAATTATCCCAACAATCGCAACATCAATTGCAACTACAACAAATGGCCCAACAACAACAACAACAACAACAACAACAACAACAACAACAACAACAACAACAACAACAACAACAACAACAACAACAACAACAACAACAGCAACTACAACAATCATCCCAACAACAATAACAACCGCAACAACAACAACAATTAGAAGCAGCTATGCCAAAGGTGTGAAAAGTATCACTCGGGGTTCTGCACCAAATTTTGCAACAAGTGTAAAAGAAATGGTCATAGCACGGCGAAGTGTGAGGTCTACGGACCAGGGGTTAACAGAACGAAAGGAACAAATGGTGTCGGAACGAGTAATGGCGGAGCAAGTAGTGTCGGAGCAAGTTATGCCAATGTAGTTTGTTATAAATGTGGAAAACCGGGCCACATTATTAGAAATTGCCCGAACCAGGAGAACACGAATGGACAAGGCCGCGGAAGAGTTTTCAATATTAATGCGGCAGAGGCACAGGAAGACCCGGAGCTTGTTACGGGTACGTTTCTTATTGACAATAAATCTGCTTACGTTTTATTTGATTCGGGTGCGGATAGAAGCTATATGAGTAGAGATTTTTGTGCTAAATTAAGTTGTCCATTGACGCCTTTGGATAGTAAATTTTTACTCGAATTAGCAAATGGTAAATTAATTTCAGCAGATAATATATGTCGGAATCGAGAAATTAAACTGGTTAGCGAAACATTTAAGATTGATTTGATACCAGTAGAGTTAGGGAGTTTTGATGTGATAATCGGTATGGACTGGTTGAAAGAAGTGAAAGCAGAGATAGTTTATTACAAAAATGCAATTCGCATTATACGAGAAAAAGGAAAACCCTTAATGGTGTACGGAGAAAAGGGCAACACGAAGCTACATCTTATTAGTAATTTGAAGGCACAAAAACTAATAAGAAAAGGTTGCTATGCTGTTCTAGCACACGTCGAGAAAGTACAAACTGAAGAAAAGAGCATCAATGATGTTCCCATTGCAAAAGAATTTCCCGATGTATTTCCGAAAGAATTACCGGGATTACCCCCACATCGATCCGTTGAATTTCAAATAGATCTTGTAGCAGGAGCTGCACCAATAGCTCGTGCTCCTTACAGACTCGCACCCAGCGAGATGAAAGAACTGCAAAGCCAATTACAAGAACTTTTAGAGCGTGGTTTCATTCGACCAAGCACATCACCGTGGGGAGCTCCTGTTTTGTTTGTCAAGAAGAAAGATGGTACATTCAGGTTGTGTATCGACTACCCAGAGTTGAAAAAACTTACCATCAAGAACCGCTACCCACTACCGAGAATCGACGACTTATTTGATCAACTACAAGGCTCGTCTGTTTATTCAAAGATTGACTTACATTCCGGGTATCATCAAATGCGGGTGAAAGAAGATGATATTCCAAAGATTACTTTCAGAACACGTTACGGTCATTATGAGTTTATGGTCATGCCGTTTGGTTTAACTAATGCACCAGCTGTGTTCATGGACCTTATGAACCGAGTGTGTGGACCATACCTTGACAAGTTTGTCATTGTTTTCATTGATGACATACTTATTTACTCAAAGAATGACCAAGAACACGGTGAACATTTGAGAAAGGTGTTAGAAGTATTGAGGAAGGAAGAATTGTACGCTAAGTTTTCAAAGTGTGCATTTTGGTTGGAAGAAGTTCAATTCCTCGGTCACATAGTGAACAAAGAAGGTATTCAGGTGGATCCGGCAAAGATAGAAACTGTTGAAAAGTGGGAAACCCCGAAAACTCCGAAACACATACGCCAGTTTTTAGGACTAGCTAGTTACTACAGAAGGTTCATCCAAGACTTTTCCAGAATAGCAAAACCCTTGACTGCATTAACGCATAAAGGGAAGAAATTTGAATGGAATGATGAACAAGAGAAAGCGTTTCAGTTATTGAAGAAAAAGCTAACTACGGCACCTATATTGTCATTGCCTGAAGGAAATGATGATTTTGTGATTTATTGTGATGCATCAAAGCAAGGTCTCGGTTGTGTATTAATGCAACGAACGAAGGTGATTGCTTATGCGTCTAGACAATTGAAGATTCACGAACAAAATTATACGACGCATGATTTGAAATTAGGCGCGGTTGTTTTTGCATTAAAGACTTGGAGGCACTAATTATATGGGGTCAAAAGTATTATATATACCGACCACAAAAGTCTTCAGCACATATTTAATCAGAAACAACTGAATATGAGGCAGCGTAGGTGGATTGAATTGTTGAATGATTACGACTTTGAGATTCGTTACCACCCGGGGAAGGCAAATGTGGTAGCCGATGCCTTGAGCAGGAAGGACAGAGAACCCATTCGAGTAAAATCTATGAATATAATGATTCATAATAACCTTACTACTCAAATAAAGGAGGCGCAACAAGGAGTTTTAAAAGAGGGAAATTTAAAGGATGAAATACCCAAAGGATCGGAGAAGCATCTTAATATTCGGGAAGACGAAACCCGGTATAGGGCTGAAAGGATTTGGGTACCAACATTTGGAGATATGAGAGAAATGGTACTTAGAGAAGCTCATAAAACCAGATACTCAATACATCCTGGAACGGGGAAGATGTACAAGGATCTCAAGAAACATTTTTGGTGGCCGGGTATGAAAGCCGATGTTGCTAAATACGTAGGAGAATGTTCGATGTGTTCTAAGGTCAAAGCTGAGCATCAGAAACCATCAGGTCTACTTCAACAACCCGAAATCCCGGAATGGAAATGGGAAAACATTACCATGGATTTCATCACTAAATTGCCAAGGACTGCAAGTGGTTTTGATACTATTTGGGTAATAGTTGATCGTCTCACCAAATCAACACACTTTCTGCCAATAAGAGAAGATGACAAGATGGAGAAGTTAACACGACTGTATTTGAAGGAAGTCGTCTCCAGACATGGAATACCAATCTCTATTATCTCTGATAGGGATGGCAGATTTATTTCAAGATTCTGGCAGACATTACAGCAAGCATTAGGAACTCGTCTAGACATGAGTACTGCCTATCATCCACAAACTGATGGGCAGAGCGAAAGGACGATACAAACGCTTGAAGACATGCTACGATCATGTGTTATTGATTTCGGAAACAGTTGGGATCGACATCTACCGTTAGCAGAATTTTCCTACAACAACAGCTACCATTCAAGCATTGAGATGGTGCCGTTTGAAGCACTTTATGGTAGAAAGTGCAGGTCTCCGATTTGTTGGAGTGAAGTGGGGGATAGACAGATTACGGGTCCGGAGATTATACAAGAAACTACCGAGAAGATCATCCAAATTCAACAACGGTTGAAAACCGCCCAAAGTCGACAAAAGAGCTACGCTGACATTAAAAGAAAAGATATAGAATTTGAAATTGGAGAGATGGTCATGCTTAAAGTTGCACCTTGGAAAGGCGTTGTTCGATTTGGTAAACGAGGGAAATTAAATCCAAGGTATATTTGACCATTCAAGATTATTGATCGTGTCGGACCAGTAGCTTACCGACTTGAGTTACCTCAACAACTCGTGGCTGTACATAACACTTTCCACGTCTCGAATTTGAAGAAATGTTTTGCTAAAGAAGATCTCACTATTCCGTTAGATGAAATCCAAATCAACGAAAAACTTCAATTCATCGAAGAACCCGTCGAAATAATGGATCGTGAGGTTAAAAGACTTAAGCAAAACAAGATACCAATTGTTAAGGTTCGATGGAATGCTCGTAGAGGACCCGAGTTCACCTGGGAGCATGAAGATCAGATGAAGAAGAAATACCCGCATCTATTTCAAGAAGATTCGTCAACACCTTCAACAGCTTAAAATTTCGGGACGAAATTTATTTAACGGGTAGGTACTGTAGTGACCCGAACTTTTCCATGTTTATATATATTAATTGAGATTGATATTTACATGATTAAATGTTTCCAACATGTTAAGCAATCAAACTTGTTAAGACTTGATTAATTGAAATATGTTTCATATAGACAATTGACCACCCAAGTTGACCGGTGATTCACGAACGTTAAAACTTGTAAAAACTATATGATGACATATATATGGATATATATATATATATATATATATATATATATATATATATATATATATATATATATATATATATATAGTTAACATGATACTATAATAAGCAAACATATCATTAAGTATATTAACAATGAACTACATATGTAAAAACAAGACTACTAACTTAATGATTTTTAAACGAGACATATATGTAACGATTATCGTTGTAAAGACATTTAATGGATATATATCATATTAAGAGATATTCATACATGATAATATCATGATAATATAATAATTTAAAATCTCATTTGATATTATAAACATTGGGTTAACAACATTTAACAAGATCGTTAACCTAATGGTTTCAAAACAACACTTACATGTAACGACTAACGATGACTTAACGACTCAGTTAAATGTATATACATGTAGTGTTTTAATATGTATTTATACACTTTCGAAAGACTTTAATACACTTATCAAAATACTTCTACTTAATAAAAATGCTTACAATTACATCCTCGTTCAGTTTCATCAACAATTCTACCTAAATTGTTAGACATATATTAATCAAACATATAAATATATATAATTAATATAGGTTCGTGAATCCAAGGCCAACCTTGCACTTGTTCAATGACGTCATATGTATTTTTACTAAAAAATACAGTATTGTGAGTTTCATTTGCTCCCTTTTTAAATGCTTTTGTAATATATATTTTTGGGGCTGAGAATACATGTGCTACTTTTATAAATGTTTGACGAAATTGACACAAGTACTTAAAACTACATTCTATGGTTGGATTACTATACCTAATATCGCCCCTTCAAGTCTGGTAACCTAAGAATTAGGGAAATGGCCCCTAATTGACGCGAATCCCAAAGATAGATCTATGGGCCTAACAAACCCCATTCTGGAATTTGGAATGCTTTAGTACTTCGATTTAAATGGTGATTGCGATTGCCAATATTAATGGTATACTTGCGAGTATGCGGGGGATATTCTATATGCATTATGTTAATGTCGGTTACCAGGTGTTTATCATACGAATGATTTTTATACACTTGCGTGTAGTGACCCGAACTTTTCCATGTTTATATATATTAATTGAGATTGATATTTACATGATTAAATGTTTCCAACATGTTAAGCAATCAAACTTGTTAAGACTTGATTAATTGAAATATGTTTCATATAGACAATTGACCACCCAAGTTGATCGGTGATTCACGAACGTTAAAACTTGTAAAAACTATATGATGACATATATATGGATATATATATATAGTTAACATGATACTATGATAAGAAAACATATCATAAAGTATATTAACAATGAACTACATATGTAAAAACAAGACTACTAACTTAATGATTTTTGAACGAGACATATATGTAACGATTATCGTTGTAAAGACATTTAATGTATATATATCATATTAAGAGATATTCATACATGATAATATCATGATAATATAATAATTTAAAATCTCATTTGATATTATAAACATTGGGTTAACAACATTTAACAAGATCGTTAACCTAAAGGTTTCAAAACAACACTTACATGTAACGACTAACGATGACTTAACGACTCAGTTAAAATGTATATACATGTAGTGTTTTAATATGTATTTATACACTTTTGAAAGACTTCAATAAACTTATCAAAATACTTCTACTTAACAAAAATGCTTACAATTACATCCTCATTCAGTTTCATCAACAATTCTACTCGTATGCACCCGTATTCGTACTCGTACAATACACAGCTTTTAGATGTATGTACTATTGGTATATACACTCCAATGATCAGCTCTTAGCAGCCCATGTGAGTCACCTAACACATGTGGGAACCATCATTTGGCAACTAGCATGAAATATCTCATAAAATTACAAAAATATGAGTAATCATTCATGACTTATTTACATGAAAACAAAATTACATATCCTTTATATCTAATCCATACACCAACGACCAAAAACACCTACAAACACTTTCATTCTTCAATTTTATTCATCTAATTGATCTCTCTCAAGTTCTATCTTCAAGTTCTAAGTGTTCTTCATAAATTCCAAAAGTTCTAGTTTCATAAAATCAAGAATACTTTCAAGTTTGCTAGCTCACTTCCAATCTTGTAAGGTGATCATCCAACCTCAAGAAATCTTTGTTTCTTACAGTAGGTTATCATTCTAATACAAGGTAATAATCATATTCAAACTTTGGTTCAATTTCTATAACTATAACAATCTTATTTCAAGTGATGATCTTACTTGAACTTGTTTTCGTGTCATGATTCTGCTTCAAGAACTTCGAGCCATCCAAGGATCCATTGAAGCTAGATCCATTTTTCTCTTTTCCATTAGGTTTATCCAAGGAAATTAAGGTAGTAATGATGTTCATAACATCATTCGATTCATACATATAAAGCTATCTTATTCGAAGGTTTAAACTTGTAATCACTAGAACATAGTTTAGTTAATTCTAAACTTGTTCGCAAACAAAAGTTAATCCTTCTAACTTGACTTTTAAAATCAACTAAACACATGTTCTATATCTATATGATATGCTAACTTAATGATTTAAAACCTGGAAACACGAAAAACACCGTAAAACCGGATTTACGCCGTCGTAGTAACACCGCGGGCTGTTTTGGGTTAGTTAATTAAAAACTATGATAAACTTTGATTTAAAAGTTGTTATTCTGAGAAAATGATTTTTATTATGAACATGAAACTATATCCAAAAATTATGGTTAAACTCAAAGTGGAAGTATGTTTTCTAAAATGGTCATCTAGACGTCGTTCTTTCGACTGAAATGACTACCTTTACAAAAACGACTTGTAACTTATTTTTCTGACTATAAACCTATACATTTTCTGTTTAGATTCATAAAATAGAGTTCAATATGAAACCATAGCAATTTGATTCACTCAAAACGGATTTAAAATGAAGAAGTTATGGGTAAAACAAGATTGGATAATTTTTCTCATTTTAGCTACGTGAAAATTGGTAACAAATCTATTCCAACCATAACTTAATCAACTTGTATTGTATATTATGTAATCTTGAGATACCATAGACACGTATACAATGTTTCGACCTATCATGTCGACACATCTATATATATTTCGGAACAACCATAGACACTCTATATGTGAATGTTGGAGTTAGCTATACAGGGTTGAGGTTGATTCCAAAATATATATAGTTTGAGTTGTGATCAATACTGAGATACGTATACACTGGGTCGTGGATTGATTCAAGATAATATTTATCGATTTATTTCTGTACATCTAACTGTGGACAACTAGTTATAGGTTACTAACGAGGACAGCTGACTTAATAAACTTAAAACATCAAAATATATTAAAAGTGTTGTAAATATATTTTGAACATACTTTAATATATATGTATATATTGTTATAGGTTCGTGAATCAACAGTGGCCAAGTCTTACTTCCCGACGAAGTAAAAATCTGTGAAAGTGAGTTATAGTCCCACTTTTAAAATCTAATATTTTTGGGATGAGAATACATGCAGGTTTTATAAATGATTTACAAAATAGACACAAGTACGTGAAACTACATTCTATGGTTGAATTATCGAAATCGAATATGCCCCTTTTTATTAAGTCTGGTAATCTAAGAATTAGGGAACAGACACCCTAATTGACGCGAATCCTAAAGATAGATCTATTGGGCCTAACAAACCCCATCCAAAGTACTGGATGCTTTAGTACTTCGAAATTTATATCATATCCGAAGGGTGTCCCGGAATGATGGGGATATTCTTATATATGCATCTTGTTATTGTCGGTTACCAGGTGTTCACCATATGAATGATTTTTATCTCTATGTATGGGATGTGTATTGAAATATGAAATCTTGTGGTCTATTGTTACGATTTGATATATATAGGTTAAACCTATAACTCACCAACATTTTTGTTGACGTTTAAAGCATGTTTATTCTCAGGTGAATATTAAGAGCTTCCGCTGTTGCATACTAAAATAAGGACAAGATTTGGAGTCCATGTTTGTATGATATTGTGTAAAAACTGCATTCAAGAAACTGATTTCGATGTAACATATTTGTATTGTAAACCATTATGTAATGGTCGTGTGTAAACAGGATATTTTAGATTATCATTATTTGATAATCTACGTAAAGCTTTTTAAACCTTTATTTATGAAATAAAGGTTATGGTTTGTTTTAAAAATGAATGCAGTCTTTGAAAAACGTCTCATATAGAGGTCAAAACCTCGCAACGAAATCAATTAATATGGAACGTTTTTAATCAATAAGAACGGGACATTTCAGTTGGTATCAGAGCGTTGGTCTTAGAGAACCAGAAAATTTGCATTAGTGTGTCTTATCGAGTTTGTTAGGATGCATTAGTGAGTCTGGACTTCGACCGTGTTTTCTTTAAAAATGATTGCTTAACATTTTTGTTGGAAACTATATATTTTTAACATATGAATATTATGTGATATATTAATCTCTTAACGTGTTTGATATTATGTGATAGATGTCTACCTCTAGAACAAGTCCCATTGACTCACCTAATAATAATGAAGAGTCAAATGTAAATTGGAATGATTTGTGGACTGATTCACAAGTTCCCGAAGAGGAACCGGAAGAAGAGTCGGAACCGGAAGAAGAATCGGAACCAGAAGAAGAATCGGAACCGGATGAAGAAATAGAACCGGTGGGGGAAATAATAAAACGGTTAAGTAAAAGAAAATCCTCAACCAACCGACCAAAGTTAATTATGGTCAATGGTGTTTCCGCCAAGGAAGCAAAATATTGGGAGGATTACCAATTCTCCGATGAATCGGATTCCGACGAGAATTCCGATGATGTTATAGAAATTACCCCAACTGAATTTAAAAAGGCAAAAGAAAATAATAAGGAAAAGGGCATAAAAATAGAGAAATCTAATTCCAACCCCGATGAACTTTATATGTATCGTCAACCCCCGAAGTCCTTAAGTTGTAACAATGACCCGGGAACCTCTAAACCACCAGGTTTTTCTAAACCAATGTGGACAACGACGGCTCGTATTAGGGGAACATCATATATCCCTAGAAACTTGGCAAAACGAACCAAAACCGAAGAAGAAGAAACGAGCGAGTCGGAATAAGATAGTTGTATTCGTGTGGTGTAATATATGTAATATAGTGTTCTTATGCTTTATGATATATGTAAAAATTGCTTGTATTAATAAGTATTTTTTTATGAATCTAACTCTTGTCTATTTTACAGTTTAAAAACACAAAATGGATAGACAACCCAATATTTTAAGAGACCTACCCGGAGACATGATTGATGAAATCTTGTCTAGAGTCGGCCAGAATTCTTCGGCACAACTATTTAAGGCGAGATCAGTTTGTAAGACATTCGAAGAACGTTCCAAGAATGTCTTGGTTTATAAGAGACTTTCGTTTGAAAGATGGGGGATATCACATTGGGAAACCCATAAGTTACGATGTGTTTACTTTGACGCATATATTGCGGGGAACCCAAATGCTATTTTACGCAACGGGTTAAGAAATTATTTTAACTCAATATATCCGAATATTGGACTTTGTGATTTAGAAAAATCGGCTAACATGCAACATAAAGAAGCATGTTATGCTTACGGATTAGTAATGTTCGCTTCTCGCCAAAGTGAGAACAAGAACATCGGGCTACAACTATTAAACAAAACGTTTCCACAAGTGACGGAGTCGGTAATTGGGGTAAGAAATGAGGTTTTTAGATTATTACGGGACTGTTGGACATTACGTAACCCTCGTCCCTTTGATGACATTACAACACGCTGTCATATCAACGGCCATAACGGTTATGTTGCACAAGACCAAGGATGGGAAGTAGTCCTAGTAAAACCAGAATGCATGACTTGTTTCTGGACGTATGAATTACGTGTCTTTATTGCCTTTGCTGAACGACTTGTGTACTAGCTAGAATTGTCTTCACAACTATCTTGTATCAAAGTTATTGTGTGCTATATTTCATGCTTTATGTAAAATAAGCGGTATTGTAAGTTTGTAAAATATTGTATAAAAGTTTGAACACGAAATATTATTATAATCAGTTTTTCATATAGAATTGTAGTAGTTGAATTGTATATTAGCTACTAAGTATGAACTTAACGGGTAGGTACTACCCGAATTTAAACTTATAAAACGCTAAAATGAAGAAAAAGCTTTTATAAATGAGTTCATATTATGCTACAAAATACTATTAACTACTCTTAATATTCTGTATGGTTAACTTGTTCCATTTAACTATTTTGAAGGAAATGGCACCGACTACTCGACACACCGTGAATATGAATGAAGAGGAATTCCGTACTTTTCTAACTTAAAACATAGCCGCAGTACAGGCTGCGCTACATACCAACAATAACCTTGGATCTAGCAGTACAGGAAATCGTGTAGGATGCACCTACAAAGAATTCACTGCCTGCAAACCTTTGGAATTTGATGGAACCGAAGGACCGATCGGATTGAAACGGTGGACCGAGAAGGTTGAATCGGTGTTTGCCATAAGTAAGTGTACTGAAGAGGACAAAGTGAAGTACGCTACGCATACCTTCACAGGTTCTGCGTTAACATGGTGGAATACCTATCTAGAGCAAGTGGGACAAGATGATGCGTACGCACTACCGTGGTCAGCATTCAAGCACTTGATGAACGAGAAGTACCGTCCCAGAACCGAGGTCAATAAGCTCAAGACAGAACTTAGAGGGTTACGAACCCAAGGATTTGATATTACCACGTACGAAAGACGATTCACAGAATTGTGCCTATTGTGTCCGGGAGCATTCGAAGATGAGGAAGAGAAGATCGACGCGTTTGTGAAAGGATTACCGGAAAGAATCCAAGAAGCTATAAGTTCACACGAGCCCGCCTCCATACAACAGGCATGTAGAATGGCTCACAAACTAGTGAACCAGATTGAAGAAAGAATTAAAGAACAGACTGCTGAAGAGGCCAATGTGAAGCAAGTCAAAAGAAAGTGGGAGGAAAACGGTGATAAGAATCACCAATACAACAACAACAGCAATTACAACAATAATCGCAACAATTATCCCAACAATCGCAACATCAATCGTAACTACAACAAACGGCCCAACAACAACAACAACAACAACAACAGCAACTACAACAATCATCCCAACAACAATAATAACCGCAACAACAACAACAATCAGAAGCAGCTATGCCAAAGGTGTGAAAAGAATCACTCGGGGTTCTGCACCAAATTTTGCAACAAGTGTAAAAGAAATGGTCATAGCGCGGCGAAGTGTGAGGTCTACGGACCAGGGGTTAATAGAACGAAAGGAACAAATGGTGTCGGAACGAGTAATGGCGGAGCAAATAGTGTCAGAGCAAGTTATGCCAATGTAGTTTGTTATAAATGTGGAAAACTAGGCCACATTATTAGAAATTGCCCGAACCAGGAGAACACGAATGGACAAGGCCGGGGAAGAGTTTTCAATATTAATGTGGTAGAGGCATAGGAAGACCCGGAGCTTGTTACGGGTACGTTTCTTATTGACAATAAATCTGCTTACGTTTTATTTGATTCAGGTGCGGATAGAAACTATATGAGTAGAGATTTTTGTGCTAAATTAAGTTGTCCATTGACGCCTTTGGATAGTAAATTTTTACTCGAATTAGCAAATGGTAAATTAATTTCAGCAGATAATATATGTCGGAATCGAGAAATTAAACTGGTTAGCGAAACATTTAAGATTGATTTGATACCAGTAGAGTTAGGGAGTTTTGATGTGATAATCGGTATGGACTGGTTGAAAGAAGTGAAAGCGGAGATCGTTTGTTACAAAAATGCAATTCGCATTATACGAGAAAAAGGAAAACCCTTAATGGTGTACGGAGAAAAGGGCAACACGAAGCTACATCTTATTAGTAATTTGAAGGCACAAAAACTAATAAGAAAAGGTTGCTATGCTATTCTAGCACATGTCGAGAAAGTACAAACTGAAGAAAAGAGCATCAATGATGTTCCCATTGCAAAAGAATTTCCCGATGTATTTCCGAAAGAATTACCGGGATTACCCCCACATCGATCCGTTGAATTTCAAATAGATCTTGTACCAGGAGCTGCACCAATAGCTCGTGCTCCTTACAGACTCGCACCCAGCGAGATGAAAGAACTGCAAAGCCAATTACAAGAACTTTTAGAGCGTGGTTTCATTCGACCAAGCACATCACCGTGGGGAGCTCCTGTTTTGTTTGTCAAGAAGAAAGATGGTACATTCAGGTTGTGTATCGACTACCGAGAGTTGAACAAACTTACCATCAAGAACCGCTACCCACTACCGAGAATCGACGACTTATTTGATCAACTACAAGGCTCGTCTGTTTATTCAAAGATTGACTTACGTTCCGGGTATCATCAAATGCGGGTGAAAGAAGATGATATTCCAAAGACTGCTTTCAGAACACGTTACGGTCATTACGAGTTTATGGTCATGCCGTTTGGTTTAACTAATGCACCAGCTGTGTTCATGGACCTTATGAACCGAGTGTGTGGACCATACCTTGACAAGTTTGTCATTGTTTTCATTGATGACATACTTATTTACTCAAAGAATGACCAAGAACACGGTGAACATTTGAGAAAGGTGTTAGAAGTATTGAGGAAGGAAGAATTGTACGCTAAGTTTTCAAAGTCTGCATTTTGGTTGGAAGAAGTTCAATTCCTCGGTCACATAGTGAACAAAGAAGGTATTAAGGTGGATCCGACAAAGATAGAAACTGTTGAAAAGTGGGAAACCCCGAAAACTCCGAAACACATACGCCAGTTTTTAGGACTAGCTGGTTACTACAGAAGGTTCATCCAAGACTTTTCCAGAATAGCAAAACCCTTGACTGCATTAATGCATAAAGGGAAGAAATTTGAATGGAATGATGAACAAGAGAAAGCGTTTCAGTTATTGAAGAAAAAGCTAACTACGGCACCTATATTGTCATTGCCTGAAGGGAATGATGATTTTGTGATTTATTGTGATGCATCAAAGCAAGGTCTCGGTTGTGTATTAATGCAACGAACGAAGGTGATTGCTTATGCGTCTAGACAATTGAAGATTCACGAACAAAATTATACGACGCATGATTTGGAATTAGGCGCGGTTGTTTTTGCATTAAAGACTTGGAGGCACTACTTATATGGGGTCAAAAGTATTATATATACCGACCACAAAAGTCTTCAACAAATATTTAATCAGAAACAACTGAATATGAGGCAGCGTAGGTGGATTGAATTATTGAATGATTACGACTTTGAGATTCGTTACCACCTGGGGAAGGCAAATGTGGTAGCCGATGCCTTGAGCAGGAAGGACAGAGAACCCATTCGAGTAAAATCTATGAATATAATGATTCACAATAACATTACTAATCAAATAAAGGAGGCGCAACAAGGAGTTTTAAAAGAGGGAAATTTAAAGGATGAAATACCCAAAGGATCAGAGAAGCATCTTAATATTCGGGAAGACGGAACCCGGTATAGGGCTGAAAGGATTTGGGTACCAAAATTTGGAGATATGAGAGAAATGGTACTTAGAGAAGCTCATAAAACCAGATACTCAATACATCCTGGAACGGGGAAGATGTACAAGGATCTCAAGAAACATTTTTGGTGGCCGGGTATGAAAGCCTATGTTGCTAAATACGTAGGAGAATGTTTGACGTGTTCTAAGGTCAAAGCTGAGCATCAGAAACCATCAGGTCTACTTCAACAACCCGAAATCCCGGAATGGAAATGGGAAAAAATTACCATGGATTTCATCACTAAATTGCCAAGGACTGCAAGTGGTTTTGATACTATTTGGGTAATAGTTGATCGTCTCACCAAATCAGCACACTTCCTACCAATAAGAGAAGATGACAAGATGGAGAAGTTAGCACGACTGTATTTGAAGGAAGTCGTCTCCAGACATGGAATACCAATCTCTATTATCTCTGATAGGGATGGCAGATTTATTTCAAGATTCTGGCAGACATTACAGCAAGCATTAGGAACTCGTCTATACATGAGTACTGCCTATCATCCACAAACTGATGGGCAGAGCGAAAGGACGATACAAACGCTTGAAGACATGCTACGAGCATGTGTTATTGATTTCGGAAACAGTTGGGATCGACATCTACCGTTAGCAGAATTTTCCTACAATAACAGCTACCAATCAAGCATTGAGATGGCGCCGTTTGAAGCACTTTATGGTAGAAAGTGCAGGTCTCCGATTTGTTGGAGTGAAGTGGGGGATAGACAGATTACGGGTCCGGAGATTATACAAGAAACTACCGAGAAGATCATCCAAATTCAACAACGGTTGAAAACCGCCCAAAGTCGACAAAAGAGCTACGCTGACATTAAAAGAAAAGATATAGAATTTGAAATTGGAGAGATGGTCATGCTTAAAGTTGCACCTTGGAAAGGCGTTGTTCGATTTGGTAAACGAGGGAAATTAAATCCAAGGTATATTGGACCATTCAAGATTATTGATCGTGTCGGACCAGTAGCTTACCGACTAGAGTTACCTCAACAACTCGCGGCTGTACATAACACTTTCCATGTCTCGAATTTAAAGAAATGTTTTGCTAAAGAAGATCTCACTATTCCGTTAGATGAAATCCAAATCAACGAAAAACTTCAATTCATCGAAGAACCCGTCGAAATAATGGATCGTGAGGTTAAAAGACTTAAGCAAAACAAGATACCAATTGTTAAGGTTCGATGGAATGCTCGTAGAGGACCCGAGTTCACCTGGGAGCGTGAAGATCAGATGAAGAAGAAATACTCGCATCTATTTCCAGAAGATTCGTCAACACCTTCAACAGCTTAAAATTTCGGGACGAAATTTATTTAACGAGTAGGTACTGTAGTGACCCGAACTTTTCCATGTTTATACATATTAATTGAGATT
The DNA here is from genome assembly GCF_046630445.1 of Rutidosis leptorrhynchoides. Classification (NCBI taxonomy): domain Eukaryota; kingdom Viridiplantae; phylum Streptophyta; class Magnoliopsida; order Asterales; family Asteraceae; genus Rutidosis; species Rutidosis leptorrhynchoides. Next base: position 143,080,854 of record NC_092342.1, read on the forward strand.
GATATTTACATGATTAAATGTTTCCAACATGTTAAGCAATCAAACTTGTTAAGACTTGATTAATTGAAATATTTTTCATATAGACAATTGACCACCCAAGTTGATCGGTGATTCACGAACGTTAAAACTTGTAAAAACTATATGATGACATATATATGGATATATATATATATATAGTTAACATGATACTATGATAAGAAAACATATCATAAAGTATATTAACAATGAACTACATATGTAAAAACAAGACTACTAACTTAATGATTTTTGAACGAGACATATATGTAACGATTATCGTTGTAAAGACATTTAATGTATATATATCATATTAAGAGATATTCATACATGATAATATCATGATAATATAATAATTTAAAATCTCATTTGATATTATAAACATTGGGTTAACAACATTTAACAAGATCGTTAACCTAAAGGTTTCAAAACAACACTTACATGTAACGACTAAATGACTTAACGACTCAGTTAAAATGTATATACATGTAGTGTTTTAATATGTATTTATACACTTTTGAAAGACTTCAATAAACTTATCAAAATACTTCTACTTAACAAAAATGCTTACAATTACATCCTCGTTCAGTTTCATCAACAATTCTACTCGTATGCACCCGTATTCGTACTCGTACAATACACAGCTTTTAGATGTATGTACTATTGGTATATACACTCCAATGATCAGCTCTTAGCAGCCCATGTGAGTCACCTAACACATGTGGGAACCATCATTTGGCAACTAGCATGAAATATCTCATAAAATTACAAAAATATGAGTAATCATTCATGACTTATTTACATGAAAACAAAATTACATATCCTTTATATCTAATCCATACACCAACGACCAAAAACACCTACAAACACTTTCATTCTTCAATTTTCTTCATCTAATTGATCTCTCTCAAGTTCTATCTTCAAGTTCTAAGTGTTCTTCATAAATTCCAAAAGTTCTAGTTTCATAAAATCAAGAATACTTTCAAGTTTGCTAGCTCACTTCCAATCTTGTAAGGTGATCATCCAACCTCAAGAAATCTTTGTTTCTTACAGTAGGTTATCATTCTAATACAAGGTAATAATCATATTCAAACTTTGGTTCAATTTCTATAACTATAACAATCTTATTTCAAGTGATGATCTTACTTGAACTTGTTTTCGTGTCATGATTCTGCTTCAAGAACTTCGAGCCATCCAAGGATCCATTGAAGCTAGATCCATTTTTCTCTTTTCCATTAGGTTTATCCAAGGAAATTAAGGTAGTAATGATGTTCATAACATCATTCGATTCATACATATAAAGTTATCTTATTCGAAGGTTTAAACTTGTAATCACTAGAACATAGTTTAGTTAATTCTAAACTTGTTCGCAAACAAAAGTTAATCCTTCTAACTTGACTTTTAAAATCAACTAAACACATGTTCTATATCTATATGATATGCTAACTTAATGATTTAAAACCTGGAAACACGAAAAACACCGTAAAACCGGATTTACGTCGTCGTAGTAACACCGCGGGCTGTTTTGGGTTAGTTAATTAAAAACTATGATAAACTTTGATTTAAAAGTTGTTATTCTGAGAAAATGATTTTTATTATGAACATGAAACTATATCCAAAAATTATGGTTAAACTCAAAGTGGAAGTATGTTTTCTAAAATGGTCATCTAGACGTCGTTCTTTCGACTGAAATGACTACCTTTACAAAAATGACTTGTAACTTATTTTTCTGACTATAAACCTATACTTTTTCTGTTTAGATTCATAAAATAGAGTTCAATATGAAACCATAGCAATTTGATTCACTCAAAACGGATTTAAAATGAAGAAGTTATGGGTAAAACAAGATTGGATAATTTTTCTCATTTTAGCTACGTGAAAATTGGTAACAAATCTATTCCAACCATAACTTAATCAACTTGTATTATATATTATGTAATCTTGAGATACCATAGACACGTATACAATGTTTCGACCTATCATGTCGACACATCTATATATATTTTGGAACAACCATAGACACTCTATATGTGAATGTTGGAGTTAGCTATACAGGGTTGAGGTTGATTCCAAAATATATATAGTTTGAGTTGTGATCAATACTGAGATACGTATACACTGGGTCGTGGATTGATTCAAGATAATATTTATCGATTTATTTCTGTACATCTAACTGTGGACAACTAGTTATAGGTTACTAACGAGGACAGCTGACTTAATAAACTTAAAACATCAAAATATATTAAAAGTGTTGTAAATATATTTTGAACATACTTTAATATATATGTATATATTGTTATAGGTTCGTGAATCAACAGTGGCCAAGTCTTACTTCCCGACGAAGTAAAAATCTGTGAAAGTGAGTTATAGTCCCACTTTTAAAATCTAATATTTTTGGGATGAGAATACATGCATGTTTTATAAATGATTTACAAAATAGACACAAGTACGTGAAACTACATTCTATGGTTTAATTATCGAAATTGAATATGCCCCTTTTTATTAAGTCTGGTAATCTAAGAATTAGGGAACAGACACCCTAATTGACGCGAATCCTAAAGATAGATCTATTGGGCCTAACAAACCCCATCCAAAGTACCGGATGCTTTAGTACTTCGAAATTTATATCATATCCGAAGGGTGTCCCGGAATGATGGGGATATTCTTATATATGCATCTTGTTATTGTCGGTTACCAGGTGTTCACCATATGAATGATTTTTATCTCTATGTATGGGATGTGTATTGAAATATGAAATCTTGTGGTCTAGTGTTACGATTTGATATATATAGGTTAAACCTATAACTCACCAACATTTTTGTTGACGTTTAAAGCATGTTTATTCTCAGGTGAATATTAAGAGCTTCCGCTGTTGCATACTAAAATAAGGACAAGATTTGGAGTCCATGTTTGTATGATATTGTGTAAAAACTGCATTCAAGAAACTGATTTCGATGTAACATATTTGTATTGTAAACCATTATGTAATGGTCGTGTGTAAACAGGATATTTTAGATTATCATTATTTGATAATCTACGTAAAGCTTTTTAAACCTTTATTTATGAAATAAAGGTTGTGGTTTGTTTTAAAAATGAATGCAGTCTTTGAAAAACGTCTCATATAGAGGTCAAAACCTCGCAACGAAATCAATTAATATGGAACGTTTTTAATCAATAAGAACGGGACATTTCATTGCGAGTGTAAGGTTGTTTATGAAAAATGAAATCTTGTGGTCTATTAAAATTATGGAATTGATGGATTATGATAAACTAATGAACTCACCAACCTTTTGGTTGACACTTTAAAGCATGTTTATTCTCAGGTATTAAAGAAATCTTCCGATATGCATTAGCTCATTTTAAAGATATTACTTGGAGTCATTCATGGCATATTTCGAAAGAAGTTGCATTCGAGTCATTGGGTTCATCAAGATTATTATTAAGTCAATTATAGTTGGATGTATTATGAAATGGTATGCATGCCGTCAACTTTAGATGTAAAGAAAGTTTGTCTTTTAAAAACGAATGCAATGTTTGTAAAATGTATCATATAGAGGTCAAATACCTCGCGATGTAATCAACTATTGTGAATCGTTTATAATGTATATGAATGGGTCCTTTCAATAACCTTAGTTCTTTGCATCAATACGTAACCAAAACCATTTTTCGAAGCATTGCAATATACGACAAAATTGTGTTTGCCTTCGGGAAGGGATAGGATAGGTGCGGTGGTCAACTTCTGCTTCAAGGTTTGAAATACCGACTCTTGATCGGCTTCCCAAGCGAATTTCTTCCCTTTGTGAGTCAGTGCAGTTAATGGGCGTGCAATCAGAGAGAAACCTTCAATGAACCTTCAGTAATAACCGACGAGGCGTAAAAATTGGCGGATATGAGTCGGAGTAGTGGGGGTTTCCCACTTGCTGATAGCTTTGATCTTTGAAGGATCAACTTTGATACCCTGGTCGCTCACAATATGACCCAGAAATTGGACTTCCTTCAACCAAAACTCACACTTGGAAAATTTGGCATAAAGTTGCTCTTGTCTCAAGAGTTCCAACACTAGTCGAAGATGTTGCTCATGTTCTGCTTCACTTTTTGAGTAAATGAGGATATCATCTATAAAAACGATAACGAACTTGTCCAGGTATGGTGTGCATACGTGATTCATGAGATCCATGAACATGGCAGGTGCATTGGTTAAATCGAATGGCATTACCAGAAACTCATAGTGACCATAACGAGTTCTGAATGCAGTCTTCATTACATCGCTCTCTTTCACCCTCAACTGGTGATAACCGGATCGCAAATCGATCTTAGAGTAAACGCTTGATCCTTGCAGCTGGTCGAAAATATCGTCAATTCTGGGAAGCAGATACTGATTCTTGATCGTCAAATTATTGAGTTCGTGATAGTCGATGCACATGCAGAAAGATCCGTCCTTCTTCTTCACAAATAAAACAGGAGCGCCCCAAGGTGAAAAACTTGGTTGGATAAATCCACGGTCTAGCAGTTCTTGTATTTAAGTCTGCAACTCTTGCATTTCGGAAGGTGCGAGTCGATAAGGTGCACGAGCTACAGGTGCAGCTCCTGGCACTAAATCGATCTGAAACTTCACTACTCTCGGTGGCAGTAATCCAGGCAATTCTTCCAGAAAGACATCGGGAAATTCGTTCACAATTCGTACATCATCCACGCTCTTCACCTCGGTTTCTAATGCTTTTACATGTGGTAAAACAGCAAGACGTCCTTTCTTCATGATCTTTTGTGCTTTCATGCAACTAATGAGGTTCAGCTTCGAGTTACATCTCTCTCCGTAAATAATCAGTGGCTTACCATCTCCGTGTGGTATACGAAGAGCTTTATCTCCACAGATAATGTCGGCCCTTACCTTGGTCAACCAGTCCATACCGACAATCACATCAAAGCTTCCCAATTTGATAGGTATCAAGTCAATCTCGAAATACACACCAGATATGTTGATAATTCCTCCTCGACTAATTTGTTCAACTTTCTCGAGTTTTCTATTGGCTACCTCAACAAGCATGCTCTCCTTTAAAGGAACTAACGACCAATTTATCTTAGAGCAAAAGTGTCTACATACGTAACTCCAATCGGCACCAGTATCAAACATGACAGAAGCTAATAGATTGTTGATAGTGAATATACCTGTAACCAAGTCGGGGTTCTCACGAGCATCCCTTGCATTTACGTTGAAAGCTCTTCTACACGCTGGCCTGCCGTCATTTCTCTTGTTGGGACATTCATTCCTGAAGTGGCCCTGCTGTCTGCACTCATAGTACTTCCTTGGTCCAGTAGGGTTTGTCTTTACAGCTGGGGTGGTGATCTTGCAGTCTTTGCCAATGTGCCCAGTCCTTTTACACTTTTCACAGACCAAACTGCAGTACCCGGTATGATGCTTGTAGCAACTCTTACACTACGGAAGACTACCCTTGTAGATAGGGTTCGAGCTAGGGTTCGGGTTGGGGTTCCTCCAGTCGTTGTTTCCCTTGAGACTCTCATGCCTCTTAGCTGGGTTTTGTCCAAAGACTCTTCCCTTGTTGTTGTCCCACTTACGTTTCTCATTACTAGCTCCCGATTCTGATTTTGCCTTCTCTGGTTCCTTGCTGGTAATTTGGTTCATCAGGGTTTGCGCCATGCACATAGCTTCTGGGACATTTGTGAAATGTCCCGTTCATATTGATTATAAACGTTCCATATTAATTGATTTCGTTGCGAGGTTTTGACCTCTATATGAGACGTTTTTCAAAGACTGCATTCATTTTTAAAACAACCATAACCTTTATTTTATCTATAAAGGTTTAAAAAGCATTACGTAGATTATCAAATAATGATAATCTAAAATATACCGTTTACACACGACCATTACATAATGGTTTACAATAAGAATATATTACATCAAAAATAAGTTTCTTGAATGTAGTTTTTACATAATATCATACAAGCATGGACTCCAAATCTTGTCCTTATTTTAGTACGCAACAATGGAAGCTCTTAATAATCACCTAAGAATAAACATGCTTAAAACGTCAACAAAAATGTTGGTGAGTTATAAGTTTAACCTATATAATATCAAATCATAATAATAGACTACAAAATTTCATATTTCAATATACATCCCATACATAGAGATAAAAATCATTCATATGGTGAACACCTGGTAAAGAACATTAACAAGATGCATATAAGAATATCCCCTATCATTCCGGGAAATCCTTCGGACATGATAAAAATGAATTCGAAGTACTAAAGCATCCGGTACTTTGGATGGGGTTCGTTAGGCCCAATAGATCTATCTTTAAGATTCGCGTCAATTAGTAGATCGGTTTACTAATTCTTAGGCTAAAAAGCAAAAGGGGCATATTCGGCTTCGATCATTCACCCGTATAATGTAGTTTCAATTACTTGTGTCTATTTTGTAAAACATTTATAAAACTGCATGTATTCTCATCCCAAAATATTAGATTTTAAAAGTGGGACTATAACTCACTTTCACAGATTTTTACTTCGTCGGGAAGTAAGACTTGGCCACTGGTCGATTCATGGACCTATAACAAATATGTACATATATATCAAAGTATGTTCAAAATATATTTACAACATTTTTAATACGTTTTAATGTTTTAAGTTTATTAAGTCAGCTGTCCTCGTTAGTAACCTATAACTAGTTGTCCATAGTTAGATGTGAAGCAACCCGTCCTAATCCATCTGGACGAAGTCTTCAACAGTTGGTCCCATTGCGAGGTTCTGACCTCTATATTGCATGTATGACTCTATGTAATATGAGCAAATACATAGCGGAAGATTTCTTTCATACCTGAGAATAAACATGCTTTAAAGTGTCAACCAAAAGGTTGGTGAGTTCATAAGTTTATCATAAAACAATAAAATTCATCATTTTGATAGACCACAAGATTTAAATCATGCATGGTACAAATGGGCCCGAATCCTATACCCACTTGTAATATACATGCGATATCTTTTAAATACGGTACACCTTTCTCGTGTACGAAATTATCTTTCATAAATCTTAGTAACCGTACACATATCTTGTGCACAAAAAAATAACATACACATAATCTGTGTATAAAATCATTCTCTCGATACATAACATTCACTCTTCATTGCTTTCATAGCTTGGCTTGGTAACCGACCTTAACATATAATGCACATAATAATATCCCTAAAACAGAACATCTCGTATGTATAATAATCATATAAACTTCGAAGTACTAAACACCACGCCCACTAGCCCTTCCGTCTAGTGAACATTCTGGGTGGGGGTGTTAAACCCGGTAGCTACCTTTAGGATTCACGTCAATTAGGCGTGCACTAATTCTAAAAATTAGTGATGTTCCCTAATTCTTAGGTTACCAAGCAATAATAATTAGGGGAAAAATATTTACAACAATTAGTGGCAATTATCAAGTCCACATAATTCAATAATAATTCACAGAACTTCTGTCTGCATAGTAATTCATTCAAGGAATGTTTTACTTGTGTCTATCTCGTCAAACATTTATAAAAGCATTTCATGTATTCGCAGTTCAAAATATATTTCAAAAGCATTTAATAAAGAAGTTGTAAAAACATCGCATGTATTCTCAGTCCCAAAAATGTAAAGAGTAAAAGGGAGCAAATGAACTCACCATACTGTATTTTGTAGTAAAAATACATATGATGACATTGAACAAGTATAGGGTTGACCTTGGATTCACGAACCTATATAAAGTATATATTAACACATTATAATATAAATCAAATAAGTTTATATATTTTGTTATGCTTTAAGATTAATATTCTTATATATAATTTCATTAATACTTATAGTACATTATGTTACTTATTTGATATTTAATTAATTTTAATAAATAATATTAGTTAAAACATAATTTTATGTAATATTAGTATACTTTATGTAATATATCTTTGGTTTTGTAAAATTAATAATTGTAGTGTTACTAGATTAAGGATAATAGTAACAATGATAGTAATAATAGTAATTTTTAGTAAAAAGATAGTTTTACTAATAATGATAAGGTAAAATTGTTAGTTTTAGCAAAAATAATATTTTTAATAATAAAGGTAAGTTTAATAATATTTATAGTTTTAATAGATATTTTAATGATCATATTAATAATCATACTAATAATATGATACTAGTAATAATAATGATAATAATAATTTTACTAATAAAAATGATAACTAATACTTGCATGACCAAATTTATAATAATTACATTAGTAATGTTAATAATAAATATAATAATGGTTTTAATACTTATAACTATGATAATAATAATAATAATAAGTGTTATAATACTAATAATAATAATATTATTAATAACAATAATAATAATAATAATAATAATAATAATAATAATAATAATAATAATAATAATAATAATAATAATAATAATAATAATAATAATAATAATAATAATAATAATAATAATAATAATGAAAAATGTTAATAATAATAATGACTGCAATTTTAATAAAATTATTAATAATATTCAAAACAACAAAAGAAAATATAAAAGAAAAATAACTACCTTCAAGGAACCAGTTTAAAAAAAAAAATGTTCTGAAACGGGATTGAACCCGTGACCCCTCACTACCCCGCAACCATTCTTAACCATCAATCCATACCAGTTTTTCTGTTTTAAACCCGTCATATATATATATATATATATATATATATATATATATATATATATATATATATATATATATATATATATATATATATATATATATATATATATATTAATATCCTATCTGTTATCTTCCACCTCATTCTTCTTTATCAAACTATGGTTGAATTAGAGATTATAATAATAACTTTATCTTCAAAACACAAATTTGGTTTTATGTTTAAACAATCAGAGACGATTAAATGAGGTAATTGAAATTAATAAAATCGAAAAAAAAATAGAAAAAAAATAAAGAAACAGCCCTTTATACCGTCGCTGTTGTTTTTTAAAAAAAAAAAATTTGATTTTTCAAATGGCTATAATTTAGACAAAGGTTATAACATGAAAAATGTTCTAAATCTATCATAGAAACTATCTGGTTAATCAATTTGACTCTAAACCTTGATATGATTACGAATTTTACGATGAACACCAGTTTGACTTTTTGAAACCAAAATTTTGACTCACAAATTCGTTCTCGATAAAAGGAATTAGGATCTGCAACTCCGCAGATAGTTTAGACTGAGGATTTATAACAACATTGCATTTATAGTTTTTGCAAAACAACTCAAATTCAAGTTTTTATGAAATGGTGTTCGTGAAAAGCAGAAACAGAGAAAAGAAAAAAAAAAAGAAAAAAAATTATAGCTGTGTTTCTTCAATTCATTTTGGGTCTTCTCCCATTCAACTTCACTGATAATTAACATATGATAAAGGGTCTAAATAATTGAAATCTACTGATTCAAAAGAGGTGGTGTCGACAGCCTTTACTAACCAAACAAAGAAGAAAGAACAATAAAAATATATCACAGAATCAAAGGTGATTTGTACTGCTAACAAGATTTGTCATCGTGCTGTGATGGGATTCAATTTAAAAATCAGATTAAGGACAGAAGTACCAATCCTCTACAGGTCGATTAAGATATAAAGCTGAATAATATTTATCTTTATTTATTTATATAAAAATTGTATTTATATATATGCTGGATCCGTATATATCTGATGTATATCTATATCTCAGCACTCTAAATTTTATAATATTACATAAATATATAAATTTATTAATAAATTAAAGGATGTTATTAATTTTTTTTATAAGAATACTAATACTAATAATGATAATAGAAATATATTAAATAATAATATAAATAATAATTTTTATCAAAATTATACTAATAGTAATAATAAGAATAAGGGTAATTATAAAATGATAGTATTAATAATAACAAAATAATACTAATAATCATTAAATTGATACTGAGTTTATTAATGATAATAATAATAAATTGGGTTATTTCCTAATAACTATGATAGTAGTAATAATTTATATTACTAGCTATAGTACTAATATTAATCATAATAACTAAAATTATAACTCTTCTATTAGTTATAATAAATATGATATTAACAATGATATAACAAATCAAATATATCAAATTTCAATATTATACTCTTAATAATATTAATAATACTGATATTAATATTAATATTAGTAATGAATGTAATAATAATATATTAATTTTGATTAAACTTGTAATTACATTTAATTATTTTAACAATATATATTATATGATAATATTTATTTAATATTTATATATTTTATACCTATTCAAATAATGATTAGTATAAATTGTATATATATATATATATATATATATATATATATATATATATATATATATATATATATATATATATATATATATAAACAATCGCTCTTGAATCGTCGGGAACAGTCAAAGGTCAGATGATTTCATAAAATAGTTCAAACATTTTGAGATCCAGTTTAATAGACTTTGCTTATCATGTCTGAAACATTCAAAGATTAAGTTTAAATTTGGTCGGAAATTGCCGGGTCGTCACAGTACCTACCCGTTAAAGAAATTTTATCCCGAAATTTGAGTGAGGTGGCCATGGCTAATGATAAAAATGTTTTCATGAAGAATCTGAGTTGTTAAATAGAGTTTTATCATTATTAATTAATATAGATAAAACGATTCAATTATGTGAAGCGTACGAGTGAAGCTATCATAAAAGACTGAGATAGAGCTTTAACTTTAGACGTAGTCACGGTGAATTTCCGGAATTTAAGGAATTTAAAGAAAATCTTCGTAATCTATATAAGATTTGATTCTTCAAAATTTAAGGAAATTAGGATTTCTTTAATTAAATGCGATGATCTGCCATGATTGCTCTGTCGAATGTTTCCATTATAAATTTACCTCTTTCGTTTTATTATTCTCACCATTCTTATACTTTCTTCCTTAATCCATACTTCTAAAGATTGTAAAAATGCTTAATCCAGTTCCGATCCTTGTCCTTATCCTTACTATCGCAACAATCATTCTCCTTTTCCAACTTCCACCGGAGGAATCTGTTTTCTTCTATTTCGCCCTTGGGGTTACAGTGTTTTTAATTTTCCCGTGTCTTTATATTGCTATTCGTATTAATATCCACGGTTTATAATTTCTGTTTTGTTGTCGAGTTTTATATCTTCCCGTATGTTTCAGAGCTCTTTGCCTTTTTATTCTCTTCTCGACCTCTAGTAAAGCGAGTAATGGTCCAGAATTCGTAAGTATGAAGTTTTGAATGAACTTAATGTTCTAATCAAGAAAGAACGTAATAGCACGATTTGATTTGTCAAATTACCAGAATCATTGAGAATAGAACTATCAAGAATATATTTTCTTGATATGTTCAGAGGTTAATTAGAATGAGAGAGTTATGTAACATGGCACATGATGTTGGTATGATCTACTGTGAACCATCATCATGTTTCATTAGAAACTCAGCATGACTTACTGTAATATAATCACGTTGGCCAAGCTTCATTATATTATACTAACCCATGCTTCAATTCCCAACACTTCTCCACAATTCATTCATAATTTATACTTAGATTTTATCGAAATTTCCAATATAATGGAATACAGAAAACACGAAGAGGTAGATAATTTCGGACAAGAATATTTATGAAAATATCCTCAGAAATATCAAAGATATTTATGATGATATTTTGAAATTTCTAAGTTCGAAGGTTGATGAAGAAAAATTTTCCGCAAAATTTTAACATGACTTTGGAGCAAGATATTCTCTAAAGATTTCATTGGATCCAGAATTACCTGGATTCTTTGAATATAGGGTTTGGTCCTTGTATTTGTTCTTGGTCTCCTTCATGGTTAGCTCAATCCGTTTTTCAGTACCAAATTTTCTATCGAGCGTTCCCAACACACCATACTTTATCATCAAACTCTTGGCTATTTAAGCCATCTACAATTTTACTATTTCATCTGCATTTAATGCAGCCATATCTGAATCGTCGGTTATCAATTCGAGGTGTTTTCAGGAGAATTGTGTTTTTAGATAATTAAACGCTGATGGTAGTATGGTGGAATATAAAAGGTTCTCCAGTAACAATAAAAGAGCATGCATATATATCAAGGTTATAATAAGATTATTTCGAACGAAAAGTCGAAGTTGACTTGCTGGAGCTGTGACAAAATTTACTACCTTGAAAAGGGATTGTAAAGTTATTTTGGGTAATAATAATGCTAAAGGATCTAGCACAGATAAATGTTAAATGTTTACTCAGGTTCTGAGAGTTTTTAGGTGCATAACTATATGCATCAACCTTTTCTTCCGTAGATGAGGTGCGGTTGGTTCATCCTCTCGATTGAGGTATTTTCAAAAATCATGAAAGGTTTGAACGCGGATTGTAATCGTCAAGATACAATTGAGATATAAGATGAAATCAAGTGGCAAACTTGAATAAATGTTTAGTTTCATATGTTATAATCAATATTTTAATTCATTTTAATTGTCCAATGTTATTAGTCCACAGTCGATAGTCCACAGTTAACAGTCCAATAATTCATATACAGTTTAATATATAATATTCGAATTAATTAATACATATCGTGACCCGTATACATATCTCAAACTCGATCACAACTCAAAGTATATATATTATTGTAGAATCAACCTCAACCCTGTATAGAGAACTCGATCATTACTGCATATAAAGTGTCTATGGTGATTCCAAATAATATATACAGATGCGTCGATATAATATGTCAAAACCTTGTATACATGTCCCGATATTTAAAGTGCGTAAAATAAATAACAGAAATTAAATGACGATAAATAAAATCGCGAGAATATAAATTGCGATAAATAAACTGCGATAAATAAATTGCGATAATTAAATTGCGATAAATAAATTGCAATAAAATAAAATGTAATACGGAATTAACAGTTAGCTAGGAACAGTTAGCTAGGATCTTGTTAGCGTGGTTTCTTAATAAAATTTCATATTGGTAATTAGTCTGTTTCTAATCAATTTTTATTGTGTCCATTATTTCTTCATTATGCCACTTGTTGAATTCTGATAGGTCAAAATCCAAATATGAAATTAAATTTGAATAAAAATAGTTATTCTTTGGTGAACGGATACGTATATCGGTGGTTGTAAATAGGATAGTAAATGATCGTTGAATCAAATTCGAAGAATGTACAATGTAACTTATTAATGTGAAATCTAAATATTCCTCGAGTATTACCTACCCGTTAAAATATTCTCACCATTAACAGTTTGTACAAAAGAATTTTTTTATTACAATCTATATGAAAACATATATACATATATATTTTCTTCAGATATAATTATGGATTTAATGAGTTAATATAACATTAAACTCATTTGCTTTTCAGTTAAAATTAGAGTACATAATCTCTAAAACATTAGAGATTACATAATCATCATGTCGAACGAAGATAATTAATGTAGAACGATACGTAGATTTTTGATTATAATTGATGTACAGAATGAGATGTTAAGGCGTGTGCTATTGATGGTACGGGTGCTGTTACTGATGGTACTATTGGTGCCGGTGATGTTGCTGAAGCTGGTATGTTTTGCACCATATTTTCCAAGGCTACAACTCGGGCGCGAAGTTCATTGACTTCTTATATTATTCCAGGATGATTGTCAGTTGGAACGAGCGGCTGAATAAGGTTTAGAATTTTGGATAGGATATAATCGTGATGAGCTACCCTGGAAATGAGGCTGAAAATGGTGTTTCAGATAGGTTCGTCGGTAAGTGCTTCAGGTTCTTCGCCAAGAGGGCAATGTGGTGGATGGAAGGGATCACCTTCTTCTTGTCTCCATTGATTAAATCAACTACGAACCCATCAGATGAATTGGGGATGGTTGATTTGCTTGATTCATTCTGGTGACGCTGCTTTCGGAGCTCCAGTGAAACTCTATATCGGAATAGCTGTCGGAATAACTATCGAAATAGCTATCGGAATCTGAGGACTCGAACTGGTTGAGTGATTCATCTCGTACGATTATATGAAGGATTTTCGATAAGAAATAGATTATAGGATGTAGATTAGTACCCTGCAATATATAATTTACATATGCATATATAATACTAAAATCCCATAAGTTACGGAGGAATCTACGAAAGCTGTCAGGCAAAAGTAACAATAACAGATACGCTAATATATAAATTAGCAGATACGATAAGATATGAATTTCGTCTATACACTATTCATGCAGTCGATGCAGTAAAATGTGTTTAGACTAAGGATGATAAGCAGGTAATTTCCTAAGGATGATAAGCAGGTACTTTTCGACACGAAATGATAAGCAAAACTTTTGACATGCAGACACGGTCGAAGTCCAGACCCACTAATGCATCCTAATAACTTATCAGTTAGACACACTAATGCAGACCTGGTTCGCTAAGACCACCGTTCTGATACCACCTGAAGAGACCCGTCCTAATCCATATGGACGAAGTCTTCAACAGTTGGTCCCATTGCGAGGTTCTGACCTCTATATGCCATGTACGACTCTATGTAATATGAGCAAATACACAGCGGAAGATTTCTTTCATACCTGAGAATAAACTGAAATGCCCCGTCCTAATCCATCTGGACGAAGTCATCAACATTTGATTCCAGAACGATGATCGACTTCAAGTAATGTCCTTAAAATGAGCAAATGCACAGCGGAAGATTTCTTTCATACCTGAGAATAAACATGCTTTCAAGTGTCAACCAAAAGGTTAAGTTGACTATGAGCCCATCAGATGAATTGGGGATGGATGATTGGTTGATTCCTTCTGGTGACACTGCTTTCGGAGCTTAGGTGAAACTCCATAACGGAATAGCTATCGGAATCCGAGGAACTCGAACTGGTTGAGGGATTCATCTCATACGCTCAGATGAAGGGTTTTCGATAAGAAATAGATTATAGGATGTAGATTAGTATCCTACTATACATCATTTACATATGCATATGTAATACTAAAATCTCATAAGTTACGGAGGAATTTACGGAAGCTATCTGGTAAAGATAACAATAACAGATACGCTAAGATATAAATTAGCAGATACGCTAAGATATGAATTTTGTCTATACACTATTCATGCAGTCAATGCAATAAGATGTGTTTAGACTAAGAATAATAAGCAGGTAATTTACTAAGGATGATAAGCAAATGATTTCTGACAAAAATGATAAGCAAAACTTTTGACATGCAGACACGGTCGAAGTCCAGACTCACTAATACATACTAACGACTTATCAGTTAGTCACACTAATGCAGACCCGGTTCACTAAGACCACCGCTCTGATACTAACTGAAATAACAGTGGGGACGCATCCCACTCAGTGCCTTCCCAGCTAACCGCCTGGTGACCACTGAGCGTACCTCAGACACTGATTTTACAGCCCGCCTCTCGGCAGTACAGCCAACCCTAATAGGGACCGCGAGGAGTAAGAGCCAATGCTTCGTCACAGGTAACACTGTGAGAACCCCCTCTACGATTAACCCGCTCATAAACGGAATTAAACCAGCTCTGATACCAACTGAAATGCCCCGTCCTAATCCATCTGGACGAAGTCATCAACATTTGATTCCAGAGCGATGATCGACTTCAAGTAATGTCCTTAAAATGAGCAAATGCACAGCGGAAGATTTCTTTCATACCTGAGAATAAACATGCTTTCAAGTGTCAACTAAAAGGTTGGTGAGTTCATAGGTTTATCTTAAAACAATAAAATTCATCATTTTGATAGACCACAAAATTTAAATGCTGCATGGTACAAATGGGCCCGAATCCTATACCCACCTGTAATGTACATGCTATAACTTTTAAATACAGTACATCTTTCTCGTGTATGAAACCATTTTCATAAATCATAGTAACCGTACACATATCTCGTGCAAAAAATAACATACACATAACCTGTGTATAAAATCATTCTCTCGATATATAACATTCACATCAACTGGTGGCAATTATCATGTCCACATAATTCAATGGTGGCAATTATCATGTCCACATAATTCAATGGTGGTAATTATCATGTCCACATAATTCAACAATAATCCGCAGAACTTCTGTCTGCATAATAATTCATTCGAGGAATGTTTTGCTTGTGTCTATCTCGTCAAACATTTATAAAAGTATTTCATGTATTCGGAGTTTAGAATATATTTCAAAAGCATTTAATAAAGCAGTTGTAAAAATAACGCATGTATTCTCAGTCCCAAAAATATAAAGAGTAAAATGGAGCAAATGAACTCACAATACGATATTTTGTAGTAAAAATATGCATACGACGGTACTGAACAATGCAGGGTTGGCCTCGGATTCACGAACCTATAACAATTATATATATTAACATATTGTAATCGAACAAATTTATATATCTTATTATTAGTGATATAATTGTTATATTAATAAATTATATGTTTCATTAATAACTTAATTAGATATATTTATTCTTATATACTTTAAATAGATAATTAGTATTTATTACAAAAATATTAATATAGTTACGTTTTATGTCATAAATATATTTTTATTTAGAAAAATCTTTATTTAATATATTAATAATAATAATAATAATAATGATAAAAATAATACTAATAAAAATGATAAATAAAAAAAAATTATCTTTTAGTGATAATGATAATAAATAAGGAAAGAGAACTACCTCCAAAACAATGCTTAAAAAAAATATTGCCACAATCTAGGCTCGAACTCGCGACGTCTAGATAACCCACCAACACCTCTAACCAATGAACTACTCGATACTTTTCTAATTATGTTAGTTCATTAACGTATTTAACCCACAGATTCCGTAACCCTTTCATTGCATTATCATCATTCCAACATTACAGTTTCATTATCATCTTTATGTATTAACTTTCATCATCATCTTATCATCATTACTAGAGCATCTTGCATCAATATCTCAGTCGTTATTAACCCCACATACACAATTCATTTCATCATAATCATAATCACCCGTGCAGTAATAACGTGATAAATACTACTACAGATTTTATGATTTAACCCATATATATACCTCGGCCCACTTATAAAAAGAACATGAATCAAAATCTGGCCCCAACGTAAACACTGAATATAGTAATCAAGCATAATTCGGTTTCTTTTCTTTTTTTCTTTTTTTTTAAAACCCAAATGCACTCATTGTGATTTTTATAATATCCTACACTTTCTAAAAGCAAAAGAAAAAGGAAAACATAACAGCCACTAATGAACGTTGGTACTATTTCTTTTTTTTTTCTTTTATAATCTAGTGGGATTTGTTTATGTTGTAATTGTCGGCCAGGATTAAAAAAAGAAACAGCCCTTTATAAATCGATTAAAATACGGCTGCAACAGCATCATCGTGACCTCATTGTCCACTTGCATCGACTTTAAATGCAGAAATTTGGGACAACAAGAGAGAAGGAAAATAATAATAAACGTGAGCAATTGTTTTGTTGCAGACGATTTGTTTAAGGTCATAGTGAGCTGTGGGAGGTGGTGATTAGTTTGTTGTTGTTGTTCAACGAAACAGAAACATAATAGAAAACTGAAATGATAATTTGGGTGGTGATGGTTTATTGAAGTGCTTCGGTTGTAAAAAAAATAGAAAGAAAAAAGAAGAAAACAAATAGCAATTGATGGTTTGATATGAGGTGGGTGTTGTTTGTTTTAAGAACATAATCATCAGATACGTATAGTTACACGTGGTGGTTTAGCTGGTTGGGAAAAACAGGAAACGATTGTGGTGTGTGCGTGGGTTATTTGGTTTGGGTTCAAGTTGCTGCATGATGGTTGTAAACCGAAAATAGCAACTGCAGCGAAGGTAATGGGTGGGAGTGAGACAGCCGAGAGTTTTGTGGTATGTGTGTTAAGTATCTATAAGTGATATGTATATGTATATTCTATATTTATTTATGTGTTCATGTATATATATATATATCTATACATACATATATAGAAAATGGTTGGAGGGTTGATATGGGTGTTAATCCAAAATGGTGACGATAGTTGTCGATTAATAGAGTCACCAAGGTGGTGATGGGTTCTCAAGGAAAATAAGAAAGAAAATAAAGGAGAGAAAAATAGATGATATATGAAGTGGTTATCTTGGTGGATTATGATATCTGATGGTTGAGAGGTGGTTCGATGGAGATGTGAGGTGATGCTAGCCGGCAAGTTGGCTGTGATGAAGGTTGTCTTAGTGGTCTTCGATCAGTTGCAACCCTCATATGGGTTTCGATAGCATAGAAAACAGATTTAGTGTTGATGGGTTATCGACTAGCTGAAGAAGAAAGAAGAAGGGTTAGTGGCGTGGTTTCCTTTAACTCTGGAATTGATTAGATTAATAATATTTGAGTGTCCACAGGTTTATTCACTCATTGTACGAAAAGGAAGAAAAAATATAAAAAAATATAAAAGTTGATATCAACCCCTAACTGATTTTGGATACAAGTGTGTTAGATTTCGAATCTTAATACATGATTGGGGACAAGAAACAAATTGGAGTACAGTTGGATTGACAAATTTTGATTCCCTAATTGTACGCAAGATTTTATGTAATAGGAATTCATAATTAATTAATAATTTTAATAATATAATTAATAATAATAAATATAATATTATCAAATGATACTAAAATTTGATGTTTAAAGATTAATGTAATAGATTGTATTATTTTCTAATAACTATAATAATGATAACAATAATTTATATTAATAATAATATTTCTTAATCATAATAATAATAATATCTATTAATAATAACTATAAATAATAACAATTATAATAGTAATTATAATATTGATAATAATATTATCACTGATAATATTAATGAATTGAATTTATTTTTATGATAACTATAATAATAATAATGAATATAAAGTAATAATAATGCTCAAAATCATAGTCTTATTACTAAGTCTAATAATATTGATATTAATATTGACATTAATGATAAGAATGAATATAACAATTATATTCTAACTAATAATAATACTAATAATACTAATATTGATAATAATAAAAGTAATATTAATAATATTAATGTTACTACAATAACTATATTTTTTATCTTGCAATTTAATATATTAATATTACATGTCATAATATTTTATAATTATATCATATATTTTATATTATGGTACATACATAATATTTATTATTTATATCTTGCAATATATTACAATATCCATATAGTTAATAATCATATATAGAATTCATATATATATATATATATATATATATATATATATATATATATATATATATATGAATTCTATATATGATTATTAACTATATGGATATTGTAATATATTGCAAGATATAAATAATAAATATTATGTATGTACCATAATATAAAATATATGATATAATTATATATATATATATATATATATATATATATATATATATATATATATAAAATTATGTTTTTAATATCAAGTTTTAAATTATCTTAGGTTATTTGTCATAATACTAAATCACATAATAATTTAAATGATAATGTATAATTATTTACATATATACTTATTTATATATGCATCTTTATTTACAACAATAGTTCGTGAATCGTCGGGAGTAGTCAAAGGTCAAATGCATATATGAACACAGTTCAAAGTTTTCGAGACTAAACATTATAAACTTTGCTTATCGTGTTGGAAGCATATAAAGATTAAGTTTAAATTTAGTCGGAAATTCCCGGGTCATCACAGTACCTACCCGTTAAAGAAATTTCGTCCCGAAATTTGAGTGTGGTCGTCATGGTTAACAATAAAAATGTTTTCATGATGCATATGAGTTGATAAATAGAGTTTTATCATTTTTGGTTAATATAGATAAAACGATTTGATTACGCGGAGATTATAAATGAAGCTATCATAAAAGAGTGAAATGAATGAATGTAGATTCGTCATATCTTTTGACGTAGATAGGATTTATTTCCGGGATTTAATGGATTCAAAAGAAAATCTTGGAAATCTATGAGATCTAATTCTTCGACGAGTAAGGAAATTAAGGTCTTTATAATTAAAAATGGTGATCTGCCTCGATTACTCTGTCTGATATTTCCATTATAAATGAACTTCTCCCGTTCTATTATTTTCACCACTCTTATACTAATTTCCCAAATTCAAAAGATTATGAAAATGCTTAACCCGGTTCTGATCCTTGTCCTTATCCTGACTATTGCAACAATCATTCTCCTTTTCCAACTTCCACCGGAGGAATCTATTTTCTTTTACTTCGCCCTTGGGGTTATAGTGTTTTTAATTCTCCCGTGTCTTTATGTTATGATAAACATTGATATACACGGTCTGAAATTTTTGTGTTGTTATTGGGCTTTATATCTCCCCTTATATTTCGGAGTCCCTGCTCCCGTCTTCTATAATCATTGCCATTCACCGATAATGTTCTCTCTTATTTGTTGCGATTTATACCCCCTTTCTGATTCGGAGCTTCATGCTTTTGTTTCCTTTTCACAAGTAATGGTCCAAAATTCGTAAGTATGGAGTTCCGAATGAACTTAACATTTTAAGCAAGAAAGAACGTAATAGCACGATTTGATTTGTCAAATTTCCAGAATCACTGAGAATAGAACTATCAAGAATATATTTTCTTGATATGTTTAGAAGTTAATTTGAATGAAAGAGTTATGTAACATGGCACATGATGACGTTATGTTCATAAGTTTATCATAAAATAATAAAATTCATCATTTTGATAGACCACAAGATTTAAATCATGCATGGTACAAATGGGCCCGAATCCTATACCCACCTGTAATGTACATGCGATATCTATTAAATACGATACAACTTTCTCGTGTACGAAATTATCTTTCATAAATCTTAGTAACCGTACACATATCTTGTGCACAAAAAAATAACATACACATAACCTGTGTATAAAATCATTCTCTCGATACATAATATTCACTTTTCATTGCTTTCATAGCTTGGCTTGGTAACCGACCTTAACATATAATGCGCATAATAATATCCCCAAAACAGAACATCTCGTCTGTATAATAATCATATAAACTTCGAAGTACTAAACATCACGCCCACTAGCCCTTCCGTCTAGTGAACATTCTGGGTGGGGGTGTTAAACCCGGTAGCTACCTTTAGGATGCGCGTCAATTAGGCGTGCACTAATTCTCAAAATTAGTGATGTTCCCTAATTCTTAGGTTACCAAGCAATAATAATCAGGGGGAAAATATTCACGACAATTAGTGGCAATTATCAAGTCCACATAATTCAATAATAATCCACAGAACTTCGGTCTGCATAGTAATTCATTCGAGGAATGTTTTGCTTGTGTCTATCTCGTTAAACATTTATAAAAGCATTTCATGTATTCGCAGTTCAAAATATATTTCAAAAGCATTTAATAAAGCAGTTGTAAAAACAGCGCATGTATTCTCAGTCCGAAAAATGTAAAGAGTAAAAGGGAGCAAATGAACTCACCATACTGTATTTTGTAGTAAAAATACATATGACGACATTGAACAAATATATGGTTGACCTTGGATTCATGAACCTATATAAAGTATATATTAACACATTATAATATAAATCAAATAAGTTTATATATTTTGTTATGTTTTAAGATTAATATTCTTATATATAATTTCATTAATACTTATAGTACATTGTGATACTTATTTGATATTTAATTAATTCTAATAAATAATATTAGTTAAAACATAATTTTATGTAATATTAGTATACTTTATGTAATATATCTTTGGTTTTGTAAAATTAATAATTGTAGTGTTACTAGATTAAGGATAATAGTAATAATGATAGTAATAATAGTAATTTTTAGTAAAAAGATAGTTTTACTAATAATGCTAAGGTAAAATTGTTAGTTTTAGCAAAAATAATATTTTTAATAATAAAGGTAAGTTTAATAATATTTATAGTTTTAATAGATATTTTAATGATCATATTAATAATCATACTAATAATAAGATACTAGTAATAATAATGATAATAATAATTTTACTAATAAAAATGATAACTAATACTTGCATGACCAAATTTATAATAATTACATTAGTAATGTTAATAATAAATATAATAATAGTTTTAATACTTATAACTATGATGATAATAATAATAAGTGTTATAATACTAATAATAATAATATTATTAATAACAATAATAATAATAATAATAATGAAAAATGTTAATAATAATAATGACTGCAATTTTAATAAAATTAATAATAATATTCAAAACAACGAAAGAAAATATAAAAGAAAAATAACTACCTTCAAGGAACCAGTTTAAAAAAAATGTTCTGAACCGGGATTGAACCCGTGACCCCTCAATACCCCGCAACCATTCTTAACCATCGATCCATACCAGTTTTTCTGTTTTAAACCCGTCATATATATATATATATATATATATATATATATATATATATATATATATATATATATATATATATATATATATATATATATATATATTAATATCCTATCTGTTATCTTCCTCCTCCTTCTTCTTTATCAAACTATGGTTGAATCGGAGATTGTAATAACAACTTTATCATCAAAACATAAATTTGGTTTTATGTTTAAACAATCAGAGACGATTAGATGAGGTAATTGAAGTTAATAAAATCAAAAAAATAAAAATAAAGAAACAGCCCTTTAGACCGTCGCTGTTGTTTTAAAATTTTTATTTTTATTTTATAAATGGCTATAATTTAGACAAAGGTTATAACATGAAAAATGTTCTAAATCTATCATAGAAACTATCTGGTTAATCAATTTGACTCTAAACCTTGATATGATTACGAATTTTACAATGAACACCAGTTTGACTTTTTGAAACCAAAAGTTTGACTCACAAATTCGTTCTCGATAAAAGGAATTAGGATTTGCAACTCTGCAGATTGTTTAGACTGAGGATTTATAACAACACTGCATTTATAGTTTTTGCAAAACAACTCAAACTCAAGTTTTTGTGAAATGGTGTTCGTGAAAAGCAGAAACAGAGAAAAAAAAATTATAGTTGTGTTTCTTCAATTCTTTTTGGGTCTTCTCCCATTCAACTTCAGTGATAATTAACATATGATAAAGGGTCTAAATAATTGAAATCTACTGATTCAAAAGAGGTGGTGTCGACAGCCTTTACTAACCAAACAAAGAAGAAGGAACAAAAAAAATATATCACAGAATCAAAGGTGATTTGTACTGCTAACAAGATTTGTCATCGTGCTGTGATGGGATTCAATTTAAAAATCAGATTAAGGACAGAAGTACCAATCCTTTACAGATCGATTAGGATATAAAGCTGAATAGGATTTATCTTTATTTATTTATATAAAAATTATATTTATATATATGTTGGATCCGTATATATCTGATGTATATCTATATCTCAGCACTCTGAATTTTATAATATTACATAAATATATAAATTTATTATAAATTTAAGGATGTTATTAATTTTTTTATAAGAATACTAATACTAATAATGATAATAGAAATATATTAAATAATAATTTAAATAATAATTTTTATCAAAATTATACTAATAGTAATAATAAGAATAAGGGTAATTATAAAATGATAGTATTAATAATAACAAAATAATACTAATAATCATTAAATTGATACTGATTTTATTAATGATAATAATAATAAATTGGGTTATTTCCTAATAACTATGATAGTAGTAATAATTTATATTACTAGCTATAGTACTAATATTAATCATAATAACTAAAATTATAACTCTTCTACTAGTTATAATAAATATGATATTAACAATGATATAACGAATCAAATATATCAAATTTCAATATCATACTCTTAATAATATTAATAATACTGATATTAATATTAATATTAGTAATGAATGTAATAATAATATATTAATTTTGATTAAACTTGTTATTACATTTAATTATTTTAACAATATATATTATATGATAATATTTATTTAATGTTTATATATTTTATACCTATTCAAATAATGATTAATATAAATCGTATATATATATATATATATATATATATATACAAACAATCGCTCGTGAATCGTCGGGAACAGTCAAAGGTCAGATGATTTCATAAAATAGTTCAAACATTTTGAGATCCAGTTTAATAGACTTTGCTTATCATGTCAGAAACATTCAAAGATTAAGTTTAAATTTGGTCGGAAATTGCCGGGACATCACAAGATGTACAGAAAATAAATTGATATAAATTATCTTGACCCAATCTACGACCCAGTGTATACACGTCTCAGACTAGATCACAACTCAAAGTATATATATTTTTAGAATCAACCTCAACCCTGTATAGCTAACTCCAACATTACTTCATATAGAGTGTCTATGGTTGTTCCAAATAATATATATAGATGGGTCGATATGATATGTCAAAACATTTGCATACGTGTCTATGGTATCCAAAGATTACATAATATATTAGAATACATGTATAATACAATATAAGTTAGCTACGATATGATTAATATAGATTTGTTACAATATTTCCCGTAGCTACAACAATCAAAAAAATATCCAATCTTGTTTTACCCATAAGTTCTTCATTTTAAATCCGTTTTGAGTGAATCAAATTGCTATGGTTTCATATTGAACTCTATCCTATGAATCTGAACAGAAAAAGTATAGGTTTATAGTCGGAAATATAAGTTACAAGTCATTTTTGTAAGAGGTAGTCATTTCAGTCGAAAGAACGACGTCTTGATGACCATTTTTAAAACATACTTCCACTTTGAGTTTAACCATGATTTTTGGATATAGTTTCATGTTCATAAGAAAAATCATTTTCCCAGAAGAACAACTTTTAAATCAAAGTTTATCATAGTTTTTAATTATCAAACCCAAAACAGCCTGCGGTGTTACTACGACGGCGTATGTCCGGTTTTATGGTGTTTTTCGTGTTTCCAGGTTTTAAATCATTAAGTTAGCAAATCATATAGATATAGAACATGTGTTTAGTTGATTTTAAAAGTCAAGTTAGAAGGATTAACTTTTTTTTGCGAACAAGTTTAGAATTAACTAAATTTTGTTCTAGTGATTTCCAGTTTAAACCTTCGAATAAGGTAGTTTTATATATACGAATCGAATGATGTTATGAACATCATTACTATTTCAAGTTTTGTGGATAAACCTACTGAAAATGAGAAAAATAGATCTAGCATCAAAAGATCCTTGGATGGCTTGAAAGTTCTTGAAGCAGAATCATGACACGAAAACAAGTTCAAGTAAGATTTCCACTCGAAATAAGATTGTTATAGTTATAGAAATTGAATCAAAGTTTGAATATGAGTATTACCTTGTATTAGAAAGATATCTTACTGTAAATAATAAAGATTTCTTGAGGTTGGATGATCACTTTACAAGATTGGAAGTAAGCTAGCAAACTTGGAAGTATTCTTGATTTTATGAAACTAGAACTTATAGAAATTATGAAGAACACTTAGAACTTGAAGATAGCACTTGAGAGAGATCAATTAGATGAAGAAAATTGAAGAATGAAAGTGTTTGTAGGTGTTTTTGGTCGTTGGTATATGGATTAGATATAAAGGATGTGTAATTTTGTTTACATGTAAATAAGTCATGAATACGGGTGCATTGAAGTGTATATTGAAGTGTATATATCAATAGTACATACATCTAAAAGCTGTGTATTGTACGAGTACAAATACGGGTGCATACGAGTAGAATTATTGATGAAACTGAACGAGGATGTAATTGTAAGCATTTTTGTTAAGTAGAAGTATTTAGATAAGTGTCTTGAAGTCTTTTAAAAGTGTATGGATACATATTAAAACACTACATGTATATACATTTTAACTGAGTCGTTAAGTCATCGTTAGTCGTTACATGTAAATATTGTTTTTAAACCTTTATGTTAACGATCTTGTTAAATGTTGTTAACCCATTGTTTATAATATCTAAAGAGATGTTAAATTACTACATTATCATGATATTATGATATATTAATATATCTTAGTATGATATATATACAGTTAAATGTTGTTACAATGATAATCGTTACATATATGACTCGTTTCGAAATCATTAAGTTAGTAGTCTTGTTTTTACATATGTAGTTTATTGTTAATACACTTAATGACATGTTTACTTATCATTTCATGATTAAACATAGTGTATCAATATCTTATTATGATTCATATGTATTTAGTAAGACGTTGTTATAATGATAATCGTTATATATATCATTTTTGAGTTTTCTTAATTCAATAGTCTCATTTTTATGTATATACACATAGTTAAAATACCTAATGAAATACTTAATTATCATAATATCATGTTAACTATATATGTAACCATATATAAGTCATCATATAGTTTTTACAAGTTTTAACGTTTGTGAATCACCGGTCAACTTGGGTGGTCAATTGTCTATATAAAACCTATTTCAATTAATCACGTCTTAACAAGTTTAATTGCTTAACATGTTGGAAACACTTAATCATGTAATTATCAAATTCAATTAATATAAATAAACATGGAAAATTTTGGGTCACTACAATTTGCTGGTTTCGAAGAGGTGACATTTCCCTGAACGGTCTTGGGAAGTCCCCACAAGTATCGTTCCATTCGCTTAAATTCAGGGGTAACCATCGTGGGGCACATCAGAGCTAATTCCAGGTACCTTCGGTTATAGCCATCAAGAAAGGTTCCCACAACCTTCAACTCCCAAAACTCAGCTTCCATTTTCTGTATTTCTGTTCTGGGGCAGTACTCCTTGATCATGGCCCCTTTGAATTCCTCCCACGTGGGTAGCATAAGCCTCGTCAATTCCCTTAGCCTGAGCAAGTATGTTCCACCAGGTTAAAGCGCCGTCCGACAGGGTACAGGAGGCATACTTAGTTTTGTTCATTTCTGAGCAGTTACTCACACGGAATACAGCTTCGAATTTCACAAACCACCTTGTCAGTCCAACTGGCCCCTCAGTACCACTGAAATTGTGGGAATTGCAGCTCTGAAATTCCTTATAAGTGCACCCGTTATGATTGTTCTGGTTAACCGGTGGAGCTTGGGGGTTGCCATCTGCCATGGCTGCGGCTACTCGTTCAGCTATCATCTCATCAATCTGTGCTGTTGTGGGTGTTTCCCTTAGAACTTTTCCGTTTGCCATTGATCTTCTAAACAAAAATTTTGACTTAAGTCAAAATCCAGCATTCAATAAATAATAATTATATTATAGCATAAGGCACCCAGTATGGAATCAACACAACACACAATTATTAAGTAATGCAACCACATACAGATACCACAAAATCATCATACAGTAGCGTAAATAGAACACCGTATAAAATTTAAACAACATTAAGTTCTATTCATTAATAAGAAGGTTGCATACATCTGCATAAGGTTCGCACAATACATGAGTAAAACATGAAACTACAAATGGGATTACATAATGAAATCTAATACAATAGCCCTATATTGACGGTGGGTAAAGGATGTCCATTATGTGGGACACCTGGTCCTCGAGCTCAGTTACCCGAGCACGGAGGGCATGCACTTCCCTCGTCAATTCCTCGATGACGGGAGATGCTGGTGGGGCAGGCGGTGTAGATGGTGCTGGTGGAGCCAGTGGTACAGATGGTGTAGTACCAGAAGTAGATGGTGCGTAACGGGAAACCTTACGCACGAATGGATCAGCAGGGTATGGCACAACCCGCTTATGGGCGGTAATCCTAACCAACTTTCCACGTGCGTCCAAGAACGGTCTACCTCCGTTAACCCCATGGAATAACAGTACCGTCGAAAAGATACCGCTTCTTCGGCATGGTAGAGGGCGGCTGCACGGGCGCCTCCTCAGGGTCCTCCTCGGAATCCTCGTCGGAATCCTCGTCGCTGGAGTCACCAGATGATGAATCGCCCGAATCGTCTGAGGGTGGATGTGCCAGTTCGGTGGTAAGTCGATATCTGCCAGGCGGGATCAGCAGGACACGTCCATCAGCAAGGCGTCTAGCCCAATGTCCATGCTCATTACGAAAAGGACCGTCCCCATTTCCCCCAGGAATCACAGCACCACCGGAATGGTGCTGTGGCTCCGGGAGTCCTGGGCTGGGTGGAGCTGGAATCTCCTCTGGATCCTCATCTCCATTTGAGATGATCATCAGGTCAGGTGCATGGCTACTGTCCCCAGAGGACGAATCACCAGAGTCGCTGGAGGGTAGCGATGACGGGATCTATGAGTCAGCAGCAATAGCAGGCGAGGTGGCGGATGAATCTGAGTCGCTCTCCAAATCAATGATAATGGGCGGGATATCCGACATCTGAACAAGGAAAAATAACTTTTTCCATGTCAGTAAGTCATATAGCAAGCACGTATTAGGCAAAGTAACTACGACAGTATAGATCATCTATAGAAGTAAATAGCATGGCAATAATAACAAATCCTACAGAAGTATCATGCAATCGAAAGTAGATAGTAGCATGCAGTAGTGAAAACAAGTAGTAGCGTACGGCATATAGCAGTAAAAGTAAGTAGAATCATGCAGCAAGTTTCGCAGAAGCAAGTAAACTAGCAACTTGTAGATTAGTCCTATTAGTGAATCCTACTTGGCTCGGTCTAGACTCACTAATGCAACCTAATTCCCTACAACCAATGCTCTGATACCAAATGTGACGCCCCGTACAAAATTAACGTGTATGGATCATCAACAACAGGATCATTACAAGGTCAAACACTATATGCTGTTTTAAATAAGTTTGCATTCATCAAAAGAGGTAACATCTTTAGCGACGTCAAATGTTTTACAAACGATAGTATGCTTCTACGAATAGAAAGCAATTAACATAAGTACGAGATTCGAGGGTCATTACATATTCATTGTTTAAAAGTAACATAGATCGTGAATGCAATGTAAATGTTTCTTGCAGAGACATCTCTAACAAAAGCAGCGGGAGTCTACACAGCAAGACTACTATAGTGGAAGCATCAAACCTCTAAGCACCTGAGAAAACATGCTTAAAAACGTCAACATGAATGTTGGTGAGCTATAGTTTAAATTATAACAGTAATGTAATGTAGGCCACGAGATTTCGTATTTCAAAACAATATTAAAAGTATATGCTTAACCGTGGGCACTTGGTAACTGACTTAACGTAATATCACCCCCTAAAAGTACACTTGGCGAGTGCATAAGTTTACGAAGTATTAAACACCCGTTAAATGCTAGCGTGACTAGCCCGAGTGGGGATGTCAAACCATATGGATCCATATCTAAGATTCGATTTCATCGGTTCAAAAACCAATGACTAAACGTTACCGAGCTAAGGGGAAAGTTTATGCCGTTGTATAACCCACAAATATATAAAGTTTAAGTACTCGTGCCTAGTAAGTAAAACGTAAAAAGCGCATGCATTCTCAGTCCCAAAAATAGTTTAAATAAAAAGGGATGCTATAACTCACAGTGATTAAGCAGTAAAAGTCGATACGAGATACGTAAGCAAGTAAGTTGGTCCGAAAGGTCCTCAACCTAAGTCAAAAGTTACTAAGTCAGTAATTTGTTTCAAAAGGTTTAAAAGTACGTAAGTTAAGTCTTAGGTATCATCATCATTATCATTCATCATCGTAAAAGCTAATTAAGTTCAACAAATGTAGAGATCGAAACAATAGGCTGATTTTAATCAGCTACTACGACCTCTACGGAAATCGAAAAGACGCGTAGTCAGTGGCTATGGCTCCGTATGTGAGTTCTCTAATTGCTGAATAATTTCGAGAACCAAACTCGTCTTCGTTTGACCGTGGCGATGGTTTAAGTGCGAGTAGGTCAAAAATTTAATCACAACGTTACAAAGGTGTAGTGATTTTAAAAAGGCTATAAATCCTAAACTGTAACTCGGATTAAGGCGAGTCTTAAACGAAAAGTCATCTACTCGAACCGGGCTATCTGGAAATCAACTTTTCCAGTAGCCCAGGTGTGACGACCCGGAAATTTCTGACCAAATTTAAACTTAATCTTTATATGTTTCCGACACAATAAGCAAAGTCTGTAATATTGAAATCTCAAAAACTTTGAACTATGTTCATATAATCAATTACCCTTTTTTACTGTCCCCAATGATTCACGAACAATTGTTTGTAAATAAATATGTATATATATATATATATATATATATATATGTAAAGATCTATTATATATAATTTAAAATCATAAAATATAATCTAAATATTAGAATTATATGTGTAAAAATAAGATATAAATAATTAAGGGTAATTTAAAAGGAAGATATATATATATATATATATATATATATATATATATATATATATATATATATATATATATATATATATAATTATGATAATGTTGTAATATGTATTAAAAGTATAAATAATAAATATTCAATAAACGTTATTATATAAGATACTCTATGATTATTAAATATTACATAAGTATAATACACATATATATATATATATATATATATATATATATATATATATATATATATATATATATATATATATATATATAATACGAGTATAAATATAGTTGTTATGCTAATATTATTATTACTTTTGGTAATAATATCAATATCAATACTGGTATTACTAATATTATTTTAATTATATAATTTATATATGTGAAGTTGATATATGTAAAGTGTTATGTTATTATTATCATTAATAATATTAATATTATTATAATTAGTATTATGAGTTATATTATTGTTACCATTTCTTTTAGTTAATATTATTATTATCTAATATTATTATAATTATTATTAATATAATTATTATTAGTATTATTATTTTTATTATTTATTATTACTAATATATTTATTTGTCAATAATATTAATTAGATAAAATAAAAGTCAAGGATTCAGTAGGAGTTTGTTATAAATATCAATTTAACTCCTTTAAATTCAATTTTCTGTCTCTTAATCTGATTTCCAATGATTTCAATAGGTTAAATACAAGATATAAAGACAAATATTAGTACAATTAGATTCCTAGTGTTTTATAAGCAAACAAAATTAGTTAGTATTTCTGTACTGGATGTTTGATCGTGTCTCTGATCTGAATCTATGGCAATAGTTGATTTTCCATACAAATCCAATATTCAGTTGTAAGTCTCAATCAATTTTTATATATTTTTCTTCTTCTCTGACTTCTATCCTGCTCAAGAATTCTGTCAACAAATTGATATAAATACAAAATCGATTAGCTTGTGATTATAGAGAATTCACCCAACCTTCTATCATCCGTACCCAATACCAACATCATCGTGATCAAACTCCTGCTGTTAGTTCTCTGATTATGCTGCTGTGAAACAACCATAAACCTCACACCCATGATCAAATGCAAGATGTCGATGTACTTTTTCTTCAGTTTCAGTGCAAGCCTTGATCATAGTCTTTACATTGTGACTGACTTCATTTTTCTTTCTCCCTTCTTTTCTTTATTTCATCAAACGGGTCTCAAAACAACCCTACAATACCTTTGTTGATGCTACAACAGCTATACTTATGTTTTTATGTTCTATTTTCGGAAGCCATCACAATCCACCACGAATACAACCTTTTCTGTTTTCACTAACAAGAACAACCCAACACCATCTTCAACAAACACCAACTTGCTTCTGCTTCTTCGTGAAACCACCTTAATACCATCATCGACTGTCTTGAATTCCTACTGCTATTAATGCTGTACTGTCTTAAATTCGAAAATCACCAAACCCTCTACAATAAAGGAAGTCGCTGCAGTTATGAAAACTCTCACACCATATGTCACCATGTATTTAAATGTTAATCACCGAATAACTTTATCAATAGAAATAATGCTGCAATGTTCCTTATATTTTTTTTTGCCGACAAAGAATAAACAATCAAATAAATAAACCCCACTTGCAACTCACTTACTACTACTTTTGTGTATATTTCAGTTGATAGTCACCATGAAACTAACCCCGCCATTCCATTAGTGGGTTTAAATTAAAACAAATAGTGGGATATTATAATGCTAGTAGGGTCGGTATATGAAAAGGAGTGGAGCATGGTTCGGTTTAATTTACTAATGGGGCCGAAGACTGATTAAATGTTGTTAAGCTGCCATATTTATTTAGTGGTTAAATATTGTCGAGCTACTATAGATTCCTTGGGCCGAGCTATATATATATATATATATATATATATATATATATATATATATATATATATATATATATATTTGTTGCTGTTTGGCCAAAGTTGTAGATTAGGCTGATATGCACAATGAGGATGACGAGTATTCTAGTGTATGATGAGGTGATGGTATAAATTAGGATATAGATAATAGAATTGATGATGATAATTAGGTGATAATCATAATGATGATATGCGTACATGAAGAGATGATGATGATGATGATGATTAGGGAATGATGATGATGATTAGGGAATGATGATGAATTTATGATGAAGATGAAGTACAGTTCGTATTGGATAAATATATACTCGAACGGGTTTAAAATAGAAACGAACAAATGGTTCATTGGTTTGGAGGGTGTGTGTTAAACAAGAGGTCTTGGGTTCGAATCTAGGCTGTGATAGTTATTTTTGTTTTAATTATGCAACCATGGAAGCTACAACAAATTTAAGGTAGTAATATCATTATTATTGTATTATTATTATTATTATTATTATTATTATTATTATTATTATTATTATTATTATTATTATTATTATTATTATTATTATTATTATTATTATTATTATCATTATTATTATAACCATCATTATTTCTAAAGCTATCATTTTTAACATTATTATTACTATTATTATTATTATTAATATCATTAACATGATTTATATATATATATATATATATATATATATATATATATATATATATATATATATATATATATATATTATCATTATTTTGATCATCATTAAAAATATTATTATTATCATGGTTATTATTATTATAGTTATTTTATTATTAAGTATTATCAGTATTATTATTATTATTATTATAAGATATAAGATAACACAACTTTTATTTATTATTATTAATATTATTGTACCAAATAACAATTAGTTACGTAAAACTATATTTAATACATATAACCTAATGAAGATTAATATTTTATATAACAAAAGGAATATAAGAAATATACACATAATATTAATATAAAAAGGACATAATTAATAAATTTATATATATTTATTCAATTACAATTATGTATATTAATAAATATACAAATGATATAGGTTCGTGAATCCGAGGCCAAACTCTGCATTGTTCAATATAGTCATATGTATTTTTACTACAAAATACATTAGGTGAGTTTCATTTGCTCCCTTTTTAAATGCTTTTGCAATATATATTTTTGGGACTGAAAATACATGCGCTGCTTTTATAACTGTTTTACGAAATAGACACAAGTAATCGAAACTACATTATATTGTTGAATGATCGAAGCCGAATATGCCACTTTTACTTGGTAACCTAAGAATTAGTAAACCAGTCTACTAATTGACGCGAATCCTAAAGATAGATCTATTAGGCCCAACAAACCCCATCCGTTGTAGCGGATGCTTTAGTACTTCGATGTTGTTTTATCATGTTCGAAGGATTTCCCAGAATGATAGGGGATATTCTTATATGCATCTTGTTAATGTCGGTTACCAGGTGTTCAATCCATATGAATGATTTTTGTCTCTATGCATGGGACGTATATTTATGAGAACTGACAATGAAATTCTTGTGGTCTATTAAAATGATGGAAATGATTATTTATGTTAAACTAATGAACTCACCAACCTTTTGGTTGACACTTGAAAGCATGTTTATTCTCAGGTATTAAAGAAATCTTCCGCTGTGCATTTGCTCATTTTAGAGACATTACTTGGAGTCATTCATGACATATTTTAAAATACGTTGCATTCGAGTCGTCGAGTTCATCAAGATTATTATTAAGTCAATTATAGTTGGAGGTATTATGAAATGGTATGCTTGCCATCAACTTTCGATGTAAAGAAAGTTTGTCTTTTAAAAACGAATACAATGTTTGTAAAATGTATCATATAGAGGTCAATTACCTCGCGATGTAACCAAATGTAATGTATTCGTTCAGATGGATTAGTATGGGTCTTTACATGTGGTATCAGAGCGGTGGTCTTAGCGAACCAGGTCTGCATTAGTGTGTCTAACTGATAAGTCATTAGGATGCATTAGTGTGTCTGGACTTCGACCGTGTCTGCATGTCAAAAGTTTTGCTTATCATTTTCGTCAGAAAATTTCTTGCTTATCATTCTTAGTCTAGACACATATTATTGCATTGATTGCATGAATAGTGTATAGACAAAATTCATATCTTAGCGTATCTGCTAATTCATATCTTAGCGTATCTGCTAATTCATATCTTAGCGTATCTGTTATTGTTACCTTTGCCTGACAGTTTCCGTAGATTCCTCCGTAACTTATGGGATTTTAGTATTATATGCATATGTAAATTATGTATTGCAGGGTACTAATCTACATCCTATAATCTATTTCTTATCGAAAATCCTTCATCTGATCGTACGAGATGAATCCCTCAACCAGTTCGAGTCCCTCAGATTCTGATAGCTATTTCGATAGTTATTCCGATAGCTATTCCGATATGGAGTTTCACCTAAGCTCCGAAAGCAGTGTCACCAGAATGAATCAACCAATCATCCATCCCCAATTCATCTGATGAGTTCGCAGTCGACTTAATCAATGGAGACGCGAAAAAGGCGATCCTTTCCACCAATCGAACTTGACAATGAACCTGAAGCGCTTACCGGCAAACCTGTTCGAGACACCATTTTCTCTCTCATTTCCAGAGTATCTTGTCACGATCATATACTATCTCAGATTCTAAACCTCATTCATCCGCTCGTTTCGACCGACAATCATCCCGGAATAATAGAAGAAGTCAACAAACTTCGCGCTCGAGTAATCAATTTTGAAGAAAAAAAATGTGGTGCAAAACCTGCCAGCTTCAGCAACATCACCAAGTGCCAATAGTACCATCAACATCAACACCAGTACCACCAACAAACCAAGTTTCAACACCACATGCCTCTACATCTCATTCTGTACCTCGAGTATAATTATCGTTCTACGAATCATTCTACATCAATTACCTTCATTCTACGTGACGATTATATAATTTCTAATATTTTAGAGATTATGTGTTCTAGTTCTAACGATAAATCAAATGAGATTAATATCATATTAACTCATTAAATCCACAATTATATCTGAAGAAAATATATATGTATATATGTTTTCATAAAGATTGTAATCAACAATTCTTTTATACAAACTTTTAATGGTGAAAATATTTTAACGGGTAGGTAATACCCGAGGAATATTTAGATTTCACATTAATAAGTTACACTGTATATTCTTCCAATTTGATTCAACGGTCATTTACTATCCTACTTATATCTACAGATATACGAATCCGTTCATCACAGAATAACTATTTTTATTCAATTTCATATTTGGATTTCGACTTATCAGAATCCAACAAGTGGCATAATGAAGAAAACATTGGACAAAATAAAATTTGTTAGAAACAAACAAATTAACTATGAGAAACTTTGTTAAGAATCCACGCTAACAAAATCCTAGCTAACTGTTCCTAGCTAACTGTTAATTCCTTATTGTACATTTAATTATCGCAATTTATTTTATCGCAATTTAATTCTCGCAATTTTATTTATTGTCATTTAATTTATGTTATTTATTTTACGCACTTTAAATATCGGGACACGTATACAAGGTTTTGACATATCATATCGACGCATCTATATATATTATTTAGAATAACCATAGACACTCTAAATGCAGTAATAATCGAGTTCTCAATACAGGGTTGAGGTTGATTCTACAATAATATATATACTTTGAGTTTTGATCGAGTCTGAGACATGTATATAATGGGTCACGACACGTATTAATTAATTCAAATATTATATATTAAACTATATATGAATTGTTGAACTCCTAATTGTAGACTGCTTGCTAACTGAGGACTACCAACATTGAATAATTAAAATGAATTAAAATATTGATTATAACATATGAAACTAAACATTTCTTCAAGTTTGCCACTTGATTTCATCTTAAACCTCATTTGTATCTTGATGATTACAATCTGCGATCAAACCTTTCATGATTCTTGAAAACACTTCAATCGAGAGAATGAACCAACCGCACTTCAACTATGGAAGAAAAGATTGGTGCATATAGTTATACACCTGAAAACACTTGGAACCTGAGTAAACGTTTAACACGTATCTGTACTAGCTCCTTTGGCATTGTTATTACCGAAAATAACATTGCAGTCCTTTTTAAAATTAGCCACTTTTGTCACAGCTCCAGTAAGTCAACTTCAACTTTTCGTTCGAAATAACCTTATTACAACCTTGATATATAGGCGTGCTCTTTCATTGTTACAGGGAAAACCTTTTATATTTCACCATATTACCATTAGCGTTTAATCATCTAAAAACACAATTCTCTTGAAACTACCTCGGATTGATAACCAATGATTCAGATATGGTAGCATTAAATGCAGAGGAAAACAACAAAATTGTAGATGGTCTAAACGGCCAAAAGTTGATG
Source organism: Rutidosis leptorrhynchoides (assembly GCF_046630445.1). Lineage (NCBI taxonomy): Eukaryota > Viridiplantae > Streptophyta > Magnoliopsida > Asterales > Asteraceae > Rutidosis > Rutidosis leptorrhynchoides. The sequence goes on from NC_092342.1 coordinate 143,117,558, forward strand.
ATAAAAAAATGGAGTATTGGGAACGCTCGATAGAGAATTTGGTACTGAAACACGGATTGAGCTAACCATGAAGGAGACCAAGGACAAATACAAGGACCAAACCCTATATTCAAAGAATCCAGGTAATTATGGATCTGATAAAATCTTTAGAGAATATCTTGCTCCAAAGTCATGTTAAAATCTTGCGGAAAATTTTTCTTCATCAATCTTCGAACTTATTAAATTTCAAAATATCATCATAAATATCTTCGATATTTCTGAGGATATTTTTATAAATATTCTTGTCCGAAATTATCTACCTCTTCCTGCTATCTGTATTCCATTATATTTGAAACTTCTGAAAAATCTAAGTATAAATTATGAATGAATTGTGGAGAAGTGTTGGGAATTGAAGCATGGGTTAGTATAATATAATGACGCCCGGCCAACGTGATTATATTACAGTAAATCATGCTGAGTTTCTAATGAAACGTGATGATGGTTCACAGTAGATCATACCATCATTATGTGTCGTGTTACATAACTCTTTCATTCTACTTAACATCCGAACATATCAAGAAAAATATATTCTTAATAGTTCTATTCTCAGTAATTCAGGTAATTTGACAAATCAAATCGTGCTGCTACCTTTCCTTTCTACCTTGTATATTATGATAATTCGAAACTCCATACCTACAAATTCTGGACCATTACTTGCGAAAAGAAAACAAAAGCATGAAGCTCTTAAATAGAAAGGGAGTATAAATCGCAGCAAATAAGAGGGTGTATTAACTGTGAATGACAACGATTATAGAAGACGCAAGAAGGGATTTCGAAATATAAGGGATAATATAAAGCCTGATAATAACACATAAATTACAAACCGTGAATATCAATGTTTATCGCAACATAAAGACACGGGAGAATTAAAAACACTATAACCCCAAGGGCGAAGAGGAAGAAAACAGATTCCTCCGGTGGAAGTTGGAAGAGAAGAATGATTGTTGCGATAGTCAGGACAAGAACGATGATCAGAACTAGATTAAGTATTTTCACAATCTTTTGGATGTATGAACTAAGGAAGAAAGTATAGGAATGGTGAGGATAATGAAACGAAAGAGGTTAATTTATAATGAAAATATCGGACATAACAATCGAGGCAGATCATCGCATTTAATTGAAGAGATCTTAATCTCCTTATTCACCGAAGAATCAGATCTCACTCAGATTTCAAAGATTTCTTTAAATCCCTTGAATTCCGGAATTCAACCATGACTAGTCAAAAGTTATGATGAAACTTGTCTTTCTCATTTCACTATTTAGTGATAGCTTCATTCATACGCTTCGAATAATCAAATTGTTTTATCTATATTAGTTAATAATGATAAAGCTCTATTTATCAACTCATATTCGTCACGGAAAACACTCTTATTATTAGCTATAACGACCTCGATCAAATTTCGGGACAAAATTTCTTTAACGGGTAGGTACTGTGACGACCCGGAAATTTCTGACCAAATTTAAACTTAATCTTTATATGTTTCTGACACAATAAGCAAAGTCTGTAATATTGAAATCTCAAAAACTTTGAACTATGTTTATATAATCAATTACCCTTTTTTACTATCCCCGGCGATTCACGAACAATTGTTTGTAAATAAATATGTATATATATAAATGTAAAGATCTATTATATATAATTTAAAATCATAAAATATAATCTAAATATTAGAATTAAATGTGTAAAAATAAGAAATAAATAATTAAGGGTAATTTAAAAGAAAGATATATATATATATATATATATATATATATATATATATATATATATATATATATATATATATATATATATATATATACTTATGTAATATTTAATAATCATAGAGCATCTTATATAATAACGTTTATTGAATATTTATTATTTATACTTTTATAACATATTACAACATTATCATAATTATATATATATAATTATGATAATGTTGTAATATGTTATAAAAGTATAAATAATAAATATTCAATAAACGTTATTATATAAGATGCTCTATGATTATTAAATATTACATAAGTATATATATATATATATATATATATATATATATATATATATATATATATATATATATATATATATATATATATAATACGAGTATAAATATAGTTGTTATGCTAATATTATTATTACTTTTGGTAATAATATCAATATCAATACTGGTATTACTAATATTATTTTAATTATATAATTTATAGATGTGAAGTTGATATATGTAAAGTGTTATGTTATTATTATCATTAATAATATTAATATTATTATAATTGGTATTATGAGTTATATTATTGTTACCATTTCTTTTAGTTAATATTATTATTATCTAATATTATTATAATTATTATTAATATAATTATTATTAGTATTATTAGTATTATTATTTATTATTACTAATATATTTATTTGTCAATAATATTAATTGGATAAAATAAAAGTCAAGGATTCAGTAGGAGTTTGTTATAAATATCAATTTAACTCCTTTAAATTCGATTTTCTGTCTCTTAATCTGATTTCCAACGATTTCAATAGGTTAAATACAAGATATAAAGACAAATATTAGTACAATTAGATTCCTAGTGTTTTATAAGCAAACAAAATTAGTTAGTATTTCTGTACTGGATGTTTGATCGTGTCTCTGATCTGAATCTATGGCAATAGTCGATTTTCCATACAAATCTAATATTCAGTTGTAAGTCTCAATCAATTTTTATATATTTTTCTTCTTCTCTGACTTCTATCCTGCTCAAGAATTCTGTCAACAAATTGATATAAATACAAAATCGATTAGCTTGTGATTATAGAGAATTCACCCAACCTTCTATCATCCGTACCCAATACCAACATCATCTTGATCAAACTCCTGCTGTTAGTTCTCTGATTATGCAGCTGTGAAACAACCATAAACCTCACCATAATCACCTCACACCCATGATCAAATGCAAGATGTCGATGTACTTTTTCTTCAGTTTCAGTGCAAGCCTTGATCATAGTCTTTACATTGTGACTGCCTTCATTTTTCTTTCTCCCTTCTTTTCTTTATTTCATCAAACGGGTCTCAAAACAACCCTACAATACCTTTGTTGATGCTACAATAGCTATACTTATGTTTTTCTGTTCTATTTTCAAAAGCCATCACAATCCACCACGAATACAACCTTTTCTGTTTTCATTAACAAGAACAACCCAACACCATCTTCAACAAACACCAACTTGCTTCTGCTTCTTCGTGAAACCACCTTAATACCATCATCGACTGTCTTGAATTCGTGCTGCTATTAATGTTGTACTGTCTTAAATTCGAAAATCACCAAACCCTCTACAATAAAGGAAGTCGCTGCAGTTATGAAAACTCTCACACCATATGTCACCATGTATTTAAATGTTAATCACAGAATAACTTTATCAATAGAAATAATGCTGCAACGTTCCTTATATTTTTTTTTTTACCGACAAAGAATAAACAATGAAATAAACAAAACCCACTTGTAACTCACTTACTACTACTTTTGTGTATATTTTGGTTGATAGTCACCAGGAAACTAACCCCGCCATTCCATTAGTGGGTTTAAATTAAAACAAATAGTGGGATGTTATAATGCTAGTAGGGTCGGTATATGAAAAAGAGTGGAGCATGGTTCGGTTTAATTTACTAATGTGTCCGAAGACTGATTAAATATTGTTAAGCTGCCATATTTATTTAGTGGTTAAATATTTTCGAGCTACTATAGATTCCTTGGGCCGAGCTATATTTTTTTTTGTTGCTTTTTGCAAAAGTTGTAGATTAGGCCGATATGCACAATGAGGATGACGGATATTCTAGTGTATGATGAGGTGATGGTATAAATTAGGATATAGATAATAGATTTAATGATAATAATTAGGTGATAATCATAATGATGATATGCGTATATGAAGAGATAATGATGATGATTAGGGAATGATGATGAATTTATGATGAAGATGAAGTACAGTTCGTATTGGATAAATATATACTCGAACGGGTTTAAAATAGAAACGAACAAATGGTTCATTGGTTTGGAGGGTGTGTGTTAAACGAGAGGTCTTGGGTTCGAATCTAGGCTGTGATAGTTATTTTTGTTTTAATTATGCAACCATGGAAGCTACAACAAATTTAAGGTAATAATATCATTATTATTGTATTTATTATTATTATTATTATTATTATTATTATTATTATTATTATTATTATTATTATTTTTATTATTATTATTATTATTATCATCATTATTATAAACATCATTATTTCTAAAGCTATCATTTTTAACATTATTATTACTATTATTATTATTAATATCATTAACATGATATATATATATATATATATATATATATATATATATATATATATATATATATATATATATATATATATATATATATATATATATATATATATATATATATATATATTATTATCATTATTTTGATCATCATTAATAATATTATTATTATCATGGTTATTATTATTATAGTTATTTTTTATTAAGTATTATCAGTAGTATTATTATTATTATTATAAGATAACACAACTTTTATTTATTATTATTAATATTATTGTACCAAATAACAATTAGTTACGTAAAACTATATTTAATACATATAACCTAATGAAGATTAATATTTTATATAACAAAAGGAATATAAGAAATATACACATAATATTAATATAAAAAGGACATAATTAATAAATTTATATATATTTATTCGATTACAATTATGTATATTAATAAATATACAAATGTTATAGGTTCGTGAATCCGAGGCCAACCCTGAATTGTTCAATATAGTCACATGTATTTTTACTATAAAATACATTAGGTGAGTTTCATTTGCTCCCTTTTTAAATGCTTTTGCAATATATATTTTTGGGACTGAGAATACATGCACTGCTTTTATAACTGTTTTACGAAATAGACACAAGTAATCAAAACTACATTATATGGTTGAATGATCAAAACCGAATATGCCCCTTTTACTTGGTAACCTAAGAATTAGTAAACCAGTCAACTAATTGACGCGAATCCTAAAGATAGATCTATTGGGCGCAACAAACTCCATCCGTTGTAGCGGATGCTTTAGTACTTCGATGTTGTTTTATCATGTCCGAAGGATTTCCGGAATGATAGGGGATATTCTTATATGCATCTTGTTAATGTCGGTTACCAGGTGTTCAATCCATATGAATGATTTTTGTCTCTATGCATGGGACGTATATTTATGAGAACTGACAATGAAATTCTCGTGGTCTATTAAAATGATGGAAATGATTATTTATGTTAAACTAATGAACTCACCAACATTTTGGTTGACACTTGAAAGCATGTTTATTCTCAGGTATTAAAGAAATCTTTCGCTGTGCATTTGCTCATTTTAGAGACATTACTTGGAGTCATTCATGACATATTTCAAAAAACGTTGCATTCGATGTAGTGACCCGAACTTTTCCATGTTTATATATATTAATTGAGATTGATATTTACATGATTAAATGTTTCCAACATGTTAAGCAATCAAACTTGTTAAGACTTGATTAATTGAAATATGTTTCATATAGACAATTGACCACCCAAGTTGACCGGCGATTCACGAACGTTAAAACTTGTAAAAACGACATGACGATATATATATGGATATACATATGGTTAACATGAGATTATGATAAGTATCTCCATAAGTATATTAACAATGAGTTATATACATATAAACAAGACTACTAACTTAAGGATTTCGAAACGAGACATATATGTAACGATTATCGTTGTAACGACATTTAAATGTATATATATCATATTAAGATATATTAATATATCATAATATCATGATAATATAATAATTTAACATCTCATTAGATATAATAAACAATGGGTTAACAACATTAATTGAGATCGTTAACTTAAAGGTTTCAAAACAACACTTACATGTAACGACTAACGATGACTTAACGACTCAGTTAAAATATATATACATGTAGTGTATTTAGATGTATTAAAATACTTTTGGAAGACTTCAAGACATATATCAAAACACTCATACTTAACGAAAATGGTTACAGTTACTTTCCCATTCTTTTCTTTCATCAAGAATTCTAGTCGTATTCTTACCCGTATTATACACAGCTTCAAAACGTACTTACTATGGGTATATACCAATAGAAACTAGCATGGGATTCCACTCTTGATTATGTCATGTATGACTAATCAATTTTAACTTCTACCATGAGCTAGTCAACTAACTAGAACTCCTTTTAACCCCACTCACCACTCACCAATTACCACTCATCATTCACTCCATTTCACTTCCAATTCTCTTTCTAATTCTCTCTCAACACACACACACTATTATAAACGTATTTTTCCAGTAGTTAATCATCATCTTCATCAAAAATTACTTCAAGAATCAAGCTATAATCATCATAGGAAGAACACTTCAAGAACACTTCAAAAATCCCTTCAAGTTTACTAATTTACTTCCAAGCTTTCTAATCCATTCCAAGTAATCATCTAAGATCAAGAAACCTTTTTTATATACAGTAGGTTATCTTTCTTATTCAAGGTAATATTCATATTCAAACTTTGATTCAATTTCTATAACTATAAACTATCTTAATTCGAGTAAAAATCTTACTTGAACTTGTTTTTGTGTCATGATCCTACTTCAAGAACTTTCAAGCCATCCAAGATCCTTTGAAGCTAGATCATTTCTTGTCACTTCCATTAGGTTTACCTACTAAACTTGAGGTAGTAATGATGTTCATAACATCATTCGATTCATATATATAAAACTATCTTATTTGAAGGTTTAAACTCGTAATCACTAGAACATAGTTTAGTTAATTCTAAACTTGTTCGCAAACAAAGGTTAATCCTTCTAACTTGACTTTTAAAATTAACTAAACACATGTTCTATATCTATATGATATGCTAACTTAATGATTTAAAGCCTGGAAACACGAAAAACACCGTAAAATCCGGATTTACGCCGTCGTAGTAACACCGCGGGCTGTTTTGGGTTAGTTAATTAAAAACTATGATAAACTTTGATTTAAAAGTTGTTATTCTGAGAAAATTATTTTTATTATGAACATGAAACTATATTCAAAAATTATGGTTAAACTCAAAGTGGAAGTATGTTTTCTAAAATGGTCATCTAGACGTCGTTCTTTCGACTGAAATGACTACCTTTACAAAAATGACTTGTAAATTATTTTTCCGACTATAAACCTATACTTTTTCTGTTTAGATTCATAAAATAGAGTTCAATATAAAACCATACCAATTTGATTCACTCAAAACGGATTTAAAATGAAGAAGTTATGGGTAAAACAAGATTGGATAATTTTTCTCATTTTAGCTACGTGAAAATTGGTAACAAATCTATTCCAACCATAACTTAATCAACTTGTATTGTATATTATGTACTCTTGAGATACCATAGACACGTATACAATGTTTCGACCTATCATGTCGACACATCTATATATATTTCGGAACAACCATAGACACTCTATATGTGAATGTTGGAGTTAGCTATACAGGGCTGAGGTTGATTCCAAAATATATATAGTTTGAGTTGTGATCAATACTGAGATATGTATACACTGGGTCGTGGATTGATTCAAGATAATATTTATCAATTTATTTCTGTACATCTAACTGTGGACAACTAGTTGTAGGTTACTAACGAGGACAGCTGACTTAATAAACTTAAAACATCAAAATATATTAAAAGTGTTGTAAATATATTTTGAACATACTTTAATATATATGTATATATGTATATATTGTTATAGGTTCGTGAATCAACAGTGGCCAAGTCTTACTTCTCGACGAAGTAAAAAAATCTGTGAAAGTGAGTTATAGTCCCACTTTTAAAATCTAATATTTTTGGGATGAGAATACATGCAGGTTTTATAAATGATTTACAAAATAGACACAAGTACGTGAAACTACATTCTATGGTTGAATTATCGAAATCAAATATGCCCCTTTTTATTAAGTCTGGTAATCTAAGAATTAGGGAACAGACACCCTAATTGACGCGAATCCTAAAGATAGATCTATTGGGCCTAACAAACCCCATCCAAAGTACTGGATGCTTTAGTACTTCGAAATTTATATCATATCCGAAGGATGTCCCGGAATGATGGGGATATTCTTATATATGCATCTTGTTAATGTCGGTTACCAGGTGTTCACCATATGAATGATTTTTATCTCTATGTATGGGATGTGTATTGAAATATGAAATCTTGTGGTCTATTGTTACGATTTGATATATATAGGTTAAACCTATAACTCACCAACATTTTTGTTGACGTTTAAAGCATGTTTATTCTCAGGTGAATATTAAGAGCTTCCGCTGTTGCATACTAAAATAAGGACAAGATTTGGAGTCCATGTTTGTATGATATTGTGTAAAAACTGCATTCAAGAAACTGATTTCGATGTAACATATTTGTATTGTAAACCATTATGTAATGGTCGTGTGTAAACAGGATATTTTAGATTATCATTATTTGATAATCTACGTAAAGCTTTTTAAACCTTTATTTATGAAATAAAGGTTATGGTTTATTTTAAAATGAATGCAGTCTTTGAAAAACGTCTCATATAGAGGTCAAAACCTCGCAACGAAATCAATTAATATGGAACGTTTTTAATCAATAAGAACGGGACATTTCAGTTGGTATCCGAGCGTTGGTCTTAGAGAACCAGAATTTTGCATTAGTGTGTCTTATCGAGTTTGTTAGGATGCATTAGTGAGTCTGGACTTCGACCGTGTTTACTTGAAAAATGATTGCTTAACAAATTTTGTTGGAAACTATATATTTTTAACATGTGAATATTATGTGATATATTAATCTCTTAACGCGTTTGATATTATGTGATAGATGTCTACCTCTAGAACAAGTCCCATTGACTCACCTAATAATAATGAAGAGTCAAATGTAAATTGGAATGATTCGTGGACTGATTCACAAGTTCCCGAAGAGGAACCGGAAGAAGAGTCGGAACTAGAAGAAGAATCGGAACCGGAAGAAGAATCGGAACCGGATAAAGAAATAGAACCGGTGGGGGAAATAATAAAACGGTTAAGTAAAAGAAAATCCTTAACCAACCGACCAAGGTTAATTATGGTCAATGGTGTTTCCGCTAAGGAAGCAAAATATTGGGAGGATTACCAATTCTCCAATGAATCGGATTCCGACGAGAATTCCGATGATGTTATAGAAATTACCCCAACTGAATTTAAAAAGGCAAAAGAAAATTATAAGGGAAAGGGCATAAAAATAGAGAAATCTAATTCCAACCCTGATGAACTTTATATGTATCATCAACCCCCGAAGTCCTTAAGTTGTAACAATGACCCGGGAACCTCTAAACCACCAGGTTTTTCTAAACCAATGTGGAAAACGATGGCTCGTATTAGGGGAACATCATATATCCCTAGAAAATTGACAAAACGAACCAAAACCGAAGAAGAAGAAACAAGCGAGTCGGAATAAGATAGTTGTATTCGTGTGGTGTAATATATGTAATATAGTGTGCTTATGCTTTATGATATATGTAAAAATTGCTTGTATTAATAAGTATTTTTTTTATGAATCTAACTCTTGTCTATTTTACAGTATAAAAACACAAAATGGATAGACAACCCAATATTTTAAGAGACCTACCCGAAGACATGATTGATGAAATCTTGTCTAGAGTCGGTCAGAATTCTTCGGCATAACTATTTAAGGCGAGATCAGTTTGTAAGACATTCGAAGAACGTTCCAAGAATGCCTTGGTTTATAAAAGGCTTTAGTTCGAAAGATGAGGGATATCACATTGGGAAATCCATAAGTTACGATGTGTTTACTTTGACGCATATATTACGGGGAACCCAAATGCTATTTTACGCAATGGGTTAAGAAATTATTTTGACTCAATATATCCGAATATTGGACTTCGTGATTTAGAAAAAGCGGCTAACATGCAACATAAAGAAGCATGTTATGCTTACGGATTAGTAATGTTCGCTTCTCACCAAAGTGAGAACAAGAACATCGGCCTACAACTATTAAACAAAACGTTCCCACAAGTGACAGAGTCGGTAATTGGGGTACGAAATGAGGTTTTTAGATTGTTACGGGACTGTTGGACATTACGTAACCCTCGTCCCTTTGACGACGTTACAACACGCTGTCTTATCAACAGCCATAACGGTTATATTCCACAAGACTAAGGATGGGAAGTAGTCCTAGTAAAACCAGAATGCATGACTTGTTTCTGGACGTATGAATTACGTGTCTTTATTGCCTTTGCTGAACGACTTGTGTACTAGCTAGAATTATCTTCACAACTATCTTGTATCAAAGTTATTGTGTGCAATATTTCATGCTTTATGTAAAATAAGCAGTATTGTAAGTTTGTAAAATATTGTATAAAAGTTTGAACGCGAAATATTACTATAATCAGTTTTTCATATAGAATTGTAGTAGTTGAATTGTATATTAGCTACTAAGTATGAACTTAACGGGTAGGTACTACCCAAATTTAAACTTATAAAATGCTAATATGAAGAAAAAGCTTTTATAAATGAGTTCATATTATGCTACGAAATACTATTAACTACTCTTAATATTCTGTATGATTAACTTGTTCCATTTGATAATTTTGAAGGAAATGGCACCGACTACTCGACACACCGTGAATATGAATGAAGAGGAATTCCGTACTTTTCTAGCTTCAAACATAGCCGCAGTACAGGCTGCGCTACATACCAATAATAACCTTGGATCTAGCAGTACAGGAAATCGTGTAGGATGCACCTACAAAGAATTCACTGCCTGCAAACCTTTGGAATTTGATGGAACCGAAGGACCGATCGGATTGAAACGGTGGACCGAGAAGGTCAAATCGGTGTTTGCCATAAGTAAGTGTACTGAAGAGGACAAAGTAAAGTACGCTACGCATACCTTCACAGGTTCTGCGTTAACATGGTGGAATACCTATCTAGTGCAAGTGGGACACGACGATGCGTACGCACTACCGTGGTCAGCATTCAAGCACTTGATGAACGAGAAGTACCGTCCCAGAACCGAGGTCAATAAGCTCAAGACAGAACTTAGAGGGTTACGAACCCAAGGATTTGATATTACCACGTACGAAAGACGATTCACAGAATTGTGCTTATTGTGTCCGGGAGCATTCGAAGATGAGGAAGAGAAGATCGACGCGTTTGTGAAAGGATTACTTGAAAGAATCCAAGAAGATATAAGTTCACACGAGCCCGCCTCCATACAACAGGCATGTAGAATGGCTCACAAACTAGTGAACCAGATTGAAGAAAGAATTAAAGAACAGACTGCTGAAGAGGCCAATGTGAAGCAAGTCAAAAGAAAGTGGGAGGAAAACGGTGATAAGAATCACCAATACAACAACAACAGCAATTACAACAATAATCGCAACAATTATCCCAACAATCGCAACATCAATCGCAACTACAACAAACGGCCCAACAACAACAACAACAACAACAACAACAACAACAACAACAACAACAACAACAACAACAACAACAACAACAGCAGCAACTACAACAATCATCCCAACAACAATAATAACCGCAACAACAACAACAATCAGAAGCAGCTATGCCAAAGGTGTGAAAAGTATCACTCGGGGTTCTGCACCAAATTTTGCAACAAGTGTAAAAGAAATGGTCATAGCGCGGTGAAGTGTGAGGTCTACGGACCAGGGGTTAATAGAACGAAAGGAACAAATGGTGTCGGAACGAGTAATGGCAGAGCAAGTAGTGTCGGAGCAAGTTATGCCAATGTAGTTTGTTATAAATGTGGAAAACCGGGCCACATTATTAGAAATTGACCGAACCAGGAGAACACGAATGGACAAGGCCGCGGAAGAGTTTTCAATATTAATGCGGAAGAGGCACAGGAAGACCCGGAGCTTGTTACGGGTACGTTTCTTATTGACAATAAATCTGCTTACGTTTTATTTGATTCTGGTGCGGATAGAAGCTATATGAGTAGAGATTTTTGTGCTAAATTAAGTTGTCCATTGACGCCTTTGGATAGTAAATTTTTACTCAAATTAGGAAATGGTAAATTAATTTCAGCAGATAATATATGTCGGAATCGAGAAATTAAACTGGTTAGCGAAACATTTAAGATTGACTTGATACCAGTAGAGTTAGGGAGTTTTGATGTGATAATCGGTATGGACTGGTTGAAAGAAGTGAAAGCAGAGATCGTTTGTTACAAAAATGCAATTCGCATTATACGAGAAAAAGGAAAACCCTTAATGGTGTACGGAGAAAAGGGCAACACGAAGCTACATCTTATTAGTAATTTGAAGGCACAAAAACTAATAAGAAAAGGTTACTATGCTGTTCTAGCACACGTCGAGAAAGTACAAACTGAAGAAAAGAGCATCAATGATGTTCCCGTCGCAAAAGAATTTCCCGATGTATTTCCGAAAGAATTACCGGGATTACCCCCACATCGATCCGTTGAATTTCAAATAGATCTTGTACCAGGAGCTGCACCAATAGCTCGTGCTCCTTACAGACTCGCACCCAGCAAGATGAAAGAACTGCAAAGCCAATTACAAGAACTTTTAGAGCGTGGTTTCATTCGACCAAGCACATCACCGTGGGGAGCTCCTGTTTTGTTTGTCAAGAAGAAAGATGGTACATTCAGGTTGTGTATCGACTTCCAAGAGTTGAACAAACTTACCATCAAGAACCGCTACCCACTACCGAGAATCAATGACTTATTTGATCAACTACAAGGCTCGTCTGTTTATTCAAAGATTGACTTACGTTTCGGGTATCATCAAATGCGGGTGAAAGAAGATGATATTCCAAAGACTGCTTTCAGAACACGTTACGGTCATTACGAGTTTATGGTCATGCCATTTGGTTTAACTAATGCACCAGCTGTGTTCATGGACCTTATGAACCGAGTGTGTGGACCATAACTTGACAAGTTTGTCATTGTTTTCATTGATGACATACTTATTTACTCAAAGAATGACCAAGAACACGGTGAACATTTGAGAAAGGTGTTAGAAGTATTGAGGAAGGAAGAATTGTATGCTAAATTTTCAAAGTGTGCATTTTGGTTGGAAGAAGTTCAATTCCTCGGTCACATAGTGAACAAAAAATGTATTAAGGTGGATCCGGCAAAGATAGAAACTGTTGAAAAGTGGGAAACCCCGAAAACTTCGAAACACATAAGCCAGTTTTTAGGACTAGCTGGTTACTACAGAAGGTTCATCCAAGACTTTTCCAGAATAGCAAAACCCTTGACTTCATTAACGCATAAAGGGAAGAAATTTGAATGGAAGGATGAACAAGAGAAAGCGTTTCAGTTATTGAAGAAAAAGCTAACTACGGCACCTATATTGTCATTGCCTGAAGGGAATGATGATTTTGTGATTTATTGTGACGCATCAAAGCAAGGTCTCGGTTGTGTATTAATGCAACGAACGAAGGTGATTGCTTATGCGTCTAGACAATTGAAGATTCACGAGCAAAATTATACGACGCATGATTTGGAATTAGGCGCGGTTGTTTTTGCATTAAAGACTTGGAGGCACTACTTATATGGGGTCAAAAGTATTATATATACCAACCACAAAAGTCTTCAACACATATTTAATCAGAAACAACTGAATATGAGGCAGCGTAGGTGGATTGAATTGTTAAATGATTACGACTTTGAGATTCGTTACCACCCGGGGAAGGCAAATGTGGTAGCCGATGCCTTGAGCAGGAAGGACAGAGAACCCATTCGAGTAAAATCTATGAATATAATGATTCATAATAACCTTACTACTCAAATAAAGGAGGCGCAATAAGGAGTTTTAAAAGAAGGAAATTTAAAGGATGAAATACCCAAAGGATCGGAACAGCATCTTAATATTCGGGAAGACGGAACCCGGTATAGGGCTGAAAGGATTTGGGTATCAAAATTTGGAGATATGAGAGAAATGGTACTTAGAGAAGCTCATAAAACCAGATACTCAATACATCCTGGAACGGGGAAGATGTACAAGGATCTCAAGAAACATTTTTGGTGGCCGGGTATGAAAGCTGATGTTGCTAAATACGTAGGAGAATGTTTGACGTGTTCTAAGGTCAAAGCTGAGCATCAGAAACCATCAGGTCTACTTCAACAACCCGAAATCCCAGAATGGAAATGGGAAAACATTACCATGGATTTCATCACTATATTGCCAAGGACTGCAAGTGGTTTTGATACTATTTGGGTAATAGTTGATCGTCTCACCAAATTAGCACACTTCCTACCAATAAGAGAAGATGACAAGATGGAGAAGTTAGCACGACTGTATTTGAAGGAAGTCGTCTCCAGACATCGAATACCAATCTCTATTATCTCTGATAGGGATGGCAGATTTATTTCAAGATTCTGGCAGACATTACAGCAAGCATTAGGAACTCGTCTAGACATGAGTACTGCCTATCATCCACAAACTGATGGGCAGAGCAAAAGGATGATACAAATGCTTGAAGACATGCTACGAGCATGTGTTATTGATTTCGGAAACAGTTGGGATCGACATCTACCGTTAGCAGAATTTTCCTACAACAACAGCTACCATTCAAGCATTGAGATGGCGCCGTTTGAAGCACTTTATGGTAGAAAGTGCAGGTCTCCGATTTGTTGGAGTGAAGTGGGGGATAGACAGATTACGGGTCCGGAGATTATACAAGAAACTACCGAGAAGATCATCCAAATTCAACAACGGTTGAAAACCGCCCAAAGTAGACAAAAGAGCTACGCTGACATTAAAAGAAAAGATATAGAATTTGAAATTGGAGAGATGGTCATGCTTAAAGTTGCACCTTGGAAAGGCGTTGTTCGATTTGGTAAACGAGGGAAATTAAATCCAAGGTATATTGGACCATTCAAGATTATTGATCGTGTCGGACCAGTAGCTTACCGACATGAGTTACCTCAACAACTCGCGGCTGTACATAACACTTTCCATGTCTCGAATTTGAAGAAATGTTTTGCTAAAGAAGATCTCACTATTCCGTTAGATGAAATCCAAATCAACGAAAAACTCCAATTCATCGAAGAACCCGTCAAAATAATGGATCGTGAGGTTAAAAGACTTAAGCAAAACAAGATACCAATTGTTAAGGTTCGATGGAATGCTCGTAGAGGACCCGAGTTCACCTAGGAGCGTGAAGATCAGATGAAGAAGAAATACCCGCATCTATTTCCAGAAGATTCGTCAACACCTTCAACAGCTTAAAATTTCGGGACGAAATTTATTTAACGGGTAGGTACTGTAGTGACCCGAACTTTTCCATGTTTATATATATTAATTGAGATTTATATTTACATGATTAAATGTTTCCAACATGTTAAGCAATCAAACTTGTTAAGACTTGATTAATTGAAATATGTTTCCTATAGACAATTGACCACCCAAGTTGACCGGCGATTCACGAACGTTAAAACTTGTAAAAACGACATGACGATATATATATGGATATACATATGGTTAACATGAGATTATGATAAGTAAGTATCTCCATAAGTATATTAACAATGAGTTAAATACATATAAACAAGACTACTAACTTAAGGATTTCGAAATGAGACATATATGTAACGATTATCGTTGTAACGACATTTAAATGTATATATATATCATATTAAGATATATTAATATATCATAATATCATGATAATATAATAATTTAACATCTCATTAGATATAATAAACAATGGGTTAACAACATTAATTGAGATCGTTAACTTAAAGGTTTCAAAACAACACTTACATGTAACGACTAACGATGACTTAACGACTCAGTTAAAATGTATATACATGTAGTGTATTTAGATGTATTAAAATACTTTTGGAAGACTTCAAGACATATATCAAAACACTCATACTTAACGAAAATGGTTACAGTTACTTTCCCATTCTTTTCTTTCATCAAGAATTCTAGTCGTATTCTTACCCGTATTATGCACAGCTTCAAAATGTACTTACTATGGGTATATACCAACAGGAACTAGCATGGGATTCCACTCTTGATTATGTCATGTATGACTAATCAATTTTAACTTCTACCATGAGCTAGTCAACTAACTAGAACTCCTTTTAACCCCACTCACCACTCACCAATTACCATTCATCATTCACTCCATTTCACTTCCAATTCTCTTTCTAATTCTCTCTCAACACACACACTATTATGAACATATTTTTCCAGTAGTTAATCATCATCTTCATCAAAAATCACTTCAAGAATCAAGCTATAATCATCATAGAAAGAACACTTCAAGAACACTTCAAAAATCCCTTCAAGTTTACTAATTTACTTCCAAGCTTTCTAATCCATTCCAAGTAATCATCTAAGATCAAGAAACCTTTGTTATATACAGTAGGTTATCTTTCTTATTCAAGGTAATATTCATATTCAAACTTTGATTCAATTTCTATAACTATAAACTATCTTAATTCGAGTAAAAATCTTACTTGAACTTGTTTTTGTGTCATGATCCTACTTCAAGAACTTTCAAGCCATCCAAGATCCTTTGAAGCTAGATCATTTCTTGTCACTTCCAGTAGGTTTACCTACTAAACTTGAGGTAGTAATGATGTTCATAACATCATTCGATTCATATATATAAAACTATCTTATTCGAAGGTTTAAACTCGTAATCACTAGAACATAGTTTAGTTAATTCTAAACTTGTTCGCAAACAAAAGTTAATCCTTCTAACTTGACTTTTAAAATTAACTAAACACATGTTCTATATCTATATGATATGCTAACTTAATGATTTAAAACCTGGAAACACGAAAAACACCGTAAAATCCGGATTTACGCCGTCGTAGTAACACCGCGGGCTGTTTTGGGTTAGTTAATTAAAAACTATGATAAACTTTGATTTAAAAGTTGTTATTCTGAGAAAATTATTTTTATTATGAACATGAAACTATATCCAAAAATTATGGTTAAACTCAAAGTGGAAGTATGTTTTCTAAAATGGTCATCTAGACGTCGTTCTTTCGACTAAAATGACTACCTTTACAAAAATGACTTGTAAATTATTTTTCTGACTATAAACCTATACTTTTTCTGTTTAGATTCATAAAATAGAGTTCAATATGAAACCATACCAATTTGATTCACTCAAAACGGATTTAAAATGAAGAAGTTATGGGTAAAACAAGATTGGATAATTTTTCTCATTTTAGCTACGTGAAAATTGGTAACAAATCTATTCACACCATAACTTAATCAACTTGTATTGTATATTATGTAATCTTGAGATACCATAGAAACGTATACAATGTTTCGACCTATCATGTCGACACATCTATATATATTTCGGAACAACCATAGACACTCTATATGTGAATGTTGGAGTTAGCTATACAGGGTTGAGGTTGATTCCAAAATATATATAGTTTGAGTTGTGATCAATACTGAGATACGTATACACTGGGTCGTGGATTGATTCAAGATAATATTTATCGATTTATTTCTGTACATCTAACTGTGGACAACTAGTTGTAGGTTACTAACGAGGACAGCTTACTTAATAAACTTAAAACATCAAAATATATTAAAAGTGTTGTAAATATATTTTGAACATAATTTAATATATATGTATATATTGTTATAGGTTCGTGAATCAACAGTGTCCAAGTCTTACTTCTCGACGAAGTAAAAAAATCTATGAAAGTGAGTTATAGTCCCACTTTTAAAATCTAATATTTTTGGGATGAGAATACATGCAGGTTTTATAAATGATTTACAAAATAGACACAAGTACGTGAAACTACATTCTATGGTTGAATTATCGAAATCGAATATGCCCCTTTTTATTAAGTCTGGTAATCTAAGAATTAGGGAACAGACACCCTAATTGACGCGAATCCTAAAGATAGATCTATTGGGCCTAACAAACCTCATCCAAAGTACCGGATGCTTTAGTACTTCGAAATTTATATCATATCCGAAGGGTGTCCCGGAATGATGGGGATATTCTTATATATGCATCTTGTTAATGTCGGTTACCAGGTGTTCACCATATGAATGATTTTTATCTCTATGTATGGGATGTGTATTGAAATATGAAATCTTGTGGTCTATTGTTACGATTTGATATATATAGGTTAAATCTATAACTCACCAACATTTTTGTTGACGTTTAAAGCATGTTTATTCTCAGGTGAATATTAAGAGCTTCCGCTGTTGCATACTAAAATAAGGACAAGATTTGGAGTCCATGTTTGTATGATATTGTGTAAAAACTGCATTCAAGAAACTGATTTCGATGTAACATATTTGTATTGTAAACCATTATGTAATGGTCGTGTGTAAACAGGATATTTTAGATTATCATTATTTGATAATCTGCGTAAAGCTTTTTAAACCTTTATTTATGAAATAAAGGTTATGGTTTGTTTTAAAATGAATGCAGTCTTTGAAAAACGTCTCATATAGAGGTCAAAACCTCGCAACGAAATCAATTAATATGGAACGTTTTTAATCAATAAGAACGGGACATTTCATTCGAGTCGTCAAGTTCATCAAGATTATTATTAATTCAATTATAGTTGGAGGTATTATGAAATAGTATTCTTGCCGTCAACTTTCGATGTAAAGAAAGTTTGTCTTTTAAAAACGAATGCAATGTTTGTAAAATGTATCATATAGAGGTCAATTACCTCGCGATGTAACCAAATGTAACGTATTCGTCCAGATGGATTAGGACAAGTCTTTACACCAGGAGCCTGATCAGATCCAGAAAACAGTAAGCAAAATGCTTCGGTGGGATTCTTGGTGCTTGATGCTCATCACGGTTCTCATCCTTGATGCTTGTAGCTTTGAGTGTACAACTCGTTGATGTGTTTACATCACTTTGACCAAGGTTCTACCATCAACACACAACCATCAAACTAAGAATTAAAACACAACTCATGTGAGAGTTTGAGAAAGGTGATGAACCAAAGTTACATCAATTCTTAGTTTCAACACATATACAAGTTCTTATTAAGCTACAAACTTTGAATCAAACTAAGTAAGTAAGACCTTAAGCTAGAGAGCTTAGATCTTAACTAGATATTAAAGATCTTAGACTAATAAGTCTAGATATCATGATCTTGATGAAAACCGTAAGTCATAACACTTAGACTTTCAACTTTACACAACCATAAGCTATGAAACTTAGATTTTGTAAAGTAAGTGAACATAAGCAATTAAGCTTTTTCTTAATCAAGGTAGAAGATCATAAGTTACAAAACTTAGATCAAACACAAAAAGGAAACCCTAAGCTAGAGAGCTTGGATTTCTAACAACGCTTATGAGATCTCAAGCTAGTAAGCTTGCATCTTTTGTTTCATAAATCACAAGTCACAAATCTAAACTACAACAAACAAAAGAAGATCATAAACTAACAAACTTTGATCTTACCTTAACTTTTGTAGAAACATCAAGCTAGTAAGCTTGTATTTCAAACTTTCTTGAAGATCCATAAAGTAAAGTGTTGGATCTTCAAGTTACATGAAGATCATAAACATGAGTTTTGATCCTTAAGCATAAATAAAGAGATCTTAAGTTTGTACACTTAGATCTAACAAGTTTATGAAGATTCAAATCTAAGAAGCTTGAATCCATCATGTTCTTGTTACTTTTCAAAGCAAAGTGTAAATCTACAAAAGTTATGAAGATTCAAGTTACAAAACTTGTATCTTTGTTCATGATGATGATGATACATGAATCAAAGTAAGAAAAGAAAGAAAAAGAGGTTAAGAACTTACAAGTTCTTCAAATATTTGAGAGAGTTTTAGAGTGAGAAAGTAGAGAGAAGTGTGTGAGTTTGAATGAAATGAAAAAAAAATGAACGAAGTGTAAGTATTTATCAAAGAAAGGAAAAGAAAAAAAAATAAATGATAGTGAGGTGGTGGAGGGTGGCCGACGGTTACAAGGGGTGGGGGGACCATTTGGCATTTTGTGGTGTGGCTCATGGTGGTGCTACATGGTGATAGTGATATGTTGGGTGGTTTGAGACATTTTGCAAGCCTTTGTTCCTAAGCATGCATGTAACTTGTCTTATTACTTACTTGAACTTAATTATGATTACATGGGTTAATTAGCCCATTACTAGCCCACTTAAGTTGAGTAGGTTGGGCCATGGAAGTCCACTAAGGTGTTAAGCCCAATAAGATAACTAGTAAGCCCAAGTACACACTTAAGCATAATTAAGGGACCATAAAACTAAGTAATTGTCATTAATAAGTAAAAATTATGCTTACGTAGCCGTAATATCCCAATCATGGCAAAATTTTATCGTGTGCTAAGTTTGTAGCTTGTCTAAAGCGATAAGTGACACTAACGATCATAAAAGCAAAAGCAAGGATCACGTTAAGTAACCTAGTACTTAAAAACACGTTGTAAGGTAGTAACGAATGTAATTAACATAATTAATGATCCTAGAATATAATCTAACTCAGTATGAAAAAATACATAGTTTCGTGAAAGTAATGAATAAAATTAAAAGTCGAAAAAGTCGGGTCGTTACAGAATAGATAGTACCAGATTGGTAGATAGAACAAGGAAGGGTAAATCGTTCGGTATCCTCTAGTTTTTAAGGAAGAGTATTTAAGAAAATGGCTGAATAATCCGCGTTCAGTGGGACATTGGGTACTTCGGGTACCTTATCCTTAGTTGATAGGAGTTTCCTAAAATACTTCTTACTATGAGGATTTTTAGACACAGTGTCCAAAAATTTACCGTCAAGCTTAAAAGATTTCATCTTGTTATGTCTTTGCTTGAGACGGCCCGAGAATGGAATGGGTGTTTTCCTAGTAGGTTTAGGTGATGACTCAATGACTACTACCGAACGGGTATTCAGTTTCTTCTCCTTAGAAGAAACTGAAGGTTGGCTATGTGCCACATTTGAGTTTTTTTTAGGACAACCTAGAGAATCGAGACGTTGATTTAGCTGGCTTATTTGATTTTCAAGACTACTCAAGTGATTAGTCATGACTAAGTCAGATGCATCTTGTCTTGCTGTGATCATGTGGATGATTGGCAGTAGGACATCGTCTGGACTTGTCTCTGGTGGGGTAGTGGGTTTGTTGGCTTTGGTAGGTTGGTTATGCGGATGAGCTAGGATCTTATCAGAGTACACAACAGAGTCCTCACATTCAGCCTCGTATACCTTGGCTGGATGTGGGTCAGTACAATTCTGGCATAATTATGTGACGACCCGTCCAAATCCCTTTTAGACGTAGTACATCATTCATCGATTTCATTGCGAGGTATTGACCTCTATATGATATGTTTTGTAAACATTACATTCTTTTAAAAAGGCACATCATAAATGAATATCTAAATCTAAGGTTTTCGACATCTGATGATTTCTACATATAGTCAATCACCTTAAATAATAGTTTACAATAATACATCCATTGACAATATAGTAAAAATAAGATACATGGTGATGATTTTGTGAATGCAAAATTTTCTCGAATAAAGCATGTATGACTCCATGCACATAGCTTATATAACGTATAAGCGAACAGCGAAAGACTTCTAGGGACCTTAGAATAAACATACTAAAAGTGTCAACACAAAGGTTGGTGAGTTCATAGTTTTAATATTGCGCATAATCTGTATATAAATGTGGACCACAAGATTTCAGTTGTTTCATCCAAAACGTTTATCAAAATATTCTACGAAATTGAGCACCCTGGTAACTAAACTTAACGTATATAATAAGTACCCCTGTTTTAACATACATGCAACCAACATGTACAATACATGCAAACCAACGTGTACTAAACTCAAATAGCATATATCCGCTTTATAGTTTAGGCTAGGGTCTCTATACCTGGAACGGACGAGGATGTCAAGACCTATGGATCTATATACAACTACTCGCGCCCACCAGTTCTTATAACCGGCAGTTACTAGTTACCAAAGCTAAGGAATTTTCGATTCAAACTAAGTGTAGAATTAAGTATGTACTTGTGTCCATTGTGTATAAGATAAAGTGCATGTATTCTCAGCCCAAAAATATTTAAGGCATTTAAAAAGGGATCTATAAACTCACATTCCAATATTGTGGTTCAATATTGTAAGAAAAGTATGCAGACGCAACGGAGATGACAAATGAAAGGTTAGCCTTTGATTCACGAACAATACCCCCGAACAATACTCATAACCTCCTTAGATAATACCCACAATTTCCATAGCTTTAACCCGTTTTAAAACTCATTTTGAAAATCACCAGAACCTAACCCCGTCGTAGTATTTTATGTATAATAATAAAACTGATAATAAGATTAATAATAATATTAATAATCTTAATAATAATAATAATAATAAATTTTAATAATAATTATATATGTAGGGAGTAACATCTCAAACTCCTTATATCTCGACTGCAAATTGTGAATATATATATATATATATGTGAATATCAGCAACATGCGTACAAATTGAGGAGCAAAATCTGTCCAGCTCATATATATATATATATATATATATATATATATATATATATATATATATATATATATATATATATATATATATATATATATATAATAATCAATATAATAATATAATAATATTATATAATAATATAATAATAATATAATAATTCAATTAATAATTCACCAGAACCTAACCCCGTCATATATTTATTTTTTTTTTAAGCTTTATAAAATTAGTTGTAAAAAGGTCCATTCATTTGTAAAATTACTATATACGTTCATGTAGAATATACGTACTAATTTGCTGATCATTCCGTGCCTTTCTCTATTTATTGCATGAGTACCGTAAATCAGGGAATTAATTCAACCGAATGAATTTTTAAAATTTTAAAAAGTCATATTTCTTAAATACTTTAGGGGTATGTTATGTAACTTATAATTAATAATTTCTATCATGTCGCTTTTATGTGAATAGTAAATTAATTAATTTCATTTCATTTACTATTTATATGAATAGTAAATAAATTAATTTTGATTCAACTATTTAAGTTACATTATTGTACGTTGTGCTTTACAGCTTGTACCTCTTTGATTTAATTGCGTTTCTTCTTATAAATTAAAAATTTACATCATAAAATAAAACGATTATATACGTAAAAATTTTAAATTTGAAATTGCATCATTCAATAGTAAATTTTTATCATTTCGTATTTAAATATTATTCGCATGTTTTCGTATATATATATATATATATATATATATATATATATATATATATATATATATATATATATATATATATATACACACACACACAATTATATAATTATCACAAGTTATGACGTTCGTGAATCGTCGGACTTTGGTCGAGGTTAAATGAATACATGAACACAGTTCAAAATTTTTGAGATTCAACTTTACAGGCTTTACTTATCGTGCCGAAAACATTAAATCATGTCGAGAATTTGGTTCAAAATAAGTCGAAATTTTCCGGGTTGTCACAGTACCTACCCGTTAAAGAAATTTCGTCCCGAAATTTGACAGAGATCGTCATGGTTGATCATAAGAATATTTTTATGGTGAATACGAGTTAAAAGTTTGAATTTTATCACAGTTGAGTAATATGGATGAATCGATTCGATTATGCGAAGAGTACGAGTGAAGCTGTCACGAAAGAGTGAAATGAGAAAGGTAAAGTTTCATCATATCTTTTGACGTAGACACGGTTGATCTCCGGATTAAATAAAATCTTTGTAATCTATATAAGATTTGATTCTTCGGTAATTAAGGAAATTAGGATCCTCTTTGATTAAATGCGATAATCTATCTCGATTGCTCTGTCTGATATTTCACTATAAATCCACCCCCTTCATTTCCTTATTTCCACAATTCTCATCTTCTATACTCCAATTCATACTTTCAAAACATTCGTCAATATGCTCCATCTAGTTCTGATCCTTGATATATTCCTGACTTTCGTATCAGTCATTCTTCTTTTTCATCTACCATCGGAGGAATCTGTTTACTTCTATTATGCTTTTAGGTTTATAGTGTTTTATTACTCCCGTGTCTTTATATTGTTATACGCATTGATATACATGATTTGTAACTTATATGTTGTTGTCATGCTTATACTTTTCCTTATATTTCAGAGCCCCTGCTTCTGTCTTTTCATAATCATTGACATCCACGGTTAATGATTTCTCCTATTTGCTGCGATTTATACTCCTATATATATTTCGAAGCTCTATGCTTTTGTTTTCTCTTCTCGACTTTAAACAAAGCAAGTAATGGTCCAGAATTCGTATATATGAAATTCGGGATGAGCATAACTAATGTTCTAAGCAGAAAAGAAATGTAATAGCACGATTTGATTTGTTAAATTACCAAAAGTTACTGGAAAAGATAGAACTATCAAGAAAATATTTCTTGATATGTTTAGAGATTAAGTAGAATGTAAGAGTCGTGTAACATGGCACATGATGACGGTATGATCTGTGAATCATCAAGTTCCATTAGAAACTTGGCATGACTTACTGTAATATAACCATGTTGATCAGACGTCATTATATTATACTAACTCATGCTTCAATTCCCAACACTACTTCAAAAACATTCATATTTTAAATTTGAATTTTTCAGAATTTAGAAACTAAAAAAGTTTCCTTTATGATATAACATAGATAGCGTGAAGAAATGAATATTTTCGGATAAGAATAGTTATGAAGATATCTTCAGAAATATCGAAGATATTTATAATGAAAGATACGATGATATCTTAGAATTTCTAAAATCAGAAGATAATGAGGAAAATTCTTATGTAAGGATGTAAAGAGATTTACATAACTTCAGGAATTTTATGAGAAATTGAATCATCTGGATTCTTTGATTACAGGTTTAGTCCTTGTTATTTGTCCACAGCCTTCTTCATAGTTTGCTCAATCCGTTTTTCAGTTCCAACCTTTTTCTGAGCTTTGCCGACACACTATTCTTTATCATCAAACTTTTGGCTGTTAAGGCCGTCTACAATTTTCGCTGCTTCATCAGTTTTTTTTTTTTTCAAAACTCAAAGAATTATTTCGCAGACTAGGTGTTATTCAGAATTTTAAAATTGAAGTATATAAGTCCAGGATATAGATGATGGAATTTAACATTTAACAAGTGACATGTTCATATAGTTTACACAATCATAAAACCAATTTTAAGATAGTTAAAGCAAGCGGAAGCATTAATAGAACAAGTATATTTGTTAAGCCATTTTGTTAAATTCCATATTAATATCAAGTCATGAATTTATGCTTACATATAAAACAAGTAGAGAAGATAATACCTCCTCAAGCTAGTTGAGGGTTAATCTAAAATGATGATGAAGATGATGAAGAATGGAGTTCCAAAAGAACGAAACCTCAAGGAGAAATACCCCAAGCTTTTGCACCAACACCTAGCCTTTAGTTAGGATTTAATTACACTTGAATGAAGCTTGCAAAAACCAAAATTTGAAACCCTTTTGAGCTCCAACAGCCCACGGCCAAAGTAGCAGTAGAAATGGGATTTTTGTGCAGTTTTTTTCAAGTGTGTTTGATGTGTTTTCATGTCCCTTGTGTCTCCAAGAAGTCTTGGTACATATGCCCATGGAATATATGGTGAAATGTCCCGTTCTTATTGATTAAAAATGTTCCATATTAATTGATTTCGTTGCGAGGTTTTGACCTCTATATGAGACGTTTTTCAAAGACTGCATTCATTTTTAAAACAAACCATAACCTTTATTTCATAAATAAAGGTTTAAAAAGCTTTACGTAGATTATCAAATAATGATAATCTAAAATATCCTGTTTACACACGACCATTACATAATGGTTTACAATACAAATATGTTACATCGAAATCAGTTTCTTGAATGCAGTTTTTACACAATATCATACAAACATGGACTCCAAATCTTGTCCTTATTTTAGTATGCAACAGCGGAAGCTCTTAGTATTCACCTGAGAATAAACATGCTTTAAACATCAACAAAAATGTTGGTGAGTTATAGGTTTAACCTATATATATCAAATCGTAACAATAGACCACAAGATTTCATATTTCAATACACATCCCATACATAGAGATGAACACCTGGTAACTGACATTAACAAGATGCATATATAAGAATATCCCCATCATTCCGGGACACCCTTCGGATATGATATAAATTTCGAAGTACTAAAGCATCCGGTACTGTGGATGGGGTTTGTTAGGCCCAATAGATCTATCTTTAGGATTCGCGTCAATTAGGGTGTCTGTTCCCTAATTCTTAGATTACCAGACTTAATAAAAAGGGGCATATTCGATTTCGATAATTCAACCATAGAATGTAGTTTCACGTACTTGTGTCTATTTTGTAAATCATTTATAAAACCTGCATGTATTCTCATCCCAAAAATATTAGATTTTAAAAGTGGGACTATAACTCACTTTCACAGATTTTTACTTCGTCGGGAAGTAAGACTTGGCCAATGGTCGATTCACGAACCTATAACAATATATACATATATATCAAAGTATGTTCAAAATATATTTACAACACTTTTAATATATTTTGATGTTTTAAGTTTATTAAGTCAGCCGTCCTCGTTAGTAACCTACAACTAGTTGTCCATAGTTAGATGTACAGAAATAAATCGATAAATATTATCTTGAATCAATCCACGACCCAGTGTATACGTATCTCAGTATTGATCACAACTCAAACTATATATAATTTGGAATCAACCTCAACCCTGTATAGCTAACTCCAACATTCACATATAGAGTGTCTATGGTTGTTCCGAAATATATATAGATGTGTCGACATGATAGGTCGAAACATTGTATACGTGTCTATGGTATCTCAAGATTACATAATATACAATACAAGTTGATTAAGTTATAGTTGGAATAGATTTGTTACCAATTTTCACGTAGCTAAAATGGGAAAAATTATCCAATCTTGTTTTACCCATAACTTATTCATTTTAAATCCGTTTTGAGTGAATCAAATTGCTATGGTTTCATATTGAACTCTATTTTATGAATCTAAACAGAAAAAGTATAGGTTTATAGTCAGAAAAATAAGTTACAAGTCATTTTTGTAAAGGTAGTCATTTCAGTCGAAAGAACGACGTCTAGATGACCATTTTAGAAAACATACTTTCACTTTGAGTTTAACCATAATTTTTGGATATAGTTTCATGTTCATAATAAAAATCATTTTTCCAGAATAACAACTTTTAAATCAAAGTTTATCATAGTTTTTAATTAACTAACCCAAAACAGCCCTCGGTGTTACTACGACGGCGTAAATCCGGTTTTACAGTGTTTTTCGTGTTTCCAGGTTTTAAATCATTAAGTTAGCATATAATATAGATATAGAACATGTGTTTAGTTGATTTTAAAATTCAAGTTAGAAGGATTAACTTTTATTTGCGAACAAGTTTAGAATTAACTAAACTATGTTCTAGTGATTACAAGTTTAAACCTTCGAATAAGATAGCTTTATATGTATGAATCGAATGATGTTATGAACATTATTACTACCTCAAGTTCCTTGGATAAACCTACTGGAAATGAGAAAAATAGATCTAGCTTCAAAGGATCCTTGGATGGCTTGAAAGTTCTTGAAGCAGAATCATGACACGAAAACAATTTCAAGTAAGATTTCCACTCGAAATAAGATTGTTATAGTTATAGAAATTGAATTAAAGTTTGAATATGATTATTACCTTGTATTAGAAAGATAACCTACTGTAAGTAACAAAGGTTTCTTGATCTTGGATGATTATTTGGAATCGATTTAGAAAACTTGGAAGTAAACTTGCAATCTTGGATGTATTCTTGATTTTATGAAACTAGAACTTTTGGAATTTATGAAGAACACTTAGAACTTGAAGATAGAACTTGAGAGAGATCAATTAGATGAAGAAAATTGAAGAATGAAAGTGTTTGTAGGTGTTTTTGGTCGTTGGTGTATGGATTAGATATAAAGGATATGTAATTTTGTTTTCATGTAAATAAGTCATGAATGATTACTCATATTTTTGTAATTTTATGAGATATTTCATGCTAGTTGCCAAATGATGGTTCCCACATGTGTTAGGTGACTCACATGGGCTGCTAAGAGCTGATCATCGGAGTGTATATACCAATAGTACATACATCTAAAAGCTGTGTATTGTACGAGTACGAATACGGGTGCATACGAGTAGAATTGTTGATGAAACTGAACGAGGATGTAATTGTAAGCATTTTTGTTAAGTAGAAGTATTTTGATAAGTGTCTTAAAGTCTTTCAAAAGTGTATGAATACATATTAAAACACTACATGTATATACATTTTAACTGAGTCGTTAAGTCATCGTTAGTCGTTACATGTAAATGTTGTTTTGAAACCTTTAGGTTAATGATCTTGTTGAATGTTGTTAACCCATTGTTTATTATAACAAATGAGATGTTAAATTGTTATATTATCATGATATTATGATATATAATATATCTTAGTATGATATATATATACAGTTAAATGTCGTTACAATGATAATCGTTACATATATGTCTCGTTTCGAAATCATTAAGTTAGTAGTCTTATTTTTATATATGTATTTCATTGTTAATACACTTAATAATATATTTACTTATCATTTAACATAATTAACCAAGTGTATCAATTTCTTAATATGATTCATATGTACCTAGTAAGACGTTGTTATAACGATAATCGTTATATATATCGTTTTCGAGTTTCTTAAATTAATAGTCTCATTTTTATGTATATAACTCATTGTTAAAATACCTAATGAGATACATACTTATAATAAAATCATGTTAACTATATATATAACCATATATATGTCATCGTATAGTTTTTACAAGTTTTAACGTTCGTGAATCACCGGTCAACTTGGGTGGTCAATTGTCTATATGAAACCTATTTCAATTAATCAAGTCTTAACAAGTTTGATTGCTTAACATGTTGGAAACACTTAATCATGTAAATAACAATTTCGTTTAATATATATATATAAACATGGAAAAGTTCGGGTCACTACAGTACCTACCCGTTAAATAAATTTCGTCCCGAAATTTTAAGCAGTTGGAGGTGTTGACGTATCTTCTGGAAATAAATGCGGGTATTTCTTCTTCATCTGATCTTCACTCTCCCAGGTGAACTCGGGTCCTCTACGAGCATTCCATCGAACCTTAACAATCGGTATCTTGTTTTGTTTAAGTCTCTTAACCTCACGATCCATTATTTCGACGGGTTCTTCAATGAATTGAAGTTTTTCATTGATTTGGATTTCGTCCAACGGAATAGTGAGATCTTCTTTAGCAAAACATTTCTTCAAATTTGAGACGTGGAAAGTGTTATGTACAGCCACGAGTTGTTGAGGTAGCTCCAATTGGTAAGCTACTGGTACGACACGATCTATAATCTTGAATGGTCCAATGTACATTGGATTTAGTTTCCCCTATTTACCAAATCGAACAACGCCTTTCCAAGGTGAAACCTTAAGCATGACCATTTCTCCAATTTCAAACTCTATATCTTTTCTTTTACTGTCCGCGTAGCTCTTTTGTCGACTCTGGGCGGTTTTCAATCTTTATTGAATTTGGATGATTTTCTCAGTAGTTTCTTGTATTATCTCCGGACCCGTAATCTGTCTATCCCCCACTTCACTCCAACAAATCAGAGACCTGCACTTTCTACCATAAAGTGCTTCAAACGGCGCCATCTCAATGCTTGAACGGTAGCTGTTGTTGTAGGAAAATTCTGCTAACGGTAGATGTCGATCCCAACTGTTTTCGAAATCAATAACACAAGCTCGTAGCATGTCTTCAAGAGTTTGTATCGTCCTTTCACTCTGCCATCAGTTTGTGGATGATAGGCAGTACTCATGTCTAGACGAGTTCCCAATGCTTGCTGTAATGTCTGCCAGAATCTTGAAATAAATCTGCCATCCCTATCAGAGATAATAGAGATTGGTATTCCATGTTTGGAGACGACTTCCTTCAAATACAGTCGTGCTAACTTCTCCATCTTGTCATCTTCTCTTATTGGCAGGAAGTGTGCTGACTTGGTGAGACGATCAACTATTACCCAAATAGTATCATAACCACTTGCAGTCCTTGGCAATTTAGTAATGAAATCCATGGTAATGTTTTCCCATTTCCATTCCGGGATTTCAGGTTGTTGTAGTAGACCTGATGGTTTCTGATGTTCAGCTTTGACCTTAGAACACGTCAAACATTCTCCTACATATTTAGCAATATCGGATTTCATACCTGGCCACCAAAAATGTTTCTTAAGATCCTTGTACATCTTCCCCGTTCCAGGATGTATTGAGTATCTGGTTTTATGAGCTTCTCTAAGTACCATTTCTCTCATATCTCCAAATTTGGGTACCCAAATTCTTTCGGCCCCATACCAGGTTCCGTCTTCCCGAATATTAAGATGCTTCTTCGATCCTTTGGGTATTTCATCCTTTAAACTTCCCTCTTTTAAAACTCCTTGTTGCGCCTCCTTTATTTGAGTAGTAAGGTTAGTGTGAATCATTATATTCATAGATTTTACTCGAATGGGTTCTCTGTCCTTTCTGCTCAAGGCCTTAGCTACCACATTTGCCTTCCCCGGGTGGTAACGAATCTCAAAGTCGTAATCATTCAACAATTCAATCCACCTACGCTGCCTCATATTCAGTTGTTTCTGATTAAATATGTGTTGAAGACTTTTGTGGTCGGTATATATAATACTTTTGACCCCATATAAGTAGTGCCTCCAAGTCTTTAATGCAAATGATGCGTCGTATAATTTTGCTCATGAATCTTCAATTGTCTAGATGCATAAGCAATCACCTTCGTCCGTTGCATTAATACACAACCGAGATCTTGCTTTGATGCGTCACAATAAATCACAAAATCATCATTCCCTTCAGGCAATGACAATATAGGTGCCGTAGTTAGCTTTTTCTTCAATAATTGAAATGCCTTCTCTTGTTCATCCTTCCATTCAAATTTCTTCCCTTTATGCGTTAATGCAGTCAAGGGTTTTGCTATTTTGGAGAAATCTTGGATGAATCTTCTGTAGTAACCAGCCAATCCTAAAAATTGACGTATATGCTTCGGAGTTTTTGGGGTTTCCCACTTTTCAACGGTTTCGATCTTTGCCGGGTCCACCTGGATACCTTCTTTGTTCACTATGTGACTGAATAATTGAACTTCTTCCAACCAAAATGCACACTTTGAAAACTTAGCGTACAGTTTTTCTTTCCTCAATACTTCTAGCACTTTTCTCAAATGTTCTTCGTGCTTTTGATCATTCTTTGAGTAAATAAGTATGTCATCGATGAAAACAATGACAAACATGTCAAGATATGGCCCACACACTCAGTTCATAAGGTCCATGAACACAGCTGGTGCGTTAGTCAATCCAAACGGCATAACCATAAACTCGTAATGACCATAACGCGTCCTAAAATCAGTTTTTGGAATATCATCCTCCTTTACTCGCATTTGATGATATCCAGAACGTAAATCGATCTTCGAATAAACC
Organism: Rutidosis leptorrhynchoides; assembly: GCF_046630445.1. Classification (NCBI taxonomy): domain Eukaryota; kingdom Viridiplantae; phylum Streptophyta; class Magnoliopsida; order Asterales; family Asteraceae; genus Rutidosis; species Rutidosis leptorrhynchoides. The sequence goes on from NC_092342.1 coordinate 143,149,186, forward strand.
GACGAGCCTTGTAGTTGATCAAATAAGTCATCAATTCTCGGCAATGGATAACGGTTTTTGATGGTAAGTTTGTTCAACTCTCTGTAGTCAATACACAACCTAAATGTACCATCCTTCTTCTTGACAAACAAAATAGGAGCTCCCCATGGTGATGTGCTTGGTCGAATGAAACCACGTTCTAATAGTTCTTGCAGTTGGCTTTGCAGTTCTTTCATCTCGCTGGGAGCGAGTCTATAAGGAGCACGAGCTATTGGTGCAGCTCCTGGTACAAGATCTATTTGAAATTCAACAGATCGATGTGGAGGTAATCCCGGTAATTCTTTCGGAAATACATCGGGAAATTCTTTTGCGACGGGAACATCATTGATGCTCTTTTCTTCAGTTTGTACTTTCTCGACGTGTGCTAGAATAGCATAGCAACCTTTTCTTATTAGTTTTTGTGCCTTCAAATTACTAATAAGATGTAGCTTCATGTTGCCCTTTTCTCCGTACACCATTACGGGTTTTCCTTTTTCTCGTATAATGCGAATTGCATTTTTGTAACAAACGATCTCTGCTTTCACTTCTTTCAACCAGTCCATACTGATTATCACGTCAAAACTCCCTAACTCTACTGGTATCAAGTCAATCTTAAATGTTTCGCTAACCAGTTTAATTTCTCGATTCCGATATATATTATCTGCTGAAATTAATTTACCATTTGCTAATTCGAGTAAAAATTTACTATCCAAAGGCGTCAATGGGCAACTTAATTTAGCACAAAAATCTCTACTCATATAGCTTCTATCCGCACCCGAATCAAATAAAACGTAAGCAGATTTATTGTCAATAAGAAACGTACCCGTAACAAGCTCCGGGTCTTCCTGTGCCTCTGCCGCATTAAAATTGAAAATTCTTCCGCGGCCTTATTGAAATGTCCCGTTCTTATTGATTAAAAACGTTCCATATTAATTGATTTCGTTGCAAGGTTTTGACCTCTATATGAGACGTTTTTCAAAGACTGCATTCATTTTTAAAACAAACCATAACCTTTATTTCATAAATAAAGGTTTAAAAAGCTTTACGTAGATTATCAAATAATGATAATCTAAAATATCCTGTTTACACACGACCATTACATAATGGTTTACAATACAAATATGTTACATCGAAATCAGTTTCTTGAATGCAGTTTTTACACAATATCATACAAACATGGATTCCAAATCTTGTCCTTATTTTAGTATGCAACAGCGGAAGCTCTTAGTATTCACCTGAGAATAAACATGCTTTAAACGTCAACAAAAAATGTTGGTGAGTTATAGGTTTAACCTATATATATCAAATCGTAACAATAGACCACAAGATTTCATATTTCAATACACATCCCATACATAGAGATAAAAATCATTCATATGGTGAACACCTGGTAACCGACATTAACAAGATGCATATATAAGAATATCCCCATCATTCCAGGACACCCTTCGGATATGATATAAATTTCGAAGTACTAAAGCATCCGGTACTTTGGATGGGGTTTGTTAGGCCCAATAGATCTATCTTTAGGATTCGCGTCAATTAGGGTGTCTGTTCCCTAATTCTTAGATTACCAGACTTAATAAAAAGGGGCATATTCGATTTCGATAATTCAACCATAGAATGTAGTTTCACGTACTTGTGTCTATTTTGTAAATCATTTATAAAACCTGCATGTATTCTCATCCCAAAAATATTAGATTTTAAAAGTGGGACTATAACTCACTTTCACAGATTTTTACTTCGTCGGGAAGTAAGACTTGGCCACTGGTTGATTCACGAACCTAAAACAATATATACATATATATCAAAGTATGTTCAAAATATATTTACAACACTTTTAATATATTTTGATATTTTAAGTTTATTAAGTCAGCTGTCCTCGTTAGTAACCTACAACTAGTTGTCCACAGTTAGATGTACAGAAATAAATCGATAAATATTATCTTGAATCAATCCACGACCCAGTGTATATGTATCTCAGTATTGATCACAACTCAAACTATATATATTTTGGAATCAACCTCAACCCTGTATAGCTAACTCCAACATTCACATATAGAGTGTCTATGGTTGTTCCGAAATATATATAGATGTGTCGACATGATAGGTCGAAACATTGTATACGTGTTTATGGTATCTCAAGATTACATAATATACAATACAAGTTGATTAAGTTATGGTTGGAATAGATTTGTTACCAATTTTCACGTAGCTAAAATGAGAAAAATTATCCAATCTTGTTTTACCCATAACTTCTTCATTTTAAATCCGTTTTGAGTGAATCAAATTGCTATGGTTTCATATTGAACTCTATTTTATGAATCTAAACAGAAAAAGTATAGTTTGCTAGTCGGAAAACTAAGTTACAAGTCATTTTTGTAAAGGTAGTCATTTTAGTCGAAAGAACGACGTCTAGATGACCATTTTAGAAAACATAATTTCACTTTGAGTTTAACCATAATTTTTGGATATAGTTTCATGTTCATAATAAAAATTATTTTCCCAGAATAACAACTTTTAAATCAAAGTTTATCATAGTTTTTAATTAACTAACCCAAAACAGCCTGCGGTGTTACTACGACGGCGTAAATCCGGTTTTACGGTGTTTTTCGTGTTTCCAGATTTTAAATCATTAAGTTAGCATATCATATAGATATATAACATGTGTTTAGTTGATTTTAAAAGTCAAGTTAGAAGGATTAACTTTTGTTTGCGAACAAGTTTAGAATTAACTAAACTATGTTCTAGTGATTACAAGTTTAAACCTTCGAATAAGATAGCTTTATATGTATGAATCGAATGATGTTATGAACATCATTACTACCTTAAGTTCCTTGGATAAACCTACTGGAAAAGAGAAAAATGGATCTAGCTTCAACGGATCCTTGGATGGCTCGAAGTTCTTGAAGCAGAATCATGACACGAAAACAAGTTCAAGTAAGATCATCACTTGAAATAAGATTGTTATAGTTATAGAAATTGAACCAAATTTGAATATGATTATTATCTTGTATTAGAATGATAACCTACTATAAGAAACAAAGATTTCTTGTGGTTGGATGATCACCTTACAAGATTGGAAGTGAGCTAGCAAACTTGAAAGTATTCTTGATTTTATGTAACTAGAACTTGTAGAATATATGAAGAACACTTAGAACTTGAAGATAGAACTTGAGAGAGATCAATTAGATGAAGAAAATTGAAGAATGAAAGTATTTGTAGGTGTTTTTGGTCGTTGGTGTATGGATTAGATATAAAGGATATGTAATTTTGTTTTCATGTAAATAAGTCATGAATGATTACTCATATTTTTGTAATTTTATGAGATATTTCATGCTAGTTGCCAAATGATAGTTCCCACATGTGTTAGGTGTAGTGACCCGAACTTTTCCATGTTTATATATATTAATTGAGATTGATATTTATATGATTAAATGTTTCCAACATGTTAAGCAATCAAACTTGTTAAGACTTGATTAATTGAAATATGTTTCATATAGACAATTGACCACCCAAGTTGACCGGTGATTCACGAACGTTAAAACTTGTAAAAACTATATGATGACATATATATGGATATATATATAGTTAACATGATACTATGATAAGTAAACATATCATTAAGTATATTAACAATGAACTACATATGTAAAAACAAGACTACTAACTTAATGATTTTTAAACGAGACATATATGTAACGATTATCGTTGTAAAGACATTTAATGTATATATATCATATTAAGAGATATTCATACATGATAATATCATGATAATATAATAATTTAAAATCTCATTTGATATTATAAACATTGGGTTAACAACATTTAACAAGATCGTTAACCTAAAAGTTTCAAAACAACACTTACATGTAACGACTAACGATGACTTAACGACTCAGTTAAAATGTATATACATGTAGTGTTTTAATATGTATTTATACACTTTTGAAAGACTTCAATACACTTATCAAAATACTTCTACTTAACAAAAATGCTTACAATTACATCCTCGTTCAGTTTCATCAACAATTCTACTCGTATGCACCCGTATTCGTACTCGTACAATACACAGCTTTTAGATGTATGTACTATTGGTATATACACTCCAATGATCAGCTCTTAGCAGCCCATGTGAGTCACCTAACACATGTGGGAACCATCATTTGCCAACTAGCATGAAATATCTCATAAAATTACAAAAATATGAGTAATCATTCATGACTTATTTACATGAAAACAAAATTACATATCCTTTATATCTAATCCATACACCAACGACCAAAAACACCTACAAACACTTTCATTCTTCAATTTTCTTCATCTAATTGATCTCTCTCAAGTTCTATCTTCAAGTTCTAAGTGTTCTTCATAAATTCCAAAAGTTCTAGTTTCATAAAATCAAGAATACTTTCAAGTTTGCTAGCTCACTTCCAATCTTGTAAGGTGATCATCCAACCTCAAGGAATCTTTGTTTCTTACAGTAGGTTATCATTCTAATACAAGGTAATAATCATATTCAAACTTTGGTTCAATTTCTATAACTATAACAATCTTATTTCAAGTGATGATCTTACTTGAACTTGTTTTCGTGTCATGATTCTGCTTCAAGAACTTCGAGCCATCCAAGGATCCATTGAAGCTAGATCCATTTTTCTCTTTTCCAGTAGGTTTATCCAAGGAAATTAAGGTAGTAATGATGTTCATAACATCATTCGATTCATACATATAAAGCTATCTTATTCGAAGGTTTAAACTTGTAATCACTAGAACATAGTTTAGTTAATTCTAAACTTGTTCGCAAACAAAAGTTAATCCTTCTAACTTGACTTTTAAAATCAACTAGACACATGTTCTATATCTATATGATATGCTAACTTAATGATTTAAAACCTGGAAACACGAAAAACACCGTAAAACCGGATTTACGCCGTCGTAGTAACACCGCGGGCTGTTTTGGGTTAGTTAATTAAAAGCTATGATAAACTTTGATTTAAAAGTTGTTATTCTGAGAAAATGATTTTTATTATGAACATGAAACTATATCCAAAAATTATGGTTAAACTCAAAGTGGAAGTATGTTTTCTAAAATGGTCATCTAGACGTCGTTCTTTCGACTGAAATGACTACCTTTACAAAAACGACTTGTAACTTATTTTTCCGACTATAAACCTATACTTTTTCTGTTTAGATTCATAAAATAGAGTTCAATATGAAACCATAGCAATTTGATTCACTCAAAACGGATTTAAAATGAAGAAGTTATGGGTAAAACAAGATTGGATAATTTTTCTCATTTTAGCTACGTGAAAATTAGTAACAAATATATTCCAACCATAACTTAATCAACTTGTATTGTATATTATGTAATCTTGAGATACCATAGACACGTATACAATGTTTCGACCTATCATGTCGACACATCTATATATATTTCGGAACAACCATAGACACTCTATATGTGAATGTTGGAGTTAGCTATACAGGGTTGAGGTTGATTCCAAAATATATATAGTTTGAGTTGTGATCAATACTGAGATACGTATACACTGGGTCGTGGATTGATTCAAGATAATATTTATCGATTTATTTCTGTACATCTAACTGTGGACAACTAGTTGTAGGTTACTAACGAGGACAGCTGACTTAATAAACTCAAAACATCAAAATATATTAAAAGTGTTGTAAATATATTTTGAACATACTTTGATATATATGTATATATTGTTATAGGTTCGTGAATCAACCAGTGGCCAAGTCTTACTTCCCGGCGAAGTAAAAATCTGTGAAAGTGAGTTATAGTCCCACTTTTAAAATCTAATATTTTTGGGATGAGAATACATGCAGGTTTTATAAATGATTTACAAAATAGACACAAGTACGTGAAACTACATTCTATGGTTGAATTATCGAAATCGAATATGCCCCTTTTTATTAAGTCTGGTAATCTATGAATTAGGGAACAGACACCCTAATTGACGCGAATCCTAAAGATAGATCTATTGGGCCTAACAAACCCCATCCAAAGTACCGGATGCTTTAGTACTTCGAAATTTATATCATATCCGAAGGGTGTCCCGGAATGATGGGGATATTCTTATATATGCATCTTGTTAATGTCGGTTACCAGGTGTTCACCATATGAATGATTTTTATCTCTATGTATGGGATGTGTATTGAAATATGAAATCTTGTGGTCTATTATTATGATTTGATATATATAGGTTAAACCTATAACTCACCAACATTTTTGTTGACGTTTTAAGCATGTTTATTCTCAGGTGATTATTAAGAGCTTCCGCTGTCGCATACTTAAATAAGGACGAGATTTGGAGTCCATGCTTGTATGATATTGTGTAAAAACTGCATTCAAGAAACTTATTTTGTTGTAACATATTTGTATTGTAAACCATTATGTAATGGTCGTGTGTAAACAGGATATTTTAGATTATCATTATTTGATAATCTACGTAAAGCTTTTTAAACCTTTATTGATGAAATAAAGGTTATGGTTTGTTTTAAAATGAATGCAGTCTTTGAAAAACGTCTCATATAGAGGTCAAAACCTCGCAACGAAATCAATTAATATGGAACGTTTTTAATCAATAAGAACGGGACATTTCAGTTGGTATCAGAGCGTTGGTCTTAGAGAACCAGAAAATTTGCATTAGTGTGTCTTATCGAGTTTGTTAGGATGCATTAGTGAGTCTGGACTTCGACCGTGTTTTCTTTAAAAATGATTGCTTAACATTTTTGTTGGAAACTATATATTTTTAACATATGAATATTATGTGATATATTAATCTCTTAACGTGTTTGATATTATGTGATAGATGTCTACCTCTAGAACAAGTTCCATTGACTCACCTAATAATAGTGAAGAGTCAAATGTAAATTGGAATGATTTGTGGACTGATTCACAAGTTCCCGAAGAAGAACCGGAAGAAGAGTCGGAACCGGAAGAAGAATCGGAACCGGAAGAAGAATCGGAACCGGATGAAGAAATAGAACCGGTGGGGGAAATAATAAAACGGTTAAGTAAAAGAAAATCCTCAACCAACCGACCAAAGTTAATTATGGTCAATGGTGTTTCCGCCAAGGAAGCAAAATATTGGGAGGATTACCAATTCTCCGATGAATCGGATTCCGACGAGAATTCCGATGATGTTATAGAAATTACCCCAACTGAATTTAAAAAGGCAAAAGAAAATAATAAGGGAAAGGGCATAAAAATAGAGAAATCTAATTCCAACCCCGATGAACTTTATATGTATCGTCAACCCCCGAAGTCCTTAAGTTGTAACAATGACCCGGGAACCTCTAAACCACCAGGTTTTTCTAAACCAATGTGGACAACGACGGCTCGTATTAGGGGAACATCATATATCCCTAGAAACTTGGCAAAACGAACCAAAACCGAAGAAGAAGAAACGAGCGAGTCGGAATAAGATAGTTGTATTCGTGTGGTGTAATATATGTAATATAGTGTTCTTATGCTTTATGATATATGTAAAAATTGCTTGTATTAATAAGTATTTTTTTTATGAATCTAACTCTTGTCTATTTTACAGTTTAAAAACACAAAATGGATAGACAACCCAATATTTTAAGAGACCTACCCGGAGACATGATTGATGAAATCTTGTCTAGAGTCGGCCAGAATTCTTCGGCACAACTATTTAAGGCGAGATCAGTTTGTAAGACATTCGAAGAACGTTCCAAGAATGTCTTGGTTTATAAGAGACTTTCGTTTGAAAGATGGGGGATATCACATTGGGAAACCCATAAGTTACGATGTGTTTACTTTGACGCATATATTGCGGGGAACCCAAATGCTATTTTACGCAACGGGTTAAGAAATTATTTTGACTCAATATATCCGAATATTGGACTTCGTGATTTAGAAAAAGCGGCTAACATGCAACATAAAGAAGCATGTTATGCTTACGGATTAGTAATGTTCGCTTCTCACCAAAGTGAGAACAAGAACATCGGGCTACAACTATTAAACAAAACGTTTCCACAAGTGACGGAGTCGGTAATTGGGGTAAGAAATGAGGTTTTTAGATTATTACGGGACTGTTGGACATTACGTAACCCTCGTCCCTTTGATGACGTTACAACACGCTGTCTTATCAACGGCCATAACGGTTATGTTGCACAAGACCAAGGATGGGAAGTAGTCCTAGTAAAACCAGAATGCATGACTTGTTTCTGGACGTATGAATTACGTGTCTTTATTGCCTTTGCTGAACGACTTGTGTACTAGCTAGAATTGTCTTCACAACTATCTTGTATCAAAGTTATTGTGTGCTATATTTCATGCTTTATGTAAAATAAGCGGTATTGTAAGTTTGTAAAATATTGTATAAAAGTTTGAACGCGAAATATTATTATAATCAGTTTTTCATATAGAATTGTAGTAGTTGAATTGTATATTAGCTACTAAGTATGAACTTAACGGGTAGGTACTACCCGAATTTAAACTTATAAAACGCTAATATGAAGAAAAAGCTTTTATAAATGAGTTCATATTATGCTACGAAATACTATTAACTACTCTTAATATTCTGTATGATTAACTTGTTCCATTTAACTATTTTGAAGGAAATGGCACCGACTACTCGACACACCGTGAATATGAATGAAGAGGAATTCTGTACTTTTCTAGCTTCAAACATAGCCGCAGTACAGGCTGCGCTATATACCAACAATAACCTTGGATCTAGCAGTACAGGAAATCGTGTAGGATGCACCTACAAAGAATTCACTGCCTGCAAACCTTTGGAATTTGATGGAACCGAAGGACCGATCGGATTGAAACGGTGGACCGAGAAGGTTGAATCGGTGTTTGCCATAAGTAAGTGTACTGAAGAGGACAAAGTGAAGTACGCTACGCATACCTTCACAGGTTCTGCGTTAACATGGTGGAATACCTATCTAGAGCAAGTGGGACAAGATGATGCGTACGCACTACCGTGGTCAGCATTCAAGCACTTGATGAACGAGAAGTACCGTCCCAGAACCGAGGTCAATAAGCTCAAGACAGAACTTAGAGGGTTACGAACCCAAGGATTTGATATTACCACGTACGAAAGACGATTCACAGAATTGTGCCTATTGTGTCCGGGAGCATTCGAAGATGAGGAAGAGAAGATCGACGCATTTGTGAAAGGATTACCGGAAAGAATCCAAGAAGATATAAGTTCACACGAGCCCGCCTCCATACAACAAGCATGTAGAATGGCTCACAAACTAGTGAACCAGATTGAAGAAAGAATTAAAGAACAGACTGCTGAAGAGGCCAATGTGAAGCAAGTCAAAAGAAAGTGGGAGGAAAACGGTGATAAGAATCACCAATACAACAACAACAGTAATTACAACAATAATCGTAATAATTATCCCAACAATCGCAACATCAATCGTAACTACAACAAACGGCCCAACAACAACAACAACAACAACAACAACAACAACAGCAACTACAACAATCATCCCAATAACAATAATAACCGCAACAACAACAACAATCAGAAGCAGCTATGCCAAAGGTGTGAAAAGAATCACTCGGGGTTCTGCACCAAATTTTGCAACAAGTGTAAAAGAAATGGTCATAGCGCGGCGAAGTGTGAGGTCTACGGACCAGGGGTTAATAGAACGAAAGGAACAAATGGTGTCGGAACGAGTAATGGCGGAGCAAGTAGTGTCGGAGCAAGTTATGCCAATATAGTTTGTTATAAATGTGGAAAACCAGGCCACATTATTAGAAATTGCCCAAACCAGGAGAACACGAATGGACAAGGCCGTGGAAGAGTTTTCAATATTAATGCGGTAGAGGCACAGGAAGACCCGGAGCTTGTTACGGGTACGTTTCTTATTGACAATAAATCTGCTTACGTTTTATTTGATTCGGGTGCGGATAGAAGCTATATGAGTAGAGATTTTTGTGCTAAATTAAGTTGTCCATTGACGCCTTTGGATAGTAAATTTTTACTCGAATTAGCAAATGGTAAATTAATTTCAGCAGATAATATATGTCGGAATCGAGAAATTAAACTGGTTAGCGAAACATTTAAGATTGATTTGATACCAGTAGAGTTAGGGAGTTTTGATGTGATAATCGGTATGGACTGGTTGAAAGAAGTGAAAGCGGAGATCGTTTGTTACAAAAATGCAATTCGCATTATACGAGAAAAAGGAAAACCCTTAATGGTGTACGGAGAAAAGGGCAACACGAAGCTACATCTTATTAGTAATTTGAAGGCACAAAAACTAATAAGAAAAGGTTGCTATGCTGTTCTAGCACACGTCGAGAAAGTACAAACTGAAGAAAAGAGCATCAATGATGTTCCCATTGCAAAAGAATTTCCCGATGTATTTCCGAAAGAATTACCGGGATTACCCCCACATCGATCCGTTGAATTTCAAATAGATCTTGTACCAGGAGCTGCACCAATAGCTCGTGCTCCTTACAGACTCGCACCCAGCGAGATGAAAGAACTGCAAAGCCAATTACAAGAACTTTTAGAGCGTGGTTTCATTCGACCAAGCACATCACCGTGGGGAGCTCCTGTTTTGTTTGTCAAGAAGAAAGATGGTACATTCAGGTTGTGTATCGACTACCGAGAGTTGAACAAACTTACCATCAAGAACCGCTACCCACTACCGAGAATCGATGACTTATTTGATCAACTACAAGGCTCGTCTGTTTATTCAAAGATTGACTTACGTTCCGGGTATCATCAAATGCGGGTGAAAGAAGATGATATTCCAAAGACTGCTTTCAGAACACGTTACGGTCATTACGAGTTTATGGTCATGCCATTTGGTTTAACTAATGCACCAGCTGTGTTCATGGACCTTATGAACCGAGTGTGTGGACCATACCTTGACAAGTTTGTCATTGTTTTCATTGATGACATACTTATTTACTCAAAGAATGACCAAGAACACGGTGAACATTTGAGAAAGGTGTTAGAAGTATTGAGGAAGGAAGAATTGTACGCTAAGTTTTCAAAGTGTGCATTTTGGTTGGAAGAAGTTCAATTCCTCGGTCACATAGTGAACAAAGAAGGTATTAAGGTGGATCCGGCAAAGATAGAAACTGTTGAAAAGTGGGAAACCCCGAAAACTCCGAAACACATACGCCAGTTTTTAGGACTAGCTGGTTACTACAGAAGGTTCATCCAAGACTTTTCCAGAATAGCAAAACCCTTGACTGCATTAACGCATAAAGGGAAGAAATTTGAATGGAATGATGAACAAGAGAAAGCGTTTCAGTTATTGAAGAAAAAGCTAACTACGGCACCTATATTGTCATTGCCTGAAGGGAATGATGATTTTGTGATTTATTGTGATGCATCAAAGCAAGGTCTCGGTTGTGTATTAATGCAACGAACGAAGGTGATTGCTTATGCGTCTAGATAATTGAAGATTCACGAACAAAATTATACGACGCATGATTTGGAATTAGGCGCGGTTGTTTTTGCATTAAAGACTTGGAGGCACTACTTATATGGGGTCAAAAGTATTATATATACCGACCACAAAAGTCTTCAACACATATTTAATCAGAAACAACTGAATATGAGGCAGCGTAGGTGGATTGAATTATTGAATGATTACGACTTTGAGATTCGTTACCACCCGGGGAAGGCAAATGTGGTAGCCGATGCCTTGAGCAGGAAGGACAGAGAACCCATTCGAGTAAAATCTATGAATATAATGATTCATAATAACATTACTACTCAAATAAAGGAGGCGCAACAAGGAGTTTTAAAAGAGGGAAATTAAAGGATGAAATACCCAAAGGATCGGAGAAGCATCTTAATATTCGGGAAGACGGAACCCGGTATAGGGCTGAAAGGATTTGGGTACCAAAATTTGGAGATATGAGAGAAATGGTACTTAGAGAAGCTCATAAAACCAGATACTCAATACATCCTGGAACGGGGAAGATGTACAAGGATCTCAAGAAACATTTTTGGTGGCCGGGTATGAAAGCCGATGTTGCTAAATACGTAGGAGAATGTTTGACGTGTTCTAAGGTCAAAGCTGAGCATCAAAAACCATCAGGTCTACTTCAACAACCCGAAATCCCGGAATGGAAATGGGAAAACATTACCATGGATTTCATCACTAAATTGCCAAGGACTGCAAGTGGTTTTGATACTATTTGGGTAATAGTTGATCGTCTCACCAAATCGGCACACTTCCTACCAATAAGAGAAGATGACAAGATGGAGAAGTTAGCACGACTGTATTTGAAGGAAGTTGTCTCCAGACATGGAATACCAATCTCTATTATCTCTGATAGGGATGGCAGATTTATTTCAAGATTCTGGCAGACATTACAGCAAGCATTAGGAACTCGTCTAGACATGAGTACTGCCTATCATCCACAAACTGATGGGCAGAGCGAAAGGACGATACAAACACTTGAAGACATGCTACGAGCATGTGTTATTGATTTCGGAAACAGTTGGGATCGACATCTACCGTTAGCAGAATTTTCCTACAACAACAGCTACCATTCAAGCATTGAGATGGCGCCGTTTGAAGCACTTTATGGTAGAAAGTGCAGGTCTCCGATTTGTTGGAGTGAAGTGGGGGATAGACAGATTACGGGTCCGGAGATTATACAAGAAACTACCGAGAAGATCATCCAAATTCAACAACGGTTGAAAACCGCCCAAAGTCGACAAAAGAGCTACGCTGACATTAAAAGAAAAGATATAGAATTTGAAATTGGAGAGATGGTCATGCTTAAAGTTGCACCTTGGAAAGGCGTTGTTCGATTTGGTAAACGAGGGAAATTAAATCCAAGGTATATTGGACCATTCAAGATTATTGATCGTGTCGGACCAGTAGCTTACCGACTAGAGTTACCTCAACAACTCGCGGCTGTACATAACACTTTCCACGTCTCGAATTTGAAGAAATGTTTTGCTAAAGAAGATCTCACTATTCCGTTAGATGAAATCCAAATCAACGAAAAACTTCAATTCATCGAAGAACCCGTCGAAATAATGGATCGTGAGGTTAAAAGACTTAAGCAAAACAAGATACCAATTGTTAAGGTTCGATGGAATGCTCGTAGAGGACCCGAGTTCACCTGGGAGCGTGAAGATCAGATGAAGAAGAAATACCCGCATCTATTTCCAGAAGATTCGTCAACACCTTCAACAGCTTAAAATTTCGGGACGAAATTTATTTAACGGGTAGGTACTGTAGTGACCCGAACTTTTCCATGTTTATATATATTAATTGAGATTGATATTTATATGATTAAATGTTTCCAACATGTTAAGCAATCAAACTTGTTAAGACTTGATTAATTGAAATATGTTTCATATAGACAATTGACCACCCAAGTTGACCGGTGATTCACGAACGTTAAAACTTGTAAAAACTATATGATGACATATATATGGATATATATATAGTTAACATGATACTATGATAAGTAAACATATCATTAAGTATATTAACAATGAACTACATATGTAAAAACAAGACTACTAACTTAATGATTTTTAAACGAGACATATATGTAACGATTATCGTTGTAAAGACATTTAATGTATATATATCATATTAAGAGATATTCATACATGATAATATCATGATAATATAATAATTTAAAATCTCATTTGATATTATAAACATTGGGTTAACAACATTTAACAAGATCGTTAACCTAAAAGTTTCAAAACAACACTTACATGTAACGACTAACGATGACTTAACGACTCAGTTAAAATGTATATACATGTAGTGTTTTAATATGTATTTATACACTTTTGAAAGACTTCAATACACTTATCAAAATACTTCTACTTAACAAAAATTCTTACAATTACATCCTCGTTCAGTTTCATCAACAATTCTACTCGTATGCACCCGTATTCGTACTCGTACAATACACAGCTTTTAGATGTATGTACTATTGGTATATACACTCCAATGATCAGCTCTTAGCAGCCCATGTGAGTCACCTAACACATGTGGGAACCATCATTTGGCAACTAGCATGAAATATCTCATAAAATTACAAAAATATGAGTAATCATTCATGACTTATTTACATGAAAACAAAATTACATATCCTTTATATCTAATCCATACACCAACGACCAAAAACACCTACAAACACTTTCATTCTTCAATTTTCTTCATCTAATTGATCTCTCTCAATTTCTATCTTCAAGTTCTAAGTGTTCTTCATAAATTCCAAAAGTTCTAGTTTCATAAAATCAAGAATACTTTCAAGTTTGCTAGCTCACTTCCAATCTTGTAAGGTGATCATCCAACCTCAAGGAATCTTTGTTTCTTACAGTAGGTTATCATTCTAATACAAGGTAATAATCATATTCAAACTTTGGTTCAATTTCTATAACTATAACAATCTTATTTCAAGTGATGATCTTACTTGAACTTGTTTTCGTGTCATGATTCTGCTTCAAGAACTTCGAGCCATCCAAGGATCCATTGAAGCTAGATCCATTTTTCTCTTTTCCAGTAGGTTTATCCAAGGAAATTAAGGTAGTAATGATGTTCATAACATCATTCGATTCATACATATAAAGCTATCTTATTCGAAGGTTTAAACTTGTAATCACTAGAACATAGTTTAGTTAATTCTAAACTTGTTCGCAAACAAAAGTTAATCCTTCTAACTTGACTTTTAAAATCAACTAGACACATGTTCTATATCTATATGATATGCTAACTTAATGATTTAAAACCTGGAAACACGAAAAACACCGTAAAACCGGATTTACGCCGTCGTAGTAACACCGCGGGCTGTTTTGGGTTAGTTAATTAAAAGCTATGATAAACTTTGATTTAAAAGTTGTTATTCTGAGAAAATGATTTTTATTATGAACATGAAACTATATCCAAAAATTATGGTTAAACTCAAAGTGGAAGTATGTTTTCTAAAATGGTCATCTAGACGTCGTTCTTTCGACTGAAATGACTACCTTTACAAAAACGACTTGTAACTTATTTTTCCGACTATAAACCTATACTTTTTCTGTTTAGATTCATAAAATAGAGTTCAATATGAAACCATAGCAATTTGATTCACTCAAAACGGATTTAAAATGAAGAAGTTATGGGTAAAACAAGATTGGATAATTTTTCTCATTTTAGCTACGTGAAAATTAGTAACAAATATATTCCAACCATAACTTAATCAACTTGTATTGTATATTATGTAATCTTGAGATACCATAGACACGTATACAATGTTTCGACCTATCATGTCGACACATCTATATATATTTCGGAACAACCATAGACACTCTATATGTGAATGTTGGAGTTAGCTATACAGGGTTGAGGTTGATTCCAAAATATATATAGTTTGAGTTGTGATCAATACTGAGATACGTATACACTGGGTCGTGGATTGATTCAAGATAATATTTATCGATTTATTTCTGTACATCTAACTGTGGACAACTAGTTGTAGGTTACTAACGAGGACAGCTGACTTAATAAACTTAAAACATCAAAATATATTAAAAGTGTTGTAAATATATTTTGAACATACTTTGATATATATGTATATATTGTTATAGGTTCGTGAATCAACCAGTGGCCAAGTCTTACTTCCCGGCGAAGTAAAAATCTGTGAAAGTGAGTTATAGTCCCACTTTTAAAATCTAATATTTTTGGGATGAGAATACATGCAGGTTTTATAAATGATTTACAAAATAGACACAAGTACGTGAAACTACATTCTATGGTTGAATTATCGAAATCGAATATGCCCCTTTTTATTAAGTCTGGTAATCTATGAATTAGGGAACAGACACCCTAATTGACGCGAATCCTAAAGATAGATCTATTGGGCCTAACAAACCCCATCCAAAGTACCGGATGCTTTAGTACTTCGAAATTTATATCATATCCGAAGGGTGTCCCGGAATGATGGGGATATTCTTATATATGCATCTTGTTAATGTCGGTTACCAGGTGTTCACCATATGAATGATTTTTATCTCTATGTATGGGATGTGTATTGAAATATGAAATCTTGTGGTCTATTATTATGATTTGATATATATAGGTTAAACCTATAACTCACCAACATTTTTGTTGACGTTTTAAGCATGTTTATTCTCAGGTGATTATTAAGAGCTTCCGCTGTCGCATACTTAAATAAGGACGAGATTTGGAGTCCATGCTTGTATGATATTGTGTAAAAACTGCATTCAAGAAACTTATTTTGTTGTAACATATTTGTATTGTAAACCATTATGTAATGGTCGTGTGTAAACAGGATATTTTAGATTATCATTATTTGATAATCTACGTAAAGCTTTTTAAACCTTTATTGATGAAATAAAGGTTATGGTTTGTTTTAAAATGAATGCAGTCTTTGAAAAACGTCTCATATAGAGGTCAAAACCTCGCAACGAAATCAATTAATATGGAACGTTTTTAATCAATAAGAACGGGACATTTCATTAGGTGACTCACATGGGCTGCTAAGAGCTGATCATTAGAGTGTATATACCAATAGTACATACATCTAAAAGCTATGTATTGTACGAGTACGAATACGAGTGCATACGAGTAGAATTGTTGATGAAACTGAACGAGGATGTAATTGTAAGCATTTTTGTTAAGTAGAAGTATTTTGATAAGTGTATGGAAGTCTTTCAAAAGTGTTTAAATACATATTAAAACACTACATGTATATACATTTTAACTGAGTCGTTAAGTCATCGTTAGTCATTACATGTAAGTGTTGTTTTGAAACCTTTAGGTTAACGATCTTGTTAAATGTTGTTAACCCAATGTTTATAATATCAAATGAGATTTTAAATTATTATATTATCATGATATTATCACTTATGAATATCTCTTAATATGATATATGTACATTAAATGTCTTTACAACGATAATCGTTACATCTATGTCTCGTTTAAAAATCATTAAGTTAGTAGTCTTGTTTTTACATATGTAGTTTATTGTTAATATACTTAATTATATGTTTACTTATCATAGTATCATGTTAACTATATATATATCCATATATATGTCATCATATAGGTTTTACAAGTTTTAACGTTCGTGAATCACCGGTCAACTTGGGTGGTCAATTGTCTATATGAAACATATTTCAATTAATCAAGTCTTAACAAGTTTGATTGCTTAACATGTTGGAAACATTTAATCATGTAAATATCAATCTCAATTAATATATATAAACATGGAAAATTTCGGGTCACTACACTTATCCATTCGTGTTCTCCTGGTTCGGGCAATTTCTAATAATGTGGCCTGGTTTTCCACATTTATAACAAACTACATTGGCATAACTTGCTCCGACACTACTTGCTCCACCATTACTCGTTCCGACACCATTTGTTCCTTTCGTTCTGTTAACCCCTGGTCCGTAGACCTCACACTTCACCGCGCTATGACCATTTCTTTTACACTTGTTACAAAATTTGGTGCAGAACCCCGAGTGATACTTTTCACACCTTTGGCATAGCTGCTTCTGATTGTTGTTGTTGTTACGGTTATTATTGTTGTTGGGATGATTGTTGTAGTTGTTGTTGTTGTTGTTGTTGTTGGGCCGTTTGTTGTAGTTGCGATTGATGTTGCGATTGTTGGGATAATTGTTGCGATTATTATTGTAATTGCCGTTGTTGTTGTATTGGTGATTCTTATCACCGTTTTCCTCCAACTTTCTTTTGACTTGCTTCACATTGGCCTCTTCAGCCGTCTGTTCTTTAATTCTTTCCTCAATCTGGTTCACTAGTTTGTGAACCATTATACATGCCTGTTGTATGGAGGCGGGCTCGTGTGAACTTATATCTTCTTGGATTCTTTCCGGTAATCCTTTCACAAACGCGTCGATCTTCTCTTCCTCATCTTCGAACGCTCCCGGACACAATAGGCACAATTCTGTGAATCGTCTTTCATACGTGGTAATATCAAATCCTTGGGTTCGTAACCCTCTAAGTTCTGTCTTGAGCTTATTGACCTCGGTTCTGGGATGGTACTTCTCGTTCATCAAGTGCTTGAATGCTGACCACGGTAGTGCGTACGCATCATCTTGTCCCACTTGCTCTAGATAGGTATTCCACCATGTTAACGCAGAACCTGTGAAGGTATGCGTAGCGTACTTCACTTTGTCCTCTTCAGTACACTTACTTATGGCAAACACCGATTCGACCTTCTCGGTCCACCGTTTCAATCCGATCGGTCCTTCGGTTCCATCAAATTCCAAAGGTTTGCAGGCAGTGAATTCTTTGTAGGTGCATCCTACACGATTTCCTGTACTGCTAGATCCAAGGTTATTGTTGGTATGTAGCGCAGCCTGTACTGTGGCTATGTTTGAAGCTAGAAAAGTACGGAATTCCTCTTCATTCATATTCACAGTGTGTCGAGTAGTCGGTGCCATTTCCTTCAAAATAGTCAAATGGAACAAGTTAATCATACAGAATATTAAGAGTAGTTAATAGTATTTCGTAGCATAATATGAACTCATTTATAAAAGCTTTTTCTTCATATTAGCGTTTTATAAGTTTAAATTCGGGTAGTACCTACCCGTTAAGTTCATACTTAGTAGCTAATATACAATTCAACTACTACAATTCTATATGAAAAACTGATTATAATAATATTTCGCGTTCAAACTTTTATACAATATTTTACAAACTTACAATACCGCTTATTTTACATAAAGCATGAAATATAGCACACAATAACTTTGATACAAGATAGTTGTGAAGATAATTCTAGCTAGTACATAAGTCGTTCAGCAAAGGCAATAAAGACACGTAATTCATACGTCCAAAAACAAGTCATGCATTCTGGTTTTACTAGGACTACTTCCCATCCTTGGTCTTGTGGAACATAACCGTTATGGCCGTTGATAAGATGGCGTGTTGTAACGTCGTTAAAGGATGAAGGTTACGTAATGTCCAACAGTCCCGTAACAATCTAAAAACCTCATTTCTTACCCCAATTACCGACTCCGTCACTTGTGGGAACGTTTTGTTTAATAGTTGTAGCCCGATGTTCTTGTTCTCACTTTGGTGAGAAGCGAACATTACTAACCCGTAAGCATAGCATGCTTCTTTATGTTGCATGTTAGCCGCTTTTTCTAAATCATGAAGTCCTATATTCGGATACATTGAGTCAAAATAATTTCTTAACCCGTTGCGTAAAATAGCATTTGGGTTCCCCGCAATAAAGTAAACACATCGTAACTTATGGGTTTCCAAATGTGATATCCCCCATCTTTCAAACGAAAGTCTCTTATAAACCAAGACATTCTTGGAACGTTCTTCGAATGTCTTACAAACTGATTTCACCGTAAATAGTTGTGCCTAAGAATTCTGACCGACTCTAGACAAGATTTCATCAATCATGTCTCCGGGTAGGTCTCTTAAAATATTGGGTTGTCTATCCATTTTGTGTTTTTATACTGTAAAATAGACAAGAGTTAGATTCATAAAAAAAAATACTTATTAATACAAGCAATTTTTACATATATCATAAAGCATAAGCACACTATATTACATATATTACACCACACGAATACAACTATCTTATTCCGACTCGCTCGTTTCTTCTTCTTCGGTTTTGGTTCATTTTGCCAAGTTTCTAGGGATATATGATGTTCCCCTAATACGAGCTATCATTTTCCACAACGGTTTAGAAAAACCTGGTGGTTTAGAGGTTCCCGGGTCATTGTTACAACTTAAGGGCTTCGGGGGTTGACGATACATATAAAGTTCATCGGGGTTGGAATTAGATTTCTCTATTTTTATGCCCTTTCCCTTATTATTTTCTTTTGCCTTTTTAAATTCAGTCGGGGTAATTTCTATAACATCATCGGAATTCTCGTCGGAATCCGATTCATCGGAGAATTGGTAATCCTCCCAATATTTTGCTTCATTGGCGGAAACACCATTGACCATAACTAACCTTGGTCGGTTGGTTGAGGATTTTCTTTTACTTAACCGTTTTATTATTTCCCCCACCGGTTCTATTTCCTCCTCCGGTTCCTCCTCTTCCGGTTCTGATTCTTCTTCCGGTTCTGATTCTTCTTCCGGTTCTTCTTCGGGAACTTGTGAATCAGTCCAATATATATTCGACTCTTCGTTATTATTAGGTGAGTCAATGGGATTTGTGCTAGAGGTATACATCTATCACACAATATCAAACATGTTAAGAGATTAATATATCACATAATATATACATGTTAATAATATATAGTTTCCAACAAAAATGCTAAGCAATCATTTTTAAAGAAAACACGATCGAAGTCCAGACTCACTAATGCATCCTAACAAACTCGATAAGACACACTAATGCAAATTTCTGGTTCTCTAAGACCAACGCTCGGATACCAACTGAAATGTCCCGTTCTTATTGATTAAAAACGTTCCATATTAATTGATTTCGTTGCGAGGTTTTGACCTCTATATGAGACGTTTTTCAAAGACTGCATTCATTTTTAAAATAAACCATAACCTTTATTTCATAAATAAAGGTTTAAAAAGCTTTACGTAGATTATCAAATAATGATAATCTAAAATATCCTGTTTACACACGACCATTACATAATGGTTTACAATACAAATATGTTACATCGAATCAGTTTCTTGAATGCAGTTTTTACACAATATCATACAAACATGGACTCCAAATCTTGTCCTTATTTTAGTATGCAATAGCGGAAGCTCTTAGTATTCACTTGAGAATAAACATGCTTTAAACGTCAACAAAAATGTTGGTGAGTTATAGGTTTAACCTATATATATCAAATCGTAACAATAGACCACAAGATTTCATATTTCAATACACATCCCATACATAGAGATAAAAATCATTCATATGGTGAACACCTGGTAACCGACATTAACAAGATGCATATATAAGAATATCCCCATCATTCTGGGACACCCTTCGGATATGATATAAATTCGAAGTACTAAAGCATCCGGTACTTTGGATGGGGTTTGTTAGGCCCAATAGATCTATCTTTAGGATTCGTGTCAATTAGGGTGTCTGTTCCCTAATTCTTAGATTACCAGACTTAATAAAAAGGGGCATATTCGATTTTGATAATTCAACCATAGAATGTAGTTTCACGTACTTGTGTCTATTTTGTAAATCATTTATAAAACCTGCATGTATTCTCATCCCAAAAATATTAGATTTTAAAAGTGGGACTATAACTCACTTTCACAGATTTTTACTTCGTCGGGAAGTAAGACTTGGCCACTGGTTGATTCACGAACCTATAACAATATATACATATATATCATAGTATGTTCAAAATATATTTACAACACTTTTAATATATTTTGATGTTTTAAGTTTATTAAGTCAGCTGTCCTCGTTAGTAACCTACAACTAGTTGTCCATAGTTAGAGGTATAGAAATAAATCGATAAATATTATCTTGAATCAATCCACGACCCAGTGTATACGTATCTCAGTATTGATCACAACTCAAACTATATATATTTTGGAATCAACCTCAACCCTGTATAGCTAACTCCAACATTCACATATAGAGTGTCTATGGTTGTTCCGAAATATATATAGATGTGTCGACATGATAGGTCAAAACATTGTATACGTGTCTATGGTATCTCAAGATTACATAATATACAATACAAGTTGATTAAGTTATGGTTGGAATACATTTGTTACCAATTTTCACGTAGCTAAAATGAGAAAAATTATCCAATCTTGTTTTACCCATAACTTCTTCATTTTAAATCCGTTTTGAGTGAATCAAATTGCTATGGTTTCATATTGAACTCTATTTTATGAATATAAATAGAAAAAGTATAGGTTTATTGTCAAAAAAATAAGTTACAAGTCGTTTTTGTAAAGGTAGTCATTTCAGTCGAAAGAACGACGTCTAGATGACCATTTTAGAAAACATACTTCCACTTTGAGTTTAACCATAATTTTTGGATATAGTTTCATGTTCATAATAAAAATCATTTTCCTAGAATAACAACTTTTAAATCAAAGTTTATCATAGTTTTTAATTAACTAACCGAAAACAGCCCGCGGTGTTACTACGACGGCGTAAATCCGGTTTTACGGTATTTTTCGTGTTTCCAGGTTTTAAATCATTAAGTTAGCATATCATATAGATATAGAACATGTGTTTATTTGATTTTAAAAGTCAAGTTAGAAGGATTAACTTTTATTTGCGAACAAGTTTAGAATTAACTAAACTATGTTCTAGTGATTCCAAATTTAAACCTTCGAATAAGATAGCTTTATATGTATGAATTGAATGATGTTATGAACATCATTACTACCTTAAGTTCCTTGGATAAACCTACTGGAAATGAGAAAAATAGATCTAGCTTCAAAGGATACTTGGATGGCTTGAAAGTTCTTGAAGCAGAATCATGACACGAAAACAATTTCAAGTAAGATTTCCACTCGAAATAAGATTGTTATAGTTATAGAAATTGAATTAAAGTTTGAATAAGATTATTACCTTGTATTAGAAAGATAACCTACTATAAGTAACAAAGGTTTCTTGATCTTGGATGATTACTTGGAATGGATTTAGAAAACTTGGAAGTAAACTTGCAATCTTGGAAGTATTCTTGATTTTATGAAACTAGAACTTTTGGAATTTATGAAGAACACTTAGAACTTGAAGATAGAACTTGAGAGAGATCAATTAGATGAAGAAAATTGAAGAATGAAAGTGTTTGTAGGTGTTTTTGGTCGTTGGTGTATGGATTAGATATAAAGGATATGTAATTTTGTTTTCATGTAAATAAGTCATGAATGATTACTCATATTTTTGTAATTTTATGAGATATTTCATGCTAGTTGCCAAATGATGATTCCCACATGTGTTAGGTGACTCACATGGGCTGCTAAGAGCTGATCATTGGAGTGTATATACCAATAGTACATACATCTAAAAGCTGTGTATTGTACGAGTACGAATACGGGTGCATACGAGTAGAATTGTTGATGAAACTGAACGAGGATGTAATTGTAAGCATTTTTGTTAAGTAGAAGTATTTTGATAAGTGTCTTGAAGTCTTTAAAAAGTGTATGAATACATATTAAAACACTACATGTATATACATTTTAACTGAGTCGTTAAGTCATCGTTAGTCGTTACATGTAAATGTTGTTTTGAAACCTTTAGGTTAACGATCTTGTTGAATGTTGTTAACCCATTGTTTATTATAACAAATGAGATGTTAAATTGTTATATTATCATGATATTATGATATATAATATATCTTAGTATGATATATATACAGTTAAATGTCGTTACAACGATAATCGTTACATATATGTCTCGTTTCGAAATCATTAAGTTAGTAGTCTTATTTTTACATATGTATTTCATTGTTAATACACTTAATAATATATTTACTTATCATTTAACATAATTAACCAAGTGTATCAATATCTTAATATGATTCATATGTACCTAGTAAGACGTTGTTATAACGATAATCGTTATATATATCGTTTTCGAGTTTCTTAAATTAATAGTCTCATTTTTATGTATATAACTCATTGTTAAAATACCTAATGAGATACATACTTATAATAAAATCATGTTAACTATATATATAACCATATATATGTCATCGTATAGTTTTTACAAGTTTTAACGTTCGTGAATCACCGGTCAACTTGGGTGGTCAATTGTCTATATGAAACCTATTTCAATTAATCAAATCTTAACAAGTTTGATTGCTTAACATGTTGGAAACACTTAATCATGTAAATAACAATTTCATTTAATATATATATAAACATGGAAAAGTTCGGGTCACTACATATGGAAGTAACCACTTAAAGGCTAGTCAAATGGTATGCTAGTTGAGACTCCAATGCCACTTCCAAATGGGTTTTATAAAATATGTTTTATAAAAAAAAGATTTTATAAAACCATTTTATAAACTTCCATATTTATTTATGTACATTTTATTATATAAAACCCATTTATATAAAATGTAACATAAATTTATTAATTATTTAACCTATAAATAATTAAATCCAAATTATATAAATTATTCCATAATTTATATATATATACACACATCTAGTAATATTCAAGAAAACCATTTTTCTTAAAGTTCAAGTGTCGCGTATTTAATCAATGATCTAATCGCTAAGATCAAATACGAATAAGGTGTCGGTAAGCTTGTTATTGGGTATGACCCGACTTGGATCAAAACATATTAGCCACATTAATTTAATATGTCTCTCGGGCATACGAAATACTTTCAATCTCCCACTTGCACGAGAAACATAAGAAATTAATGCAAGTGATGGATACCACCTAACGACCGTCCATCACCCCCAATATGTTATGACTTTATGCCATTCAATAACATCATCCCTTTCGAGTTCCCATCTCGAATATGAATAGGTTAATCTTTCATTATTTCCTTTCGTCCTAGATGTCATGTTAAATCCAAGAGACACAGAGTGATCACTCTCTTCTAGATTTAACTTTATCCGGCCTTAGACATCTGACTCTCAACGAATAAGAGGGACAAATTCCATCTTGACTACATACGTCCTAAATATATACCTTGCATTATACCTGAGTTCTTCCTTATGAACTACCATATTTCAGAATAGCGAAGGAAAGAATCAAGGCACAATACTTGGTAAATATCCGAACCCAATATGTATCTCAGGTAAGAGGATACAATGATATTCGCCTTTACTCAAAATTACGTGTGATCAACCACAAAGGCTTCATTTAGTAAATCTTGAGAGCGGGTCTTCCAATATTTGTATCCCATAAATATCTATGAACCTTGGTTGCAACCTTGCCCCACATTCATCCCGTGAATGTATACCAATCCAAGTTCATAATAGTCTAAACCTCACACTTGTTCCCACAAATGTAATCGACTACGGAATTTAGAATAATTGCTTATTCATGGATAAAATATGCAAAACAGGAACATTACTCAAGATTAATAAATTAATACCATAATTATATTAATGAGTTTGAACAAATTTTGTTCCGTTACAATACTTAAAACAGATCATGACCAATCACTAGAATATCGAAGCCCTAATGCACAAACATGTCCTGTATGTTTTGCTCCATGTAAGAGCTTCGTGAGAGGATCCGCTATATTAAGATCTGTGTGAACTTTGCGAATACATATCTTTCCCTTTTCAACTTCATCCCTTATGTAGTTGAATCTCCGCTCAATGTGACGGGTCTTTTGATGAGCACGAGGTTCCTTGATTTGAGTAATCGCACCCTCGTTGTCACAAAAGATCTCAAGAGGGTCCTGAATGGAAGGGACTACTCCTAAGTCGTCGATGAATTTCTTCATCCATGCAGCTTCCTGAGCTGCCAATGATGCGGTGATGTACTCCGACTCTGTAGTGGATAAAGCAACAACATCCTGTTTTGAACTCTTCCAAGAGACTGCACCTCCATTTAACGTGAAGACATAACCGGATTGTGATCGAGAATCATCTCGATCAGTTTGGAAACTCGCATCCACGTAACCTTTTACAGTGAGTTCCTCCTCACCAGACCCATATATCAGAAACGTATCCTTAGTCCTTCTAAGGTATTTCAATATACTTTTGACAGCAATCCAATGACTGTTTCCTGGGTTATTTTGGTATCTACTTGTCAGGCTAAGAGCGCATGACACATCCGGTCTAGTGCATATCATTGCATACATGATTGACCCAATGGCAGACGCATATGGGACTTTCTTCATTCTCTCCTATTCATCTTTCGTGGTGGGCATTGAGATGAACTGAGAAGTGTTCCCTTTAGAATAGGTACCAAACCTTTCTTAGAGTTCTCCATCTTGAACCTTTTCAAGATCTTTTCAATGTATGCACTTTGATTTAAACCTATCAGTTTCTTGGATCTATCCCTATAGATCCTAATCCCCAAAACGTATTGTGTGACAACCCGGAAATTTCCAACCAAATTTAAACTTTAATCTTTATATGTTTCCTACATGATAAGCAATATTTGTTAAGTTAAATTTCAAGAATTTTAAACTATGATCATACATTCATTCAACCTCGATCAAGTTCCAACGATTCACAAACCATTAAATGAATATGATTATATATGTATATGTGTATATATATTATAACTTGAAACGTAAACAAAATATTAGATTAAATACTTTATATGATTGTATTTGTTTCAAAATGTTTATCAATGGAATTAGAAGATAAGATCAAATGATTGAATTATCAGATATATTGAATTATGATTACAAGTCTCTGTTAAAAGGCCCACGTTGATTTGAGAAATCTTTCCATTTTAACAATATTCGGAAAATGGTAAAGTGATTTATAAATAAGAACAAATTATCAATCATTGAGAACTAGACAAAGGATAGTGGAAGATTGAATCTCATAAAGACTCAATTGATCTATTTAGTTTCAAACGTACAAAAACGTTTTCAGTTTAAAAAGAACTTTATTATTAAAACGTATATAACTTTTATAAATATCTAGAACCACTTTTGACAACTCATTACTTAACTAGTATGATAAAGATAACGATATTTATATTTTATTTTATTAAATATATATAACAATTTAAATTAATATTATATACATTTATACGCGTATTATACGTACATAGTTTTATACTTTTACTATACTTAAACTTTACCTTTACTTTATTTTTACTTTACTTTAACTTTAATAATTCATTTTAATAATTCATACTTTAATAATTCATACTTTAATAATTCACTTTAATAATTCATACTTTAATAATTCACTTTAATAATTCGTACTTTAATAATTCACTTTAATAATTCAAAAATCTATTATAAATAGAATTCAATAGTTTCATTATTTCATAGAAACTTGAAAATATTTTTCTCTAAACTCTCTCAATCGATTTACATATATATATTTACTCCGTATTATTTCAAGATATTATTAGTATACATAAAATATTACGACGGAGTGCTGTCCGAGTGATTTCGAAATTGTTTTTCGAGTGGGATAGGATTAAGGAAATTATGGGTTATAGCTATGGAGGTGATTGAGTATGGTTCATGGGTTTGCTCGTGAGGTCAATATCGTGTTTATCATTTCCGTTGCGTCTACGTACCTTTCCTGCAATATTGAATCTCAATATTGATACGTGAGTACTCATAATTTAACTTTTACATACTAATAGTGTATCCCTGACTAGTGCTCGAGTATTTAGGATTATGCATGCTTGTACTTTTGATATTGCCCTTAGACAGGTTAGGTTGAATCTTGAATTAGTTACACTTGCGGTTGAGATAAGGTATAAGATATGCATGTCCTTGGAAAGCTAGCGAAAAATTAAGAACTTTTCCTTTAGATATCGAATGGTTTCGATGAACGGATTAGAAGTTATAATCAATTGAATTTTCGATATTTTTATTAAAAATGATTATTATTATCGTCGTTTTTATCGTCGTTCTAGTTTTATCTTATTATTATCATTATTATTATCTTTATCAATAAAAGGGGTTTATCATTAAAAATTGTTATTTTTTTTGTTATTACTATCGTTATTATCGTTAAAGTTATAATTAGTATTATTATTATTATCCAATTATTATTATTATTATTATTATTATTATTATTATTATTATTATTGGTATTATTATTATTATTATCATTATTAATATATATATCATTATTTAAAAATGGTTATTGTTATTGTTATTATTATTATTACTATATTATCATTAAGATAATTATTAGTATTATCGTTAATAATGTTATAGTAACTAACATTATTAATATTAATGTAATTAAAACAAATATTTTTAACACCTAATTATTTTGATTACTATTATTATCATTATTATGAACACGATAAAAAAGACGATTAAAAGCTATTAAATGAAACGATTAGGAAATAATGGGTAAGAGTATCATGATGAAATTAAAATATTATAAGATATTGATTTAGATAAAATTATCGTTCTTATTATTTTTATCATTACTATTATTATTAAAAGTATCGTTAGTATTAAAACTATCATTTTAACAAAAATTATCATTTTAATAGAAATGTCATTGTTACTATAAAATATCATTATTATTATTATTTTAAATAGAATTATTATTTTAAAGATAATATTAAAAATTATCGTAAATATTAAAGTTATCATAATTAGAATTATCGTTTTTTCATAATGTCATCTTAGTAATTATAAATATTGATATTTTTATAATAATAATTATTATTACAAAATAATACAACTTTTACTTACTATCATTATAGATATTATTTTATCAAATAAATATGTGATACAAACATATTTTACTACGTGTAATAACTTACTTTAATAATACCTATCATATTATCTTTATAATATTAAATGAACCCTATAAATTTTATTTCTTAATATATAAAAATTATATTTTATTATATAAATTTAATATAAAATTTTATTTATTAATAAATAAATTATATTATTTACTCTAATAAATATTTTAAAAATATTTAAAAATATAAAACGACGATATTTAAACTATATATTAATCATGTATAGATTTTGGAAATTATTTTGAGTCAAATTTACTTTTGTTGACTTTTGCATATTAGTCTCGAGCATTAGGATTGTGGTACACTATGACTTGACCTAATTTGTTAGACAAATATTGACCAACACATAAATATATTTAATTAATTTAGGTTCGTGAATCCGAGGCCAACCTTGCACTTGTTCAATGACGTTATATGTATTATTACTATGAAATACAGTATGGTGAGTTTCATTTGCCTTTTTACCCTTTATATTTTTGGGACTGAGAATACATGCGCTTTTATAAATGTTTGACGAAATAGACACAAGTAATTGAAACTACATTCTATGGTTGAATTATTGAAATCGAATATGCCCCTTTTTTATTAAAGTCTGGTAATCTAAGAATTAGGGAACATACACCCTAATTGACGCGAATCCTAAAGATAGATCTATTGGGCCTAACAAACCCCATCCAAAGTACCGGATGCTTTAGTACTTCGAAATTTATATCATATCCGAAGGAGGATCCCGGAATGATAGGGGATATTCTTATATGTATCAAGTTAATGTCGGTTACCAGGTGTTCACCATATGAATGATTATTTTTGTCTGTATGCATGGGACGTATATTTATGAGAACTGGAAATGAAATTCTTGTGGTCTATTAAAATTATGGAAATAAATGATTATGATAAACTAATGAACTTACCAACCTTTTAGTTGACACTTTAAAGCATGTTTATTCTCAGGTGTTAAAGAAATCTTCCGCTGTGCATTTGCTCATTTTAAAGATATTACTTGGAGTCTTTCATAGCATATTTCGAAGAACGTTGCATTCGAGTCATTGAGTTCATCAAAGATTATTATTAAATCAATTTATAGTTGGATAGTGGATATTATGAAATGTATGCATGCCTATCAATTTTCGATGTAAAGAAAGATTTTCTTTTAAAAACGAATGCAATGTTTGTAAAATGTATCATATAGAGGTCAAATACCTTGCAATGTAATCAACTATTGTGAATCGTTTATAATGTATATGAACGGGTCCTTTCAGTTAGTATCAGAGCGGTGGTCTTAGCGAACCAGGTCTGCATTAGTGTGTCTAACTGATAAGTCGATAGGATGCATTAGTGAGTCTGGACTTCGACCGTGTCTGCATGTCAAAAGTTTTGCTTATCATTTTGTGTCGAAAATTAACTACTTATCATCCTCAGGAAATTACCTGCTTATCATTTTTAGTCTAAGACACGTCTTGCTGCATTGATTGCATGAATAGTGTATAGACAAAAATTCATATCTTAGCATATCAGCTAAATCATATCTTATCGTATCTGTTACTTTAAACTTTGCCTGACATATCCAGCAATGTCCTCCGTAATCTACGAAATCTTTTGATCTATATATATATATATATATATATATATATATATATATATATATATATATATATATATATATATATATATATATATATATATATTCTATGTAATTAGAATACTATCCGTTAGCCAAAATCATTTCATATCGAAAAAAAAAATCCTTTATCCAATCGTACGAAATGGAATTCGTCATCAGTTCAAGTCACTCAGATTCCGAAATGGAATCCTATTCAAGCTCCGAAAGCAGTGTAACCGGAATAGATCAACCAATCAGTCATCACCTATTCTGGATGAATTTGGGATGGGTTCGTAGCCTCCTCAATCATTGGAGACAAGAAGAAGGTGATCCCTTCCATCCACCACATTGCCCTCTTGACGAAGAACCTAAAGCTCTTACCGGCGAACCTGTACGAAATACCATGTTCTCGCTCATTTCCAGAGTATCTCGTCACGATTATATATTACATCAAATTTTAGATTTTATTTATCCGCTCGTCCGAACCGACAATCACCCCGGTGTAATAGAAGAAGTCAACGAGCTTCGCGCTCGGGTAGTGGCTTTGGAGAATATGGTGCAGAGATTACAAACACCAGCAGCAGCATCAGCAGCATAACCAGTACCACCATCATCAACGCCAACAGCACCATTACCACCTCCAACAACAACCGTGTCGTAAACCTCAACTTCACAATCTGTCCTACGAGCATCAACGTCATACGCACCATAGATACCAAGGAGTACCAAAAACAATAACTGACGAAGTATTAATTCATAACTTCATTGGAGAAACATTCCGCGGCGATTATGTAATCTCTAAAGTCTTATAGATTATCTAATCTAGCCCTAACCCTAAATCAGTTAAGCGAACCAACATGATAGAAGGAAGAGTAGAAACCCTGACAAAAATGGTGTGTGATTAACAAGCTAAACTTGCTTTACCAACAGCATCAACAGTACCGTCAGCGTTACCAGCATCGTCAGTACAGTCAACATCCGAATCAACAACACCGATAACATCACAAACTCCGTCAGTTCAAGAATCACTATGGACATCATTACGAATCAATAACGTGTGTATTGTATCAACGAGTTATGAAGAATTAACTCATTCCCTCTGAAGAAATTATATGTATGTATGTATATATATATATATATATATATATATATATATATATATATATATATATATATATATATATATATTGAAATAAATCTTTCCGTGCTAAGCTATTGTGTGTGAATCTTAACTACTCGGTTAATTCATATTACAAATATGCAATAATGTACGTCCTTCGGCCGTAACTTAACCAGCGTTAACTACAATCTCTGTTGCAATTCAACAAAGTCCAATTCATAATAAATCAAGTATATATTTGATTTTACACTTTCATCATCGATGTACCCGAAACTTTTCAGATAACATCATTCGTACTTTGCTAAATTCACAAGAATTCCACGAACCGAACATCATACATCAACAAATAACGAAGTATTGATTTATAATTTCAATGTCATTAAAGAAATACTGCGTAAAAGTTATGTACTTTTAAAGCCTTTAGGGATTATTCAATTCTAGTTTCAACAGTAAATCAAATGAGTTTAATTTAACATTAACTCATTAAATCTATGTTACAGCTAAAGAAAATATACATATATATATTTTCATAAAGAGTGTAATAAAATTATTTTGTACAAAATATTAATTGTGAAATTTTTTTTTTAACGGGTAGGTAATACCC
This sequence comes from Rutidosis leptorrhynchoides, assembly GCF_046630445.1. Lineage (NCBI taxonomy): Eukaryota > Viridiplantae > Streptophyta > Magnoliopsida > Asterales > Asteraceae > Rutidosis > Rutidosis leptorrhynchoides. The sequence continues at coordinate 143,180,849 of NC_092342.1, forward strand.
GAGAGATATATAAATTCACAAATAATATGTTACATTCTTCGAATCTGATTCAGCAAATCATCCATTATACCCCCTACTTTCACAACAATATACATTCTTTTATAGAAATCAAAACAACCATACTCATTCAAAATTTAATTACATATTCTGATTTTGAAATCTCAAAATTCAACTCGAGATATGACCAAAATCATCACTCTTAGATCCTTACATCTTTCACAAGCTATATTTTGACTTCAAAACTGTGTTATAACATCAAATGTATGTTAACGATTACAATCTGTGTTCAAACCCTTCGAAAATTTTTGAAGACACTTCGAATGATGAGCAATCGAGATGATGATCCAACCACATGTTACCCACAGTTATGTACCCGAAAAACTCTTGAAACCAAAGTAAAATTTTAAACAACGTATCCGCGTCAGATTCTTTGGCATTTATTAGCAAATATAACTTTGCGACTCCTATTCAAAGTAGCCAGTTTTGTCACAGCTCCAGCAAGTCAACTTCGACTTTTCAGTCAGACTAACCTTATTATAACCTTGAGATATACACCATCGTTACCAGGGAACCTTTTACATTCCACCACATTATTAGCAGATGTACCAACAACTTCATTACCCTTTGATTTTAGCCTCTCCAAAAAGTCATTATAATTATTTATTGAAACCCCATCATTTACTCATTCGCATCTTGTAATGAGAATTGCCATACGAATCATTGGGAATTAGCAATCAGTATTTTGAAATCTCGCAGCATGTCTATTATATGTGTATATATAACGTCTATCTTCTGGACTTAATTTGAATCTGAAGTTTCTGAAAAACACTCCGAACTACGAATTGGTTCTCCGAAAATGGAAAAAATACTGATGAAGCAGCAAAAACTATAAACGACTTTAAACGGTAAAAGCTGGATGATAATGATGAAGTGTGCTGGCAAAGCGCAGAAAAAGAGAAGTTTTGGAACTAGAAAACGGATTGAGCAAAGTAGGAAGGAGGCTGTGGACAAATTATAAAGACTGAACCTGACTTCAAAGGATACAAATGATTCGTACCTGCTAAAGTCATTAACGAATACCTTACTCCCGACTCTAAACCCCTGCGGACAATATTCTTCATCATCCTCTGATATTAGAAATTCTAAAATATCATCATATCTTTCATTATAAATATCCTCCATATTTCTGAAGATATTTTCTTAATTTTTCTTATTTGAAGTCATTTACCTCTTCGCTCTATCTGTATTACATCATAAAAGAAACTATTTTAGTTTCTAAATTCTGAAACATTCAAGTATAAAATAGGAATATTTTGAAGTAGTGTTGGGAACTGAAGCATGAATTAGTATAATATAATGACACTTGATCAACGTGATTATATTACAGTAAGTCATGCTGAGTTTATAAATGGAACGTGATGATTCACAGATCATAACATCATCATGTGCTATGTTATACGACTCTTGTATTCTATTTAACCTCTAAAATATCAAGAAAATATTTCTTGATGATTCGGCCTTTTCCAAGGTATTCTAGTAATTTGACAAGTCAAGATCGTGCCATCACAATTTCCTTCCTAGAACATTAACAATGTTCATTCCGAAATTCATATCTGTGAATTCTGGACCATTACAAGCGGTGCTTAATCGCAAGAAGAAGAAACGAAAGGACAAAACTCCGAAATAGAAATTGGGGTATAAATTGCAGCAAATAAAAGAGAACATTAACTGTGAATGATAATGATTATAGAAGACAGAAGCAGAGACTTTGAAATATAAGGGAACATATAAAGCCCAACGATAAACCAAAAATTATAAACCATATATATCGATGCATATAGCAATATAAAAACACGGGAGAACTAGAAACACTATAAACCCAAGAGTATAGTAGAAGTAAATAGATTCTTCCGGCGGTAGATGAAAAAGAAGAATGACCGATATGAAAGTTAGAAGTATATCAAGAATCAGAACTGGATGGAGCATATTGATGAATACTTTAAAATATGAGTTGAGGGGGAAAGAATAGAAGTTGATGAAACATGACTAGGAACTTAGAAATCAACAGATTTAACTCACACAATAGCGGAATAAGTGAATCAAACCCTCTAGTGAATAGGTTAAGTTTTTTTTGATTAATTTAGTCAAACCACAATTAAATCAAGTGTGATTAGATCAACACCTAGAGCTACTATTCATCACCTGGGTGATTTGGACTGAGAGATAATCGGAGGAGCTCACTGGATCTGAGTGTGTGTAACAAATGAGAGGCTTAACCTAAAATGAAGAACATAAGACTTTATATACCCCTGCTGTTGACTCACCCATACGATTCATTTATCACACGTACGAGTTGGCTTCATTAGCCTTAAGGGTGATCACTCACTCGTGTCTTCTCATTTAGGTTGTAATTGTGACTTAGCTCAGCATCAACTGTGCGTATTAGCCTGTCAGCTGTACTATTGAGGCTTCACTCGTACGTCTGACTAAGTCTAACATAGTCACACATCTAAATCTCGTTCCTGCAGTTCCTGTAACCACATACAAACACGGATAGGATAATAACGAGCAATCATGGTGGCCTGTAAACTGTTGTACCTGCAATGGACGTGGGTAGATGTCTAGGAACTTGCATAAAATGCATCAACAGAAGGTGTGAGTTTTAAGGAAACGAAGGAGGTGAATTTATAAGAAAATCTCCGACAGAACAATTAAAATGGACGATCGCATTTAAAGTGGATCCTAATTCCCTTGATTACCGGAGAGTCAAATCTTATTAAGAAGATTTTCTTCAAATCCCTTGAAATCTGGGAATCAAACATATCTACGTCAAATGATAAGATGAATCTACACTTACTCATTTCACTCTTCTATGTTAGCTTCATTCGTACTCTTCATATAAAAGGATTGTTTATCCAAATTATTCGCTGATGATAAAACTCTAATTTTCAGCCTGTATGCATCATGAAAACATACTTATTATCATTCACGACCTTTCCACTCAAATTTCGGGACGAAATTTCTTTAACGGGTAGGTACTGTGACAACCCGGAAATTTCCAACCAAATTTAAACTTTTATCTTTATATGTTTCCGACATGATAAGCAATATTTGTTAAGTTAAATTTCAAGAATTTTAAACTATGTTCATACATTCATTCAACCTCGACCAAGTTCCAACGATTCACGAACCATTAAACGAATATGATTATATATGTATATGTGTATATATATTATAACTTGAAACGTAAACAAAATATTAGATTAAATACTTTATATAATTGTATCTGTTTCAAAATGTTTATCAATGGAATTAGAAGATAAGATCAAATGATTGAATTATCAGATATATTGAATTATGATTACAAGTCTCTGTTGAAAGGCCCACGTTGATTTGAGAAATCTTTCCATTTTAACAATATTCGAAAAATGGTAAAGTGATTTATAAATAAGAACAAATTGTCAATCATTGAGAACTAGACAAAGGATAGTGGAAGATTGAATCTCATAAAGACTCAATTGATCTATTTAGTTTCAAACGTACAAAAACGTTTTCAGTTTAAAAAGAACTTTATTATTAAAACGTATATAACTTTTATAATGTAGTGACCCGAACTTTTCCATGTTTATATATATTAATTGAGATTGATATTTACATGATTAAATGTTTCCAACATGTTAAGCAATCAAAATTGTTAAGACTTGATTAATTGAAATATGTTTCATATAGACAATTGACCACCCAAGTTGACCGGTGATTCACGAACGTTAAAACTTGTAAAAACTATATGATGACATATATATGGATATATATATAGTTAACAAGATACTATGATAAGTAAACATATCATTAAGTATATTAACAATGAACTACATATGTAAAAACAAGACTACTAACTTAATGAATTTTAAACGAGACATATATGTAACGATTATCGTTGTAAAGACATTTAATGTATATATATATATCATATTAAGAGATATTCGTACATGATAATATAATAATTTAAAATCTCATTTGATATTATAAACATTGGGTTAACAACATTTAACAAGATCGTTAACCTAAAGGTTTCAAAACAACACTTACATGTAACGACTAACGATGACTTAACGACTCAGTTAAAATGTATATACATGTAGTGTTTTAATATGTATTTATACACTTTTGAAAGACTTCAATACACTTATCAAAATACTTCTACTTAACAAAAATGCTTACAATTACATCCTCATTCAGTTTCATCAACAATTCTACTCGTATGCAACCGTATTCGTACTCGTACAATACACAGCTCTTAGATGTATGTACTATTGGTATATACACTCCAATGATCAGCTCTTAGCAGCCCATGTGAGTCACCTAACACATGTGGGAACCATCATTTGGCAAATAGCATGAAATATCTCATAAAATTACAAAAATATGAGTAATCATTCATGACTTATTTACATGAAAACAAAATTACATATCCTTTATATCTAATCCATACACCAACGACCAAAAACAACTACAAACACTTTCATTCTTCAATTTTTTTCATCTAATTGATCTCTCTCAAGTTCTATCTTCAAGTTCTAAGTGTTCTTCATAAATTCTACAAGTTCTAGTTACATAAAATCAAGAATACTTTCAAGTTTGCTAGCTCACTTCCAATCTTGTAAGGTGATCATCCAACCTCAAGAAATCTTTGTTTCTTACAGTAGGTTATCATTCTAATACAAGGTAATAATCATATTCAAACTTTGGTTCAATTTCTATAACTATAACAATCTTATTTCAAGTGATGATCTTACTTGAACTTGTTTTCGTGTCATGATTCTGCTTCAAGAACTTCGAGCCATCCAAGGATCCGTTGAAGCTAGATCCATTTTTCTCTTTTCCAGTAGGTTTATCCAAGGAACTTAAGGTAGTAATGATGTTCATAACATCATTCGATTCATACATATAAAGCTATCTTATTCGAAGGTTTAAACTTGTAATCACTAGAACATAGTTTAGTTAATTATAAACTTGTTCGCAAACAAAAGTTAATCCTTCTAACTTGAATTTTAAAATCAACTAAACACATGTTCTATATCTATATGATATGCTAACTTAATGATTTAAAACCTGGAAACACGAAAAACACCGTAAAACTGGATTTACGCCGTCGTAGTAACACCGCGGGCTGTTTTGGGTTAGTTAATTAAAAACTATGATAAACTTTGATTTAAAAGTTGTTATTCTGGGAAAATTATTTTTATTATGAACATGAAACTATATCCAAAAATTATGGTTAAACTCAAAGTGGAAGTATGTTTTCTAAAATGGTCATCTAGACGTCGTTCTTTCAACTGAAATGACTACCTCTACAAAAACGACTTGTAACTTATTTTCTGACTATAAACCTATACTTTTTCTGTTTAGATTCATAAAATAGAGTTCAATATGAAACCATAGCAATTTGATTCACTCAAAACGGATTTAAAATGAAGAAGTTATGGGTAAAAAACAAGATTGGATAATTTTTCTCATTTTAGCTACGTGAAAATTGGTAACAAATCTATTCCAACCATAACTTAATCAACTTGTATTGTATATTATGTAATCTTGAGATACCATAGACACGTATACAATGTTTCAACCTATCATGTCGACACATCTATATATATTTCGGAACAACCATAGACACTCTATATGTGAATGTTGGAGTTAGTTATACAGGGTTGAGGTTGATTCCAAAATATATATAGTTTGAGTTGTGATCAATACTGAGATACGTATACACTGGGTCGTGGATTGATTCAAGATAATATTTATCGATTTATTTCTGTACATCTAACTGTGGACAACTAGTTGTAGGTTACTAACGAGGACAGCTGACTTAATAAACTTAAAACATCAAAATATATTAAAAGTGTTGTAAATATATTTTGAACATACTTTGATATATATGTATATATTGTTATAGGTTCGTGAATCAACCAGTGGCCAAGTCTTACTTCCCGACGAAGTAAAAATCTGTGAAAGTGAGTTATAGTCCCACTTTTAAAATCTAATATTTTTGGGATGAGAATACATGCAGGTTTTATAAATGATTTACAAAATAGACACAAGTATGTGAAACTACATTCTATGGTTGAATTATCGAAATCGAATATGCCCCTTTTTATTAAGTCTGGTAATCTAAGAATTAGGGAACAGACACCCTAATTGACGCGAATCCTAAAGATAGATCTATTGGGCCTAACAAACCCCATCCAAAGTACTGGATGCTTTAGTACTTCGAAATTTATATCATATCCGAAGGGTGTCCCGGAATGATGGGGATATTCTTATATATGCATCTTGTTAATGTCAGTTACCAGGTGTTCACCATATGAATGATTTTTATCTCTATGTATGGGATGTGTATTGAAATATGAAATCTTGTGGTCTATTATTATGATTTGATATATATAGGTTAAACCTATAACTCACCAACATTTTTGTTGACGTTTTAAGCATGTTTATTCTCAAGTGATTATTAAGAGCTTCCGCTGTCGCATACTTAAATAAGGACGAGATTTGGAGTCCATGCTTGTATGATATTGTGTAAAAACTGCATTCAAGAAACTTATTTTGTTGTAATATATTTGTATTGTAAACCATTATGTAATGGTCGTGAGTAAACAGAATATTTTAGATTATCATTATTTGATAATCTACGTAAAGCTTTTTAAACCTTTGTTGATGAAATAAAGGTTATGGTTTATTTTAAAATGAATGCAGTCTTTGAAAAACGTCTCATATAGAGGTCAAAACCTCGCAACGAAATCAATTAATATGGAACGTTTTTAATCAATAAGAACGGGACATTTCAGTTGGTATCCGAGCGTTGGTCTTAGAGAACCAGAATTTTGCATTAGTGTGTCTTATCGAGTTTGTTAGGATGCATTAGTGAGTCTGGACTTCGACCTTGTTTACTTGAAAAATGATTGCTTAACAAATTTTGTTGGAAACTATATATTTTTCACATGTGAATATTATGTGATATATTAATCTCTTAACGCGTTTGATATTATGTGATAGATGTCTACCTCTAGAACAAGTCCCATTGACTCACCTAATAATAATGAAGAGTCAAATGTAAATTGGAATGATTTGTGGACTGATTCACAAGTTCCCGAAGAGGAACCGAAAGAAGAGTCGGAACCGGAAGAAGAATCGGAACCGGAAGAAGAATCGGAACCGGATGAAGAAATAGAACCGGTGGGGGAAATAATAAAACGGTTAAGTAAAATAAAATCCTCAACCAACTGACCAAGGTTAATTATGGTCAATGGTGTTTCCGCCAAGGAAGCAAAATATTGGGAGGATTACCAATTCTCCGATGAATCGGATTCCGACGAGAATTCCGATGATGTTATAGAAATTACCCCAATGATTTTAAAAAGGCAAAAGAAAATAATAAGGGAAAGGGCATAAAATTAGAGAAATCTAATTCCAACCCCGATGAACTTTATATGTATCGTCAACCCCCGAAGTCCTTAAGTTGTAACAATGACCCGGGAACCTCTAAACCACCAGGTTTTTCTAAACCAATGTGGAAAACGACGGCTCGTATTAGGGAAACATCATATATCCCTAGAAACTTGGCAAAACGAACCAAAACCGAAGAAGAAGAAACAAGTGAGTCGGAATAAGATAGTTGTATTCGTGTGGTGTAATATATGTAATATAGTGTTCTTATGCTTTATGATATATGTAAAAATTGCTTGTATTAATAAGTATTTTTTTATGAATCTAACTCTTGTCTATTTTACAGTATAAAAACACAAAATGGATAGACAACCCAATATTTTAAGAGACCTACCCGGAGACATGATTGATGAAATCTTGTCTACAGTCGGTCAGAATTCTTCGGCACAACTATTTAAGGCGAGATCAGTTTGTAAGACATTCGAAGAACGTTCCAAGAATGCCTTGGTTTATAAAAGGCTTTCGTTCGAAAGATGGGGGATATCACATTGGGAAATCCATAAGTTACGATGTGTTTACTTTGACGCATATATTGCGGGGAACCCAAATGCTATTTTACGCAATGGGTTAAGAAATTATTTTAACTCAATATATCCGAATATTGGACTTCGTGATTTAGAAAAAGCGGCTAACATGCAATATAAAGAAGCATGTTATGCTTACAGATTAGTAATGTTCGCTTCTCACAAAAGTGAGAACAAGAACATCGGGCTACAACTATTAAACAAAACGTTCCCACAAGTGACGGAGTCGGTAATTGGGGTAAGAAATGAGGTTTTTAGATTGTTACGGGACTGTTGGACATTACGTAACCCTCGTCCCTTTGACGACGTTACAACACGTTGTCTTATCAACGGCCATAACGGTTATGTTCCACAAGACCAAGGATGGGAAGTAATCCTAGTAAAACCAGAATGCATGACTTGTTTCTAGACGTATGAATTACGTGTCTTTATTGCCTTTGCTGAACGACTTGTGTACTAGCTAGAATTTTCTTCACAACCATCTTGTATCAAATTTATTGTGTGCTATATTTCATGCTATATGTAAAATAAGCGGTATTGTAAGTTTGTAAAATATTGTGTAAAAGTTTGAACGCGAAATATTATTATAATCAGTTTTTCATATAGAATTGTAGTAGTTGAATTGTATATTAGCTACTAAGTATGAACTTAACGGGTAGGTACTACCCGAATTTAAACTTATAAAACGCTAATATGAAGAAAAAGCTTTTATAAATGAGTTCATATTATGCTACGAAATACTATTAACTACTCTTAATATTCTGTATGATTAACTTGTTCCATTTGATTATTTTGAAGGAAATGGCACCGACTACTCGACACACCGTGAATATGAATGAAGAGGAATTCCGTACTTTTCTAGCTTCAAACATAGCCGCAGTACAGGCTGCGCTACATACCAACAATAACCTTGGATCTAGCAGTACAGGAAATCGTGTAGGATGCACCTACAAAGAATTCACTGCCTACAAACCTTTGGAATTTGATGGAACCGAAGGACCGATCGGATTGAAACGGTGGACCGAGAAGGTCGAATCGGTGTTTGCCATAAGTAAGTGTACTGAAGAGGACAAACTGAAGTATGCTACGCATACCTTCATAGGTTCTGCGTTAACATGGTGGAATACCTATCTAGAGCAACTGGGACAAGACGATGCGTACGCACTACCGTGGTCAGCATTCAAGCACTTGATGAACGAGAAGTACCGTCCCAGAACCGAGGTCAATAAGCTCAAGACAGAACTTAGAGGGTTACGAACCCAAGGATTTGATATTACCACGTACGAAAGACGATTCACAGAATTGTGCCTATTGTGTCCGGGAGCATTCGAAGATGAGGAAGAGAAGATCGACGCATTTGTGAAACGATTACCGGAAAGAATCCAAGAAGATATAAGTTCACACGAGCCCGCCTCCATGCAACAGGCATGTAGAATGGATCACAAACTAGTGAACCAGATTGAAGAAAGAATTAAAGAACAGACTGCTGAAGAGGCCAATGTGAAGCAAGTCAAAAGAAAGTGGGAGGAAAACGGTGATAAGAATCACCAATACAACAACAGCAGCAATTACAACAATAATCGCAACAATTATCCCAGTAATCGCAACATCAATCGCAACTACAACAAGCGGCCCAACAACAACAACAACAACGACAACAACAACAATAACAACAACAGCAGCAACTACAACAATCATCCCAACAACAATAATAACCGCAACAACAACAACAATCAGAAGCAGCTATGCCAAAGGTGTGAAAAGTATCACTCGGGGTTCTGCACCAAATTTTGCAACAAGTGTAAAAGAAATGGTCATAGCGCGGCGAAGTGTGAGGTCTACGGACCAGGGGTTAATAGAACGAAAGGAACAAATGGTGTCGGAACGAGTAATGGCGGAGTAAGTAGTGTCGGAGCAAGTTATGCCAATGTAGTTTGTTATAAATGTGGAAAACCGGGCCACATTATTAGAAATTGCCCGAACCAGGAGAACACGAATGGACAAGGCCGCGGAAGAGTTTTCAATATTAATGTGGCAGAGGCACAGGAAGACCCGGAGCTTGTTACGGGTACGTTTCTTATTGACAATAAATCTGCTTACGTTTTATTTGATTCGGGTGCGGATAGAAGCTATATGAGTAGAGATTTTTATGCTAAATTAAGTTGTCCATTGACGCCTTTGGATAGTAAATTTTTACTCGAATTAGCAAATGGTAAATTAATTTCAGCAGATAATATATATCGGAATCGAGAAATTAAACTGGTTAGTGAAATATTTAAGATTGATTTGATACTAGTAGAGTTAGGGAGTTTTGATGTGATAATCGGTATGGACTGGTTGAAAGAAGTGAAAGCAGAGATCGTTTGTTACAAAAATGCAATTCGCATTATACGAGAAAAAGGAAAACCCTTAATGGTGTACGGAGAAAAGGGCAACACGAAGCTACATCTTGTTAGTAATTTGAAGGCACAAAAACTAATAAGAAAAGGTTGCTATGCTGTTCTAGCACACGTCGAGAAAGTACAAACTGAAGAAAAGAGCATCAATGATGTTCCTATTGCAAAAGAATTTCCCGATGTATTTCCGAAAGAATTACCGGGATTACCCCCACATCGATCCGTTGAATTTCAAATAGATCTTGTACCAGGAGCTGCACCAATAGCTCGTGCTCCTTACAGACTCGCACCCAGCGAGATGAAAGAACTGCAAAGCCAATTACAAGAACTTTTAGAGAGTGGTTTCATTCGACCAAGCACATCACCGTGGGGAGCTCCTGTTTTGTTTGTCAAGAAGAAAGATGGTACATTCAGGTTGTGTATCGACTACCGAGAGTTGAACAAACTTACCATCAAGAACCGCTACCCACTACCGAGAATCGACGACTTATTTGATCAACTACAAGGCTCGTCTGTTTATTCAAAGATTGACTTACGTTCCGGGTATCATCAAATGCGGGTGAAAGAAGATGATATTCCAAAGATTGCTTTCAGAACACGTTACGGTCATTACGAGTTTATGGTCATGCCGTTTGGTTTAACTAATGCACCAGCTGTGTTCATGGACCTTATGAACCGAGTGTGTGGACCATACCTTGACAAGTTTGTCATTGTTTTCATTGATGACATACTTATTTACTCAAAGAATGACCAAGAACACGGTGAACATTTGAGAAAGGTGTTAGAAGTATTGAGGAAGGAAGAATTGTACGCTAAGTTTTCAAAGTGTGCATTTTGGTTGGAAGAAGTTCAATTCCTCGGTCACATAGTGAACAAAGAAGGTATTAAGGTGGATCCGGCAAAGATACAAACTGTTGAAAAGTGGGAAACCCCGAAAACTCCGAAACACATACGCCAGTTTTTAGGACTAGCTGGTTACTACAGAAGGTTCATCCAAGACTTTTCCAGAATAGCAAAACCCTTGACTGCATTAACGCATAAAGGGAAGAAATTTGAATGGAATGATGAACAAGAGAAAGCGTTTCAGTTATTGAAGAAAAAGCTAACTACGGCACCTATATTGTCATTGCCTGAAGGGAATGATGATTTTGTGATTTATTGTGACGCATCAAAGCAAGGTCTCGGTTGTGTATTAATGCAACGAACGAAGGTGATTGCTTATGCGTCTAGACAATTGAAGATTCACGAACAAAATTATACGACTCATGATTTGGAATTAGGCGCGGTAGTTTTTGCATTAAAGACTTGGAGGCACTACTTATATGGGGTCAAAAGTATTATATATACCGACCACAAAAGTCTTCAACACATATTTAATCAGAAACAATTGAATATGAGGCAGCGTAGGTGGATTGAATTATTAAATGATTACGACTTTGAGATTTGTTACCACCCGGGGAAGGCAAATGTGGTAGCCGATGCCTTGAGCAGGAAGGACAGAGAACCCATTCGAGTAAAATCTATGAATATAATGATTCATAACAACCTTACTACTCAAATAAAGGAGGCGCAACAAGGAGTTTTAAAAGAGGGAAATTTAAAGGATGAAATACCCAAAGGATCGGAGAAGCATCTTAATATTCGGGAAGACGGAACCCGGTATAGGGCTGAAAGGATTTGGGTACCAAAATTTGGAGATATGAGAGAAATGGTACTTAGAGAAGCTCATAAAACCAGATACTCAATACATCCTGGAACGGGGAAGATGTACAAGGATCTCAAGAAACATTTTTGGTGGCCGGGTATGAAAGCCGATGTTGCTAAATACGTAGGAGAATGTTTGACGTGTTCTAAGGTCAAAGCTCAGCATCAGAAACCATCAGGTCTACTTCAACAACCCGAAATCCCGGAATGGAAATGGGAAAACATTACCATGGATTTCATCACTAAATTGCCAAGGACTGCAAGTGGGTTTGATACTATTTGGGTAATAGTTGATCGTCTCACCAAATCAGCACACTTCCTGCCAATAAGAGAAGATGACAAGATGGAGAAGTTAGCACGACTGTATTTGAAGGAAGTCGTCTCCAGACATGGAATACCAATCTCTATTATCTCTGATAGGGATGGCAGATTTATTTCAAGATTTTGGCAGACATTACAGCAAGCATTAGGAACTCGTCTAGACATGAGTACTGCCTATCATCTACAAACTGATGGGCAGAGCGAAAGGACGATACAAACTCTTGAAGACATGCTACGAGCATGTGTTATTGATTTCAGAAACAGTTGGGATCGACATCTACCGTTAGCAGAATTTTCCTACAATAACAGCTACCATTCAAGCATTGAGATGGCGCCGTTTGAAGCACTTTATGGTAGAAAGTGCAGGTCTCCAATTTGTTGGAGTGAAGTGGGGGATAGACAGATTACGAGTCCGGAGATTATACAAGAAACTACCGAGAAGATCATCCAAATTCAACAACGGTTGAAAACCGCCCAGAGTCGACAAAAGAGCTACGCTGACATTAAAAGAAAAGATATAGAATTTGAAATTGGAGAGATGGTTATGCTTAAAGTTGCACCTTGGAAAGGCGTTGTTCGATTTGGTAAACGAGGGAAATTAAATCCAAGGTATATTGGACCATTCAAGATTATTGATCGTGTCGGACCAGTAGCTTACCGACTTGAGTTACCTCAACAACTCGCGACTGTACATAACACTTTCCACGTCTCGAATTTGAAGAAATGTTTTGCTAAAGAAGATCTCACTATTCCGTTAGATGAAATCTAAATCAACGAAAAACTTCAATTCATCGAAGAACCCGTCGAAATAATGGATCGTGAGGTTAAAAGACTTAAGCAAAATAAGATACCAATTGTTAAGGTTCGATGGAATGCTCGTAGAGGACCCGAGTTCACCTGGGAGTGTGAAGATCAGATGAAGAAGAAATACCCGCATCTATTTCCAGAAGTTTCGTCAACACCTTCAACAGCTTAAAATTTCGGGACGAAATTTATTTAACGGGTAGGTACTGTAGTGACCCGAACTTTTCCATGTTTATATATATTAATTGAGATTGATATTTACATGATTAAATGTTTCCAACATGTTAAGCAATCAAAATTGTTAAGACTTGATTAATTGAAATATGTTTCATATAGACAATTGACCACCCAAGTTGACCGGTGATTCACGAACGTTAAAACTTGTAAAAACTATATGATGACATATATATGGATATATATATAGTTAACATGATAATATGATAAGTAAACATATCATTAAGTATATTAACAATGAACTACATATGTAAAAACAAGACTACTAACTTAATGATTTTTAAACGAGACATATATGTAACGATTATCGTTGTAAAGACATTTAATGTATATATATCATATTAAGAGATATTCGTACATGATAATATCATGAGAATATAATAATTTAAAATCTCATTTGATATTATAAACATTGGGTTAACAATATTTAACAAGATCGTTAACCTAAAGGTTTCAAAACAACACTTACATGTAACGACTAACGATGACTTAACGACTCAGTTAAAATGTATATACATGTAGTGTTTTAATATGTATTTATACACTTTTGAAAGACTTCAATACACTTATCAAAATACTTCTACTTAACAAAAATGCTTACAATTACATCCTCGTTCAGTTTCATCAACAATTCTACTCGTATACAACCGTATTCGTACTCGTACAATACACAGCTTTTAGATGTATGTACTATTGGTATATACACTCCAATGATCAGCTCTTAGCAGCCCATGTGAGTCACCTAACACATGTGGGAACCATCATTTGGCAAATAGCATGAAATATCTCATAAAATTACAAAAATATGAGTAATCATTCATGACTTATTTACATGAAAACAAAATTACATATCCTTTATATCTAATCCATACACCAACGACCAAAAACACCTACAAACACTTTAATTCTTCAATTTTTTTTATCTAATTGATCTCTCTCAAGTTCTATCTTCAAGTTCTAAGTGTTCTTCATAAATTCTACAAGTTCTAGTTACATAAAATCAAGAATACTTTCAAGTTTGCTAGCTCACTTCCACTCTTGTAAGGTGATCATCCAACCTCAAGAAATCTTTGTTTCTTACAGTAGGTTATCATTCTAATACAAGTTAATAATCATATTCAAACTTTGGTTCAATTTCTATAACTATAACAATCTTATTTCAAGTGATGATCTTACTTGAACTTGTTTTCGTGTCATGATTCTGCTTCAAGAACTTCGAGCCATCCAAGGATCCGTTGAAGCTAGATCCATTTTTCTATTTTCCAGTAGGTTTATCCAAGGAACTTAAGGTAGTAATGATGTTCATAACATCATTCGATTCATACATATAAAGCTATCTTATTCGAAGGTTTAAACTTGTAATCACTAGAACATAGTTTAGTTAATTCTAAACTTGTTCGCAAACAAAAGTTAATCCTTCTAACTTGACTTTTAAAATCAACTAAAAACATGTTCTATATCTATATGATATGCTAACTTAATGATTTAAAACCTGGAAACACGAAAAACACCGTAAAACTGGATTTACGCCGTCGTAGTAACACCGCGGGCTGTTTTGGGTTAGTTAATTAAAAACTATGATAAACTTTGATTTAAAAGTTGTTATTCTGGGAAAATTATTTTTATTATGAACATGAAACTATATCCAAAAATTATGGTTAAACTCAAAGTGGAAGTATGTTTTCTAAAATGGTCATCTAGACGTCGTTCTTTCAACTGAAATGACTACCTCTACAAAAACGACTTGTAACTTATTTTTCTGACTATAAACCTATACTTTTTCTGTTTAGATTCATAAAATAGAGTTCAATATGAAACCATAGCAATTTGATTCACTCAAAACGGATTTAAAATGAAGAAGTTATGGGTAAAACAAGATTGGATAATTTTTCTCATTTTAGCTACGTGAAAATTGGTAACAAATCTATTCCAACCATAACTTAATCAACTTGTATTGTATATTATGTAATCTTGAGATACCATAGACACGTATACAATGTTTCAACCTATCATGTCGACACATCTATATATATTTCGGAACAACCATAAACACTCTATATGTGAATGTTGGAGTTAGCTATACAGGGTTGAGGTTGATTCCAAAATATATATAGTTTGAGTTGTGATCAATACTGAGATACGTATACACTGGGTCGTGGATTGATTCAAGATAATATTTATCGATTTATTTCTGTACATCTAACTGTGGACAACTAGTTGTAGGTTACTAACGAGGACAGCTGACTTAATATACTTAAAACATCAAAATATATTAAAAGTGTTGTAAATATATTTTGAACATACTTTGATATATATGTATATATTGTTATAGGTTCGTGAATCAACCAGTGGCCAAGTCTTACTTCCCGACGAAGTAAAAATCTGTGAAAGTGAGTTATAGTCCCACTTTTAAAATCTAATATTTTTGGGATGAGAATACATGCAGGTTTTATAAATGATTTACAAAATAGACACAAGTACGTGAAACTACATTCTATGGTTGAATTATCGAAATCGAATATGCCCCTTTTTATTAAGTCTGGTAATCTAAGAATTAGGGAACAGACACCCTAATTGACGCGAATCCTAAAGATAGATCTATTGGGCCTAACAAACCCCATCCAAAGTACCGGATGCTTTAGTACTTCGAAATTAATATCATATCCGAAGGGTGTCCCGGAATGATGGGGATATTCTTATATATGCATCTTGTTAATGTCGGTTACCAGGTGTTCACCATATGAATGATTTTTATCTCTATGTATGGGATGTGTATTGAAATATGAAATCTTGTGGTCTATTATTATGATTTGATATATATAGGTTAAACCTATAACTCACCAACATTTTTGTTGACGTTTTAAGCATGTTTATTCTCAGGTGATTATTAAGAGCTTCCGCTGTCGCATACTTAAATAAGGACGAGATTTGGAGTCCATGCTTGTATGATATTGTGTAAAAACTGCATTCAAGAAACTTATTTTGTTGTAACATATTTGTATTGTAAACCATTATGTAATGGTCGTGTGTAAACAGAATATTTTAGATTATCATTATTTGATAATCTACGTAAAGCGTTTTAAACCTTTATTGATGAAATAAAGGTTATGGTTTATTTTAAAATGAATGCAGTCTTTGAAAAACGTCTCATATAGAGGTCAAAATCTCGCAACGAAATCAATTAATATGGAACGTTTTTAATCAATAAGAACGGGACATTTCATATAAATATCTAGAACCACTTTTGACAACTCATTACTTAACTAGTATGATAAAGATAACGATATTTATATTTTATTTTATTAAATATATATAACGATTTAAATTAATATTATATACATTTATACGCGTATTATACGTACATAGTTTTATACTTTTACTATACTTAAACTTTACATTTACTTTATTTTTACTTTACTTTAACTTTAATAATTCACTTTAATAATTTATACTTTAATAATTCATACTTTAATAATTCACTTTAATAATTCATACTTTAATAATTCACTTTAATAATTCGTACTTTAATAATTCACTTTAATAATTCAAAAATCTATTATAAATAGAATTCAATGGTTTCATTATTTCATAGAAACTTGAAAATATTTTTCTCTAAACTCTCTCAATCGATTTACATATATATATTTACTCCGTATTATTTCAAGATATTATTAGTATACATAAAATATTACGACGGAGTGCTGTCTGAGTGATTTCGAAATTGTTTTTCGAGTGGGATAGGATTAAGGAAATTATGGGTTATAGCCATGGAGGTGATTGAGTATGGTTCATGGGTTTGCTCGTGAGGTCAATATCGTGTTTATCATTTCCGTTGCGTCTACGTACCTTTCCTGCAATATTGAATCTCAATATTGATACGTGAGTACTCATAATTTAACTTTTACATACTAATAGTGTATCCCTGACTAGTGCTCGAGTATTTAGGATTATGCATGCTTGTACTTTTGATATTGCCCTTAGACAGGTTAGGTTGAATCTTGAATTAGTTACACTTGCGGTTGAGATAAGGTATAAGATATGCATGTCCTTGGAAAGCTAGCGAAAAATTAAGAACTTTTCCTTTAGATATCGAATAGTTTCGATGAACGGATTAGAAGTTATAATCAATTGAATTTTCGATATTTTTATTAAAAATGATTATTATTATCGTCGTTCTAGTTTTATCTTATTATTATCATTATTATTATCTTTATCAATAAAAGGGGTTTATCATTAAAAATTGTTATTTTTTTTTGTTATTACTATCGTTATTATCGTTAAAGTTATAATTAGTATTATTATTATTATCTAATTATTATTATTATTATTATTATTATTATTATTATTATTATTATTATTATTATTATTATTATTATTGGTATTATTATTATTATTATCATTATTAATATATATATCATTATTTAAAAATGGTTATTGTTATTGTTATTATTATTATTACTATATTCTCATTAAGATAATTATTAGTATTATTGTTAATAATGTTATAGTAACTATCATTATTAATATTAGTGTAATTAAAACAAATATTTGTAACACCTAATTATTTTGATTACTATTATTATCATTATTATGAACACGATATAAAAGTCGATTAAAAGCTATTAAACAAAACGATTAGGAAATAATGGGTAAGAGTATCATGATGAAATTAAAATATTATAAGATATTGATTTAGATAAAATTATCGTTCTTATTATTTTTATCATTACTATTATTATTAAAAGTATCGTTAGTATTAAAACTATCATTTTAACAAAAATTATCATTTTAATAGAAATGTCATTGTTACTATAAAATATCATTATTATTATTATTTTAGATAGATTTATTATTTTAAAGATAATATTAAAAATTATCGTAAATATTAAAGTTATCATAATTAGAATTATCGTTTTATCATAATATCATCTTAGTAATTATAAATATTGATATTTTTATAATAATTATTATTATTACAAAATAATACAACTTTTACTTACTATCATTATAGATATTATTTTATCAAATAAATATGTGATACAAACATATTTTACTACGTGTAATAACTTACTTTAATAATACCTATCATATTATCTTTATAATATTAAATGAACCCTATAAATTTTATTACTTAATATATACAAAAGTATATTTTATTATATAAATTTAATATAAAATTTTATTTATTAATAAATAAATTATATTATTTACTCTGATAAATATTTTAAAAATATTTAAAAATATAAAACGACGATATTTAAACTATATATTAATCATGTATAGATTTTGGAAATTATTTTGAGTCAAATTTATTTTTGTTGACTTTTGCATATTAGTCTCGAGCATTAGGATTGTGGTACACTATGACTTGACCTAATTTGTTAGACAAATATTGACCAACACATAAATATATTTAATTAATTTAGGTTCGTGAATCCGAGACCAACCTTGCACTTGTTCAATGACGTTATATGTATTTTTACTACGAAATACAGTATGGTGAGTTTCATTTGCCTTTTTACCCTTTATATTTTTGGGACTGAGAATACATGCGCTTTTATAAATGTTTGATGAAATAGACACAAGTAATTGAAACTACATTCTATCGTTGAATTATTGAAATCGAATATGCCCCTTTTTATTAAAGTCTGGTAATCTAAGAATTAGGGAACATACACCCTAATTGACGAGAATACTAAAGATAGATCTATTGGGCCTAACAAACCCCATCCAAAGTACCGGATGCTTTAGTACTTCGAAATTTATATCATGTCTGAAGGAGGATCCCGGAATGATAGGGGATATTCTTATATGTATCAAGTTAATGTCGGTTACCAGGTGTTCACCATATGAATGATTATTTTTTTTCTCTATGCATGGGACGTATATTTATGAGAACAGGAAATGAAATTCTTGTGGTCTATTAAAATGATGGAAATAAATGATTATGATAAACTAATGAACTCACCAACCTTTTAGTTAACACTTTAAAGCATGTTTATTCTCAGGTGTTAAAGAAATCTTCCGCTGTTCATTTGCTCATTTTAAAGATATTACTTGGAGTCTTTCATAGCATATTTCGAAGAACGTTGCATTCGAGTCATTGAGTTCATTAAAGATTATTATTAAATCAATTTATAGTTGGATAGTGGATATTATAAAATGTATGCATGCCTGTCAATTTTCGATGTAAAGAAAGATTGTCTTTTAAAAACGAATGCAATGTTTGTAAAATGTATCATATAGAGGTCAAATACCTCGCAATGTAATCAACTATTGTGAATCGTTTATAATGTATATGAACGGGTCCTTTCATATTGTGCTTCTCCAAGATACTTAATGGAGAAGCATTTACTTAGCCAAGTTTTAACACCTTGCATTGCCGGAATATCATTTCCAAATAACAATATATCATCCACATATAGTACAAGGAACTTGATTGTGCTCCCACTAGCTTTCTTGTATACACAAGCTTCATCACTATTTTTAATGAAGCCAAATTTCTTGGCCTCCTCATTAAAACGATGATTCCACATTCTAGATGCTTGTTTCAATCCGTAGATTGACTTCTTTAACTTGCATACCTTTTTAGGATATTTCGGATCAACAAAACCTTCAGGCTGAACCATATAGACATCTTCCTCAAGATGTCCATTTAGAAAAGCGGTCTTGACATCCATTTGCCATATTTCATAATCATAATGAGCAGCAATGGCAAGTAATATCCTAATAGACTTTAGCATTGCCACAGGAAAAAAAGTTTCATCATTAGTCAACCCCTTGAGTTTGAGTGAAACCTTTTGCTACAAGTCTAGCTTTATATGTACTCAAGTTTCCATGTATGTCGGTTTTCATTTTGAAAAGCCATTTACAATCAACTAGCCTAGAGCCAGGAGGTTGCGCAACAAGTTCCCAAACTTGGTTGTCATACATGGATTGCATCTCAGCGTTCATGGCTTCCTGCCATTTATCTTTATCAATCCTTGATAAAGCATCTTGGTAGTTTGTTGGTTCATCCAAATCAACCACATAGCAACCATCCATGAGAAACCCATATCTCTCAGGAGGATTACTAATCCTACCAGATCTGTGAATGTCTTGTGTATTTTGATCATCCATTTGATCACTCTCAACATTTTCATATTGAGTGCTAGTGTCAACCAATTATGTATCATCTACTTGATTTTGAACCTCTTCAAGATCTATCTTCCTTGTGATATCCTATGAAGATACACTTCGTGGATCGAGCATTCAACTTATTAGGGACATAACACTTAGGATAAGCTTCACATCTCCATACCTTTAAGTATGATAGAGATGGAGGTTTTCCAAACCACATCTCATGAGGAGTTCATTCCACTTTCTTGGTTGGGGCCATATTTAAAATACGAGCCGCGGAGCATAGACAATTGAAAGGACCCATTCATATACATTATAAACGATTCACAATAGTTGATTACATTGCGAGGTATTTGACCTCTATATGATACATTTTACAAATATTGCATTCGTTTTTAAAAGACAATCTTTCTTTACAACGAAAATTGACAGGCATGCATACCATTTCATAATATCCACTATCCAACTATAAATTAATTTAATAATAATCTTTGATGAACTCAATGACTCGAATGCAACGTTCTTCGAAATATGCTATGAAAGACTCCAAGTAATATCTTTAAAATGAGCAAATGCACAGCGGAAGATTTCTTTAACACCTGAGAATAAACATGCTTTAAAGTGTCAACCAAAAGGTTGGTGAGTTCATTAGTTTATCATAATCATTTATTTCCATCATTTTAATAGACCACAAGAATTTCATTTCCAGTTCTCATAAATATACGTCCCATGCATAGAGACAAAAATAATCATTCATATGGTGAACACCTGGTAACCGACATTAACAATATGCATATAAGAATATCCCCTATCATTCCGAGATCCTCCTTCGGACATGATATAAATTTCGAAGTACTAAAGCATCCGGTACTTTGGATGGGGTTTGTTAGGCCCAATAGATCTATCTTTAGGATTCGCGTCAATTAGGGTGTCTGTTCCCTAATTCTTAGATTACCAGACTTTAATAAAAATGGGCATATTCGATTTCGATAATTCAACCATAGAATGTAGTTTCAATTACTTGTGTCTATTTCGTCAAACATTTATAAAAGCGCATGTATTCTCAGTCCCAAAAATATAAAGGGTAAAAAAGCAAATGAAACTCACCATACTGTATTTCGTAGTAAAAATACATATAACGTCATTGAACAAGTGCAAGGTTGGCCTCGGATTCACGAACCTATATTAATTATATATATTTATATGTTGGTCAATATTTGTATAGCAATTTAGGTCAAGTCATAGTGTAATCCTATCCTATAGCTCGAGTCTGACTCTACAATATAGTAACATGTTATATTACTCATGCTCAATTAAGATTCTAGTAAAAGGTGACGTGTGAAACAACGTAACACAAATGGTTTCATAATCATAAAATAGTATTTTAGGTTTTTTTTTTTTTTTTAGAGAAAATCAACACAAAAAGTTAACTGAAAAGTTAACAGGAAAAGTCAAAGTTCAAAGTCAAAAGTCAAAGGTTAAAGTCAAAAGTCAAAGGTCAAAGTATAAATGAGGTCGCATGCAAATATATAATAACTTATACAAAAATGATTTTCGGTCAAACATGACTAAACGGGCCACTTCAGCTATTTTTAGAAAAATTATCGGAACTCCGATTGATAAACGGCCAAAGATAAAAGTTACACATTACCAAAAAGATTAAGCATAAATATTACAGAAGTAAACTAAACCTAGACAACGCGTAGTTGCCAACGCGTTTTCGGCGTTTCAAAGTTAATTTTTCAGCTTTAATAAATTTACAAAAGTGACCGAGTAGCCTACTTTGGAGATTTTTAAAAAATTCCTCAAAACTCGTATTGACAAACGGTCAAAGCCTGCAAATTCTCGTTACCACAAAGATATAACATGATTTTTGGCAAGAGTAAACACATAACAGGCCGACCATGACAACTGATACAAAACTGACATTTTTAAATAAAAAAGTTTCAGCTCTTTTTAGAATTTTAAAATGTGACCAAACCGTCAACTTTGATGATTTTTAAAAAAATCGCCGAGACTCGAATTGACAGTCGTTTGTTAGACCTTACAGCAAAGAATTCAGTGGTATTTTTTTTATATATGAAACAACGCAGATCAGCGAGAATTTCAGTTCCCGTTTCGACATTTCATCAAAATTTGCAAAACTTCTTTTGTCCATAACTTGACAACCGTTCAACGAAACGAGACGTGCTTTATATGAAAATTCATCTACTCGACGAGTAGAATCCAAATAACCACTTTTTATAACCCAAAAAATTAGTTCACTAATTATCATCAGCAATTTTAATTACGAAATTAATTATGCAATTTGTTTATTTCATAACTTTCTAACCGTTACTTGTATTCAAGTGATTCTTAAACCAAAATTCAACTATTTTTCGCTAGCTTTCCAACGACATGCATATCTTATACCTTATCTCAATCGTATATGTAACTAATTCAGGAATCAACATAACCTATCTAATGGCAATATCAAAAGTACAAGCATGCATAATCCTATATACTCGAGCACTAGTCAGGGATACACTATTAGTATGTAAAAATTAAATTATGAGTACTCACATATCAATATTGAGATTCAATATTGCAGGAAAGGTACGTAAACGCAACGGAGATGATAAACACTATATTGACCTCACGAGCATACCCATGAACCATACTCAATCACCTCCATAGCTATAACCCATAATTTCCTTAATCCTATCTCACTCGAAAAAAACAACTTCGAAATCACTCGGACAGCACTCCGTCGTAATATTTTATGTATACTAATAATATCTTGAGATAATACAGAGTAAATATATATATGTAAATCGATTGAGAGAGTTTAGAGAAAACTATTTTCAAGTTTCTATGAAATAATGAAACCTATTGAATTCTATTTATAATATATTTTTGAATTATTAAAGTGAATTATTAAAGTATGAATTATTAAAGTGAATTATTAAAGTATGAATTATTAAAGTGAATTATTAAAGTATGAATTATTAAAGTGAATTATTAAAGTATGAATTATTAAAGTTAAAGTAAAGTAAAAATAAAGTAAAGGTAAAGTTTAAGTATAGTAAAAGTATAAAACTATGTACATATAATATGCGTATAAATATATATAATATTAATTTAAATCGTTATATATATTTAATAAAATAAAATATAAATATCGTTATCTTTATCATACTAGTTAAGTAATGAGTTGTCAAAAGTGGTTCTAGATATTTATAAAAGTTATATACGTTTTAATAATAAAGTTCTTTTTAAACTGAAAACGTTTTTGTACGTTTGAAACTAAATAGATCAATCGAGTCTTTATGAGATTCAATCTTCCACTATCCTTTGTCTAGTTCTCAATGATTGACAATTTGTTCATATTTATAAATCACTTTACCATTTTCCGAATTTTGTTAAAATGAAAAGATTTCTCAAATCAACGTAGGCCTTTCAACAGAGACTTGTAATCATAATTTAATATATCTGATAATTCAATCATTTGATCTTATCTTCTAATTCCATTGATAAACATTTTGAAACAGATACAATCATATAAAGTATTTAATCTAATATTTTGTTTACGTTTCAAGTTATAATATATATACACATATACATATATAATCATATTCGTTTAATGGTTCGTGAATCGTTGGAACTTGGTCGAGGTTGAATGAATGTATGAACATAGTTTAAAATTCTTGAAATTTAACTTAACAAATATTGCTTATCGTGTCGGAAACATATAAAGATTAAAGTTTAAATTTGGTTGGAAATTTCCGGGTTGTCACAGTAACAACAAGACGGAATGAACAAATGATATGCACCATTTATCATTCAGCAAACAAACACAAATATGTTTGGAAACTTTGGTAAAATTTAATCATTTCTACGCTAATCACCCTCAATAATTTAAATTGTTACTGATTTCTTGCAAATGAGGGCACATCTTAAGTGTGGGAAGGGGTTAAATTCTTTCGAATTTTTAAAATTTTTACTTTATACACTTGGTTACCATTAAAAATACTAGTAAAGCAGTAGTTGTATTAGAATCTAGTGCTCTCTGATAATAAAGAACAGCCCTAGTCTTATATACTGACTACCCAATTCTAGTAAAATTTTTCAAAATTTTCAACTAAATGAATTTAAAATCATGTTTATACATATTTATGAACGATAAAACTAGGTGTTAACACCGAAATTATTGTTACCTTGGAAAGGACATAAATTGAGAAACAAACCAAAATGTTAGAATTCATTTAAGAATGGAATAGAGGAGAACAAAAAGGAAAATAAAAGCCAAGTGTGGGAAAATTCACCAAGTTATCTTAAACATATGTCACATATTTTTGTACAAATAATTGAAAATACTTTTGTTTTGGACGATAATTAACTGTTTTACCCGATTTACTGTAAGAAAGATGGATCTACGCGATGAATCAATTCCATCATTAAAAGGAAGTAAAGTCTTCCGAAAAAGAAACGCGCTTCTTGATTTAGGTCATGAAGTTGTCGTCCAGACCAGCTGTAGGTTGACGAAAAACCTAGAAAAGTCATCACTAAAATCAGCAGGAAATCCACGGACCTCAGCATAAAACAGGGTCGCCAAGTGGTCAGACTTATCCTAACCATGAGAGGATCTGTCTTGTAAAATGGGGAGGATGCCGTGCAAATTACCTTGATAAGACTAATGAATCAGATCCCCAGAAAGGATAATCTCCTTAAAGATCAAAAAAATCTGCTTTTAAGACTGATATTACTCAATCCTTGAGATTGACCTTAAAGATTGAGAATTACAAACTCATGGAATTCAATGATATCTAAACTCGAGCTTGAACGAGAAAATATTTTGATCAAAATTACAAACCGATTTGTTTTCTGAAAACCTATTTTCAATGCGTTCATTACCATTGAACGTAAAATCCTAGGAATTCAACTGGAATTCATTAGGTCACCTGAACTAAATCGGGTATCAACCGTAAGAACGGTGGTTGCATAGCATGGTCAAAGACAGGACCTTGTGCCAGACCGATAAATTATAAGGGTGAGCTTTACTATTGCTCCTACAAAGGATAGTAATTGCGTCCGACACGTTATAGACCATAATTAAAAGCATGTCAGGGGACATTGCCTTAACAGTTGCTTGTTCAACGCTTTCCTTTACAACCGGACGGTAGTTTACCGAAAGGTAATATTCGGAGCAAGTATACTGGACGTGTCGCGTTCCTAATACAAGGTTAGCAAGTGGGTGACACAACTTTACAAGGTTGAGGACCTTTTGGACAAACGTACTTGCTTACTTTTTGACTCGACTTTACCGCTACTTTATCATTGTGAGTTATAGCATCCCTTTTTACTTTAACATGTTGGGACTGAGAATACATACGTGTTTTATGTTTTACATACTAGGAACGAGTACTTAAACTTATATATGTGTGGGTTATACAACGGCACAAACATTCCCTTTAGCTCGGTAACGTTTAATCGTTGGTTTTTGAACCGTGAACGCGAATCTTAGATATAGATCCATAGGGTTTGACATCCCCACTCGGGCTAGTCGCGTTAGCATATAACGAGTGTTTGATACTTCGTAATACATACGCACTTGCCAAGTGTACTTTCAGGGGGTATAAACGTTAAGTTAGTTACCAAGTGCCTACGGCTAAGCATATACTTTATCATATTGTTTTGAAACGCTCTTTGTAGCACTGAAACCTAGTGGCCTACCTTATATTACTGTTATACTTAAACTATAGCTCACCAACCTTTGTGTTGACATTTTAAGCATGTTTTTCTCAGGTGCCTAAGCTTGCTTCCGCTGTGTTACTAGACCTGTTGTAGACACCCGCTGCTCTAGAGATGTCAACTGCATGAAACACTTTATCTTGCATTCAAACTTAATACTTTTAAACTATGTTTTGTAATGACCTAAGGGTCACAAACATTTATTCATGCTTGCTATTCGTAGAAGCATACTGTTGGTGTAAAACATATGATGTCGATTTTGAAGTCACCTTTTTATTGTGAATGCAACTTCTTTTGAAACAGCATATAGTACTTAACCTTGTAATGATCCTGTAGTTGATGATTCGTAAACGATGGTTTTGTACGGGGCATCACACCCTCGGATTCACGAACCTATATCATTCATATATATATTAAAAAGTATAATTGAAATCGAACAAATTTGTATTTTAATATATTTATTATATTAGTAATTTATTGACTATTTATTTATATTTTAAATACTTAAAATTTGTATAACTATGTGTATATATGTATATATATAATGGATTTAAAGTAGTAGATATGTTACGTATTATAAGTATCCTATATTGATGTTTAGAAAAATATCATATTAGGTATTAAAAATTTATATTGATATATTTGAAATATCTATTTGAAATAATAACAATAACAGTGATAGTAATAATATTAATAATAATATCAGTAATGTTAATAATGTTAATAATAATATTATTATTAGTAATGATCATAATAATAATATTGCTAATAATAATACTTATTAATATCTTAAGAACTTAACGGTTTTATATCAATATTTACATATGTATAGATAGTTTGTTTACAATATGCACGATTATAGTTATATCTTAATCAATATAAATCATTTATTTATCTAAATACTTATCTTATTCAAGATTATAAGAGTTTCAATAATTTCCAAGTTTAGTTCATAAATGTATAATACTTAATAATAATAATAATAATAATAATAATAATAATAATAATAATAATAATAATAATAATAATAATAATAATAATAATCATAATAATGGTAATAATACTAAAATGATACAATTTATAATAATCTTACTTATAAAAATATATTAATGATAAATAATGTTCCTAATACTTATAGTTATAGTTATGATATTGGTAATAATTATAATACTAACTATATCAATAATAATAATAATAATAATAATAATAATAATAATAATAATAATAATAATTGTATTAATCCTAAATATTAATACTTTGTAATAATAATAATATTAGTAATAATAACATTATTAACAATTCACTTACTATAATCATAATAATAATGATAAGTGTTATTTAATAATACTAATAATTATAACACCAATTATCATAATAACAATTAAATTAATGACAATACTAACAATAATAATAATAATAATAATAATAATAATAATAATAATAATAATAATAATAATAATAATAACAATAATAATAATAATAATAATAATAATAATAATAATAATAATAATAATAATAATAATAATAATAATAATAATAAAAATAATAATAATAATATTAATATTAATAATAATAATAATAATAATAATAATAATAATAATAATAATAATAATAATAATAATAATAATAATAATAATAATAATAATAATAATAATAATAATAATAATAATAATAATAATAATAATAATAATAAGTATATTACTACCTTTAAAGGGATTGTAAAAGCTTCCAAAAAAATATAGCCACTTCCTAAACTCGAACTCGAGACCACCTGGTTACACAAAATCCTCTTAAACCACTCAACCGTTCCAATTTTTTTGATTAATATCAGTTTCTAATTTTATTTAACCTTTTTATGTCTGTTACATCTTCTTCATCTTTTAAAACAAATCGATTGGAACCAGTTGAATAACAATGAAAATGATTCAAGACTTGTAATTTACATAAAAACAAACTTAATGAATGGGTTTTTAAACAACAGAAATCAAGAATTTTTAAAAAAATTTGTGACAGTAGGTATGGAAAAATACGTTCATGAACTTGAAATCAATTTAGTATTTTAAGAACGTTTTGGATCACGATATCTACATGAAAAAGGTTCAAAATCATTCTCAGAAACTACTGAAATCATTAATTTATCCTAAAACATCTAATTGAGTTCAAATTTCATGATGAACGGTTTGGTTGACTTTTTGGAAGTTAAGTTTGACTTTAAAATTTGAGTTCAATATAGAAAATTGGGATTTCAAACCTTGCAGATAGTTTAAGTAGAGAATTCCTAACATATCTGCATTAACACATTTTTAAAATTCAAACGAAATCGAGCTATAGTGGTTTGGACTCAAGAATAGGGAAACCGTCTGCGTTTATCAAAAAAAAAATTTATTGAATTCGAAAAATTAAGGCTGTTGTAATTGATAGTTGATATGGAGAGTATGAAGTCGATGATTCTTGCTAGATATATGAATAATTCGTTGGTTTAGACTATGGAATCGAAGTCTCTCTTTAAATCGACCAGAAGGACGATAACTTAAATTAAATAAATATATTGATGTTGATTTAAAACAGAAGGATGATCTTCTCGGTAGTTTCTTGCATAATCTCCGGACCCGTAATCTGTCTATCCCCCACTTCACTCCAACAAATCGGAGACCTGCACTTTCTACCATAAAGTGCTTCAAACGGCGCCATCTCAATGCTTGAATGGTAGCTGTTGTTGTAGGAAAATTCTGCTAACGGTAGATGTCGATCCCAACTGTTTCCGAAATCAATAACACATGCTCGTAGCATGTCTTCAAGCGTTTGTATCGTCCTTTTGCTCTGCCCATCAGTTTGTGGATGATAGGCAGTACTCATGTCTAGACGAGTTCCTAATGCTTGCTGTAATGTCTGCCAGAATCTTGAAATAAATCTGCTGAGACGACCCGACCCAATCCATAGGGACGAATACAATAACATATGATAACATTGCGAGGTACTTGACCTCTATATGATACATTTTACAAACGTTGCATTTATTCTTAAAAGGCAAACTATCATTACATCAATATTTGACATTTTCGTCTAACATTTCATAATATCCAAATGACCTAATCTGTCATTTACTTATTTATATTCTCTATTGAACTCCAATGACTCGAATGCAACGTCTTTGTATCATGGCTTAAAAGGTCCCAAGTAGTATCCTTAACATGAGCTAATGCACAGCGGAAGACTTAATTCATACCTGAGAATAACATGCTTTAAAACGTCAACATAAAGTTGGTGAGATATATAGGTTTGATGCTAGCAGTGTTATAACAATGGAACACAAGATTTCATATATAAATATTTTAATAAAAATATTCTAAGTGGTTGAGCACTTGGTAACCATACTTAACATTTAATCACGTCGCATATTCCCTTTATTATGAAATCTTACTACACCGTACCAAGGTGTAGTCACGAAACGAAGTACTGTGCAACCGTTGAATACTGGTCGTCCAGTCCGGTTGGGGTTGTCAGGCCCGATAGATCTATCAACAGGATTCGCGTTTACAATACCGCTGTAAATATTAGTTACCAAGCTACAGGGAAGTATGCCAGTGGTACAACTCAACGTAGAATATATTTTTCAGTTACTTGTGTCCATAGCGTAAAACATAAAATACATGTATTCTCATCCCGAAATATTTAGAGTTTAAAAGTGGGACTATATACTCACTTTTGTCTTGAAGATATGTAATTTCGACTTGGTCTCCGATTGATATCACGAACCTATCCATATATAATATATCAATACCTTTTCTTTTTAAACAATCGTCACATATATATACTTATAATACTTTTAATACTTTTAATAATTCCTTAGTCCGTAGTTAGCAGTCCGATGTTAGTAATTCAATTTTAATGGTTCATATTTAGTTGTTTAATAAACCCCCAATGAAATAAATAAAACCCCCATCGTATATGTATTGGTCGAGATTAATCTTGACCCATGGTACCGGTGTTGTCAAATGACGTGTTGCGTACATAAAGTACCGGTGTTGTCAAATGACGTGTTGCGTACAATCATGATATCTTATGATTAATCTTCTCGTATTGTTTACGGGTGATCCTGAACCATATAAAATTAAATTATGAGTACATATGTATAAAATATCATGTTACTTTAGGAAGATGTGATTTATTTAATTTTCTCCAATTATTTTCGTGGCTAAACTAGTCTTGGATATCCGATTTTGTTTTGGTCATAATTTCTTCGTTACAACTCCGTTTTCGTTGATTCAACTTTCCACTTCCTTGGATCGAGTCCCTCTTTAAGAATATGAACTGTAAATACCTTAGTTTGTATTCGAAATCATAGGTCATAGGTCAAATTTTGGTGAAACTTATGAAGTTAATCATTTTTGTTACAAAAACATCATTTAATGACCATTTTTCTAAAAATACTTATACTATGAATTAAATCATGAAATTTTTATGTGTTAACATATTCATAAGAAATATCATTTTTCCAGAATATAAACCTCCAATTCAAAGTTCAAGATGGTTTTTAATTATCCAACCCAAAACAGCCCCCGGTTGCACTCCGACGTCATAAAAACAGTTTTTTAAGGTATTCTTTGAGAAACCAAGTTATACCTTGTTAAATTAGCATATATTTAAGTTATATTACAGGTCTTGAAGTATTTTAAAAGTTAAGTTAGAAGGATCTATTTAGTTTGCAAACAAGTTTGAAATCATTCAAACTATGTTTTTGTTGTTAAAATTGTATACCATACAATAAGATAGCTATATATATATGAATCGAATAAGGTTATGAACAAAGTTACTACCTCAAGTTACTTGGACAAGATTGCTGTAAAAGAGGAGTAAAAACCTAGAACCAAAAGAGTGATGAAATTGGATGAAAGATTTGAAGCAACTTAAGACATAAACTTGAATTGAAAGTTGTATTTT
Organism: Rutidosis leptorrhynchoides; assembly: GCF_046630445.1. Taxonomy (NCBI): domain Eukaryota; kingdom Viridiplantae; phylum Streptophyta; class Magnoliopsida; order Asterales; family Asteraceae; genus Rutidosis; species Rutidosis leptorrhynchoides. The sequence continues at coordinate 143,212,125 of NC_092342.1, forward strand.
TGTAGTGTTTTTGTTGATCTTTTTATGGTGGTGTTTAAGGTGATTCTTGAGAGGATTTTTGCTGGAGTTCTTAGAGAGACATGAGGCTAGTAAGTGTGTGTGTTTAGCTAGAGAAATGATGTTCCAAAAATTGAAAATGGATGCATGTATTTATGGTGGTGTAAAAGGTGTATAAATTTGTAATTTTGTGAAAAGATCTTTTAATCATGTGAAATTGTCATACTAAATAACAAAAGTAGTTACCTTATACATAAGGCATGAACAAGGGCTGGTTGGTGGTGATTTGATGTGTATATACCAATAGTAAATACGTATAGAAGCTAGGTATGATACGAGTACATATACTCTAGATATACGTATAGAAATCTTGTGAAAAATGGAATGAGGATTCAAATATAGCTATCTTTTGTGAATATACTTATATTTTTTTATGTATTTAAGTCTTTAAAAGTAATTAAATACATTATATATACGATATATGTATAAACATTATAGGTCGTAAGTATTTATGTCAAATAACGTTACGTATAGTTATCGTTTTGAAAGCTTAAGTTAGTAGTTTCAAAATATACTTATAACTTATTGTTATTAATACAAAATGAGATATTTAAACATCCTTAAATCATGTTAAATATGTATATATACATATATATACACAAACGTATAATTAACATATATTGTATAGTTCGTGATATCATCGGTCAAACTAGACGGTTAAACGTTATGTAAAACTCTTTTCAAAATCATAAATCTCAACAATTTAGATTGCTTATCATGTTGGTAAGTTTTAATTTATGTAAATATTAATCTTATAAGTGTAAAACGATCTGAAAAATCCGGGTCGTTACAGTACCCACCCGTTAAAGAAATTTCGTCCCGAAATTTGGTAGAGGTTGTCATAAATAACAATAGGAATGTTTTCATGACGAATATGAGGTATTAATAGAGTTTTATCATTATTGGAAGATATGGATAAAACGATTCGGTCATGTGAAGCGCACGAGTGAAGCTATCACAAAAGAATGAAATGAGTGAATATAGAATTGTTTTAACCGATGTCGAGATTAGGATTGATTTCCAGAATTTAAGGGATTTAAAGAAAATCTTATGTAATAAGATTTGGTTCTTCGATGATTTAGAAAACAGGATCTCCTTTGATTTAATGCGATAATCTGTTTCGATTTCTTTGTCGGATATTTCACTATAAATCCACCTCCTTCCCTTTCTTACTTCCATACCTCACATCTCTTACTCTTCCTCCTCTAATTCATACCTTAAGGTATCCTTTAAAATGCTTCATCCCGTTCTGATTTTTGTTATACTTCTAACTTTCATATCTTTCATTCTTCTCTTTCATCTACCGCTAGAAGAATCTATTCACTTTTATGATTTTCTTGGAATTATAATGTTTCTAATTCTCCAGTGTCTTTACGTCGCCATACGTATTGATACACACGGTTTGTAGTTTCTGGGTGGTTATTGGGTTTGATATCTTTCCTTATATTTCGATGCTCCTGCTTCTGTTTTCCATAATCATTGTCATCCATAGTTAATACTCTCTCCTATTTGCTGTAATCTATATCCCAATTTCTATTTTGGGACTTTGTCCCTTCGTTTCTTCTTCCCGTCCTTGAGTCAAGCGATCAATAGTTCGAAATTCGTAGGTATAAAATTCGGAATGAACATAGCTAATGCTCTAAGAAAGGAATGGTAATGGCACGATTTTGATTTGTCAAATTACCAGAATATCCAGGAAAATAGAACTATCAAGATGATTTGTTCTTAATATGTTTCGGAATTGGATAGAATGTAAAAGTCGTGTAACATGGCACATGATGACGGTACTGTGAATCATCATATTCCATTAGAAACTTAACATGACTTACTGTAATATAATGAAGTTGATCAAGTTTCATTATATTATACTAGTTCATGCATCAGTTCCCAACACTGCTTCAGAACATTCCTATTTTAAACTTGAAGGATTTAGAAACTAACACAGTTTCCTTTATATTGTAACGCAGATATTACAGAGAGATAAATGATTTCAGATAAGGATAGTGGTGAAAATATCTTCAGAAATATTGAGGATATTTATAATGAAAGATATGATAATATCTTGGAATTTCTAATGTCGAAGGATGATGATGAAGATTGACCCGTAAGGGTTTAGATTCAGAAGCAAGGTGTTTGCTACAGAATCGTCATAATTCTTTATGTACAAGTTTAGTCCTTGTAACTTGTTCAGAGTCTCCTTCATGGTTTGTTCAATCCGGTTTTCAGTACCAATTTTCTATCGAGCGTTCCTAACACTTCCTTCTTTTATCATCAACATTTGGTCATTAAGACCTTCTACAACATGCTGCTTCGTCAGTATTTTCAAAGTTATCGGATCTGGGTCATTGGTTATCAAACCAAGATGGTTTAAGGAGAATTGTATTTTTAGATGATTAAACGCTGATGGTAATATGATGGAATATAAAAGGTTCTCCGGTAACGATGGCGAAAGAACAACGTATATATATATATCGAGATTGTAATAAGAGTAGTCTTACTGAGATATCGAAGTGGAGCTGTGACAAAATTAGTTAATTGAAAAGGAATCGCGTGATTGTTTTTGCTAATGGATGATAAGGAATTCGATGCGGATACGTTTTAACTATAACTTCGAGTTCAAAAATTTTTAGGTGCATAACTGTATGCATAAATCTTTATTCCGTAGACGAGGTGCGGCTGGTTGAACTTCTCGATCGAGATGTTTTCAAGAATCATGAAAAGTTGTGAATGCGAATTGTAATCGTCAAGATACAAATGAGGTTTAAAATAGAATCAAGTGGCAAACTTGAAGGATTGTTTAGTTTCATATGTAATAATCATCATTTTAACTCATTTTTAATTGTCCAAAGTTAGCAGTCCAATAGTCCGATTGTCCAATGGTTCAATAAATTCATATATGAACTAAATATATAATATTCGAATTACTTAATACGTATCGTGACCCGTGTACTGGTCTCGGTGTCGATCACAACTCAAAGTATATATATATTTTGGAATCAACTCCGACCCTGTATAGCCAACTCCCACCTTCACATATAGAGTGTCTATGGTTGTTCCGAAATATATATATAGATGGATCAATATGATAAGTCGAAACCTTGTATACGTGTCCCGTTATTTAAAATGCGTAAAATAAATAAATATATATCATGACTCATTATACAACGTGTTGTCTCAGAATTAATCCGACGTGTTGTTGTACATGTGTCCCGACGGTATGTAAAGTACAGAAATTAAAATTGCAAGAATGTAAATTGCGATAAATTAAATATTAATCAGTTAGCTGGGAACAGTTAGCCGGAACAGTTAGCGTGTAATCCTATCACAATTTCAATTAATTAATTCATCTGTTTCTAACAATTTTTATTTTGCCAATGTTTCTTCATTATGCCACTTGTTGGATTCGGATAGGTAAAAATCCAAATATGAAATTTAAATGGAAATGGTTAATCTGGGGTGAACGGATACGTATATCGGTAATTGTAAGTAGGATAATAAATGATCGTTGAATCAGATTCGAAGAATGTACAGTGTAACTTGTTAATGTGAATTCTAAATATTCCTTGGGTACTACCCACCCGTTAAAATATTTTCATCATTAACAGTTTGTACGAATGAAATTTTTAATTACAATCTTTATGAAAATATATTTGCATATATATTTTCTTCGGAGGTAACTATGAATTTAATGAGTCAATAAAATATTCAACTCATTTGATTTATCGTTATTACTAGATTACATAATCTCCAAAACATTAGAGATTACATAATCGTCATGTCGAACGAAGAACGATACGTAAAGAAGAGGTAATCGGTGTAGAATGATATGTAGAACAAAGATCATATTCGAAGTTCAGATGATGATGTTGAGGTACGTGGTGCGGATGTGATTGTTGGTGGTGGTAATGATACGGTTGGTGTTGATGCTGATGATGTCGTTGACGTCGATGATGCTACTGGTACTGAAGATTGCGAGGTTGATGTTGTTAACGGTACTGGTTATGCTGCTGGTGCTGCTGCTGGTGTTTGTAACCTTCGCACCGTGTTCTCCAAAGCCGTCACACGAGCGCGAAGTTCGTTAATTTCTGCTAGTACACCAGGATGATTGGCGGTTGGAGTGAGCGAATGAACAAGATCCGAAATATGGGATAGGATATAATCGTGACGAGATACTCGAGAAATGAGAGAGAAAATGGTTTCTCGAACAGGTTCGCCGGTAAGTGCTTCAGGTTCATCGCCAATGGGGCAATTCGGTGGGTGAAAGGGATCACCTTCTTCTTGTCTCCAATAATTTAGTATACTACGAACCCATCCCCAATTCATCCAGAATAGATGATGAGAAATTGGTTGATCCATTCCAGTGACGCTGCCTTCGGAGCCCGAATGGAAATCCATATCAGCGTAGCTGTCGGAGTCGGAGGAATTCGAACTGGACGCGGAGTTCATCTTGTACAGTCGGGGAAATGAATTTTTGGTTTGGAATAGATTATAGGAGTTGGGTTTGGTATTCTTCAATACATAATTTACATATGTATTTATAATACTCAAAATCCCGTGAATTACGGAGAATCTTTGAAATTCGTCAGGCAATGTCTATAGCAACAGATACGCTAGGATACGAATTTTGTCTATACACTATCGATGCACCAAATGCAGTAAGACGTGTCTAGACTTAAGAATACTAAGCAGGCAATTCTTAAGGATGATAAGCAGATGATTTTCGACTAGATATGATAAGCAAAACTTTTGACATGTAGACACGGTCAAAGTCCAGACTCACTAATGCATCCTAACAACTACCAGTTAGACACACTAATGCAAGGCCTGGTTCGCTAAGACCAACGCTCTGATACCACATGAGACGACCCGACCCAATCCATAGGGACGAATACAATAACATATGATAACATTGCGAGGTACTTGACCTCTATATGATACATTTTACAAACGTTGCATTTATTCTTAAAAGGCAAACTATCATTACATCAATATTTGACATTTTCGTCTAACATTTCATAATATCCAAATGACCTAATCTGTCATTTACTTATTTATATTCTCTATTGAACTCCAATGACTCGAATGCAACGTCTTTGTATCATGGCTTAAAAGGTCCCAAGTAGTATCCTTAACATGAGCTAATGCACAGCGGAAGACTTAATTCATACCTGAGAATAACATGCTTTAAAACGTCAACATAAAGTTGGTGAGATATATAGGTTTGATGCTAGCAGTGTTATAACAATGGAACACAAGATTTCATATATAAATATTTTAATAAAAATATTCTAAGTGGTTGAGCACTTGGTAACCATACTTAACATTTAATCACGTCGCATATTCCCTTTATTATGAAATCTTACTACACCGTACCAAGGTGTAGTCACGAAACGAAGTACTGTGCAACCGTTGAATACTGGTCGTCCAGTCCGGTTGGGGTTGTCAGGCCCGATAGATCTATCAACAGGATTCGCGTTTACAATACCGCTGTAAATATTAGTTACCAAGCTACAGGGAAGTATGCCAGTGGTACAACTCAACGTAGAATATATTTTTCAGTTACTTGTGTCCATAGCGTAAAACATAAAATACATGTATTCTCATCCCGAAATATTTAGAGTTTAAAAGTGGGACTATATACTCACTTTTGTCTTGAAGATATGTAATTTCGACTTGGTCTCCGATTGATATCACGAACCTATCCATATATAATATATCAATACCTTTTCTTTTTAAACAATCGTCACATATATATACTTATAATACTTTTAATACTTTTAATAATTCCTTAGTCCGTAGTTAGCAGTCCGATGTTAGTAATTCAATTTTAATGGTTCATATTTAGTTGTTTAATAAACCCCCAATGAAATAAATAAAACCCCCATCGTATATGTATTGGTCGAGATTAATCTTGACCCATGGTACCGGTGTTGTCAAATGACGTGTTGCGTACATAAAGTACCGGTGTTGTCAAATGACGTGTTGCGTACAATCATGATATCTTATGATTAATCTTCTCGTATTGTTTACGGGTGATCCTGAACCATATAAAATTAAATTATGAGTACATATGTATAAAATATCATGTTACTTTAGGAAGATGTGATTTATTTAATTTTCTCCAATTATTTTCGTGGCTAAACTAGTCTTGGATATCCGATTTTGTTTTGGTCATAATTTCTTCGTTACAACTCCGTTTTCATTGATTCAACTTTCCACTTCCTTGGATCGAGTCCCTCTTTAAGAATATGAACTGTAAATACCTTAGTTTGTATTCGAAATCATAGGTCATAGGTCAAATTTTGGTGAAACTTATGAAGTTAATCATTTTTGTTACAAAAACATCATTTAATGACCATTTTTCTAAAAATACTTATACTATGAATTAAATCATGAAATTTTTATGTGTTAACATATTCATAAGAAATATCATTTTTCCAGAATATAAACCTCCAATTCAAAGTTCAAGATGGTTTTTAATTATCCAACCCAAAACAGCCCCCGGTTGCACTCCGACGTCATAAAAACAGTTTTTTAAGGTATTCTTTGAGAAACCAAGTTATACCTTGTTAAATTAGCATATATTTAAGTTATATTACAGGTCTTGAAGTATTTTAAAAGTTAAGTTAGAAGGATCTATTTAGTTTGCAAACAAGTTTGAAATCATTCAAACTATGTTTTTGTTGTTAAAATTGTATACCATACAATAAGATAGCTATATATATATGAATCGAATAAGGTTATGAACAAAGTTACTACCTCAAGTTACTTGGACAAGATTGCTGTAAAAGAGGAGTAAAAACCTAGAACCAAAAGAGTGATGAAATTGGATGAAAGATTTGAAGCAACTTAAGACATAAACTTGAATTGAAAGTTGTATTTTTGTAGTGTTTTTGTTGATCTTTTTATGGTGGTGTTTAAGGTGATTCTTGAGAGGATTTTTGCTGGAGTTCTTAGAGAGACATGAGGCTAGTAAGTGTGTGTGTTTAGCTAGAGAAATGATGTTCCAAAAATTGAAAATGGATGCATGTATTTATGGTGGTGTAAAAGGTGTATAAATTTGTAATTTTGTGAAAAGATCTTTTAATCATGTGAAATTGTCATACTAAATAACAAAAGTAGTTACCTTATACATAAGGCATGAACAAGGGCTGGTTGGTGGTGATTTGATGTGTATATACCAATAGTAAATACGTATAGAAGCTAGGTATGATACGAGTACATATACTCTAGATATACGTATAGAAATCTTGTGAAAAATGGAATGAGGATTCAAATATAGCTATCTTTTGTGAATATACTTATATTTTTTTATGTATTTAAGTCTTTAAAAGTAATTAAATACATTATATATACGATATATGTATAAACATTATAGGTCGTAAGTATTTATGTCAAATAACGTTACGTATAGTTATCGTTTTGAAAGCTTAAGTTAGTAGTTTAAAAATATACTTATAACTTATTGTTATTAATACAAAATGAGATATTTAAACATCCTTAAATCATGTTAAATATGTATATATACATATATATACACAAACATATAATTAACATATATTGTATAGTTCGTGATATCATCGGTCAAACTAGACGGTTAAACGTTATGTAAAACTCTTTTCAAAATCATAAATCTCAACAATTTAGATTGCTTATCATGTTGGTAAGTTTTAATTTATGTAAATATTAATCTTATAAGTGTAAAACGATCTGAAAAATCCGGGTCGTTACATCTGCCATCCCTATCAGAGATAATAGAGATTGGTATTCCATGTCTGGAGACGACTTCCTTCAAATACAGTCGTGCTAACTTCTCCATCTTGTCATCTTCTCTTATTGGTAGGAAGTGTGCTGATTTGATGAGACGATCAACTATTACCCAAATAGTATCAAAACTACTTGCAGTCCTTGGCAATTTAATGATGAAATCCATGGTAATGTTTTCCCATTTCCATTCCGGGATTTCGGGTTGTTGAAGTAGACCTGATGGTTTCTGATGCTCAGCTTTGACCTTAGAACACGTCAAACATTCTCCTACGTATTTAGAAACATCGGATTTCATACCCGGCCACCAAAAATGTTTCTTGATATCTTTGTACATCTTCCCCGTTCCAGGATGTATTGAGTATCTGGTTTTATGAGCTTCTCTAAGTACCATTTCTCTCATATCTCCAAATTTTGGTACCCAAATCCTTTCAGCCCTATACCGGGTTCCGTCTTCCCGAATATTAAGATGCTTCTCCGATCCTTTAGGTATTTCATTCTTTAAATTTCCCTCTTTTAAAATTCCTTGTTGCGCCTCCTTTATTTGAGTAGTAAGGTTATTATGAATCATTATATTCATAGATTTTACTCGAATGGGTTCTCTGTCCTTCCTGCTCAAGGCATCGGCTACCACATTTGCCTTCTCCGGGTGGTAACGAATCTCAAAGTCGTAATCATTCAATAATTCAATCCACCTACGCTGCCTCATATTCAGTTGTTTCTGATTAAATATGTGTTGAAGACTTTTGTGGTCGGTATATATAATAATTTTGACCCCATATAAGTAGTGCCTCCAAGTCTTTAATGCAAAAACAACCGCGCCTAATTCCAAATCATGCGTTGTATAATTTTGTTCGTGAATCTTCAATTGTCTAGACGCATAAGCAATCACCTTCGTTCGTTGCATTAATATACAACCGAGACCTTGCTTTGATACGTCACAATAAATCACAAAATCATCATTCCCTTCAGGCAATGACAATATAGGTGCCGTAGTTAGCTTTTTCTTCAATAACTGAAACGCTTTCTCTTGTTCATCATTCCATTCAAATTTCTTCCCTTTATGCGTTAATGCAGTCAAGGGTTTTGCTATTCTGGAAAAGTCTTGGATGAACCTTCTGTAGTAACCAGCTAGTCCTAAAAACTGGCGTATGTGTTTCGGAGTTTTCGGGGTTTCCCACTTTTCAACAGTTTCTATCTTTGCCGGATCCACCTTAATACCTTTTTTGTTCACTATGTGACCGAGGAATTGAACTTCTTCCAACCAAAATGCACACTTTGAAAATTTAGCGTACAATTCTTCCTTCCTCATTACTTCTAACACCTTTCTCAAATGTTCACCGTGTTCTTGGTCATTCTTTGAGTAAATAAGTATGTCATCAATGAAAACAATGACAAACTTGTCAAGGTATGGTCCACACACTCGGTTCATAAGGTCCATGAACACAGCTGGTGCATTAGTTAAACCAAATGGCATGACCATAAACTCGTAATGACCGTAACGTGTTCTGAAAGCAGTCTTTGGAATATCATCTTCTTTCACCCGCATTTGATGATACCCGGAACGTAAGTCAATCTTTGAATAAACAGACGAGCCTTGTAGTTGATCAAATAAGTCGTCGATTCTCGGTAGTGGGTAGCGGTTCTTGATGGTAAGTTTGTTCAACTCTCGGTGGTCGATACACAACCTGAATGTACCATCTTTCTTCTTGACAAAAAAAACAGGAGCTCCCCACGGTGATGTGCTTGGTCGAATGAAACCATGCTCTAAAAGTTCTTGTAATTGGCTTTGCAGTTCTTTCATCTCGCTGGGTGCGAGTCTGTAAGGAGCACGAGCTATTGGTGCAGCTCCTGGTACAAGATCTATTTGAAATTCAACAGATCGATGTGGGGGTAATCCCGGTAATTCTTTTGGAAATACATCGGGAAATTCTTTTGCAATGGGAACATAATTGATGCTCTTTTCTTCAGTTTGTACTTTCTCGACGTGTGCTAGAACAGCATAACAACCTTTTCTTATTAGTTTTTGTGCCTTCAAATTACTAATAAGATGTAGCTTCGTGTTGCCCTTTTCTCCGTACACCATTAAGGGTTTTCCTTTTTCTCGTATAATGCGAATTGCATTTTTGTAACAAACGATCTCTGCTTTCACTTCTTTCAACCAGTCCATACCGATTATCACATCAAAACTCCCTAACTCTACTGGTATCAAATCAATCTTAAATGTTTCGCTAACCAGTTTAATTTCTCGATTCCGACATATATTATCTACTGAAATTAATTTACCATTTGCTAATTCGAGTAAAAATTTACTATCCAAAGGTGTCAATGGACAACTTAATTTAGCACAAAACTCTCTACTCATATAGCTTCTATCCGCACCCGAATCAAATAAAATGTAAGCAGATTTATTATCAATAAGAAACGTACCCGTAACAAGCTCCGGGTCTTCCTGTGCCTCTGCCGCATTAATATTGAAAACTCTTCCGCGGCCTTGTCCATTCGTGTTCTCCTGGTTCGGGCAATTTCTAATAATGTGGCCCGGTTTTCCACATTTATAATAAACTACATTGGCATAACTTGCTCCGACACTACTTGCTCCGCCATTACTCGTTCCGACACCATTTTTTCCTTTAGTTCTATTAACCCCTGGTCCGTAGACCTCACACTTCACCGCGCTATGACCATTTCTTTTACACTTGTTGCCAAATTTGGTGCAGAACCCCGAGTGATACTTTTCACACCTTTGGCATAGCTGCTTCTGATTGTTGTTGTTGTTGCGGTTACTATTGTTGTTGGGATGATTGTTGTAGTTGCTGTTGTTGTTGTTGTTGTTGGGCTGTTTGTTGTAGTTGCGATTGATGTTGTGATTGTTGGGATAATTGTTGCGATTATTGTTGTAATTGCTGTTGTTGTTGTATTGGTGATTCTTATCACCGTTTTCCTCCCACTTTCTTTTGACTTGCTTCACATTGGCCTCTTCAGCAGTCTGTTCTTTAATTCTTTCTTCAATCAGGTTCACTAGTTTATGAGCCATTCTACATGCCTATTGTATGGAGGCGGGCTCGTGTGAACTTATATCTTCTTGGATTCTTTTCGGTAATCCTTTCACAAACGCGTCGATCTTTTCTTCCTCATCTTCGAATGCTCCCGGACACAATAGGCACAATTCTGTGAATCGTCTTTCGTACGTGGTAATATCAAATCCTTGGGTTCGTAACCCTCTAAGTTCTGTCTTGAGCTTATTGACCTCGGTTCTGGGACGGTACTTCTCGTTCATCAAGTGCTTGAATGCTGACCACGGTAGTGCGTACGCATCGTCTTGTCCCACTTGCTCTAGATAGGTATTCCACCATGTTAACGCAGAACCTGTGAAGGTATGCGTAGCGTACTTTACTTTGTCCTCTTCAGTACACTTACTTATGGCAAACACTGATTCGACCTTCTCGGTTCACCGTTTCAATCCGATCGGTCCTTCGGTTCCATCAAATTCCAAAGGCTTGCAGGCAGTGAATTCTTTGTAGGTGCATCCTACACGATTTCCTGTACTGCTAGATCCAAGGTTATTGTTGGTATGTAGCGCAGCCTGTACTGCGGCTATGTTTGAAGCTAGAAAAGTACGGAATTCCTCTTCATTCATATTCACGGTGTGTCGAGTAGTCGGTGCCATTTCCTTCAAATTAGTCAAATGGAACAAGTTAATCATACAGAATATTAAGAGTAGTTAATAGTATTTCGTAGCATAATATGAACTCATTTATAAAAGCTTTTTCTTCATATTAGCGTTTTATAAGTTTAAATTCGGGTAGTACCTACCCGTTAAGTTCATACTTAGTAGCTAATATACAATTCAACTACTACAATTCTATATGAAAAACTGATTATAATAATATTTCGCGTTCAAACTTTTATACAATATTTTACAAACTTACAATACCGCTTATTTTACATAAAGCATGAAATATAGCACACAATAACTTTGATACAAGATAGTTGTGAAGATAATTCTAGCTAGTACACAAGTCGTTCAGCAAAGGCAATAAAGACACGTAATTCATACGTCCAGAAACAAGTCATGCATTCTGGTTTTACTAGGACTACTTCCCATCCTTGGTCTTGTGGAACATAACCGTTATGGCCGTTGATAAGACAGCGTGTTGTAACGTCGTCAAAGGGACGAGGGTTACGTAATGTCCAACAGTCCCGTAACAATCTAAAAACCTCATTTCTTACCCCAATTACCGACTCTGTCACTTGTGGGAATGTTTTGTTTAATAGTTGTAGCCCAATGTTCTTGTTCTCACTTTGGTGAGAAGCGAACATTACTAATCCGTAAGCATAACATGCTTCTTTATGTTGCATGTTAGCCGCTTTTTCTAAATCACGAAGTCCAATATTCGGATATATTGAGTCAAAATAATTTCTTAACCCATTGTGTAAAATAGCATTTGGGTTCCCCGCAATATATGCGTCAAAGTAAACACATCGTAACTTATGGATTTCCCAATGTGATATCCCCCATATTTCGAACGAAAGCCTTTTATAAACCAAGGCATTCTTGGAACGTTCTTCGAATGTCTTACAAACTGATCTCGCCTTAAATAGTTGTGCCGAAGAATTCTGACCGACTCTAGACAAGATTTCATCAATCATGTCTCCGGATAGGTCTCTTAAAATATTGGGTTGTCTATCCATTTTATGTTTTTATACTGTAAAATAGACAAGAGTTAGATTCATAAAAAAAATACTTATTAATACAAGCAATTTTTACATATATCATAAAGCATAAGCACACTATATTACTTATATTACACCACACGAATACAACTATCTTATTCCGACTCGCTTGTTTCTTCTTCTTCGGTTTTGGTTCGTTTTGCCAAGTTTCTAGGGATATATGATGTTCCCCTAATACGAGCCGTCGTTATCCACATTGGTTTAGAAAAACCTGGTGGTTTAGAGATTCCCGGGTCATTGTTACAACTTAAGGACTTCGGGGGTTGACGATACATATAAAGTTCATCGAGGTTGGAATTAGATTTCTCTATTTTTATGCCCTTTTCCTTTTTATTTTCTTTTGCCTTTTTAAATTCAGTTGGGGTAATTTCTATAACATCATCGGAATTCTCGTCAGAATCCGATTCATCGGAGAATTGGTAATCCTCCCAATATTTTGCTTCCTTAGCGGAAACACCATTGACCATAATTAACCTTGGTCGGTTGGTTGAGGATTTTCTTTTACTCAACCGTTTTATTATTTCCCCCACCGGTTCTATTTCTTCATCCGGTTCCGATTCTTCTTCCGGTTCCGATTCTTCTTCTGGTTCCGACTCTTCTTCCGGTTCCTCTTCGGGAACTTGTGAATCAGTCCACGAATCATTCCAATTTACATTTGACTCTTTATTATTATTAGGTGAGTCAATGGGACTTGTTCTAGAGGTAGACATCTATCACATAATATCAAACGCGTTAAGAGATTAATATATCACATAATATTCACATGTTAAAAATATATAGTTTCCACCAAAATTTGTTAAGCAATCATTTTTCAAGTAAACACGGTCGAAGTCCAGACTCACTAATGCATCCTAACAAACTCGATAAGACACACTAATGCAAAATTCTGGTTCTCTAAGACCAACGCTCTGATACCAACTGAAATGTCCCGTTCTTATTGATTAAAAACGTTCCATATTAATTGATTTCGTTGCGAGGTTTTGACCTCTATATGAGACATTTTTCAAAGACTGCATTCATTTTAAAACAAACCATAACCTTTATTTCATCAATAAAGGTTTAAAAAGCTTTACGTAGATTATCAAATAATGATAATCTAAAATATCCTGTTTACACACGATCATTACATAATGGTTTACAATACAAATATGTTACAACAAAATAAGTTTCTTGAATGCAGTTTTTACACAATATCATACAAGCATGGACTCCAAATCTCGTCCTTATTTAAGTTTGCGACAGCGGAAGCTCTTAATAATCACCTGAGAATAAACATGCTTAAAACGTCAACAAAAATGTTGGTGAGTTATAGGTTTAACCTATATATATCAAATCGTAACAATAGACCACAAGATTTCATATTTCAATACACATCCCATACATAGAGATAAAAATCATTCATATGGTGAACACCTGGTAACCGACATTAACAAGATGCATATATAAGAATATCCCCATCATTCCGGGACACCCTTCGGATATGATATAAATTTCGAAGTACTAAAGCATCCGGTACTTTGGATGGGGTTTGTTAGGCCCAATAGATCTATCTTTAGGATTCGCGTCAATTAGGGTGTCTGTTCCCTAATTCTTAGATTACCAGACTTAATAAAAAGGGGCATATTCGATTTCAATAATTCAACCATAGAATGTAGTTTCACGTACTTGTGTCTATTTTGTAAATCATTTATAAAACCTGCATGTATTATCATCCCAAAAATATTAGATTTTAAAAGTGGGACTATAACTCACTTTCACAGATTTTTACTTCGTCGGGAAGTAAGACTTGGCCACTGGTTGATTCACGAACCTATAACAATATATACATATATATCAAAGTATGTTCAAAATATATTTACAACACTTTTAATATATTTTGATGTTTTAAGTTTACTAAGTCAGCTGTCCTCGTTAGTAACCTACAACTAGTTGTCCACAGTTAGATGTACAGAAATAAATCGATAAATATTATCTTGAATCAATCCACGACCTAGTGTATACGTATCTCAGTATTGATCACAACTCAAACTATATATATTTTGGAATCAACCTCAACCCTGTATAGCTAACTCCAACATTCACATATAGAGTGTCTATGGTTGTTCCGAAATATATATAGATGTGTCAACATGATAGGTCGAAACATTGTATACGTGTCTATGGTATCTCAAGATTACATAATATACAATACAAGTTGATTAAGTTATGGTTGGAATAGATTTGTTACCAATTTTCACGTAGCTAAAATGAGAAAAATTATCCAATCTTGTTTTACCCATAACTTCTTCATTTTAAATCCGTTTTGAGTGAATCAAATTGCTATGGTTTCATATTGAACTCTATTTTATGAATCTAAACATAAAAAGTATAGGTTTATATTCGGAAAAATAAGTTACAAGTCATTTTTGTAAAGGTAGTCATTTCAGTCGAAAGAACGACGTCTAGATGACCATTTTAGAAAACATACTTCCACTTTGAGTTTAACCATAATTTTTGGATATAGTTTCATGTTCATAATAAAAATCATTTTCTCAGAATAACAACTTTTAAATCAAAGTTTATCATAGTTTTTAATTTACTAACCCAAAACAGCCCGCGGTGTTACTACGACGGCGTAAATCCAGTTTTTCGGTGTTTTTCGTGTTTCCTGGTTTTAAATCATTAAGTTAACATATCATATAGATATAGAACACGTGTTTAGTTGATTTTAAAAGTCAAGTTAGAAGGATTAACTTTTGTTTGCGAACAAGTTTAGAATTAACTAAACCATGTTCTAGTGATTACGAGTTTAAACCTTCGAATAAGATAGTTTTATATATATGAATCGAATGATGTTATGAACATCATTACTACCTCAAGTTTAGTAGGTAAACCTACTGAAAGTGACAAGAAATGATCTAGCTTCAAAGGATCTTGGATGGCTTGAAAGTTCTTGAAGTAGGATCATGACACAAAAACAAGTTCAAGTAAGATTTTTACTCGAATTAAGATAGTTTATAGTTAAAGAAATTGAATCAAAGTTTGAATATGAATATTACCTTGAATAAGAAAGATAACCTACTGTATATAACAAAGGTTTCTTGATCTTAGATGATTACTTGGAATGGATTAGAAAGCTTGGAAGTAAATTAGTAAACTTGAAGGGATTTTTGAAGTGTTCTTGAAGTGTTCTTCCTATGATGATTATAGCTTGATTATTGAAGTGATTTTTTATGAAGATGATGATTAACTATTGGAAAAATACGTTCATAATAGTGTGTGTGTGTGTGTTGAGAGAGAATTGGAAGTGAAATGGAGTGAATGATGAGTGGTAATTGGTGAGTGGTGAGTGGGGTTAAAAGGAGTTCTAGTTAGTTGACTAGCTCATGGTAGAAGTTAAAATTGATTAGTCATACATGACATAATCAAGAGTGGAATCCCATGCTAGTTCCTATTGGTATATACCCATAGTAAGTACGTTTTGAAGCTGTGTATAATACGGGTAAGAATACGACTAGAATTCTTGATGAAAGAAAAGAATGGGAAAGTAACTGTAACCATTTTTGTTAAGTATGAGTGTTTTGATATATGTCTTGAAGTCTTCCAAAAGTATTTTAATACATCTAAATACACTACATGTATATACATTTTAACTGATTCGTTAAGTCATCGTTAGTCGTTACATGTAAGTGTTGTTTTGAAACCTTTAAGTTAACGATCTCAATTAATGTTGTTAACCCATTGTTTATTATATCTAATGAGATGTTAAATTATTATATTATCATGATATTATGATATATTAATATATCTTAATATGATATATATACATTTAAATGTCGTTACAACGATAATCGTTACATATATGTCTCGTTTCGAAATCCTTAAGTTAGTAGTCTTGTTTATATGTATATAACTCATTGTAAATATACTTATGGAGATACTTACTTATCATAATCTCATGTTAACCATATGTATATCCATATATATATCGTCATGTCATTTTTACAAGTTTTAACGTTCGTGAATCGCCGGTCAACTTGGGTGGTCAATTGTCTATATGAAACATATTTCAATTAATCAAGTCTTAACAAGTTTGATTGCTTAACATGTTGGAAACATTTAATCATGTAAATATCAATCTCAATTAATATATATAAATATAGAAAAGTTCGGGTCACTACATATACATTTTAACTGAGTCATTAAGTCATCGTTAGTCGTTACATGTAAGTGTTGTTTTGAAACCTTTAAGTTAATGATCTTGTTAAATGTTGTTAACCCATTGTTTATTATATCTAATGAGATGTTAAATTATTATATTATCATGATAATATGATGTATTAATATATCTTAATATGATATATATATATATATATATATATATATATATATATATATATATATATATATATATATATATATATATATATATACATTTAAATGTCATTTCAACGATAATCGTTATATATATGTCTCGTTTCGAAACCCTTAATTTAGTAGTCTTGTTTTTTTTTTTTTTTTACATATGTAGTTCATTGTTAATACACTTAATGATATGTTTACTTATCATTTAACATATTTAAACATAGTCTAACAATATCTTAATATGATTCATATCTATTTAGTAAGACGTTGTTATAACGATAATCGTTATATATATCGTTTCGAGTTTCTTAATTCAATAAACTCATTATATATATATAACTCATTGTTAATATACCTAGTGAGATACTTTCTTATCATAATATCATGTTAACTATATATATATATCCATATATATATATATAACATCATATAATTTTTACAAGTTTTAACGTTCGTGAATCGCTGGTTAACTTGGGTGGTTAATTGTCTACATGAAACTCATTTCAAATAATCAAGTCTTAACAAGTTTGATTGCTTAACATGTTGAAAACATTTAATCATGTAAATATCAATTTCATTTAATATATAAATATATAAACATGGAAAAGTTCGGGTCACTACATATATGATACATTTTACAAACATGGCATTCATTTTTAAAAGACAAACTTTCATTACATCGACAGTTGACGGCATGCATACCATTTCATAATATATCCAACTATAATTGACTTAGTAATAATCTTGATGAACTCGACGACTCAAATGCAACGTATTTTGAAATATGTCATGAATGACTCCAAGTAATATCTCTAATATGAGCAAATGCACAGCAAAAGATTTCTTTCATACCTAAGAATAAACATGCTTTCAAGTGTCAACCAAAAGGTTGGTAAGTTCATTAGTTTATCATAAACATTCATTTCCATCATTTTAATAGACCACAAGATTTCATATATTTTATTGTACACGTAACCCGAGTATAAAATAACACGCGTAACCCGCGAATTAAAAATCATTCATATGGTGAACGCTTGATAACCGACTTAACTTTAATGCATAGAATATCCACAAACAGAACCTCTCGTCTGTATAATAATAACAATCTCGAAGTACTAAAGCATCCGTACCGTAAACCGGATGGGACTTGTCGAGGTCCATAGATCTATCTTTAGGATTCGCGTCAATTAGGGGCCATACCCATTTCCTAATTATTAGGTTACCAAGATAAAAAGGGGTGATATTCAATATTCATAATCCAGCCTTAGAATGTAGTTTTTGATCACTTGTGTCTATTTTGTAAAACATTAGTAAAATTAGCGCATGTATTATCAGTCCCAAAAATATATATAAAAAGGGAGTAATGAAACTCACTATACTATATTTTGTAGTAAAAATACATATGACGGCATTGAACAACTGAACAATGCAGAGTTGCCCTCAGATTCATGAACCTATATCATTCATATATATATTAAAAAGTATAATCGAAATCGAACAAATTTTTATTTTAATATATTTATTATATTAGTAATTTATTGACCATTTATTTATATTTTAAATACTTAAAATTTGTATAACTATGTGTATATATGTATGTATATATATATATATATATATATATATATATATATATATATATATATATATATATATATATATATATATATATATGTATATGTATATATATATATATGTATGTATATATATATATATATATATATATATATATATATATATATATATATATATATATATATATATATATATATATATATATATATATATAACGGGTTTAAAGTAGTAGATATGTTACGTATTATAAGTATCATATATTGCCGTTTAGAAAAATATCATATTAGGTATTAAAACTTTATATTGATATATTTGAAATATCTATTTGAAAGAATAATAATAACAGTGATAGTAATAATATTAATAATAATATTAGTAATGTTAATAATGATAATAATAATATAATATTAGTAATGATCATAATAATAATATTGCTAATAATAATACTTATTAATATCTTAAGAACTTAACGGTTTTATATCTATATTTACATATGTATAGATAATTTGTTTACAATATGCACGATTATAGTTATATCTTAATCAATATAAATCTTTTATTTATCTAAATACTTATCGTATTCAAGATTATAAGAGTTTCCATAATTTCCAAGTTTAGTTCATAAATGTATAATACTTATTAATGATAATAATAATCATAATCATAATAATGGTAATAATACTAAAATGATACAATTTATAATAATCTTACTTATAAAAATATATTAATGATAAATAATGTTCCTAATACTTATAGTTATAGTTATGATATTGGTAATAATTATAATACTAACTATATCAATAATAATAATAATAATAATAATAATAATAATAATAATAATAATAATAATAATAATAATAATAATAATAATAATAATAATAATAATAATAATAGTAATAATAATAATAATAATCCTAAATATTAATACTTTGTAATAATAATAATATTAGTAATAATAACATTAGTAACAATTCACTTACTATAATCATAATAATAATGATAAGTGTTATTTAATAATACTAATAATTATAACACCAATGATCATAATCATAATAACAATTAAATTAATGACAATAATAATAATAATAATAATAATAATAATAATAATAATAATAAAAATAATAATAATAATAATAATAATAATAATAATAATAATAATAATAATAATAATAATAATAATAATAATAATAATAATAATAATAATAATAATAATAATAATAATAATAATAATAATAATAATAATAATAATAATAATAAGTATATTACTACCTTTAAAGGGATTGTAAAAGCTTCCAAAAAAATATAGCCACTTCCTAAACTCGAACTCGAGACCACCTGGTTACACAAAATCCTCTTAAACCACTCAATTGTTCCAATTTTTCTGATTAATACCAGTTTTTAATTTTATTTAACCTTTTTATGTCTGTTACATCTTCTTCTTCATCTTTTAAAACAAATCGATTGGAACCAGTTCAATAACAATGAAAATGATTCAAGACTTGTAATTTACACAAAAACAAACTTAATGAATGGGTTTTTAAACAACAGAAATCAAAAATTTTTAAAAAAAATTTGTGACAGCAGGTATGGAAAAATACATTCATGAACTTGAAATCAATTTAGTATTTTTGGAACGTTTTGGATCACGACATCTACATGAAAAAGGTTCAAAATCATTCTCAAAAACTACTAAAATCATTAATTTATCCTAAAACATCAAATTGAGTTCAAATTTCACGATGAACGGTTTGGTTGACTGTTTGGAAGTTAAGTTTGACTTTAAAATTTGAGTTCAATATAGAAAATTGGGATTTCAAACCTTGCAGATAGTTTAAGTGGAGAATTCCTAACATATCTGCATTAACACATTTTTAAAATTCAAACGAAATCGAGCTATAGTGGTTTGGACTCAAGAACAGGGAAACAATCTGAGTTTATCAAAAAAAAAATTTATTGAATTTGAAAAATTAAGGCTGTTGTAATTGATAGGTGATAAGGAGAGTATGAAGTCGATGATTCTTGCTACATATATGAATAATTCATTAGTTTAGACTATGGAATCGAAGTCTCTCTTTAAACCGACCAGAAAGACAATAGCATAAATTAAATAAATATATTGATGTTGATTTAAAACAGATTTTGGATTATCCATCTGTTTTGGATCGTGATTTGTACTAGATAGATTTAAAAGATCAATCAAACACAGTAGAGAAGATACAAGAAACTGATTACGTTCTATTATGTATTTGTAACCATATATATATATATATATATATATATATATATATATATATATATATATATATACATCTGTATTTATGTATACGTATGTATAGCTATCTGTTCTTATATATATTCGTAATCTGTATATATAGGTATATTTATATAACCGTATATATATAATTCAGTAATTATATATTATAATTAGTTCTTTTATATAATTGTATTAATATTACACTTAATATTATAAATGATAATAAAAGTAACAATGTAATAATAAAATTAGTAATAGAAATAGAAATAATAATAATAATAATAATAATAATAATAATAATACATATTAATAATAATCATATTATTAATGTAAATAATAATAAAATATATTATTTTCTAATAATAACAATAACAATAATATTAATTTTTAATGATAATAATAATAATATCTATTCAAAGTACTAATATTTATCATGTTACATGTTTCTATTTTATATAATAATATTAATAATACAAATATTAATATTAATGAAAGTAATAATAATAATATTGATATAACAATTTATACATATCAAATCTCATATATATATATATATATACTATATATTAAATTAATACTATTATTAATACTGATATCAAAATTAATAATGAAAGTAATATAATAACAATATTTTAACGCATAATTAAATTTAATATAATAATATTACATTTTTTTAGTTATTAAATACCTATAATAACACATTTGAATATTTAATATTTATATATATTAGATATATTACAACATACGTATAATATTAGTTATGTTCAGAATTCGTATATATATATGTATATATTTATTTTAATAATATCTTACTATTTTGTAAATTACTTTACATGTTTAAATCACATGATTAAATGGTATCATATTAATACAAATTAATATATACACACACACACACGCGCGCACACACACACACACACACACACACACATATATATATCTATATATATATATATATATATATATATATATATATATATATATATATATATATATATATATATATATATATATATATATATATATATATATATATATATTTACTTATTTACTTATACACACTTGTTCGTGAATCGTCGGGCATAGTCAAGGATTAACTAAGTCTATATAAACAATTCAAAAATTTTGAGATTTAATTAAATAGACTTTGTTTATCGTGTCGAAATTATATAAAGATTAAGTTTAAATTTAGTCATAAATTTCCGGGTTGTCACACTTTTCGTCAACCGATCAACCGTTACCCAAATCAAGTCAAATTGGGTTCTCGCCATCTTTGGTAACTTTGTGATGAAATCCATGGTAATGTGCTCCCATTTCTATTTCGGAATTCCAATGGTTGTAACTTACCATACGGCTTTTGGTGCTCGGCCTTAACTTGCAAACACGTGACACATTGTTCAACATACTTTACGACATCACGTTTCATGCCCGGCCACCAATACTCCTTCTTTAAATCAAGATACATTTTCGTCGCACCCGGATGAATGGAATACTTAAACTTATGTGCTTCATCAAGTAGCACTCGTCGGAAATCTCCCATTCTAGGAACCCACACTCGTCCTTGAAAGGACAACAAACCATGCGGGCCTAAGGTAATAGACTACGTTTGGCCCACGATTCGTTCCTCATGTTTGTTGTTAACAAAAGCTTCAATTTGGGTCTCGCCAAGCTTTACAAGAAAATTGTTAGTAATAATCATGCGTAACGATCCTACTCGTATCGCCGGATGTTAACTCTTCCGACTTAATGCATCCGCGACCACATTCGCCTTACCCGGATGATAAAGTATTTCACAATCGTAATCCTTTACCACATCCATCCATCCATCTACGTTGACAATAATTCAAATCTCGCTGATCAAAAAGATGTTTTAAGCTCTTGTGATCCGAATAAATCTACACTTGACACCATACAAGTAATGGCGCCAAATTTTCAACGCATGGACAACCGCCGCCAACTCAAGATTATGAGTCGGATATCTCGTTTCGTGTTCCTTTAATTGTCGAGAGGCATACGCGATGACTTTACCTCGTTGCATTAGAACACAACCGATCCCATTTAAAGAAGCATCACAATAAACCGCCATGTCTTCTACACCTTTCGGCAACACTAAAACTGGAGCTTGACATAACTTCTCTTTTAACAATTGGAAAGCAATTTCTTGCTCGTTTTCCCAATTAAATCTCGCGTTATTTCTCGTTAATTTCGTCAATGGAGAAGCGATCTTAGAAAAGTCTTGGATAAACCGACGATAATAAGCGGCCAATCCGAGAAAACTTCGGATTTTTGTAGGCGTAGTCGGTCGTCCCCAACTCTTTACCGTCTCAATCTTCCCCGGATCTACTTGAATACCATCCTTGTTCACAATATGGCCAATGAATTAAACTTCCCTTAGCCAAAATTCACATTTGGAGAACTTTGCATACAACTTCTCCTTCCGCAATGTCTTCAACACACCACGCAAATGATGTTCATGTTCTTTCATACTCTTCGAATAGACAAGTATGTCATCAATGAACACAATCACCGACTTGTCCAACATAGGTTGGCACACTCGATTCATAAGATCCATGAATGCCGTAAGTGCATTCGTAAGACCGAAAGGCATAACTACAAACTCAAAATGCCCATAACGCGTTCGAAAGGTCGTTTTCTCAATATCTTCCTCCCGGACCCGCATTTGGTGATAGCTGGATCGTAAGTCGATTTTAGAAAAGTAAGTCGCGCCTTGGAGTTGATCAAACAAATCGTCAATCCGAGGTAATGGATAATGATTCTTGATTGTCACCTTGTTCAACTCACGATAATCAATGCACATCAGCATACTACCATCCTTCTTCTTCACGAATAAAATCGGAGCGCCCCACGGCGAAGCACTCGGTCGAATAAAACCCTTCTCAAGCAACTCTTGGGTTTGATTTAACAACTCTTGCATTTCCGTTGGTGCTAAACGATAAGGAGTTTTAGCAATGGGAGTAGCACCCGGAACCAACTCAATGCGAAATTCAACTTGTCTTTCCGCCGGAACACCCGACAATTCATCCGGAAAAACTTCTTCAAATTCACTAACCACCGGAATTTCACGAATGGGTGGTGGACCTTCACGAGTATCAACTACATGAGCAAGAAAAGCCATGCCACCACTAACAAGAAAATGTCGTGCCCATGCATAAGTGCATAATGGCACAAGTCTTCTCTGTCTCTCGCCATGAATAATTAACTCTCCCCCACTTGGGGTCTTCACACGAATAGATTTTTCATGGCATGAAATATCGGCTCTATAACGATCAAGCCAATCCATACCAACAACAATATCGAATTCACACAATGTCATCGGGATAAGATCAATTTTAAACGTTTCGGAACCAAACACAACATCACAATCATTACAAACATCAACCCCTAGCACCGACTTACCATCCGCTATTTCAACTTCTACCGGATGACTTAACTTAGCTAATGGTTTATCAAGCTTATACACAAATTGCGGAGACACAAACGATAAATTTGCACCGCTATCAAATAGTATCTTTGCCAGATTAGAGTTAACCATGAAAGTACCTGAGACAACTTCGTTGGATTTCTTGGCCTCATCATGGGTCATCAAATAATTACGTCCCCGAGCCGTACCCGCCGCCTTCTCCAACTTCTTAACATGATCGGTGTTCAAATCGGGACACTCCGGCCTTTGGTGCCCTTCCTTACCACAATTATAACAAGTAAGCTTGTTCGAGGCCTTGGTACAATCATGGGCCATGTGCCCCCTTTGATTACAATTAAAACACATGGGTCCATAACTCAAAGAACCACCTTTCTTCACGCTATTAGCACTTTCGGAACCCTTCTTCCTCTTCTTGTTTGAAAAGTTCGAATGACTCGAGCCTTCAAATTTTCTCTTAGAGAAAGAGAAATTGCTTTTCTTTGGAACTTCCGGTTCGAAGCCCTGGGCTAACTCAAACAATTCATCAAAAGACTTAGCCATTCCCCGACTAATTTTACGTTTCAACTCATCGCTTAGTGTACGGTAAAAATCTAGCATCAACTTGTGATCATCACCAACATACTTCGGACAAAAACGTGTCTTTGCCAAGAAGGTAGACTTGAGAGTAACCAAGTCCATTGAACCTTGTCGCAAATTGTGCAACTAGTCCTGGATTCTATCAAGGTCGGAAGGAGTTCGGTATTCTTTGAAAAATTCCTTTTTAAACTCTTCCCATATCAAGCTCATGCATTGATCTTCCCCATATAATCGGATTTTATCGTCCCACCACAACTTGGCCTCTTCACGCAACATACTAGAACCGTACCTCACCTTCTTCTCGGGAGGACACTCCGCGGTACGGAAGTCCCCCTCGATGTCAGAGATCCAACATGTACTTTTCAACGGATCCCTTACCCCATTAAACATAGGGGGTTGAGCATCCTTGAAGTTTTTGTAATTGAAGTCCCGCCTTCCATGTCCCCCTTTACCATCACCCCCTTCGCCCCGAGGATGAATGTTTCTAGCTTCTAATGCCTCTTCAATTGAGGCAATCATTCGCTCATTGATTAACTCGGTTACATGCCCATCAACCGATTCTTGGAAAACCTTTCGGACATCCTCAAGAAATTCCGCTCTTTGCTTTTTAATGATGTCCTCAACTTTGGCTGTAAACTCGAGGTCCTCACTCGTACCTCCTTCAAGGTTCTCGGGTCCGTTTCTCGTTTTCATACTATAAAATGGATATAAATTAAACAATGAAACGAAAGGATACAACATAATATTCATGTACACTTCACCGCCCCATCTTGCTCAACAATCGTCGTACATCCCTTTTTTGACACGATTTGAACCAGAAACAATGGTAGCTAATCATTGTTACGCGAGCACGTCACATTAACTCGCTAGTACAACGTTTATCTCGCTTGATGATTGCAAAACACAACACAAAACAATTAGCGCATAGTTAGTTCACCTAAACCTAGGCACTAACCAATCACCGGTCTGACCCGTCTCCTACAAGTCCCGCATAACGCGTATACACAATAAAGTCTAAGTCTAGGCACCTATCTAAAGTCGCCTAAATCCCTTAGACCATGCTCTGATACCACTAGTAACAACCCAACCCAATGTCCAACCGAAACAGTAAAATTTTTTTTAAACAGCTGAGTGCGCGACGCGCAGCACCCTATGGTGCGCGGCGCGCAGATGGTCTGGCAGTTTCTGTCCGGATTTGCAAGTTTTCAAATAAAGATCTCCCACTTCTCGACATATTTAGGCGAAACATTTTCACAACATGTTCTAATATGTAAAACTAACACGTTTCAATAATAAAATAAGTTTTACGAACCGGGCCCACATATGGCCAAAATACGAGTTTCATACAAAATGTAAGTTTCGACCACACTAGTTTAAATTCCAAACAACACTAGAGCATGATGTTTGGGGGTTAAACTACCCAAATCTCGGTCAAACTTCAAAAGCTAACACTTCCAAAAAGTGTCCCCTATTAAACAAAGCGGGATCTCTAATCCAAACGAACGCCTTTACCCTTGTCCACGTCAGAGCCTATAAAAAGGTAAACAACGAGAGGGTAAGCAAAGCTTAGTGTGTGCAACAATTATACATACATATATATAACCCATGTATTTGCGATCACACCCACCAAATACCTCATATGAAAATATAACCCAAATAGCATGCTAACAATATCCAACAACATAATATGGTTAACCATAACGCTATGGTGCTACCGGCTCATGGTTCACACCTTACGCATTTGAGTCTCACTCTTTTATAGTGCTACCGTCTCGTGGTTCACACTTTGACGCTACCGGCTCGTAGTTCACGCCTCATTTTATAGTGCTACTGGCTCGTGGTTCACACTTTATTTTATAGTGCTATCAGCTCGTGGTTCACACTTTGTTTTATAGTGCTACCGGCTCGTGGTTCACACTTGATGCTGCCGGCTCGTGGTTCACATCGTGACACTCGTCACATACATGCTATGGTTCTACCGGCTCGTGGTTCATACCATAACATTCACAAATAAATACGCCATATACATATACGCATAATTATTCCACTCACCTTAAGGATTCAGTGATGGTTTTATCCTTCCGCAAGCTTCAAAGCCAAGTACCTAATACAATAATTACTCGATCAACACCCAAACTAGTTGGACTAACACCAACACCCTACTCAAGTGCATTTAATGACTTAATGCAATAAATCACCCATTTACACCAAAACCGTCCAATTAAGGTCAAGACCATCACTAATCACTAAATGCTAGCGATTATGGTCCAACAACACTAACTACCATGAAATCGGGGTATTTCACACCCATCCTTCCCAAATTAGGTCAATCATTACCCATTCGATCATTTTAAGTCAACACACCCATTTCGGGTCATTCACTAACCCCAAGTAACACCCATTTACCAATTAACTAGGCGTGCTAGTAATTAACTAACCAATCATGGTTCATAAACACCAATTTACACTTGAAACCCTAGGTTAGTTACTATATTTGTATTTAAAAATATTAAATCAATATAATTAAAATAAGCTAGCTAGCATGCAACAGCTAAGGACAGAGAAGACATGGTTCACCATGATTTAAAATAAAGTAGTGTCGGGATGATTATGAGACACTCCTTGGATAGATATACCTTGGTGTGAATACTAGATTCCCTACTAAGTGGTTTCCCGGTTAGCATGTCACGAGGAACTAGGCTTTGAAGATTCTGATCGGATGGACTATGCTCAACTCCCGACGCTTTATCCGGTTTAAGAATATAAGCGGCCCATCTTGGATGCACTGCATACCTTGGGCACACGAATAAAGTAGCATAGAATTATATAGATAATATCTAACTTTTCTTAACACCTTAGTGTATCACCCAAGTGAGTGGCTATGATTGTGTTTCGAATTCCTTTCTATCAAAGGTTTGGTAAAATCTAAGGGTTTGTAGACAAATTAGAACATCTGATAGTTCTCAATCATCCTTAAAGATTTATAAGCTTAGTTTGTATTGTAGTGCATTAAACTCCCATTTATGACTTAAACCAGCCCTTACTTAGATCTACCAAATAAATCCCTTAGTTATCCACCTTGTACTAAACTTATAGTGGTTCCATAGCTTCTAACCTTGACCATGCTCAAGTGGTCCTATAGTACATCGACACGAGTCTTATACTCTTGACCAATATCTTGATCTGGTCCTACGATAATTCCCCATGTACTTTATAGTATTTCCGATGGGTTCATGCCTTGACCAATGTATAAACATAGATAATTAATTACCTTTATAATGTCGACTTTATAAAAGGTTTTAATCACGTTTATTGGTGGAAGGACAATAATAACGAGGTTTAATATCATAGACAGAAAGTAAGTACGAAATGATAATCATCCCTAAGTAACATTATTAAATCATGGCAAACAATCAAGCAATTACTCACACATCATGGCAACAAGCATTTCTAATATTAATAAATCACAAACATCAAACAAGAATATTATAATAAATTAATAAAAGAAAGGATAGATGTTACCGAATAATGTCGGCAGAATAACACTTGTATATCTTCATAATATCCATAACATTACAATGCTCGATAGCTTCCAATACTAGCTACATACTAATTTCCTACTGATCAATAGAGAGCGACAATAGAGAGATAATTACATTTTCTAATCTCTGTACTTTTCTCTCTCTAGAATCTAGAGAGAGAAATTAGAGAGAACTAATCTCCTATAGATCACTACAGAGCGACTATAAAGAGATATTTGAGAGAGAAGTGAAGAATTGATGCGTTGAAATGGTGGGATGAAGCCCCCACTTATAGGAAATGCTTGGTGGCAAAATTGTAATTAAATTGCTGAAAAACCCCTGGCAGGCCGTTTGACAGGCCGTTTGGCAAGGCCATGTTTTATGCCTGTTTGCCAAGGCAAGCCATTTTTGGTGCCCGTTTGATGGCAGGCCATTTTCCCCTATGGCAAGCCGTTTGGCAAGCCGTTTGCTGGATCGTACCTTGTCTTTCACCGTTTTCGATCTAGAATCTTCGTTTTAGCTCCGTTTCTGACGATTCTTGTGCCAACACGTTCGTAATTAAATATCCTACAAAATGAGATTAAAATATTACTCATTTCCAAAAATTATAAAATAAGTTATTTAAATGCGAGTTAATCGTCTTAGCCGGTTTTGCTCGTTTTTCCTCGTTTTTCATCTGTTTTTAGTGATTCTTGAAACATAGCCTTTGTAATTACATAATCTACCAAATGAAGCAAATAAATTCTTATTTAGATGATAAAGTCAATTACTTTATCATAAAAGGGGCTAATATCAGGGGTAAAATGTGACTTTTTAGCCGATATCACATATCTTCACAATATTCATACAAGACAATGATTTGCAAAGTTGGTTATCATCAATACCTAGAGTTTTGATGTTAACATTCTTCAAATTTCACCCTCTTTTGGTGACAATGCGTTTCCACTTTATATTATTAGTGGTTTTCACAATGTTCACATGGATTCGTGTTTTGGAAATTTGATTTTCATCAATACACAAGTGTTTAGATGTTATCAATTTCTACATTATTACTCTTTATTAGTGACAATGTACTTGAATCATGTGAACAATGAACTTATAAAAACCTAATCTAGTTGTATGATGAACCCTAAAATTCATAATCTTAAACTGATGAATTGTTAATCATGATTTCAAAGGTTTTAGAAGTTTTTATGAACACAGTTTGGTTATTAGGATCAATTTGAGTAGAATTTTATAATTAGGATTTCTTCAAATAATGTTTAAAGAATTCATCATACCAACACTATGAAGGGAATTCATAGATTAATCTTACCGAGAGTGAAGATTAAGGATGAGAAGGAGTGAATTCTTTGGTGTGCGGTTGGAGATCTTGAGCCATGAAGGAGAGGGAATGAAAATAGATTTTGAATGGAATGAAGAATGAGGGCTAGAAGTAGAAATAAAAGGCCGTCAGGACCAGTGCGGTCGAACTGCGGTCGACCGTGGGGTAGGTCGTGGAGATTGCAGCTTTTGCGGTTGATCCTGCGGTCTGCCGTGGTTCGACCGTGCAGCTTGGAATAGTGATCTTTGTCTAATTCTTCACGTCGAGCGCATTTTGACGATTTTGTCGTTCTATAGAATTCTTGAGGACAAGTTTTCTTTTCTTAACATTGTATGATCACATCCAACTGATGTTTCATCATCAATGACATGTATGTAGGCACGTTTATATATATATATATATATATATATATATATATATATATATATATATATATATATATATATATATATATATATATATATATATATATATATATATATATATATATATATATATATATATATATATATATATATATATATATATATATATATATATATATATAGTTACACATGTATTATACACAAAAGGCACATTGTCCTACAACTAGCATATGCAATCTTTTCAAGCAAGCATTCATTCCTAAGATGAGCATAATCTTATTGAGCAATCCTTATAATCACTTTGAGGATGTGTAATTTGAAATAGTAACACATTGACTTAAAATACATTAATTTTTAAATGCACAATCCTCTTTTCTTGTTGTTTGATCATTGATTCTCATTAATCTTAAGATTACCCAACCTTTGACTTATCCCTCCCATTGAATTGCTAGATTTGTTTACCCATCCTAGGTTTTCAACTTTCCTAATGATTGCCTTGGACTTAGAGTACCTTGTATATGTCTAATAGAATTGTGACCAGATTTCAAAACAATTTTATCTTCAAAACAATTTTTGTCGTTTAAAGACATTTTCAAATAATTGTTTTCATCACTTGATATTTTTCTTGAGTTGATTAATCTTTTGTAATTCTTTTTCCTACAATTTTACTTTGTCACAACTTCTAGTATACACAAATTGTACCGCTTTGTACTCATCTAGCAAATCTTCATAATTAGAAGGATAGAATACATGTACCTCATTGCTTTTAACGCTCGAGCTTTCGCCTTCTTCTTCTTGGTAGCAAGATTCAATCTCGTCTTCACTATGAGCATCTTGGCTTGGAGAGTATCTTAAACCCATGATATAAAAGTCTTCATATTCATCTCCATCTTGATCATCTAACCAATTCCCACCAAGACATTCAAGTCTTGTTACCTTTTCCTTGAACCCATTCTTCATCAAGCAACTTGAGGCTTCTTCAACTTGAGGACATAGTGTATCCCAAACATTCCTTTGCACTTTGACATGAAAGCATTTTAACCCTTTCTTCACTCGGAAGAACTCTATGAAGTAGTGATATAGCATCAAATTGCTTTAGCACTTTATTTACTACTTCATCATTTTGGAATGTTGAGTTTACCATGCTTGAAGATTCTTGCGGAACAAGGTTTCCTCCCTTGATGATTCTCCACATGTCATAATCCTTTGATTTGACATAGATTTCGAATCTTATCTTCCACATATATACATCCTCTCTATCAAATATTGGTGCTTCATTAGTGAATCTTTCAAGGTATGCCATTGTTTGAGTTGATCCCAAGAACGTTTGACTCGGGTTTTTGCACAAATTTTTTTTTATTTCAATAAAAAACGTTTCTAGAGCAAATGTTCGAGAAACCGCTTTGATAACAATTGTAAGTAACTCGAGGGGGTGAATAGTTACTTAATACAAATTTTAAAACTTTTTTCGATGATCAACACGATTTGAACAATCCTTGATCGCTTTAATCAACTCAAACCAATGTGTGACGTGTTTATGTTTGTAGTAATGCGGAATGTAAAGTAAAGAACATAAACACAAGGATTTATAGCGGTTCGGGTGGATGTTAACTAATGCACCTTAATCCACTTCCCGATTCACTAATCGGGAGTTTTGCTTCACTAAGCACTTTTCTCCAAATCCGGTGCAGATCTGATTTACAAGCCTTGTACTTCTTCTTTAGACAACAAACCTAATCCTTCTATCCCTTTGAAAGATTACCTCCAACTTAGATCAACTTGTCTTCACCTTGGACAAGTATTAATCCCCAATGAGATTAATCAACTCCCTAGTTCCCTTTAAGGAAGATGTTAGCTAAGCTAGCATATGCTTCTAATTACAAAGTACAAAGACTCACCCTTTCTAGTGATGACAATCCTAAGAAAATTTTAAGGATTAATACAACACTATGTAAACTCACAAAGATAGTAATTTGAGAGTAAGTTTACAAAACCCCTTCTATAATCTATGAGATTATAGAACTTCTCTTGCTAATCACAAACATATGTATAAGTTTTATGTTCTCGTGATTCTATGATGATTTTGAGTTGTAGCATGCAAGAGGTCCAAGTCTTCAAAGTTCTCCAAGTCTTTTTATTTATATGGAGAGATAAAAAAAGTAGCTGTTGCTGCGGCTTGGACCACGGTCGACCGTGGGTCGACTGCACACAGTCCAGTCCAAAGCACATATCCGTTGTATAGCCGTTTGAATCAGCTTTGAACATTAATCTTTGGACTCTTTACTTCATTTAACACTTGCAAAAGATACCTAACATCCTATACAAGTACTATATGCATTAAATGTTCATTTATCTTGGATGTATTGCCTTGATAGTGATTGTCATGCTCAAAGTGGAAAGTCTAACATTCTTGGATATAAGTCATGATAATCATTTGAGGCAATCTCAGTTTTGTCATAATCTTTTGTTTGTAATTAACACATTTACTAAACCTCTATTGGTTAGTCAACATGTCATTATTGACAACAACCTACTTTAATCACAAAGCATGCTAGTATTCAAATTTAAACTTGTTTATGAATTAATTAAGTGAGTTAGTGATGTCTTAACAATTTAAGAAAGTAATAACAATTAAGTATGTTGTAAGACATTAAGTTAAATCAAGTCAAATCCATTCATAAACTTGATTTTAGACTTAAGCAAACCTATGTGTGTCAATGATTCATTATCTTTTAAGATTACTAGATTATGACATATTAAACATTGTCCAAGTATCATAAGCATATATTGAAGTAGTCGAAATACAAGTTGATGGAACTCCAACTTGTAACACATAGCAAGAAAAGGTTCATACATGTACATATTAAGTAACTACTTAGCATTTAGCACATAGTCAAATAATACACATGTATTAGTAGCAAGTAGTCAAGTAATATTCATGTAATGACTAGCAAGAGATCACTGATTAATCTAGGATTAAACATATAGTGATAAAATAGCATTGAACTAAGGCTATGTAAGTTTTACTTGCAAAGTGACTTTTACAAGATTAATGAATAAGTATACATTAATGTCCAACACATGTACAAAGGAGTAACTCTTGGTTGGGAATTGGTGACCATCCTAAGTATGTCTAGATACATTTTAGATGTACAAGTTTTCCTATAACACTTATCCTTAGTTATGTCTTAATCGTCATTAAGGTGTTACTAGGTGTGATTAACCAAGAGTAGTCTTCTAGTGACCAAAACTCCTTTGGGTATGAAGAAGGCAACTATTCTAAGCATGTTTAAACAAGTTTCATAAATTATAGATGCTCTGAAGTGGTCGAACTAAAGTCGGTGGAAATTAGAGCAGAACCTTTTACGGTTGACCCAGGGTTAACCATGGAGTCGACCGTGCACGCCTGGTTTCATAAACCAGGGTGCAAGGTTCCACGGTGTGACATGCGGTCGACCGTGGACCTAATCGTGTAGCTTACATTTTTCTTTTAAGCTTTGTTTAATTTTGGTCTTTTGCTAAAGTAAGCGTGGATTAGTGAACTTGTATATTTATGTCAAGATGTCTACCATCACCTTCTAGTTATGTGCATATACCATCATCAAAACACTTATTGTTATGGGTTAAGATTAGTATAGAAATTTAGCATAATCCCACATTAACCCACATTCTCCCTCAACAGTTTGGAGATGATTAAGCTTAAAGAACAACTTGACATTTACTATCATAATGTCCAAAAAGATGAGTGATTTGCTACCTTGATTGGTATTGCTAACCTTACTAGATTAATGTTGGAAACAAGGAAACATTTATCTTTTCCTTTAGTTTATTGGTTATATAAAGTTTGCATTAGTCTTGCTAGTTGTGACAGCAACGGTTGATAGGTGCTTTCGTCGATGAAAATTGTAAAGCCAAATTTAGGCAATCGTATTGGGGAGGAGTTTTTGAATGCTTGTTTAATTTGTGCAGTCGAAAAAGAAGCTATCGCGCCAATGTTAAGACGAATATGTAATTCAATATTTCAAAAAGATGTCTTTCTATAAAGGAAAAGTATAGTTTTTGTGACTTTTTTAGCATATTTTGTGCAGTTTTTTACAGGGTATTGTGCAATATTTTGGGAGGTATTGTGCAAAATTTTGGGTAGATTTTGCACACTTTTATTTCTATTTTTTTGGTTGTTTAACTACTCGGTTTTTGCAGTTATTTTGTTGTATTTGAGATGCTTTTTGTTCGTGTAAGTAACTAGAGGATAGTTACTTAGTGGTTTCTTAAAAAATTTCGATGTGTTTAACATTCTGAGTATAAGTTTTAAGCGTGGAAATGTTAGTGTTTGTTAATGCAATAAGTAAAGAATGTAAAGTGCCACAAACACAATGATTTATAGTGGTTGGGGAGGATGTTTACTAATCCTCCTTAATCCACTCATCGAAGCATCATGTCGAGAATTTAGCTTCATTAAGCTTTTCTCTAAATTCGGTGAATATTTGATTACATCAAATGTCCTTTAATAAGCCACACCAACAATCTTTCATTCCCATCGAAAGATCAAAGCTTACTTGGTTAACTCATATCTCCAATGAAATACAGATTATTCCCACCAAAAGAATAATCAATTTTCTGAGTCCCTTTATGGAAATTAGTTACCTAAGTAATATGGTGTTCTTATTAGAAGAACAAAGCCGCTAACTTGATCACCCCAAATTAGAAGCTCACACTCACACATAATGTTATTACAAGTGATGATCTATGCTACTTCTTTGACAAATTCAAAGAAGTATCCTTCAATGCAAACTAGCTAATAATAAGAGTTAAGTGCTTAGTTTACATTGATTCTATCTTGGGTAGAAGATAGAATGTCCCTCTAGCTAATCGAATATCTTTGGATGTGAAATGAAGCACAATGTGATCTAGCTGAATTTAAATGAAGCTTTGGAGGGCTCAGGCATCTTTCAAGCTTTGATTATGTCTTATTTTCATAGGTGAAGAGATAAATTTGACATATGTCTAACGGTCATGTTCGCGGTCGACTGTAGCAACGACTGTTTGCAATAGTCCAAATAAAAATAGCCGTTTAAGTAACGGTTCTTTTTCTTTAAATGTGTCGGACTGTTGGTGAATTAGTGTTACCTACAGCAAGTGTGCAATAGCTTAAACAAATGCTTTAGGCTTAAAGTGTTTGAATTATCTTGGACTTAGCTTTATGAAAGCCACTTGCCACAAGTCTTTTTTTTGTTAGAATTTCATCATGAATACTAATTAAGCTAAGTTCACATTTGGATCATAACCAATTTATAATTTAAACATTGGTCAAAAGCCAACTGTTTGAGTTAGTTTGACAAAGCAATTTTTGCTTTAATCATAAATTCGATATTATCAACAAACGGTTAGAGTTAGTTTGACAAAGCAATTTTTGCTTTAATCATAAATTCGATATTATCAACAAACGGTTATATGCATTATGCTTTGACTTTAAACATAAGCACATAGTTAGTCTCATAATCCTAATTGAGTTATATGTATTAGTCATTTATGCATTAAGTGTGACAAGATTAATCACATGTTAATGACTACGGGTTAGGCATATTGAGATTACATACTTAAACCAACATTCATTCGTTGTTAGTAATTAAGCAGGAAACATATATTGATCATTTAAATTTAGAGGAAATAGCATGCATAGATCGTGTAGGCATTAAGCAGAAATCATGTTCATAGTATTTTAAGATGCAAGCACATATGATTTAGCTTAATAAGTAGCATGCAATTTGCTTGTTTCTAATCATTTAATCATGTATTCTTATAAGCACATAGATTAGCTCACTTAGATCAACATTTATGTTTGACAAAACTATGTTCTTAAAATGTTAGGCAAGTAATGTCGTATGGTTTTTTCTTGGTTTATCATGTCTTTATTCAAGTACTTTTACTTGAGAGAGTTTGATTTCAATAAATCAATAAAGACATGAATTAGGATTGTTACAAGTTATCAAACCATATTATATATTTTATAACGTAATTCCATATTATTCTATCTTAGGATAAGTATTATATTAAGCACGTATATTTGTAACAATTGTGCTAGACATATTATCTAATTATGTTAAATAACGATTTAGTCACGTATTAGCTAATCATGGTAGTTTCTAAGCATATGGCAGTTAACTTCATGGTGCAACTAATCATGACAATTTCTAAGCATGAAGCAACTACTAATGTTAATGTCTAAGCACATATAAACTAATCTCAAAGCACATTAATGTTCAAAGCAACACATAAATCAACACATTTTGACTTAAATTCGTGTTTAACCGAGGAGGACGGTGTTCAACTACCCGAGTCGGTCAAAGGTTCAAGCGAGTACTGCAAAGAAGAAAACTATCAACATAAATTTAGAAGAAGAGGAAGAAGAAGCCGTTGATGAGGTCATGAAAATCGATGATTTTGGCGACGATTTTATCGCCAAGGTGGTAGCCCGAGGCAATATTTGCGATGGCGGTACCTTCAGATGATCTTGACGATGCCCGTCTCTTATTATTATTCGAGGCGACTGAAAATTTGGGGTAACGTAGTACTACCGAGTTGGATGATATGAATAGTTGACTTTGCAAATAGAGTTGGATAAATAAAAAGATTATATGCCAAAGCCTTTAGGTCCCGATTTCCTGGAACCCGAAGAGCTGGGTCCGTTGACTGGCCCGACCTGACCCAGAAGAGGTCAAATGAGACGTGGTAGGCCCAGGAGGGACTTCCAAACGGACATCCTCGTAGGCGAATCTAGGTGTAAGCCCGTGGGGTCACAGGACACCACTAGTTCAAAAATTTTTAGTGAAAACACCCGTTAAATTATATAGGACACCACTAAATTTAATTGGAGGACTCCATATATTTTTCAAATTCATAGTTTTTCTTTTAAATTGTATAGGACATTACTAAATTAACTATTATGACCCCATTTATTTTTTAAATTTGTAGTTTTTTTAAATTATACTACCATTAAAATAGCATTCATATATAATTAGTACTTAACAAATTTTCGGGAACCATTGAATTATAATCCTGAAATCGCCACTGGACATCCTTCCCATGTTGGTTTCACTTTTGAGGCACGAAGTAACCGAAGTTATTCAAATATTCGGTGGGTTAATGAAAGCGACAGGGCATACTTGGAACGTCGGATTGACTAGGAGGAACATAACGCGGGGAAAACGGAAGTCTGTTGCAGTGTCTATTGAGCCATCTATTGCCGTCTCCCCGCCACCGCCGCCGCCGTCATTATCGAAGGTGGTGGGTTTGGAGGAAAGAAGTTTAACAGAGTGGGGTAAGACGACTAGATGACCTAGAAGACAACAATGTGCTGTGGGTAGTAGCTCTGTGGCTGTTCAGTTAAAGTAATTTTTGTGTATTTAAAATTTTTTTTTTTACATTAAATTTACATGAACTCTGAATTATACAGAGGAAGGTAAAAGCCAATATTAGGGAAGCTGATTTGTAGGTTGTTAAGAGTGAAATTGTTGTTGGGAATTATTGCCATTATACATGTCTATTAGTCTTATGGTTCAATGGCACATGGCCTTTCAAAAGTTCAAACGAAAATCAAAAAATCAAAAAAAGGTACAGAACGTGAAAACTAATCTTGTCCGTCAAACTTTTTGATCAACAGACACAATAATTAAAGCATTAATGTAATAAAGTGAATATTCAATATTATCCATTAAATATTTTGATCTGACTTTCTTGATTATCTCGTATATTCGCATCTCTCAAACGAGTACAAAGAAGATGATGATGATGCCATTAAAATGACATTATTAATAGTGATTATTGACAGTGGAAGACAACGATGGTGATGATGATGGTCTACAAGTCGATGAGTGAAAGAATATGCATGTTCCGATGATGTGGCTTGTTGAAACCGATAATTATCTAATTTCTTTCAAACCTTGATCGCAATTTTTCCTTCAACGTTTTGGGTACGTTTGGTATGTGAAGAAGACGACTAATCAATATGACGCTGATAAAGTATATGATAACGGCGATGATACGAATATCACGCACAAATCTCCATCATTCACATGCATGTGCACATGACAAGATTTTAAACGGGGCTTAAGCCCACCAAACCAGTGTCTTCAAATGTGCTCACCATTTTAAACGTAGAACCAATAGTGACTCTTTAACGGCTTTCATTGTGGTGATGGATAATGTGGAGGGTGTTCAAAAGGACACCGTTTGTAATTCTATAGTACCATTGTCGGAATCGGTTCAAGGTAAAAGGCCGAGAAAAGAAACTAAAAAGAAGATGACTTATGAAGAGGAGATGGATGTGTTTGGCGACTTTATCAAAGACGCTTGAGCATTTATGGTTCGTATGATGAAGGTTGTCTTTTTTGGTCTTTAGATGATTGGTAATCTCTCGGTTCCCGATTAGATTGGCCTTCATCTTTTTTTCTTTGTTGTGTCGTGTTTTTTTTGCCTCCTAGGTTCTTTCGTTAGAAGTTTGCGGTTACGAGATTTGTTTTAGGTTTTGTTTTATCTTGCTCGGGTTTCTCGGTTTGTAAGTTGTAGGTGATCAATCCTAGATTAAAGATACTTAATTAAGGATTAAGTGCAATGAGATTAAGATTGTGGAATGGGATGTTTGATGATTGTTTTGGGCCCTGATGATCTTCTTTTACTTTATCAATCAAGTGATCAACTGTAACATCCCGCCTCTTTCCGTTTACTTTCCGTCTATTTAATTAAAAGCCCGTTATATAATTATAACATCTTCCGTTAATACGCGTTTTAAAATATTTCATTTAGGTAATTCATGCACCCGCTTTAAACTTGAGGGACCAATGTTGCCAAGTGACCAAAGATGTGACTAGGTCAAATGGTCAACTTCTTCCTCATCCATTCATTCACCTCCTCTAAATCTAATACTTCAACTTTTTCTCTCAAACACCCAATACACAAATTCATCATCTAAATTCGATCTAGCAAGTGTTCATCAAAACAAATTACATATTTGAAATCCTTGCAACTTTCTCTTCGAATCCATACCAACTTCATCTCCTTTGGGTAACTTTCTAAAAACACTAGATTTTATGTTCTTGATGTTTTAGACTTATAAAATTGTTAGTTACTGTCTATGGCTCGAGTCTAACATGAATATATGATTTGTATGCTCGATCTCGTTGTTTTAGTGTAACTAGCACGAACTTGAAAAGTGTGAGTTTAATCTTGAGTTTTGGATGATTAAATGTTCTTGTTATAATAACGTTCATGTGTTAAATTTATTACTAGCATCACTAGCTTCATTTTCATGTGTAGGTTGATTAAGAAAACATCACTAACATGATTATTGATTTGGTGATTTTGGTTAGGGTTTGATAGACTTAATTATGAACTTTTAATGCATTAAATGCTTGAAAATGTTGTTTGTAAGTGTTTAGTTGTATTGTATGCATAATTACCTACGAAACGGCGTATTATATGTGTACATTCAATTCCCGAATGATCAATGTGCATTTATGAACTTGGATGTAATTACTGACGAAAATTTAATGTGGGTTTTGGTTGTTATAAATGTCGAATTGATTGATAAAATGTGTTTAGTTGCATTCCTCGTAAAAATACCTTTCCGGTGATATAAGATGCATGTTTTGA
Organism: Rutidosis leptorrhynchoides; assembly: GCF_046630445.1. Classification (NCBI taxonomy): domain Eukaryota; kingdom Viridiplantae; phylum Streptophyta; class Magnoliopsida; order Asterales; family Asteraceae; genus Rutidosis; species Rutidosis leptorrhynchoides. The sequence continues at coordinate 143,251,732 of NC_092342.1, forward strand.
ATGTTTTCGGATCATAAAATGTGTTTGATTAAAGTTTGGTTCATGCACTTGTGAAAATTCAGCTACTACAACTGATCAGGTGTTTGGACGCCTTCCAAACATTTGGGACGCCCTCCAGCCCTTCACATCTGGACGCCGTCCAAATAAACTATCAGATTCTGCTTTATTTGGTCAATTATCGTTTAATTCTAACTATGCTATCCACCTCCTATTAACATGTAACTTGTTCTAACATGCTCATATGTGATTATAAAACTCAGAAAAATTGTCTGAGACCCGACCCGAACGTGTTGACTTTTTCGTTGACTTTGACTTGACCAAAGTTGACTTTTATCCAAACTTAACCAAATATTTATGCAATCGTTCTAGCATACTTTTATACTTGTATCTTGCATGAAATTTGACAACGTGATTCACATGCTACGAAATTGAGTCGTAACGAGCCATAGGACTAATTGAACACTTTGACCGACCGTGTTTACTGATATTAATACAACCTATTTGTTTAGGTCAAGATTAGTATTCGTTCTTGCACACGTTACTTTGTGAAGTACATTTATATTCGTGCAATCAAGGTGAGATCATAGTCCCACTTTTACTCTTTTAAACTAACATTTGGGATGAGAAAACATAAACGTTTTGTTTTAAAAAGTGAACACAAGTACGGAAACAAACATTCTATGTACGAGTTAGAACAAAAATTCTCAATTCGATTATCATTAGTTACACTTGCCGGGTGTAAGCGAGAACTTATGTTGTATGGCCATATGGGTTTGACAAACCCTCATTCGGACGGTTCGCTACCGTTATGCGGATGAAATATATTTTCGAGAATAAGTGTATGTTCTAACACTATGTGGTGGGGTAACGTTAGTTAAGCCTTGATAATTGGGTGCTCGTGATAACCATTTTTAGAATGATCATACTATTACTCCAACGTTATAAAATCTTGTGGTTCAACTTACTTACTTACGTATTCACTTATTAAACCTATGATTTCACCAACCTTTTTCGTTGACAGTTTTCTATATGTTTTTCTCAGGTCCTTGAACGATATGTGTTACATGCTTCCGCACTCTATTTTTGATACTTGCTTGGATGTCGAGTATACTTGCATACATGGAGCATCTTTTGACTTTACATTAAATCGTGTCGCATAGGTTTCATTTGTACTTAAAAATGTTGTATCGTATTAGTCGTTGAACTACTTTGTAAACTTTGAAACATCTTTACATATGAAATGAATGCGACATATTTTGGTCAAACGTTGTTTTAAAGACTTATGACCACGTAACGGGACCTAAGTAGACGGCGCCGTCAATGACAATTTTGTCGGGTTGCTACAGATGGTATCTGAATCTTGGTTGTAGGGATTTAGAGTTCATTGGTGTCAACCCCGAGTCATATATACATTAGTGAGTCTAGACAACAATCGGCATATAGACTTGAAGTAGGAATTACTTGACTACTTGTGCATTTATATTCGAACTCTTCTATTCGTATCTAACTCTTATTTCATCTAAATCTCACGTAGTTTAATTTGATTGACACGCCACCTTGACTTTATGAGGTAATGTCGAATGCACATATGAATTAGGGTAATATAATTTCCGGGATTATACTACGGTGACTGATATGGACGTTCCGACATTATAAAATTAAGAATTTAGGGCGAGTCAAGGAAAATTTCTATCTATCTTTATTTCATATCACGATTAGTATTGTTGGGGATACTAATCAACGATATTCTTGTGTCTTGAAGGAACAATGCCTCCTCGCCGAGTCCCACGCATTGAAACTCCCAAACAAGTTCTTCAACGAATGATAGCCACCGTCGTAAATGCAGCCATGGCCGGTCACTCTTCCAACAATAATAACAATAACAACAACCACAACAACAACAACAATGGAGCCGGTAACTCAAACGAGGGATGCTCCTACAAAGCTTTTGTGACGACCCAGAAATTTTCGACCAAATTTAAACTTAAATTTGGTATGATTTCGACATGATAAGTAAAGTCTATTAAATTGAATTTCAAAATTTTTGAACTATTTCATATATCCATTTAGTCTTCGACTGTTCTCGATGATTCACGAACAACTGTTTGTAAATAAAAATGTATATATATGTATGTATGTATGTATATATATATATATATATATATATATATATATATATATATATATATATATATATATATATATATATATATATATATATATATAAGGTAAATATTTAAAATAATTTGAAATAATAAAAAAATATATAATTTAGTCATTAGAGTCAGATATGTAAAAATATATATACATGATAAGTAGATGTGATTAATCTAACTAAATATATATGATTTCTTTACATAATTAATATTTGATGTAATTTGTGAAGAATATAAATATTATATGTCAAAATGTATAATAGTTATTAGGAAATAACATAATATCTTAAATAAATATAAAACGTTATTAATATGTTCATATTTACATGAATGGTTATAATATAATTAAGATGTAAACACATATAATATTATATAATGTATTAAAGGGTGTAAATATTAAATATTCAAAATATTATCATATAATATATATTGTATAAATATTAAATATTACATAATTAATAATACGTGAAACTAATATATTCAATAAAATTACAAGTTAAGAATATGGTAGCTATAGTAATAGTATTATTACTTTCTTTATTATCATTAGTAATATTTTTAATATCATTATTACTTATTATTATTAACATTAATATAATTATTAATATTGTTATTAATGTTACTAGTATTATCAAGATATTATTACCATTTTTTATCTTAAACAATATTATTAATATTATTACAAATAAAATTGTACCAATAATAAAATTATTAATTATTATTATTATTATTATGATATCTATTAATTATTAAGGTTATTAATTATATAAAATAAAAACAAATATAAACAAAAATCTATTTCATATCATTATCTAATTCGCATTATTTTATGTACTAATTAAAGATTTTGTCGACTAAAAAAAACGAATTCAATTAGAAATCCTTCTCAACTTGTTTTTTATTTATTTATATAGTACAACCTGATTGAATTTTATGTCAATTTCTTGTTATCCGTCCAAATCAGGTTTCAATACAAACAAACCTGATCACTGCTCCAAATATTCGTTTACAACCTATATACAATACTATCCCTTCACAGCAATTAGAATTAAAGACAGAAAAACAAAGAAAAAAATAACCCGACACCCTGTTCTTTACCTTTTTAGCCAAGACTAGATTTCGAAATCAAATGTAAAATGTAATAATGCAAGATTGTTAGTAATTCACCAAGAAAACTTCCTGTAAAATTTTAGAATTCAATTCCTTGAATTGAATTCTAATTTTGGAGTCAAAATTTACAAAACAAAAGTCAACCGTCTGTTCTTCATCAAAATTTGGATTCATTTTTGTGTTTCAAGTTAAATTGATGACTCATAGAGTTTCCAGGAACGATTTTCAAACTATTTTGTGTTGAAACTTTTTGCCAAAACAGCCTAAAAATTTGAAATGGATTCCGTGTTCATCGTCACTGCACAGGTCCCTTTATTTTATTTAAATTGTCTGTTTTGATTGAGTTAATAAATCCCAAATGGTTTCTGTATGTTTTGAAAATCCTAAAATTTATTAAAACAAACTTTTGGTTGATAGTTGATTCTCTGGTCGATTTAGTTACTGAGTTGAAGAAGAAAAAGTAAACAGGCGAGTAAATGGTTTAAGTAAAAGAAACTATGTTTTAATCCAGATAAACAGAAATGGTGCGGTGGTTAAGGAGTTGTTTGGTTATTCGGGAGGTCGCGGGTTCGAGTCCCGGCAGGGACATTCTTTTTGACTGTTTTCTTAAAGGTAGCAATCTAATTATTTTTATTATTATTATTATCATGAATTATTATTATTGTTGTTATTATTATTTTTATTAGATATATTATTTAATGTTATTATTATTATCATTATTCTAATTATTATTATTAACCTAATTACTAGTAAGATTAACACTATTATAACTACAAATATAATAAGTATTATTATTATTATTAATATGATTAAGATTGTTGTTATTAGTAATATATAATCATTTATATTGTTAGAATATTATTGTATTATTAATATTAGTATCATTATTATAACTTCAAAGATGTTAAACATATTAATAACATAAATATATAATAAAAGACAATATGTTAAAGATTATAGAAATTAGTTATAAATATACGAATACAAGTAAATATTATGGTTATAAATACAAATTAATGTATTAAGAAACTATAGTTGTTATCAAAGAAACTTGACACGAAGATTATAATTTTCATGAATATGAGTATTATTATTATTACTATTATGAAAATAATAAAACTTATTAGTATTTTCATTAATATTAGTATTAATATCATTTTAAAATTTTTATTATTAATAATATTGATATAAGCATTATTATTAGTATTAGCATTTTCGTTAACATGAAAATCATTAACAAGTACTATTGTTATCGAAAATTAATATAACTATTAATAAAAGTATCAATACTTTAGATTTATATTTTTATAAAACTATTATTAATACTATCACTAACATTATTAGTACCATGAAAATTGTTATTATTATCAGCATAATTACTTCAAAGTTATTGTAACTAGTATTTTGTAAACAAAAAGAGTAATTACATAAAAGTATATATAATATACATATCTTAACTATATTAATATTTTATATACAAAATAAATACATTTAATTAAATAATGAAATATATATAAGTTATTAATATAAAAAATTATATCACTAATAATAATATATATATTTATTCAATTACGATTATATATATTAATGAATATACAAATAATATAGGTTCGTGAATCCGAGGCCAACCCTGCATTGTTCGATATAGTCATATGTATTTTTACTACAAAATACATTAGGTGAGTTTCATTACTCCCTTTTTATATATATTTTTGGGCTGAGAATACATGCGCTGTTTTATAAATGTTTTACGAAATAGGCACAAGTACTAAAACTAATACTATGTGGGTTTAAACCAGAAATATACCCTTAGCTTGGTAACATTAAACTACTTGTCTATGTACGATAGGCGCGAATCCTAAAGATAGATCTATTGGGCCTGACAAACCCCATCCTGACTATGGGACGCTTTAGTACTTCGAGGTTATTTTAAACACACCTGATTTGGTGTACTTCAGAGGGTAAAACATGAACGTTAAGGCTTGTTACTGGTTACCTACAACTTATAGAATACTTTTATACACTTCCGAGTGTACATATATTTATAAACGGAAATCTTATGGTCTATTAATATATTGAAATGATTGTTATGATAAACCTATGAACTCACCAACCTTTTGGTTGACACTTTTAAGCATGTTTATTCTCAGGTATGAAAGAAATCTTCCGCTGTGCATTTGCTCATTTTAAAGATGTTACTTGGATTCATTCATGACATATTTAGGTCAGTACCTCGCAATGGGACCAAATGTTGATGACTTCGTCCAGATGGATTAGGACGGGTCGTCACAGTTGGTATCAGAGCGGTGGTCTTAGCGAACCAGGTCTTACATTAGTGTGTCTAACTGATAGTTGTCTAGATACATTAGTGAGTCTGGACTTCGACCGTGTCTACATGTCAAAAGTTTTGCTTATCATTTCGTGTCAAAAATTATCTGTTTATCATCCTAAGTCTAGACATGTCCTACTGCCTCTATTGCATAGAAAGTGTATAGATAAATTCATATCTTAGCGTATCTGTTATTGTTACCTTTGCCTGACAGCTTCCGTAGATTCCTCCTTAACTTATGAGATTTTAGTATTATATATGCATATGTAAACTATGTATTGCAGGATACTAATCTACACCCTATAATCTATTTCTTATTGAAAATCCTTTATCGGATCGTACGAGATGAATCCCTTAACCAGTTCGAGTCCCTCAAATTCCGATAACTATTCTGATAGTTATTCCGACAGCTATTTCGATATGGATTTCCACTCGAACTCCGAAAGCAGTGTAACCGGAATGGAGTAACCAATCAGCCATCCCTAATTCATCCGATGGGTTCGTAGTCGACTAAACCAACAGATACAAGAAGAAAGCGATCCTTTCCATTCCACCAACCGAATTTACCTCTTGGCGATAGACATGAAACAGTTACCGGTGAACCTGTTTGTAATACTATTTTCTCTCTCATTTTCCGAATATCTCGCCATGATTATATTCTATCCACAATTCTAAACCTTATCCATCCGCTCGTTCCGACCGACAATCATCCCAGAATAATAGAAGAAGTTAGCGAACTTCGCGCTCGAAAAAAAATAAATTTGGAGAATATGGTGCAAAATGTACCAGCTTCAGCAACATCACCGGCACCAACAGTACCATTAGTAACAACACCAGTACCATCAACAATCCATGCCTCAACATCTTATTCTGTACCTCGAGTATAATCATCGTTCTACGTATCGTTCTACATCAATTATCTTCGTTTTTCATGGCGATTATGTAATCTCTAGAGATTATGTATTCTAGTTATAACGGTAAATCAAATGAGATTAATCTTATATTAACTCATTAAATCCATGATTATATCTGAAGAAAATATATATGTATATATGTTTTCATAAAGATTGTAATTAAAAATTCTTTTGTACAAACTGTTAATGATGAAAATATTTTAACGGGTAGGTAATACCCGAGAAATATTCAGATTTCACATTAATAAGTTACAATGTACATTCTTCGAAGCTGATTCAACAGTCGTTTACTATCCTACTTACATCCACTAATATACAAATCCGTTCACCACAGAATAACCATATTCATCCAATTTCATATTTGGATTTTGATTTATCAGAATCCAACAAGTGGCATAATGAAGAAAAACATTTGACAAAATAAAATTTGTTAGAAACAAACAAATTAACTATGAGGAATTTTGTTAAGAATCAACGCTAACTATTCCTAGCTAACTGTTCCTAGCTAACTGATTACATTTTATTTATCGCAGTTTTTTATCGCAATTTAATTATCGCAATTTTAATTATTGTCATTTAAATTCTGTTATTTACTTTACGCATTTAATATATCGTCATTTAATTTCTGTTATTTATATTACGCACTTTAAATATTGGGACACGTATACAAGGTTTTGACATATCATATCGACACATCTATATATATTATTTGGAATCACCATAGACACTCAATATGCAGTAATGATTGAGTTCTCTATACAGGGTTGAGGTTGATTCTGCAATAATATATATAGTTTGAGTTATGATCGAGTCTGAGACATGTACAAGGGTCACGATACGTATTAATTAATTCAAATATTATACATTAAATTATATATTAATTATTGGACTGTCAACTGTGGACTATCGACTGAGGACCAACATTGGACAATTAAAATGAATTAAAATATTGATTATAACATATGAAACTAAACAATTCTTTAAGTTTGCCACTTGATCTCATCTTAAGCCTCATTTGTATCTTGACGATTACAATCTGCGTTCAAACCTTTCATGATTCTTGAAGACACCTTAATCGAGAGGATGAACCAACAACACTTCATCTACGGAAGGAAAGATTTATGCATATAGTTATGCACCTGAAAAACTCTCGAAAACTGAGTAAACATTTAACACGTAGTTGTGCTAATTCCTTTAGTGTTATTATTACCGAAAATAACTTTGCAACTCCTGTTCGAGATAGCCAATTTTGTCACAGCTCTAGCAAGTCAACTTCGACTTTTCATTCGAAGTAGCCTTACTATAATCCTGATATATACAATTACCCTTTTGATACCGGAGAATTCTTTTATATTCCACCATATTACCAGCAGACGTACCAGCAGCCTCGTTGCTTTTTGGCTTAAATTTCTCTGACAAATCATTATATTTATTCATTAAAACCATATCATATACTCATCTGCATCTTGTAACAAGAACTGCCATAACAATTACCGGGAATCAGCAATCAGTACTTTGAAAACTCACATCATATCTACATCAACAGTTATATGTATGACATTTATCTCTTAGAATTATGATTTCTCATTCTGAAATTCTGAAAAGCACTCAGTCACAAATCAATACTCTGAATGTTGAAAAAGCTGAATGAAGCAGCAGAAACCATAGATAACCGTAAATGACCTTAATCATCAAAAGTTTGATGATAAAGAATAGTATGTTGGAAAAGCTCAGAAAAGTTGGAACTGGAAACCGGATTGAGCAAACCATGAAGAAGACTCTGAACAAATCACAAGGACTAAACCTGCCTTCAAAAAATCTAAATGATTCAGCATCTGTTGAAACCTTTAGCGAATACCTTGCTCCATAATCGCTCTAAATCATCGTGAATGAATTTCTTCATCACAATTTGATTCTAAAATTCTAAGATATTATTATATCTTTCATTATTAATATCCTCAATATTTCTGAAGATATCTTCATAAATATTCTCGTTCGATATTAATTATCTCTCTGCGCTATCCGTATTATATCATAAAAGGAAAGTGTTTTAATTTCTATATTCTGCGAACCTTTGAATTTAAATTATGAATGATTTTGAAGTAGTGTTGGGAATTGATGCATGAGTTAGTATAATATAATGACACTTGATCAACGTGATTATATTACAGTAAGTCATGCTGAGTTGCTAATGAAACGTGATGATTCACAGATTATAACGTCATCATGTGCCATGTTACACGACTCTTACATTCTATCTAACCTATAAACATATCAAGAACATGTAATCTTAATAGTTCTATCTTTTCTCTTGAATTCTGGTAATTTAACCAATCAAGATCATACTATTACAATCTCTCTCTTAGAACGTTAGTCATGATCATTCGAAACTTCGTATCTACGAATTCTTGACCATTATTCGTTTGACTTAAAGTCAGAAAGAGAAAACAACAGCATGAAACTCCAAAACATAAAAGAAATGAAGAGGGTGGATTTTTAGTGAAATATCCGATAGAGAAATCAAGACAGATCACCATATTTAATCATAGGGATCTTAATTTCCTTACTCGACGAAGAATCAAATCTTTTAAATTTCGAAAATTTTCTTTACATCCCTTGAATTCCGGAATTCAACCTAGACAACGTCAAATGTTAAGATACACCTAAATTTCTAAATTCAATCATGACTAGTCAAAAGTTATGATGAAACTTGTCTTTCTCAATTCACTATTTTGTGATAACTTCACTCATACGCTTCAAGTAACCGAATCGTTTCATCTATATTACTCAATAATGATAAAACTCTATTTATCAACTCATATTTGTCATAATAACATTCTTACTGTCAGCCATGACGATCCTTATCAAATTTCGGGGACGAAATTTCTTTAACGGGTAGGTACTGTGACGACCCAGAAATTTTCGACCAAATTTAAACTTAAATTTGGTATGATTTCGACATGATAAGCAAAGTCTATTAAATTGAATTTCAAAATTTTTGAACTATTTCATATATCCATTTGGTCTTCGACTGTTCTCGATGATTCACGAACAACTGTTTGTAAATAAAAATGTATATATATGTATGTATGTATATATATATATATATATATATATATATATATATATATATATATATATATATATATATATATATATATATATATATATAAAGGTAAATATTTAAAATAATTTGAAATAATAAAAAAATATATAATTTAGTCATTAGAGTCAGATATGTAAAAATATATATACATGATAAGTAGATGTGATTAATCTAACTAAATATATATGATTTCTTTACATAATTAATATTTGATGTAATTTGTGAAGAATATAAATATTATATGTCAAAATGTATAATAGTTATTAGGAAATAACATAATATCTTAAATAAATATAAAACGTTATTAACATGTTAATATTTACATGAATGGTTATAATATAATTAAGATGTAAACACATATAATATTATATAATGTATTAAAGGGTGTAAATATTAAATATTCAATATATTATCATATAATATATATTGTATAAATATTAAATATTACATAATTAATAATACGTGAAACTAATATATTCAACAAAATTACAAGTTAAGAATATGGTAGCTATAGTAATAGTATTATTACTTTCTTTATTATCATTAGTAATATTTTTAATATCATTATTACTTATTATTATTATCATTAATATAATTATTAATATTGTTATTAATGTTACTAGTATTATCAAGATGTTATTACCTTTTTTTATCTTAAACAATATTATTAATATTATTACAAATAAAATTGTACCAATAATAAAATTATTAATTATTATTATTATTATTATGATATCTATTAATTATTAAGGTTATTAATTATACAAAATAAAAACAAATACAAACAAAAATCTATTTCATATCATTATCTAATTCACATTATTTTCTGTACTAATTAAAGATTTTGTCGACTAAAAAAACGAATTCAATTAGAAATCCTTCACAACTTTTTTTTATATTTATATAGTACAACCTGATTGAATTTTATGTCAATTTCTTGTTAGCCGTCCAAATCAGGTTTCAATACAAACAAACCTGATCACTGCTCCAAATATTCGTTTACAACCTATATACAATACTATCCCTTCACAGCAATTGGAATTAAAGACAGAAAAACAAAGAAAAAAATAACCCGACACCCTGTTCTTCACCTTTTTAGCCAAGACTCGATTTCGAAATCAAATGTAAAATGTAATAATACAAGATTGTTAGTAATTCACAAAGAAAACTTCCTGTAAAATTTTAGAATTCAATTCCTTGAATTGAATTCTAATTTTGGAGTCAAAATTTACAAAACAAAATTCAAACTATTTTGTGTTGAAACTTTTTGCCAAAACAGCCTAAAAATTTGAAATGGATTTCGTGTTCATCGTCACTGCACAGGTCCCTTTATTTTATTTAAATTGTCTGTTTTGATTCAGTTAATAAATCCCTAATGGTTTCTGTATGTTTTGAAAATCCTAAAATTTATTAAAACAAACTTTTGGTTGATAGTTGATTCTCTGGTCGATTTAGTTACTGAGTTGAAAAAGAAAAAGTAAACAGGCGAGTAAATGGTTTAAGTAAAAGAAACTGTGTTTTAATCCAGATAAACAGAAATGGTGCGGTGGTTAAGGAGTTGTTTAGTTATTCGGGAGGTCGCGGGTTCGAGTCCCGGCAGGGACATTCTTTTTGACTGTTTTCTTAAAGGTATCAATCTAATTATTTTTATTATTATTATTATCATGAATTATTATTATTGTTGTTATTATTATTTTTATTAGATATATTATTTAATGTTATTATTATCATTATTCTAATTATTATTATTATTAACCTAATTACTAGTAAGATTAACACTATTATAACTACAAATATAATAAGTATTATTATTATTAATATGATTAAGATTGTTGTTATTAGTAATATATAATCATTTATATTGTTAGAATATTATTGTATTATTAATATTAGTATCATTATTATAACTTCAAAGATGTTAAACATATTAATAACATAAATATATAATAAAAGACAATATGTTAAAGATTATAGAAATTAGTTATAAATATACGAATACAAGTAAATATTATGGTTATAAATACAAATTAATGTATTAAGAAACTATTGTTGTTATCAAAGAAACTTGACACGAAGATTATAATTTTCATGAATATGAGTATTATTATTATTACTATTATGAAAATAATAAAACTTATTAGTATTTTCATTAATATTAGTATTAATATCATTTTAAAATTTTTATTATTAATAATATTGATATAAGCATTATTATTAGTATTAGCATTTTCGTTAACATGAAAATCATTAACAAGTACTATTGTTATTGAAAATTAATATGACTATTAATAAAAGTATCAATACTTTAGATTTATATTTTTATAAAACTATTATTAATACTATCACTAACATTATTAGTACCATGAAAATTGTTATTATTATCAGCATAATTACTTCAAAGTTATTGTAACTAGTATTTTGTAAACAAAAAGAGTAATTACATAAAAGTATATATAATATACATATCTTAACTATATTAATATTTTATATACAAAATAATTACATTTAATTAAATAATGAAATATATATAAGTTATTAATATAAAAAAATTATATCACTAATAATAATATATATATTTATTCAATTACGATTATATATATATTAATGAATATACAAATAATATAGGTTCGTGAATCAGAGGCCAACCCTGCATTGTTCGATATAGTCATATGTATTTTTACTACAAAATACATTAGGTGAGTTTCATTACTCCCTTTTTATATATATTTTTGGGCTGAGAATACATGCGCTGTTTTATAAATGTTTTACGAAATAGGCACAAGTACTAAAACTAATTCTATGTGGGTTTAAACCAGAAATATACCCTTAGCTTAGTAACATTAAACTACTTGTCTATGTACGGTAGGCGCAAATCCTAAAGATAGATCTATCGGGCCTAACAAACCCCATCCTGACTATGAGATGCTTTAGTACTTCGAGGTTATTTTAAACACACCTGATTTGGTGTACTTCAGAGGGTAAAACATGAACGTTAAGGCTTGTTACCGGTTGCCTACAACTTATAGAATACTTTTATACACTTGCGAGTGTACATATATTTATAAACGGAAATCTTGTGGTCTATTAATATATTGAAATGATTGTTATGATAAACCTATGAACTCACCAACCTTTTGGTTGACACTTTTAAGCATGTTTATTCTCAGGTATGAAAGAAATCTTCCGCTATGCATTTGCTCATTTTAAAGATGTTACTTGGATTTATTCATGACATATTTAGGTCAGTACCTCGCAATGGGACCAAATGTTAATGACTTCGTCCAGATGGATTAGGACGGGTCGTCACAGCTTTCATGGGGTTCAAACCTAATACTTTCGATGGGACTGGAGGACTGGTTGCTCTCACTCGATGGTTTGAGCAAACGGAAGCCGTTTTTAGCATAAGCGGTTGCCGGGACCAAGAAAAGGTTAAGTATTCCACCCACACTTTTGTCGGTATCGCTCTCATGTGGTGGAACACGTATGTACAATCGGTAGGTACCGATGAAACCCACGCTCTCTCTTGGTCTGACTTAAAGGAAAAGATGATCACCGAATACTTTCCGCGCGAAGAGATTCGAAGGCTTGAAAGTAAGCTAAAAAGTTTGAAAGCGGTCGGAAACGACCTCAACGCTTATAATCAATGGTTTTCCGAGCTAGCTCTAATGTGTCCAAACCTTGTAAATCCTGAGACCCTACGAGTCGAACTTTATATGGATGGCCTTCCTAAGAGCATCAAACACGGGGTAATGTCATCCAAACCCGCCAATCTACAAGAAGCTTTAAAGATGGCCCGCCAATTGATTGAAACGGTGGATGAAATCGTAGTACCGGTATCTAAGGCTGAGGATAAATCGGGTGGCAACAAAAGAAAATGGGAAGCCACTCAATCAAGCAACTACAACAACAACAACTTCACCAAAAAGCCTTTCACCTCCGATGGCAAGAAAAGTTATGCCGGAACCAAACCTTTTTGCAACAAATGCCACAAGCATCACTTTGATGAATGTGGCAAGCTAATTTGCCACCCATGCCAAGGAAGTGGTCATATGGCTAATGATTGTAGGAGTGCCGCCACCGCTGCTCGAAAGGGGCCCGATGCATCAAAGACGGTCACTTGTTACGAATGTGGAAACAAGGTAACTTTAGAAATGCATGCCCAAAGAAGAAAGATAACCTCAATACGTGTGGCCGAGCTTTCAACATTAACACCGAGGAAGCCCGAGATGACAATGAACTAGTCACGGGTACGTTTCTTCTCAACAATTCTTATGTCTCTTGCTTATTCGATTCGGGTGCCAATAAGAGTTTTGTATCCAAGACTTTGACTCATTCTTTTAGCACTCCACCACTTCCACAGGATACTACTTATACCATTGAAGTGGCCAACGGGAAACTATTGAGTGCCGACAAATTTTACCGGGGGTGTACGTTAAACTTAATGGGTAAAGAGTTTGAAATTGACTTGATACCTATAGAACTAGGGAGCTTCGATGTAATAATTGGTATGGATTGGTTAGCTAAAACGAAATCTCACATCCTTTGCGATCTTAAAGCTATTCAAATTCCTATCGAGAATGGTGAACCCGTGATTGTCTATGGCGATAAGGGTTGCACCGGACTCAACCTCGTCTCGTGCCTTAAAGTTGAAAAATACCTTCGTAATGGTTGTTTCGCGATCCTAGCCCACGTTAAAAAAGTTGAGACCGATGAGAAGCATATCGATGATGTGCCAATTATTAGTGACTTTTCCGATGTATTCCCCGACGAATTGTCGGGTCTTTCACCTCATCGACCGGTTGAATTCCAAATTAATCTTATTCCGGGAGCCGCACCCGTAGCACATGCACCGTATAGACTTTCTCCATCCGAAATGCAAGAATTGCAAAGTCAAATTCAAGAACTACTTGACCGTGGTTTTATCCAACCAATCCATTCACCATGGGGTGCTCCGATTTTATTCGTTAAGAAGAAAGATGGATCCCTACGAATGTGCATTGATTATCGTGAACTAACTAGATTGACGGTTAAGAACCACTATCCTCTTCCTCGTATCGATGACCTCTTTGATCAACTACAAGGTTCTTGTGTATATTTAAAAATCGATCTCCGCTCGGGTTATCATCAACTAAGGGTTAAGGGGGAAGATGTCTCCAAAACCGCTTTTCGGACTCGCTATGGTTGTTACGAATTCCTTGTCATACCATTTGATCTAACTAACACACTGGCGGTGTTAATGGATCTTATGAACCACATGTGCAAACCGTATCTCGACAAGTTCGTTATTATATTCATCGATGATATCTTGGTCTATTCTAAAAGCGAAGAAGAGCACGAACAACACCTTCGACTTGTGCTCGAACTCTTGAGACAAGAACGACTCTATGCCAAATTCTCCAAGTGTGAATTTTAGTTGAAGGAAGTTCAATTTCTCGGTCATGTCGTAAGCGACCAAGGCACAAAGGTCGATCCCGCAAAAATCGAAGCCATTAGCAAATGGGAAACCCCTACTACTCCTACTCACATTCGACAATTCTTGGGTCTCGCCGGATACTATCATAGATTCATCAAGGATTTCTCTTTGGTTGCTAATCCTCTAATTGTATTAACTCACAAGAGAAAGAAATTCATTTGGGCAACCGAATAAGAGTCCGCGTGTGACGACCCAAAAATTTCCTACCAAATTTAAAATTAACCTTTATATGTTTCTGACACGATAAGCAGAATTTGTAATGTTGAATCTCAAAAAGTTTGGAACTACATTCATGTAATCAATTACCCTTTGACCGTGTTCGACGATTCATGAACAATTATGAGTATATAGATATGTATATATAATATATAATATTAACTGAAAACATTAACAAAGTATTAGATATATGATACTTTACATGAACGTATTTGTTTCGATGTATTTATCGACAGAATTAAGAGATAATATCAAATGATTGAATTATCAGATACATTATGATATGATTACGGGCCTATGTTATGAGGTCCACTGTGATTTAAGAAATCTATTCTTTTTGACAACATTCAAAAAATGGTAAAGTGATTTATAAGTAAGAACAAATGTGTCAATTAACGGGAACTAGACAAGGGTTAGTGAAAAATCCTGTTTAATTTCCAAGGCATGTTTTATAATATTTTCCTCGTGACCTTGATAAGATAACTATGTTATCTTTCATTTTATTTAATATGAAAATAAGAACGTTGAGTGTAAATAACTTAGATGTTGGATATCGACAAGTTAAGTAACTCGACATTTTTCATTAAGATGATTTCATACGTTTATTCAACCTTTGGACTTTATCTCATGCTTCACCAACAGACTGTAATTTAAACACTTGAAACCTATTATGAATATATATAATTCTACTTTTCTAAAATGTTTTATGATATAACGATTTCCATTATTTTAACCTTTTAACAAAATGATTCTTAAATATATTTAGTTTTGGAAAACAAAATTATCATATTTATTTGATTTAGTTTCAAAAGTATAAAAAACGTTTTCAGTTTAAAAAGAACTTTATTATTAAAACGTGTAGTGACCCGAACTTTTCCATGTTTATATATATTAATTGAGATTTATATTTACATGATTAAATGTTTCCAACATGTTAAGCAATCAAACTTGTTAAGACTTGATTAATTGAAATATGTTTCATATAGACAATTGACCACCCAAGTTGATCGGTGATTCACGAACGTTAAAACTTGTAAAAACTATATGATGACATATATATGGATATATATATATAGTTAAAATGATACTATGATAATAAAACATATCATAAAGTATATTAACAATGAACTACATAGGTAAAAACAAGACTACTAACTTAATGATTTTTAAACGAGACATATATGTAACGATTATCGTTGTAAAGACATTTAATGTATATATATCATATTAAGAGATATTCATACATGATAATATCATGATAATATAATAATTTAAAATCTCATTTGATATTATAAACATTGGGTTAACAACATTTAACAAGATCGTTAACCTAAAGGTTTCAAAACAACACTTACATGTAACGACTAACGATGACTTAACGACTCAGTTAAAATGTATATACATGTAGTGTTTTAATATGTATTTATACACTTTTGAAATACTTCAATACACTTATCAAAATACTTCTACTTAACAAAAATGCTTACAATTACATCCTCGTTCAGTTTCATCAACAATTCTACTCGTATGCACCCGTATTCGTACTCGTACAATACACAGCTTTTAGATGTATGTACTATTGGTATATACACTCCAATTATCAGCTCTTAGCAGCCCATGTGAGTCACCTAACACATGTGGGAACCATCATTTGGCAACTAGCATGAAATATCTCATAAGATTACAAAAATATGAGTAATCATTCATGACTTATTTACATGAAAACAAAATTACATATCCTTTATATCTAATCCATACACCAACGACCAAAAACACCTACAAACACTTTCATTCTTCAATTTTATTCATCTAATTGAACTCTCTCAAGTTCTATCTTCAAGTTCTAAGTGTTCTTCATAAATTCCAAAAGTTCTAGTTTCATAAAATCAAGAATACTTTCAAGTTTGCTAGCTCACTTCCAATCTTGTAAGGTGATCATCCAATCTCAAGAAATCTTTGTTTCTTACAGTAGGTTATCATTCTAATACAAGGTAATAATCATATTCAAACTTTGGTTCAATTTCTATAACTATAACAATCTTATTTCAAGTGATGATCTTACTTGAACTTGTTTTCGTGTCATGATTCTGCTTCAAGAATTTCGAGCCATCCAAGGATCCATTGAAGCTAGATCCATTTTTCTCTTTTCCAGTAGGTTTATCCAAGGAAATTAAGGTAGTAATGATGTTCATAACATCATTCGATTCATACATATAAAGCTATCTTATTCGAAGGTTTAAACTTGTAATCACTAGAACATAGTTTAGTTAATTCTAAACTTGTTCGCAAACAAAAGTTAATCCTTCTAACTTGACTTTTAAAATCAACTAAACACATGTTCTATATCTATATGATATGCTAACTTAATGATTTAAAACCTGGAAACACGAAAAACACCGTAAAACCGGATTTACGCCGTCGTAGTAACACCGCGGGCTGTTTTGGGTTAGTTAATTAAAAACTATGATAAACTTTGATTTAAAAGTTGTTATTCTGAGAAAATGATTTTTATTATGAACATGAAACTATATCCAAAAATTATGGTTAAACTCAAAGTGGAAGTATGTTTTCTAAAATGGTCATCTAGACGTCGTTCTTTCGACTGAAATGACTACCTTTACAAAAACGACTTGTAACTTATTTTTCCGACTATAAACCTATACTTTTTCTGTTTAGATTCATAAAATAGAGTTCAATATGAAACCATAGCAATTTGATTCACTCAAAACGGATTTAAAATGAAGAAGTTATGGGTAAAACAAGATTGGATAATTTTTCTCATTTTAGCTACGTGAAAATTGGTAACAAATCTATTCCAACCATAACTTAATCAACTTGTATTGTATATTATGTAATCTTGAGATACCATAGACACGTATACAATGTTTCGACCTATCATGTCGACACATCTATATATATTTCGGAACAACCATAGACACTCTATATGTGAATGTTGGAGTTAGCTATACAGGGTTGAGGTTGATTCCAAAATATATATAGTTTGAGTTGTGATCAATACTGAGATACGTATACACTGGGTCGTGGATTGATTCAAGATAATATTTATCGATTTATTTCTGTACATCTAACTGTGGACAACTAGTTATAGGTTACTAACGAGGACAGCTGACTTAATAAACTTAAAACATCAAAATATATTAAAAGTGTTGTAAATATATTTTGAACATACTTTGATATATATGTATATATTGTTATAGGTTCGTGAATCAACCAGTGGCCAAGTCTTACTTCCCGACGAAGTAAAAATCTGTGAATGTGAGTTATAGTCCCACTTTTAAAATCTAATATTTTTGGGATGAGAATACATGCAGGTTTTATAAATGATTTACAAAATAGACACAAGTACATGAAACTACATTCTATGGTTGAATTATCGAAATCGAATATGCCCCTTTTTATTAAGTCTGGTAATCTAAGAATTAGGGAACAGACACCCTAATTGACGCGAATCCTAAAGATAGATCTATTGGGCTTAACAAACCCCATCCAAAGTACCGGATGCTTTAGTACTTCGAAATTTATATCATATCCGAAGGGTGTCCCGGAATGATGGGGATATTCTTATATATGCATCTTGTTATTGTCGGTTACCAGGTGTTCACCATATGAATGATTTTTATCTCTATGTATGGGATGTGTATTGAAATATGAAATCTTGTGGTCTATTATTATGATTTGATATATATAGGTTAAACCTATAACTCACCAACATTTTTGTTGACGTTTTAAGCATGTTTATTCTCAGGTGATTATTAAGAGCTTCCGCTGTCGCATACTTAAATAAGGACGAGATTTGGAGTCCATACTTGTATGATATTGTGTAAAAACTGCATTCAAGAAACTTATTTTGTTGTAACATATTTGTATTGTAAACCATTATGTAATGGTCGTGTGTAAACAGGATATTTTAGATTATCATTATTTGATAATCTACGTAAAGCTTTTTAAACCTTTATTGATGAAATAAAGGTTATGGTTTGTTTTAAAATGAATGCAGTCTTTGAAAAACGTCTCATATAGAGGTCAAAACCTCGCAACGAAATCAATTAATATGGAACGTTTTTAATCAATAAGAACGGGACATTTCAGTTGGTATCCGAGCGTTGGTCTTAGAGAACCAGAAAATTTGCATTAGTGTGTCTTATCGAGTTTGTTAGGATGCATTAGTGAGTCTGGACTTCGACCGTGTTTTCTTTAAAAATGATTGCTTAACATTTTTGTTGGAAACTATATATTTTTAACATATGAATATTATGTGATATATTAACCTCTTAACGTGTTTGATATTATTTGATAGATGTCTACCTCTAGAACAAGTCCCATTGACTCACCTAATAATAATGAAGAGTCAAATGTAAATTGGAATGATTTGTGGACTGATTCACAAGTTCCCGAAGAGGAACCGGAAGAAGAGTCGGAACCGGAAGAAGAATCGGAACCGGAAGAAGAATCGGAACCGGATGAAGAAATAGAACCGGTGGGGGAAATAATAAAACGGTTAAGTAAAAGAAAATCCTCAACCAACCGACCAAAGTTAATTATGGTCAATGGTGTTTCCGCCAAGGAAGCAAAATATTGGGAGGATTACCAATTCTCCGATGAATCGGATTCAGACGAGAATTCCGATGATGTTATAGAAATTACCCCAACTGAATTTAAAAAGGCAAAAGAAAATAATAAGGGAAAGGGCATAAAAATAGAGAAATCTAATTCCAACCCCGATGAACTTTATATGTATCGTCAACCCCCGAAGTCCTTAAGTTGTAACAATGACCCGGGAACCTCTAAACCACCAGGTTTTTCTAAACCAATGTGGACAACGATGGCTCGTATTAGGGGAACATCATATATCCCTAGAAACTTGGCAAAACGAACCAAAACCGAAGAAGAAGAAACGAGCGAGTCGGAATAAGATAGTTGTATTCGGGTGGTGTAATATATGTAATATAGTGTTCTTATGCCTTATGATATATGTAAAAATTGCTTGTATTAATAAGTATTTTTTTATGAATCTAACTCTTGTCTATTTTACAGTTTAAAAACACAAAATGGATAGACAACCCAATATTTTAAGAGACCTACCCGGAGACATGATTGATGAAATCTTGTCTAGAGTCGGCCAGAATTCTTCGGCACAACTATTTAAGGCGAGATCAGTTTGTAAGACATTCGAAGAACGTTCCAAGAATGTCTTGGTTTATAAGAGACTTTCGTTTGAAAGATGGGGGATATCACATTGGGAAACCCATAAGTTACGATGTGTTTACTTTGACGCATATATTGCGGGGAACCCAAATGCTATTTTACGCAACGGGTTAAGAAATTATTTTGACTCAATATATCCGAATATTGGACTTCGTGATTTAGAAAAAGCGGCTAACATGCAACATAAAGAAGCATGTTATGCTTACGGATTAGTAATGTTCGCTTCTCACCAAAGTGAGAACAAGAACATCGGGCTACAACTATTAAACAAAACGTTTCCACAAGTGACGGAGTCGGTAATTGGGGTAAGAAATGAGGTTTTTAGATTATTACGGGACTGTTGGACATTACGTAACCCTCGTCCCTTTGATGACGTTACAACACGCTGTCTTATCAACGGCCATAACGGTTATGTTGCACAAGACCAAGGATGGGAAGTAGTCCTAGTAAAACCAGAATGCATGACTTGTTTCTGGACGTATGAATTACGTGTCTTTATTGCCTTTGCTGAACGACTTGTGTACTAGCTAGAATTGTCTTCACAACTATCTTGTATCAAAGTTATTGTGTGCTATATTTCATGCTTTATGTAAAATAAGCGGTATTGTAAGTTTGTAAAATATTGTATAAAAGTTTGAACGCGAAATATTATTATAATCAATTTTTCATATAGAATTGTAGTAGTTGAATTGTATATTAGCTACTAAGTATGAACTTAACGGGTAGGTACTACCCGAATTTAAACTTATAAAACGCTAATATGAAGAAAAAGCTTTTATAAATGAGTTCATATTATGCTACGAAATACTATTAACTACTCTTAATATTCTGTATGATTAACTTGTTCCATTTAACTATTTTGAAGGAAATGGCACCGACTACTCGACACACCGTGAATATGAATGAAGAGGAATTCCGTACTTTTCTAGCTTCAAACATAGCCGCAGTACAGGCTGCGCTACATACCAACAATAACCTTGGATCTAGCAGTACAGGAAATCATGTAGGATGCACCTACAAAGAATTCACTGCCTGCAAACCTTTGGAATTTGATGGAACCGAAGGACCGATCGGATTGAAACGGTGGACCGAGAAGGTCGAATCGGTGTTTGCCATAAGTAAGTGTACTGAAGAGGACAAAGTGAAGTACGCTACGCATACCTTCACAGGTTCTGCGTTAACATGGTGGAATACCTATCTAGAGCAAGTGGGACAAGACGATGCGTACGCACTACCGTGGTCAGCATTCAAGCACTTGATGAACGAGAAGTACCGTCCCAGAACCGAGGTCAATAAGCTCAAGACAGAACTTAGAGGGTTACGAACCCAAGGATTTGATATTACCACGTACGAAAGACGATTCACAGAATTGTGCCTATTGTGTCCGGGAGCATTCGAAGATGAGGAAGAGAAGATCGACGCGTTTGTGAAAGGATTACCAGAAAGAATCCAAGAAGATATAAGTTCACACGAGCCCGCCTCCATACAACAGGCATGTAGAATGGCTCACAAACTAGTGAACCAGATTGAAGAAAGAATTAAAGAACAGACTGCTGAAGAGGCCAATGTGAAGCAAGTCAAAAGAAAGTGGGAGGAAAACGGTGATAAGAATCACCAATACAACAACAACAGCAATTACAACAATAATCGCAACAATTATCCCAACAATCGCAACATCAATCGCAACTACAACAAACGGCCCAACAACAACAACAACAACAACAACAACAACAACAGCAACTACAACAATCATCCCAACAACAATAATAACCGCAACAACAACAACAATCAGAAGCAACTATGCCAAAGGTGTGAAAAGAATCACTCGGGGTTCTGCACCAAATTTTGCAACAAGTGTAAAAGAAATGGTCATAGCGCGGCGAAGTGTGAGGTCTACGGACCAGGGGTTAATAGAACGAAAGGAACAAATGGTGTCGGAACGAGTAATGGCGGAGAAAGTAGTGTCGGAGCAAGTTATGCCAATGTAGTTTGTTATAAATGTGGAAAACCAGGCCACATTATTAGAAATTGCCCGAACCAGGAGAACACGAATGGACAAGGCCGTGGAAGAGTTTTCAATATTAATGCGGTAGAGGCACAGGAAGACCCGGAGCTTGTTACGGGTACGTTTCTTATTGACAATAAATCTGCTTACGTTTTATTTGATTCGGGTGCGGATAGAAGCTATATGAGTAGAGATTTTTGTGCTAAATTAAGTTGTCCATTGACGCCTTTGGATAGTAAATTTTTACTCGAATTAGCAAATGGTAAATTAATTTCAGCAGATAATATATGTCGGAATCGAGAAATTAAACTGGTTAGCGAAACATTTAAGATTGATTTGATACCAGTAGAGTTAGGGAGTTTTGATGTGATAATCGGTATGGACTGGTTGAAAGAAGTGAAAGCGGAGATCGTTTGTTACAAAAATGCAATTCGCATTATACGAGAAAAAGGAAAACCCTTAATGGTGTACGGAGAAAAGGGCAACACGAAGCTACATCTTATTAGTAATTTGAAGGCACAAAAACTAATAAGAAAAGGTTGCTATGCTGTTCTAGCACACGTCGAGAAAGTACAAACTGAAGAAAAGAGCATCAATGATGTTCCCATTGCAAAAGAATTTCCCGATGTATTTCCGAAAGAATTACCGGGATTACCCCCACATCGATCCGTTGAATTTCAAATAGATCTTGTACCAGGAGCTGCACCAATAGCTCGTGCTCCTTACAGACTCGCACCCAGCGAGATGAAAGAACTGCAAAGCCAATTACAAGAACTTTTAGAGCGTGGTTTCATTCGACCAAGCACATCACCGTGGGGAGCTCCTGTTTTGTTTGTCAAGAAGAAAGATGGTACATTCAGGTTGTGTATCGACTACCGAGAGTTGAACAAACTTACCATCAAGAACCGCTACCCACTACCGAGAATCGACGACTTATTTGATCAACTACAAGGCTCGTCTGTTTATTCAAAGATTGACTTACGTTCCGGGTATCATCAAATGCGGGTGAAAGAAGATGATATTCCAAAGACTGCTTTCAGAACACGTTACGGTCATTACGAGTTTATGGTCATGCCGTTTGGTTTAACTAATGCACCAGCTGTGTTCATGGACCTTATGAACCGAGTGTGTGGACCATACCTTGACAAGTTTGTCATTGTTTTCATTGATGACATACTTATTTACTCAAAGAATGACCAAGAACACGGTGAACATTTGAGAAAGGTGTTAGAAGTATTGAGGAAGGAAGAATTGTACGCTAAGTTTTCAAAGTGTGCATTTTGGTTGGAAGAAGTTCAATTCCTCGGTCACATAGTGAACAAAGAAGGTATTAAGGTGGATCCGGCAAAGATAGAAACTGTTGAAAAGTGGGAAACCCCGAAAACTCCGAAACACATACGCCAGTTTTTAGGACTAGCTGGTTACTACAGAAGGTTCATCCAAGACTTTTCCAGAATAGCAAAACCCTTGACTGCATTAACGCATAAAGGGAAGAAATTTGAATGGAATGATGAACAAGAGAAAGCGTTTCAGTTATTGAAGAAAAAGCTAACTACGGCACCTATATTGTCATTGCCTGAA
Source organism: Rutidosis leptorrhynchoides (assembly GCF_046630445.1). Taxonomy (NCBI): domain Eukaryota; kingdom Viridiplantae; phylum Streptophyta; class Magnoliopsida; order Asterales; family Asteraceae; genus Rutidosis; species Rutidosis leptorrhynchoides. The sequence continues at coordinate 143,275,848 of NC_092342.1, forward strand.
GGGAATGATGATTTTGTGATTTATTGTGACGCATCAAAGCAAGGTCTCGGTTGTGTATTAATGCAACGAACGAAGGTGATTGCTTATGCGTCTAGACAATTGAAGATTCACGAACAAAATTATACGACGCATGATTTGGAATTAGGCGCGGTTGTTTTTGCATTAAAGACTTGGAGGCACTACTTATATGGGGTCAAAAGTATTATATATACCGACCACAAAAGTCTTCAACACATATTTAATCAGAAACAACTGAATATGAGATAGCGTAGGTGGATTGAATTATTGAATGATTACGACTTTGAGATTCGTTACCACCCGGGGAAGGCAAATGTGGTAGCCGATGCCTTGAGCAGGAAGGACAGAGAACCCATTCGAGTAAAATCTATGAATATAATGATTCATAATAACATTACTACTCAAATAAAGGAGGCGCAACAAGGAGTTTTAAAAGAGGGAAATTTAAAGGATGAAATACCCAAAGGATCGGAGAAGCATCTTAATATTTGGGAAGACGGAACCCGGTATAGGGCTGAAAGGATTTGGGTACCAAAATTTGGAGATATGAGAGAAATGGTACTTAGAGAAGCTCATAAAACCAGATACTCAATACATCCTGGAACGGGGAAGATGTACAAGGATCTCAAGAAACATTTTTGGTGGCCGGGTATGAAAGCCGATGTTGCTAAATACGTAGGAGAATGTTTGACGTGTTCTAAGGTCAAAGCTGAGCATCAGAAACCATCAGGTCTACTTCAACAACCCGAAATCCCGGAATGGAAATGGGAAAACATTACCATGGATTTCATCACTAAATTGCCAAGGACTGCAAGTGGTTTTGATATTATTTGGGTAATAGTTGATCGTCTCACCAAATCAGCACACTTCCTACCAATAAGAGAAGATGACAAGATGGAGAAGTTAGCACGACTGTATTTGAAGGAAGTCGTCTCCAGACATGGAATACCAATCTCTATTATCTCTGATAGGGATGGCAGATTTATTTCAAGATTCTGGCAGACATTACAGCAAGCATTAGGAACTCGTCTAGACATGAGTACTGCCTATCATCCACAAACTGATGGGCAGAGCGAAAGGATGATACAAACGCTTGAAGACATGCTACGAGCATGTGTTATTGATTTCGGAAACAGTTGGGATCGACATCTACCGTTAGCAGAATTTTCCTACAACAACAGCTACCATTCAAGCATTGAGATGGCGCCGTTTGAAGCACTTTATGGTAGAAAGTGCAGGTCTCCGATTTGTTGGAGTGAAGTGGGGGATAGACAGATTACGGGTCCGGAGATTATACAAGAAACTACCGAGAAGATCATCCAAATTCAACAACGGTTGAAAACCGCCCAAAGTCGACAAAAGAGCTACGCTGACATTAAAAGAAAAGATATAGAATTTGAAATTGGAGAGATGGTCATGCTTAAAGTTTCACCTTGGAAAGGCGTTGTTCGATTTGGTAAACGAGGGAAATTAAATCCAAGGTATATTGGACCATTCAAGATTATTGATCGTGTCGGACCAGTAGCTTACCGACTTGAGTTACCTCAACAACTCGCGGCTGTACATAACACTTTCCACGTCTCGAATTTGAAGAAATGTTTTGCTAAAGAAGATCTCACTATTCCGTTAGATGAAATCCAAATCAACGAAAAACTTCAATTCATCGAAGAACCCGTCGAAATAATGGATCGTGAGGTTAAAAGACTTAAGCAAAACAAGATACCAATCGTTAAGGTTCGATGGAATGCTCGTAGAGGACCCGAGTTCACCTGGGAGCGTGAAGATCAGATGAAGAAGAAATACCCGCATCTATTTCCAGAAGATTCGTCAACACCTTCAACAGCTTAAAATTTCGGGACGAAATTTATTTAACGGGTAGGTACTGTAGTGACCCGAACTTTTCCATGTTTATATATATTAATTGAGATTTATATTTACATGATTAAATGTTTCCAACATGTTAAGCAATCAAACTTGTTAAGACTTGATTAATTGAAATATGTTTCATATAGACAATTGACCACCCAAGTTGATCGGTGATTCACGAACGTTAAAACTTGTAAAAACTATATGATGACATATATATGGATATATATATATAGTTAAAATGATACTATGATAATAAAACATATCATAAAGTATATTAACAATGAACTACATATGTAAAAACAAGACTACTAACTTAATGATTTTTAAACGAGACATATATGTAACGATTATCGTTGTAAAGACATTTAATGTATATATATCATATTAAGAGATATTCATACATGATAATATCATGATAATATAATAATTTAAAATCTCATTTGATATTATAAACATTGGGTTAACAACATTTAACAAGATCGTTAACCTAAAGGTTTCAAAACAACACTTACATGTAACGACTAACGATGACTTAACGACTCAGTTAAAATGTATATACATGTAGTGTTTTAATATGTATTTATACACTTTTGAAATACTTCAATACACTTATCAAAATACTTCTACTTAACAAAAATGCTTACAATTACATCCTCGTTCAGTTTCATCAACAATTCTACTCGTATGCACCCGTATTCGTACTCGTACAATACACAGCTTTTAGATGTATGTACTATTGGTATATACACTCCAATGATCAGCTCTTAGCAGCCCATGTGAGTCACCTAACACATGTGGGAACCATCATTTGGCAACTAGCATGAAATATCTCATAAGATTACAAAAATATGAGTAATCATTCATGACTTATTTACATGAAAACAAAATTACATATCCTTTATATCTAATCCATACACCAACGACCAAAAACACCTACAAACACTTTCATTCTTCAATTTTATTCATCTAATTGAACTCTCTCAAGTTCTATCTTCAAGTTCTAAGTGTTCTTCATAAATTCCAAAAGTTCTAGTTTCATAAAATCAAGAATACTTTCAAGTTTGCTAGCTCACTTCCAATCTTGTAAGGTGATCATCCAATCTCAAGAAATCTTTGTTTCTTACAGTAGGTTATCATTCTAATACAAGGTAATAATCATATTCAAACTTTGGTTCAATTTCTATAACTATAACAATCTTATTTCAAGTGATGATCTTACTTGAACTTGTTTTCGTGTCATGATTCTGCTTCAAGAACTTCGAGCCATCCAAGGATCCATTGAAGCTAGATCCATTTTTCTCTTTTCCAGTAGGTTTATCCAAGGAAATTAAGGTAGTAATGATGTTCATAACATCATTCGATTCATACATATAAAGCTATCTTATTCGAAGGTTTAAACTTGTAATCACTAGAACATAGTTTAGTTAATTCTAAACTTGTTCGCAAACAAAAGTTAATCCTTCTAACTTGACTTTTAAAATCAACTAAACACATGTTCTATATCTATATGATATGCTAACTTAATGATTTAAAACCTGGAAACACGAAAAACACCGTAAAACCGGATTTACGCCGTCGTAGTAACACCGCGGGCTGTTTTGGGTTAGTTAATTAAAAACTATGATAAACTTTGATTTAAAAGTTGTTATTCTGAGAAAATGATTTTTATTATGAACATGAAACTATATCCAAAAATTATGGTTAAACTCAAAGTGGAAGTATGTTTTCTAAAATGGTCATCTAGACGTCGTTCTTTCGACTGAAATGACTACCTTTACAAAAACGACTTGTAACTTATTTTTCCGACTATAAACCTATACTTTTTCTGTTTAGATTCATAAAATAGAGTTCAATATGAAACCATAGCAATTTGATTCACTCAAAACGGATTTAAAATGAAGAAGTTATGGGTAAAACAAGATTGGATAATTTTTCTCATTTTAGCTACGTGAAAATTGGTAACAAATCTATTCCAACCATAACTTAATCAACTTGTATTGTATATTATGTAATCTTGAGATACCATAGACACGTATACAATGTTTCGACCTATCATGTCGACACATCTATATATATTTCGGAACAACCATAGACACTCTATATGTGAATGTTGGAGTTAGCTATACAGGGTTGAGGTTGATTCCAAAATATATATAGTTTGAGTTGTGATCAATACTGAGATACGTATACACTGGGTCGTGGATTGATTCAAGATAATATTTATCGATTTATTTCTGTACATCTAACTGTGGACAACTAGTTATAGGTTACTAACGAGGACAGCTGACTTAATAAACTTAAAACATCAAAATATATTAAAAGTGTTGTAAATATATTTTGAACATACTTTGATATATATGTATATATTGTTATAGGTTCGTGAATCAACCAGTGGCCAAGTCTTACTTCCCGACGAAGTAAAAATCTGTGAATGTGAGTTATAGTCCCACTTTTAAAATCTAATATTTTTGGGATGAGAATACATGCAGGTTTTATAAATGATTTACAAAATAGACACAAGTACATGAAACTACATTCTATGGTTGAATTATCGAAATCGAATATGCCCCTTTTTATTAAGTCTGGTAATCTAAGAATTAGGGAACAGACACCCTAATTGACGCGAATCCTAAAGATAGATCTATTGGGCTTAACAAACCCCATCCAAAGTACCGGATGCTTTAGTACTTCGAAATTTATATCATATCCGAAGGGTGTCCCGGAATGATGGGGATATTCTTATATATGCATCTTGTTATTGTCGGTTACCAGGTGTTCACCATATGAATGATTTTTATCTCTATGTATGGGATGTGTATTGAAATATGAAATCTTGTGGTCTATTATTATGATTTGATATATATAGGTTAAACCTATAACTTACCAACATTTTTGTTGACGTTTTAAGCATGTTTATTCTCAGGTGATTATTAAGAGCTTCCGCTGTCGCATACTTAAATAAGGACGAGATTTGGAGTCCATACTTGTATGATATTGTGTAAAAACTGCATTCAAGAAACTTATTTTGTTGTAACATATTTGTATTGTAAACCATTATGTAATGGTCGTGTGTAAACAGGATATTTTAGATTATCATTATTTGATAATCTACGTAAAGCTTTTTAAACCTTTATTGATGAAATAAAGGTTATGGTTTGTTTTAAAATGAATGCAGTCTTTGAAAAACGTCTCATATAGAGGTCAAAACCTCGCAACGAAATCAATTAATATGGAACGTTTTTAATCAATAAGAACGGGACATTTCAAAACGTATATATCTTTTATAAATATTTAGAACCACTTTTGACAACTCATTACTTAACCAGTATGATAAAGATAACGATATTTATATTTTATTTTATTAAATATATATAACGATTTAAATTAATATTATATATATTTATACGCGTATTATACGTACATAGTTTTATACTTTTACTATACTTTAACTTTACCTTTACTTTACTTTTACTTTACTTTAACTTTAATAATTCATACTTTAATAATTCACTTTAATAATTCATACTTTAATAATTTACTTTAATAATTCACTTTAATAATTCATACTTTAATAATTCATACTTTAATAATTCACTTTAATAATTCATACTTTAATAATTCACTTTAATAATTCATACTTTAATAATTCACTTTAATAATTCAAAAATCTATTATAAATAGAATTCAATAGGTTTCATTATTTCATAGAAACTTGAAAATATATTTCTCTAAACTCTCTTAATCGAATTACATATATATATTTTCTTTGTATTATTTCAAGATATTATTAGTATACATATAATACTACGACGGAGTTATATTCAGACGATTTCAAAATAAGTTTTCAAACGGGATAGAGCTAAGGAAATTATGGGTTATAGCTATGGAGGTTATGGGTATTGATCGATGGTATTGCTCGTGAGGTCAACCTAACGTTTATCATTTTCGTTGCGTCTACGTACTTTCCTGCAATATTGAATCACAATATTGATACGTTCGTGAATCCGAGATAAACCCTGCACTTGTTCAGTGCCGTCATATACATAATTGCTACGAAATACAGTATTGTGAGTTTCATTACTCCCTTTTTATATATATTTTTGGGCTGAGAATACATGCGTTGTTTTATAAATAATTTACGAAATAGGCACAAGTACTAAAACTAATTCTATGTGGGTTTAAACCAGAAATATACCCTTAGCTTGGTAACATTAAACTACTTGTCTATGTACGGTAGGCGCGAATCCTAAAGATAGATCTATTGGGCCTGACAAACCTCATCCTGACTATGGGATGCTTTAGTACTTCGAGGTTATTTTAAACACACCTGATCTGGTGTACTTCAGAGGGTAAAACATGAACGTTAAGGCTTGTTACCGGGTGCCTAAAACTTATAGAATACTTTTATACACTTGCGAGTGCATATATATTTATAAACGGAAATCTTGTGGTCTATTAAAATATTGAAATGATTGATATGATAAACCTATGAACTCACCAACCTTTTGGTTGACACTTTTAAGCATGTTTATTCTCAGGTATTAAAGAAATCTTCCGCTGTGCATTAGCTCATTTTAAGGATATTACCTGGAGTCATTCATGACATACTTTGAAAGACGTTGTATTTGAGTCGTTGAGTTCATCAAGATTAATATTAAGTCAATTATAGTTGCATGTAATATGAAATGGTATGCATGCCGTCAATTTTTGATGTAATGAAAGTTTGTCTTTTAAAAACGAATGCAATGTTTGTAAAATGTATCATATAGAGGTCAAATACCTCGCGATGTAATTAACTATTGTGAATCGTTTATAATGTATATGAACGGATCCTTTCACCGCGTTTTAAGTCTTGAAGACAAAGCTAACCACCGCTCCTATCTTGTCACTTTCCGAAGGCAATGATGATTTTGTTGTATATTGCGATGCCTCGAAACATGGTTTTGGGTGTGTATTGATGCAACGAAAGAAGGTCATTGCTTATGCCTCTCGACAACTAAAAATTCATGAACGGAACTACATGACACATGATCTCGAACTCAGAGCCATTGCCTTTGCACTCAAAATGTGGAGACACTATCTTTATGGAACCAAGAGTACTATCTTCACCGATCACAAAAGCCATCAACACATCTTTGATCAAAAACAACTAAACATGAGATAACGATGGTGCATTGAAACTTTGAACGATTACGATTGTTAGCTTCGTTACCATCCCGGGAAGGCAAATGTAGTAGCCGATGCCTTAAGTCAAAAAGTAAGAGTGGTGCCTCTTCGTGTCCGATCTTTAAACATCACCATCAACACCAATCTCAATAATCAAATTCGTGTAGCCCAAGACGAGGCTCTCAAGGATGAAAACATCTCTCTCGAACGCTTGAACGTCCTCGCCTATCAATTCGAAGTCAAGGAGACCGGACTTCGATATTTCACCGAAAGAATTTGGGTGCCTAGTTATGGGGACTTGCGAAGCCTTATTCTAGACGAAGCCCAAAAGTCAAGGTATTCGATTCACCCCGGTGCCAATAAGATGTACCACGACCTCAAGGAACAATATTGGTGGCCGAACATTAAAAAGGGCGTTGCTACTTATGTTGAAAAATGCCTAACTTGCTCCAAACTCAAAGCCGAACACCAAAGACCGTCCGGACTACTTCAACAACCCAAAATCCCACAATGGAAGTGGGAGAGAATAACAATGGATTTTATCACAGAACTACCAAGAACGACGAGCGGTTATGATACTATTTGGGTTATTGTAGACCGTCTCACCAAATCCGCCCACTTCCTAGCCATGAAGGAAACCGACAAAATGGAGAAACTTGCACAACTTTACATTAAATAGATCGTAGCCCATCACGGTGTACCATTATCGATTATTTTCGACCGAGATGGCCGTTTTGTTTCTAGATTTTGGCGTACTTTACACGAAGCATTAGGGACACGATCAGAAATGAGCACCACATACCATCCGCAAACCGATGGATAAAGCGAACGCACAATTCAAACCTTGGAAGACATGTTACGAGCTTGCATTATTGAATTTAGAAAAGCTTGGGACAAGCACTTACCTCTCGCCGAATTCTCTTACAACAATTGTTATCACGCGAGTATTAACGTCGCACCATTCGAAGTATTATATGGCTGCAAATATCTTTCACCTCTTTGTTGGGCCGAAGTAGGTGACACACAAATCACCGGACCCAAACTCATTCATGAAACAACCGAGAAGATTATTCAAATCCGAGATAGGCTTAGGACGGCCCGTAGTCGTCAAAAGAGCTATACCGACATTAGATGCAACGACCTCGAATTCCAAGTCGGTGACCGCGTAATGTTAAAAGTCGCACCTTAGAAAGGTGTAATCCATTTCGGGAAACATGGAAAGTTAAACCCGTAGTATATTGGTCCTTTCGAAATCTTAGAGCGTGTTGGAACCGTTGCTTATCGTTTAGATCTTCCGCCTCAACTGAGCTCCGTTCATCCTACTTTCCATGTATCAAATTTGAAGAAGTGTTTTGCCGAACCCGAACTCGTCATCCCTATCGAGGAGCTTACTATTGATGAAAAACTTCATTTTGTGGAAGAACCGGTTGAAATTGTGGACCACTCCGTCAAAACGCTAAAACAAAGCCGAATTCCGATTGTCAAAGTCCGTTGGAACGCCAAGAGAGGACCCAAGTTTACTTGGAAAATACAAGATCAAATGAAAATGAAGTACCCTCTAAATGTAGCGACCCCGACAAATCGTCAATTGACGGCGTCGACTACTTGGGTCCCGTTGCGTGGTCATAGGTCTTTAACGTGACGTTTGACCAAAGATATGTCGTATTCCTTTCAAAAATAAAGATTTGTTTCAAAGTTTACAAGAGTTGTTCATCTAAAAGTTTCGTTACAAGTTTACAGTTACATGTGAAACATATGCGACACAGTTTTAAAGAAAGTCAAAAGACACTCCATGAAATGCATGTATACTCGACATCCAAAGAAAGTATCAAATAATGAGCGGAAGCATGTTTCACATATCATTCAAAGACCTGAGAAAAACATAGAAATCTATCAACGAAAATGTTGGTGAAATCATAGGTTTAAGTAAGTAAGTGAGTAAAAGTAAGTCGAACCACAAGATTTGCAACATTGATAAAATAATAGTACATTCTAAAAGTTAATATTCACGAGCACCCAATTATCAAGGCTTAACATTCCGTCTGTTGAACCCCATCATAATAGTGCTAGAACAACACTGTTTCTCGAAAATATATTTCATCCATAGACGGTAGCGAACCGTCCGAGATGAGGGTTTGTCAAACCCATATGGCCATACAACATAAGTTCACGCCTACACTTACACCCTGCAAGTATAACTAATGATAATCGAATTGAGGATTTCGTTCTAAACTCGTATGTAGAATGTTTGTTTTCCGGTACTTGTGTTCACTTAGTTAAAAAGAAACGTTTATGTTTTCTCATCCCAAATACAAGTTCAAAAAGTAAAAGTGGGACTATGATCTCACCTGGAGTGTGAGAGTAAAAAGGTACTTCAACAAGTAACGTGCAAAGTACGAACGCTACTCTTGACCTAAACAATTAGGGTTGTATCAATAACGGTAAACACGATCGGTCAAAGATGTTCAATTAGTCCTATGGCTCGTTACGACTCGATTATAAAGCATGTGAATCAAATTGTCAAGTTTCATGCAAGATACAAGTAAAGAATCATGTTAGAAAGATTGCATAATCATTTGTTTAAGTTTGACAAAAAGTCAAACTTTGGTTGGTCAAAGTCAACGAAAAATTCAACACGTTCGGGTCGGGTCCCGAACTATTTTTCTGATATTTTTATTCATGTATAAGCATATTAGAACAAGTCTCATGTGAATCGGAGGTCCGTAGCATGGCAAACATTATTCGAAAATTGACAAAATTGGACAGCCCACTTTGGCGCGCCGCGCGGGTATATGGCGCGCCGCGCCATTACCTGTGCAGAGAATTCTGGCAGTTTTTAAGTTTTATGCACGAACCTAACTTCAAACAATCACCATTTATGACCCGCAAACAACCAAAACATGTATCTTATATCATCAGAAAGGTATTTTGACAAGGAACACAACTAACTACTTTTCATCAAGCGAAAACATCATTTACAATAACCGATTTCTCGCCAAGTGGTCCTTCAAGGTCCATTTTCAAAGTTTCAAGTTCTTGAAATGCATTACATGATTCGAAAATCCAATCCACACATATGATATGCCGTTTCGAAGGTAATTACTCATGCAATACAACTAAACACTTACTAACAACATTTGATGGCATCCAAAGTATCAAAAGTTCATTTCAAGTTCATTAAACCCTAATCAAAATTCACAAAAATCACAAATCATGTATTTGAAGTTTTCTTAATCAACCTACGCATCATAACGAAGCTAGTGATACTAGTAACACAATTAAAACATGAACTTTAACAATTTAACAACATTTAATCTTCCAAAATCAAAGATTAAGCAAACCCATTTTCAAGTGTTCGAACTAGTTACTCAAATCAACAAATCGAACAAACAAAACATATATTCATGTTATACACGATCCATAGACACTAATTAACACTTTTATAATTCAAAAACATCAAGAACACAAAATCTAGTGATTTTAGAAAGTTACCCAAATGAGATGAAATTGGTATCAAGTCGAAGCGGATGAAGGGAGGATTCCAAATATGTAATTTGTTTTGTGAAACACTTGCTAGATCATGAATGGATGATGAATTCTTTGTTTGGAGAATTTAGAGAAAATATGAAAGTATGAGAAGAAAATGAAAATGAAAATGAAAATAATGAATGGAGGAGGTGGTGTTTGACTCCTTTGACCTAGTCAAATCTTTGACACTTTGGCAAGTTTAGTCCCTCAAGTTTGTAATCGGGTGCGGGAATTAACCGAAGGAATATTTTTAAATTACACGAGAGAACGAGAGATGTTATAATCCAAATGACAAAAATATTTTAAGAATGTAAGCTAATGGAGGATACGAATCGAGATACTGAGGATATTATTAAAATAAAAAGATGGGCGTTAAAATAATTTAACGAAAAATGCGGGATGTTACATTACCCACACCTTAAAAGAAATTTCGTCCCGAAATTTAGTTGGAAGCAATAGTCGTTGTTTCTTACTCGAAACCTAGTGTTGTCAATGCTATGAATAAGTGAAGATACGTCCTTGGGCATTCCCACAAATTTTGACAGTCGAGATCTCAGTTTGTATTAAGACTTGGTTTTACGATCCACAATTTCAACAGTTTCCCATGAAGGGGAGTTTGTCATCAATAGTAAGTTTATCTAGGAGAGTAGCACGTTCCTGTTCCATAGGACACGTCTCTAAGTTTGTTGCATGGAACGTAGGGTAAACGGAAACTTAATTGAGTCGGAAGTTCTAAACGGTAGGAGCAGTTCCAATACGCCCCAAGGTTTCAAAAGGATTAATATATCGCGGTTTTAACTTTCCCTGATTCTCGAAACGGATTACACCTTCCCAAGGTGCGAGTTCTCAATATTACACGGTTACTGACTTGGGATTCGAGAGGTTTACGTCGAATATCGGTATAGCCCTTTTGGCGACTACGGGTCGTCTTGAGTCCTTCTCGGACTTGTACGATCTCAACTGTTATTTCTTGAATGAGTTCAGATCCGGTGATTTGCTTGCCACATGCTTTGGTCCAACGAATAGGGGTATGACATTTGCGGTCATATAGGGTTTCGGAAGTGCGGTGTTAATACACGAATGGTAACTGCTGTGTGAGAGGAGACAACTAAAGGCAACAATACAAGTTTGTAACATGTCTTTCCAAGATGTGAAACGTACGTTTGTTTGGTCCATTGGTTGTGGATGATACACGGCACTCATGTTTAAACGTGTCCCTAAGGTTCCTTGTAAGGCATCCCGATCTGAAATTTTAATGGAGATGGTACGCCGTGCCGAGCTAGAATTTTCTTTAATACACGTTTGAATAGGTTTTGTTTCTCAAGAGGTCCGCACCACGGAAGATCCATCGGTTCCCGAAAATGGTTGTTAGGACTATTCACCATCGTGGCAAATACTAATATAATGTGAAGAGTTTCTCTCTCCATTGAGAAGTTTTATAAAAAGTTTCCTTACACGGAAGTGTGAGCGATAAGACAGGGGTGAAATGAGAACTTAGAATAGGATGAGCTCACATCCTGAGGTAGCCATGTCGCGCACTTAGTGGTCGAATGTTGAGGCTTGGTGGGATAACGAGATAGCACACGTAGTTGTATGATAAGTTAAAGACGACTGAAGTATTCTTGGATTGGGTGTTATCTCAAGTTCCAGTAATATCAGGCGGAAAATGGTGAAATAACAGAGCTATGTAACGTGGCACGTGTTGATGAGAAAGTTGATCGGGTCCATGATTAAGTATTCAAATTTTTTGAGCAAATTAACGAATTTCAGTTTCCTTGATTTCGAGTCGAGAGAGTATGCCTTTCGGGCGTTCAAGTAGAAATACTTCAATATTTGAGTTCCAGTATGCTAAACGAATTTAGCTAGTAAGGTTTGTGTGAAAGATCATGTTCAAAGTTCGGACACAGAGAGGTTTAAATTTTCCCTCAGTGAGTTAACGAGTTTAAAGGTCGTGCAACACAAGAAAAGTCGGAAATGAATCTTCAGTAATAACCGGCGAGATCTAAGATTTTACGAATACAAGTCTGAGTCATGAGGGTTTACCGATTACGTGTGGTTCTGATTGCGAGATGTATTGAGATACTTTGACCACTAACAACATGGTCTAAAAATTGAACTTCGTTTAATCAAAATTCTCACTTGGAGAATTTGGTATAGAGTTGCTCTTTTCTCAAGTGTTCGAGCGTAAGTCGGAGACATTGTTCGTTTTCTTTTTCGTTTTAATAGGTTTAGAACATCAATTATAAGTACGGTAATGATTTTTGTCTTAGATAAGTTTGCATACGCGGTGCCGGAGGTCTATGAATATAGACGGAGCCTTAGATAAACTGAACGGCACTAAAAGAAATTTATAACTATTGTATCGAGTTCGGAAAGTGAGTTGTGAGACATCGTCTCCCTTAACCCTCAATTGATGATAACCAGAATGAAGGTCGATTTTGGAATACACGCGAGATCCTTGTAACGGCTCAAGAGGTTATTGATACGGGGAAAAGGATATCGGTTCTTAACCAGAAATTACTTAGTTTGCAATAATCTATACATAATTTCCGGGAAACATTTCTCCTTAACGAATAGGTTTTGAGCTCCTTAGTTCTATAGGTGTCAAGTCAAAATTTAAATTATCCACCCAATAAGATTAACGTATATCCTCCGATAAAATTTATAGGTACACAATATTTTCCGTTGGTCACTTGAATTGCCTAAGTAATATCTAAAGGAAAAAGGTGGAGTGCAAAGAGTACGAGTCAAAGCCTTGGTTATAAAACATCTAACGGTAACCGAATCGAATAAGTATGAAATATGCAGGTTCTTGTGAAGAAACGTACCCATGACTAGTCCATCATCGTCTCGGGCATCCTAGGTGTCGATGTTGAAAGTTCAACGGCGTGCGTTGGGGTTGGTTTCTTCGTTGGACATGCATTCCTAAAATGACCCGGTTGGCCACATTCGAAACAAACACTTGTTTTTGGTACATTGGGCCCCTTTTTAGCAACGGGGGCGGCACTTTTACAAATATGGGCCACATGACCACTTCTTTGACACCTGATACAAAATGGTTTACCACATTCGCCCAAATGATGTTTGTGGCACTTGTTACAATAAGGTAGGTTTCCGGCATACCCCTTCTTGCCACCGGGGGTGAAAGGCTTCTTGGCGAAGTTGTTGTGGTTGTGGTTGCTTGATGGAGAGGCTTCCCATTTTCTTTTGTTGTTACCCGGTTGGTCCTCGGCCGTTGGTGCCGGCGCTTCAATTTCATTCACCGTTTTTATAGATTGGCGGGCCATCGCTAAAGCCTCTTGTAGGTTAGTGGGTTTGGATGACATTACCCCGTGTTGAATGCTCTTAGGGAGGCCATCCATGTAAAGTTCAACTCTTAGGGACTCGGGAGTCATGAGATTTGGACACATTAAGACTAGTTCGGTAAACCGTTGATTATAAGCTTCGAGGTCATTCCCGACCGTTTTTAAATTTCATAGCCCTTGTTCGAGCCTTCGAGTCTCGTCGTGCGGGAAGTATTCGGTGATCATTCTTTCTCTTAATTCTGTCCAAGAGAGTGTGTGGGCTTCATCGATACCCACCGATTGTACATGCGTGTTCCACCATGAGAGAGCAACACCGGTGAAAGTGAGGGTGGGGAATTTGACCTTATCTCGGTCTCGACAACCGCTTATGCTAAAAACGGATTCCGTTTGATTGAACCATCGGGTGAGAGCAACTGATCCCCCGGTTCCATCGAAAGTGGGAGGATTGTACTTCATAAAGTTTTTGTAGGAGCAACCTTCGTTTGAATTACCGACCCCACGATTGTTGTTGTTGGAAAAGTGATCGGCCACGGCCGCACCTACGGCGGTGGTTATCATTTGTTGGAGAGCTTGTTCTAGAGTTTCGGGAGGAGTATTGTGTTGACCTTGGTGAGCCATTGTTCCTTCATGACACAAGAATATCGTTGATTAGTATTTTCAACAATACTAACCGTGATACGGAAAAAGGATAGAGAGAAAAATTTTCCTTGACTCGCCTTAAATTCTTTGTCATAATGTCGGAACGTTCATGTGAATCACCGTAATATAATCCAGAAAATTATATTACCCTGATTCACATGTGCATTTAACATTACTTCATAAAGTCAAGGTGGCGCGTCAACAAAATTTGTCAACGTAAGATCAAGATCGAATACGAGTTAGATATGATAAAAGAGTTCGAGTATAATGCACAAATAATCAAGTAATTCCTAATTCAGTCTATATGCCGGTTGTATTCTAGATTCACTAATGTACCCTATGACTCGGGGTTGACACCAATGAACTCTAAATCCCTACAACTAAAGCTCTGATACCACTTGTAACGACCCAGACAAATCGTCAATTAACGGCGTCGACTACTTGGGTCACGTTGCGTGGTCATAGGTCTTTAACGTGACGATTGACCAAAGATATGTCGCATTCCTTTCAAAAATAAAGATTTGTTTCAAAGTTTACAAGAGTTGTTCATCCAAAAGTTTCGTTACAAGTTTATAGTTACATGTGAAACATATGTGACATAGTTTTAAAGAAAGTCAAAAGACGCTCCATGAAATGCATGTATACTCAACATCCAAAGCAAGTATCAAATAATGATCGGAAGCATGTTTTGCATATCGTTCAAAGACCTGAGAAAAACATAGAAATCTGTCAACGAAAACGTTGGTGAAATCATAGGTTTAAGTAAGTAAGTGAGTAAAAGTAAGTCGAACCACAAGATTTGCAATATTGATAAAATAATAGTACATTCTAAAAGTTAATATTCACGAGCACCCAATTATCAAGGCTTAACATTCCGTCCGTTGAACCCCACCATAATAGTGCTAGAACAACACTGTTTCTCGAAAATATATTTCATCCATAGACGGTAGCGAACCGTCCGAGATGAGGGTTTGTCAAACCCATATGGCCATACAACATAAGTTCACGCCTACACTTACACCCTGCAAGTATAACTAATGATAATCGAATTAAGGATTTCGTTCTAAACTCGTATGTAGAATGTTTGTTTTCCGGTACTTGTGTTCACTTAGTTAAAAAAAAACGTTTATGTTTTCTCATCCCAAATACAAGTTCAAAAAAGTAAAAGTGGGACTATGATCTCACCTGGAGTGCGAGAGTAAAAAGGTACTTCAACAAGTAACGTGCAAAGTACGAACGCTAGTCTTGACCTAAACAATTAGGGTTGTATCAATAACGGTAAACACGATCGGTCAATGATGTTCAATTAGTCCTATGGCTCGTTACGACTCGATTATAAAGCATGTGAATCAAATTGTCAAGTTTCATGCAAGATACAAGTAAAGAATCATGTTAGAAAGATTGCATAATCATTTGTTTAAGTTTGACAAAAAGTCAAACTTTGGTCGGTCAAAGTCAACGAAAAAGTCAACACGTTCGGGTCGGGTCCCGAACTATTTTTCTGATGTTTTTATTCATGTATAAGCATGTTAGAACAAGTCTCATGTGAATCGGAGGTCCGTAGCATGGCAATCATTATTCGAAAATTGACAAAATTGGACAGCCCACTTTGGCGCGTCGCGCGGGTATATGGCGCACCGCGCCATTACCTGTGCAGAGAATTCTGGTAGTTTTTAAGTTTTATGCACGAACCTAACTTCAAACAATCACCATTTATGACCCGCAAACAACCAAAACATGTATCTTATATCATCGGAAAGGTATTTTGACAAGGAACACAACTAACTACTTTTCATCAAGCGAAAACATCATTTACAATAACCGATTTCTCACCAAGTGGTCATTCAAGGTCCATTTTCAAAGTTTCAAGTTCTTGAAATGCATTACATGATTCGGGAATCCAATCCACACATATGATATGCCGTTTCAAAGGTAATTACTCATGTAATACAACTAAACACTTACTAACAACATTTCATGGCATCCAAAGTATCAAAAGTTCATTTCAAGTTCATCAAACCCTAATCAAAATTCACAAAAATCACAAATCATGTATTTGAAGTTTTCTTAATCAACCTACGCATCATAACGAAGCTAGTGATACTAGTAACACAATTAAAACATGAACTTTAACAATTTAACAACATTTAATCTTCCAAAATCAAAGATTAAGAAAACCCATTTTCAAGTGTTCAAACTAGTTACTCAAATCAACAAATCGAACAAACAAAACATATATTCATGTTATACACGAGCCATAGACACTAATTAACACTTTTATAATTCAAAAACATCAAGAACACAAAATCTAGTGATTTTAGAAAGTTACCCAAATGAGTTAAAATTAGTATCAAGTCGAAGAGGATGAAGGGAGGATTCCAAATATGTAATTTGTTTTGTGAAACACTTGCTAGATCATGAATGGATGATGAATTCTTTGTTTGGAGAATTTAGAGAAAATGTGAAAGTATGAGAAGAAAATGAAAATGAAAATGAAAATGAAAATAATGAATGGAGGAGGTGGTGTTTGACTCCTTTGACCTAGTCAAATCTTTGACACTTTGACAAGTTTAGTCCCTCAAGTTTGTAATCGGGTGCGGGAATTAACCGAACGAATATTTTTAAATTACACGAGAGAACGAGAGATGTTATAATCCAAATGACGAAAATATTTTAAAAATGTAAGCTAATGGAGGATACGAATCGAGATACTGAGGATATTATTAAAATAAAAAGACGGGCGTTAAAATAATTTAACGGAAAAATGCGGGATGTTACAATTTATTCTTGGATTTGGAAACACAAGATCTCGAGGAAGAAACAACGACTACTACGCCTACTTAAATTTCGGGACGAAATTTCTTTTAAGGAGTAGGTAGTAATATCCCGCCTTTTTCCGTTTACTTTCCATCTATTTAATTTAAAGCCCGTTATATAATTATAACATCTTCCGTTAATACGCATTTTAAAATATTTCGTTTAGGTAATTCACGCACCCGCTTTAAACTTGAGGGACCAATGTTGCCAAGTGACCAAAGAGTGACTAGGTCAAATGGTCAACTTCTTCCTCATCCATTCATTCACCTCCTCTAAATCTAATACTTCAACTTTTTCTCTCAAACACCCAATACACAAATTCATCATCTAAATTCGATCTAGCAAGTGTTCATCAAAACAAATTACATATTTGGAATCCTTGCAACTTCCTCTTCGAATCCATACCAACTTCATATCCTTTGGGTAACTTTCTAAAAACACTAGATTTTATGTTCTTGATGTATTAGACTTATAAAAGTGTTAGTTAGTGTCTATGGCTCGAGTCTAACATGAATATATGATTTGTATGCTCGATCTCGTTGTTTTAGTGTAACTAGCACGAACTTGAAAAGTGTGTGTTTAATCTTGACTTTTGGATGATTAAATATTGTTGTTATAATAAAGTTCATGTGTTAAATGTGATACTAGCATCACTAGCTTTATTTTGATGTGTAGGTTGATTAAGAAAACATCACTAACATGATTATTGATTTGGTGATTTTGGTTAGGGTTTGATAGACTTAATTATGAACTTTCGATGCATTAAATGCTTGACAATGTTGTTTGTAAGTGTTTAGTTGTATTGTATGCGTAATTACCTACGAAACGGCGTATTATATGTGTGCATTCAATTCCCAAATCATCAATGTGCATTTATGAACTTGAACGTAGTTAATGATGAACATTTAATGCGGGTTTTGGTTGTTATAAATGTCGAATTGATTGATGAAATGTGTTTAGTTGCATTCCTCATCAAAATACCTTTCCGGTGATATAAGATGCATGTTTTGAATGTTTTCAGATCATAAAATGTGTTTGATTAAAAATATGGTTCGTGCACTTGTGAAGATTCAGCAGCTGCAACTGATCAGGTGTTTGGATGCCGTCCAAAAATTTGGGACGCCATCCAGCCCTTCACATCTAGATGCCTTCCAGCTGTGATGACCCGGAAATTTTCGACCAAATTTAAACTTAACCTCTACATGATTTCGACACAATAAGCAAAGCCTGTAATGTTGAATCTCAAATATTTTGAAGTGTTTTCATTTATGCAATTACCCTTTGACTGTTCTGACGATTCACGAACCATTAATTTACAAAAATACATATATCTATATATAAATGTAATGTATATATATAATAAATGGAAATAATAAAATGTAATCATAAGTTAAGGTATAAATGTTATATTATGATCATTACTTTCATTATTCTTACTAATAGAACACTAATAATTGTATTATTAATAATATTATGTCTAATTTAATATATATACATATATATATATATATGAATAATGAAATTTAATATATATACCAAATATTACTATTACTAGTATTATTATCAATAACTAGTATTATCATTATACATATCATTAATAATCCTATTATGGTCAATTTCACAAAAATTATTATTAGTATGGCTTATTATTATTACTCTTATCATAATACTTATTATTAATAAGTATTATTTTGATATGATTATAAATACTATTATTATTAGCATCTTTATAACATCATCAATATTATTATTAGTATAACTATTATTATTGTTATCATTAGTATCAAATTGATTGATAAAAATTATTACTATTCTTTTTATAAACAACATTAAAATATGATTATTATTATAATTAGTATTAGTATTGTATCAATAAATATTAACACTAAGTATTATTTCAATATTATTATTAATCCTATTATTGTTAGTATTAATATTTTATCATCAAAATGACTATTATTTTTTAAAAAACATCACTTAGAACAATATTATTAATAAATGTTAATATCAGTATTTATATTATTATTAATCATTATAAACATTATTAAAAATTTATATAAATATCTTATGTAATTATTTATATTAATGGATTATAATCTATAAAATTGAATTATTCGGATCTGTGTTACATCACCATCGATCCATATATTGTTGTCTCAAATCTTAACAACACAACAAAATTCGATTCATAACAGATACAAAAGCAGTTAGATTTTACTTTCAATCAATTTTTTTATTATTTATTTTGTTTTCTTCTTTCTTTTGCTGCGTCTGATTGACGAGTCTGTCGAGTCCCTTTGTGATAATACCATAAATTTGCCCATGGTATTAGACCAAAAACGAGTTACATCATCAATCACAAACGATTAACCACTACCGGTTATGTCCTATTTTGTTACATAAAGCACCATCTTTACAACACCATAATCACAACACCATTCTTAATACCATCTTTCTCCAATATCAAATCTGTTTCATGCTTGATCACCACCGTTTACCACCGCCACTTATCACTATTAATACTCGAAAACCTACAAATGAGATACGATATTAATTGTTCTTATTTTAACGAAAACTCACTTCTATAATTCTGTTTTCTTTCACGGCAAACCACCACCACTATAACCTTTGTATTTCTTCCTACAGCACCGACCTTCTGTTGTAATACACCTGCAACAGCCGTACCCTTTGGGCTTATTTTCAGTTGACGAGCACCAAGAAAGATTGTATGATATGTTCACAATACAAAGATTCTCAACTAGGATATATAGGATATATAAAAAAAATAAGTAATGGCAGAAAACCATTATTCAAACACTCCACTTGCAAGTAAACCAACCTCCAATTTTGCATGCTTTTTGGCCATGACTTGTTGGAGTATTGTGGAGCCATCGAAATCCCTTTCAAGAAAGAGGAGAATGATGATTTACAGCAAGTAAAGAACGAATCCGCCTGGTCCACTAGTATGATGTATTCGATAATGCTTTAATAAAGTTAAGGATGAATCATAATAATGAATATGAAAATATATCTATGGAATATTACAACACTATCAAATTGCAAGTGGATCCAATAAAAGGTTAATGGCCGACCAAAACTTAGTCACATAAAATGACATTTTGTCATTTTTTTTATGATGTGTACGTAAAGATTAGGATCATAGATCATGGGATGACTAATATGTAGTGACCCGAACTTTTCCATGTTTATATATATTAATTGAGATTGATATTTACATGATTAAATGTTTCCAACATGTTAAGCAATCAAACTTGTTAAGACTTGATTAATTGAAATATGTTTCATATAGACAATTGAACACCCAAGTTGACCGGTGATTCACGAACGTTAAAACTTGTAAAAACTATATGATGACATATATATGGATATATATATAGTTAACATGATACTATGATAAGTAAACATATCATTAAGTATATTAACAATGAACTACATATGTAAAAACAAGACTACTAACTTAATGATTTTTAAACGAGACATATATGTAACGATTATCGTTCTAAAGACATTTAATGTATATATATCATATTAAGAGATATTCATACATGATAATATAATAATTTAAAATCTCATTTGATATTATAAACATTGGGTTAACAACATTTAACAAGATCGTTAACCTAAAGGTTTCAAAACAACACTTACATGTAACGACTAACGATGACTTAACGACTCAGTTAAAATGTATATACATGTAGTGTTTTAATATGTATTTATACACTTTTTAAAGACTTCAATACACTTATCAAAATACTTCTACTTAACAAAAATTCTTACAATTACATCCTCGTTCAGTTTCATCAACAATTCTACTCGTATGCACCCGTATTCGTACTCGTACAATACACAGCTTTTAGATGTATGTACTATTGGTATATACACTCCAATGATTAGCTCTTAGCAGCCCATGTGAGTCACCTAACACATGTGGGAACCATCATTTGGCAACTAGCATGAAATATCTCATAAAATTAAAAAAATATGAGTAATCATTCATGACTTATTTACATGAAAACAAAATTACATATCCTTTATATCTAATCCATACACCAACGACCAAAAACACCTACAAACACTTTCGTTCTTCAATTTTCTTGATCTAATTGATCTCTCTCAAGTTCTATCTTCAAGTTCTAAGTGTTCTTCATATATTCTACAAGTTCTAGTTACATAAAATCAAGAATACTTTCAAGTTTGCTAGCTCACTTCCAATCTTGTAAGGTGATCATCCAACCTCAAGAAATCTTTGTTTCTTACAGTAGGTTATCATTCTAATACAAGGTAATAATCATATTCAAACTTTGGTTCAATTTCTATAACTATAACAATCTTATTTCAAGTGATGATCTTACTTGAACTTGTTTTCGTGTCATGATTCTGCTTCAAGAACTTCGAGCCATCCAAGGATCCGTTGAAGCTAGATCCATTTTTCTATTTTCTAGTAGGTTTATCCAAGGAACTTAAGGTAGTAATGATGTTCATAACATCATTCGATTCATACATATAAAGCTATCTTATTCGAAGGTTTAAACTTGTAATCACTAGAACATAGTTTAGTTAATTCTAAACTTGTTCGCAAACAAAAGTTAATCCTTCTAACTTGACTTTTAAAATCAACTAAACACATGTTCTATATCTATATGATATGCTAACTTAACGATTTAAAACCTGGAAACATGAAAAACACCGTAAAACCGGATTTACGCCGTCGTAGTAACACCGCGGGCTGTTTTGGGTTAGTTAATTAAAAACTATGATAAACTTTGATTTAAAAGTTGTTATTCTGAGAAAATGATTTTTATTATGAACATGAAACTATATCCAAAAATTATGGTTAAACTCAAATTGGAAGTATGTTTTTTAAAATGGTCATCTAGACGTCGTTCTTTCGACTGAAATGATTACCTTTACAAAAACGACTTGTAACTTATTTTTCCGACTATAAACCTATACTTTTTCTGTTTAGATTCATAAAATAGAGTTCAATATGAAACCATAGCAATTTGATTCACTCAAAACTGATTTAAAATGAAGAAGTTATGGGTAAAACAAGATTGGATAATTTTTCTCATTTTAGCTACGTGAAAATTGGTAACAAATCTATTCCAACCATAACTTAATCAACTTGTATTGTATATTATGTAATCTTGAGATACCATAGACACGTATACAATGTTTCGACCTATCATGTCGACACATCTATATATATTTCGGAACAACCATAGACACTCTATATGTGAATGTTGGAGTTAGCTATACAGGGTTGAGGTTGATTCCAAAATATATATAGTTTGAGTTGTGATCAATACTGAGATACGTATACACTGGGTCGTGGATTGATTCAAGATAATATTTATCAATTTATTTCTGTACATCTAACTGTGGACAACTAGTTGTAGGTTACTAACGAGGACAGCTGACTTAATAAACTTAAAACATCAAAATATATTAAAAGTGTTGTAAATATATTTTGAACATACTTTGATATATATGTATATATTGTTATAGGTTCGTGAATCAACCAGTGGCCAAGTCTTACTTCCCGACGAAGTTAAAATCTGTGAAAGTGAGTTATAGTCCCACTTTTAAAATCTAATATTTTTGGGATGAGAATACATGCAGGTTTTATAAATGATTTACAAAATAGACACAAGTACGTGAAACTACATTCTATGGTTGAATTATCGAAATCGAATATGCCCCTTTTTATTAAGTCTGGTAATCTAAGAATTAGGGAACAGACACCCTAATTGATGCGAATCCTAAAGATAGATCTATTGGGCCTAACAAACCCCATCTAAAGTACCGGATGCTTTAGTACTTCGAAATTTATATCATATCCGAAGGGTGTCCCGGAATGATGGGGATATTCTTTTATATGCATCTTGTTAATGTAGGTTACCAGGTGTTCACCATATGAATGATTTTTATCTCTATGTATGAGATGTGTATTAAAATATGAAATCTTGTGGTCTATTATTATGATTTGATATATATAGGTTAAACCTATAACTCACCAATATTTTTGTTGACGTTTTAAGCATGTTTATTCTGAGGTGATTATTAAGAGCTTCCGCTGTCGCATACTTAAATAAGGACGAGATTTGGAGTCCATGCTTGTATGATATTGTGTAAAAATTGCATTCAAGAAACTTATTTTGTTGTAACATATTTGTATTGTAAACCATTATGTAATGGTCGTGTGTAAACAGGATATTTTAGATTATCATTATTTGATAATCTACGTAAAGCTTTTTAAACCTTTATTGATGAAATAAAGGTTATGGTTTGTTTTAAAATGAATGCAGTCTTTGAAAAACGTCTCATATAGAGGTCAAAAACCTCGCAACGAAATCAATTAATATGGAACGTTTTTAATCAATAAGAACGGGACATTTCAGTTGGTATCCGAGCGTTGGTCTTAGAGAACCAGAAAATTTGCATTAGTGTGTCTTATCGAGTTTGTTAGGATGCATTAGTGAGTCTGGACTTTGACCGTGTTTTCTTTAAAAATGATTGCTTAACATTTTTGTTGGAAACTATATATTATTAACATGTATATATTATGTGATATATTAATCTCTTAACATGTTTGATATTGTGTGATAGATGTCTACCTCTAGCACAAATCCCATTGACTCACCTAATAATAACGAAGAGTCGAATATATATTGGACTGATTCACAAGTTCCCGAAGAAGAACCAGAAGAAGAATCAGAACCGGAAGAAGAATCAGAACCGGAAGAGGAGGAACCGGAGGAGGAAATAGAACCGGTGGGGGAAATAATAAAACGGTTAAGTAAAAGAAAATCCTCAACCAACCGACCAAGGTTAATTATGGTCAATGGTGTTTCTGCCAAGGAAGCAAAATATTGGGAGGATTACCAATTCTCCGATGAATCGGATTCTGAAGAGAATTCCGATGATGTTATAGAAATTACCCCAACTGAATTTAAAAAGGCAAAAGAAAATAATAAGGGAAAGGGCATAAAAATAGAGAAATCTAATTCCAACCCCGATGAACTTTATATGTATCGTCAACCCCCGAAGCCTTTAAGTTGTAACAATGACCCGGGAACCTCTAAACCACAAGGTTTTTATAAACCGTTGTGGAAAAAGACAGCTCGTATTAGGAGAACATCATATATCCCTAGAAACTTGGCAAAACGAACCAAAACCGAAGAAGAAGAAGAAACGAGCGAGTCAGAATAAGATAGTTGTATTCGTGTGGTGTAATATATGTAATATAGTGTGCTTATGCTTTATGATATATGTAAAAATTGCTTGTATTAATAAGTATTTTTTTTTTATGAATCTAACTCTTGTCTATTTTACAGTATAAAAACACAAAATGGATAGATAACCCAATATTTTAAGAGACCTACCCGGAGACATGATTGATGAAATCTTGTCTAGAGTCGGTCAGAATTCTTCGGCACAACTATTTACGGCGAAATCAGTTTGTAAGACATTCGAAGAACGTTCCAAGAATGTCTTGGTTTATAAGAGACTTTCATTTGAAAGATGGGGGATATCACATTGGGAAACCCATAAGTTACGATGTGTTTACTTTGACGCATATATTGCGTGGAACCCAAATGCTATTTTACGCAACGGGTTAAGAAATTATTTTGACTCAATGTATCCGAATATAGGACTTCATGATTTAGAAAAAGCGGCTAACATGCAACATAAAGAAACATGCTATGCTTACGGGTTAGTAATGTTCGCTTCTCACCAAAGTGAGAAAAAGAATATCGGGCTACAACTATTAAACAAAACGTTCCCACAAGTGACGGAGTCGGTAATTGGGGTAAGAAATGAGGTTTTTAGGTTATTACGAGACTGTTGGTCATTACGTAACCCTCGTCCCTTTGATGACGTTACAACACGCTGTCTTATCAACGGCCATAACGGTTATGTTCCACAAGACCAAGGATGGGAAGTAGTCCTAGTAAAACCAGAATGCATGACTTGTTTCTGGACGTATGAATTACATGTCTTTATTGGCTTTGCTGAACGACTTGTGTACTAGCTAGAATTTTCTTGACAACTATCTTGTATCAAAGTTATTGTGTGCTATATTTCATGCTTTATGTAAAATAAGCGGTATTGTAAGTTTGTAAAATATTGTATAAAAGTTTGAACGCGAAATATTATTATAATCAGTTTTTCATATAGAATTGTAGTAGTTGAATTGTATATTAGCTACTAAGTATGAACTTAACGGGTAGATACTACCCGAATTTAAACTTATAAAATGCTAATATGAAGAAAAAGCTTTTATAAATGAGTTCATATTATGCTACGAAATACTATTAACTACTCTTAATATTCTATATGATTAACTTGTTCCATTTTGACTATTTTGAAGGAAATGGCACCGACTACTAGACATACCGTGAATATGAATGAAGAGGAATTCCGTACTTTTCTACCTTCAAACATAGCCGCAGTACAGGCTGCGCTACATACCAACAATAACCTTGGATCTAGCAGTACAGGAAATCGTGTAGGATGCACCTACAAATAATTCACTGCCTGCAAACCTTTAGAATTTGATGGAACTGAAGGACCGATCGGATTGAAACGGTGGACCGAGAAGGTCGAATCGATGTTTGCCATAAGTAAGTGTACTGAAGAGGACAAAGTGAAGTACGCTACGCATACCTTCACATGTTCTGCGTTAACATGGTGGAATACCTATCTAGAGCAAGTGGGACAAGATGATGCGTACGCACTACCGTGGTCAGCATTCAAGCACTTGATGAACGAGAAGTACCGTCCCAGAACCGAGGTCAATAAGCTCAAGATAGAACTTAGAGGGTTACGAACCCAAGGATTTGATATTACCACGTACGAAAGACGATTCACAGAATTGTGCCTATTGTGTCCGGGAGCGTTCGAAGATGAGGAAGAGAAGATCGACGCGTTTGTGAAAGGATTACCGGAAAGAATCCAAGAAGATATAAGTTCACACGAGCCCACCTCCATACATCAGGCATGTAGAATGGCTCACAAACTAGTGAACCAGATTGAGGAAAGAATTAAAGAACAGACGGCTGAAGAGGCCAATGTGAAGCAAGTCAAAAGAAAGTGGGAGGAAAACGGTGATAAGAATCACCAATACAACAACAACAGCAATTACAATAATAATCGCAACAATTATCCCAACAATCACAACATCAATCGCAACTACAACAAATGGCCCAACAACAACAACAACAACAACAACAACAACAACAACAACAGCAACTACAACAATCATCCCAACAATAATAACAACCACAACAACAACAACAATCAGAAGCAGCTATGCCAAAGGTGTGAAAAGTATCACTCGGGGTTCTGCACCAAATTTTGCAACAAGTGTAAAAGAAATGGTCATAGCGCAGCGAAGTGTGAGGTCTACGGAGCAGGGGTTAATAGAACGAAAGGAACAAATGGTGTCGGAACGAGTAATGGCAGAGCAAGTAGTGTCGGAGCAAGTTATGCCAATGTAGTTTGTTATAAATGTGGAAAATCGGGCCACATTATTAGAAATTGCCCGAACCAGGAGAACACGAATGGACAAGGCTGCGGAAGAGTTTTCAATATTAATGCGGCAGAGGCACAGGAAGACCCGGAGCTTGTTACGGGTACGTTTCTTATTGACAATAAATCTGCTTACGTTTTATTTGATTCGGGTGCGGATAGAAGCTATATGAGTAGAGATTTTTGTGCTAAATTAAGTTGTCCATTGACGCCATTGTGTAGTAAATTTTTACTCGAATTAGCAAACGGTAAATTAATTTCAGCAGATAATATATGCCGGAATCGAGAAATTAAACTGGTTAGCGAAATATTTAAGATTGATTTGATACCAGTAGAGTTAGGGAGTTTTGATGTGATAATCGGTATGGACTGGTTGAAAGAAGTGAAAGCAGAGATCATTTGTTACAAAAATGCAATTCGTATTATACGAGAAAAAGGAAAACCCTTAATGGTGTACGGAGAAAAGGGCAACATGAAGCTACATCTTATTAGTAATTTGAAGGCACAAAAACTAATAAGAAAAGGTTGCTATGCTGTTCTAGCACATGTCGAGAAAGTACAAACTGAAGAAAAGAGCATCAATGATGTTCCCGTCGCAAAAGAATTTCCCGATGTATTTTCGAAAGAATTACCGGGACTACCTCCACATCGATCTGTTAAATTTCAAATAGATCTTGTACCAGGAGCTGCACCAATAGCTCGTGCTCCTTATAGACTTGCACCCATCGAGATGAAAGAACTGTAAAGCCAACTGCAAGAACTATTAGAACGTGGTTTCATTCGACCAAGCACATCACCATGGGGAGCTCCTGTTTTGTTTGTCAAGAAGAAGGATGGTACATTTAGGTTGTGTATTGACTACATAGAGTTGAACAAACTTACCATCAAAAACCGTTATCCACTGCCGAGAATTGACGACTTATTTGATCAACTACAAGGCTCGTCGGTTTATTCGAAGATCAATTTACGTTCTGGATATCATCAAATGCGAATAAAGGAGGATGATATTCCAAAAACTGCTTTTAGGACACGTTATGGTCATTACGAGTTTATGGTCATGCCGTTTGGTTTAACTAATGCACCAGCTGTGTTCATGGACCTTATGAACCAAGTGTGTGGACCATACATTGACAAGTTTGTCATTGTTTTCATTGATGACATACTTATTTACTCAAAGAATGACCAAGAACATGGTGAACATTTAAGAAAGGTGTTAGAAGTATTGAGGAAGGAAGAATTGTACGCTAAGTTTTCAAAGTGTGCATTTTGGTTGGAAGAAGTTCAATTCCTCGGTCACATAGTGAACAAAGAAGGTATTAAGGTGGATCCGGCAAAGATAGAAACTGTTGAAAAGTGGGAAACCCCGAAAACTCCGAAACACATACGCCAGTTTTTAGGACTAGCTGGTTACTACAGAAGGTTCTTCCAAGTCTTTTCCAGAATAGCAAAACCCTTGACTGCATTAACGCATAAAGGGAAGAAATTTGAATGGAATGATGAACAAGAGAAAGCGTTTCAGTTATTGAAGAAAAAGCTAACTACGGCACCTATATTGTCATTGCTTGAAGGGAATGATGATTTTGTGATTTATTGTGATGCATCAAAGCAAGGTCTCGGTTGTGTATTAATGCAACGAACGAAGGTGATTGCTTATGCGTCTAGACAATTGAAGATTCACGAACAAAATTATACGACGCATGATTTGGAATTAGGCGCGGTTGTTTTTGCATTAAAGACTTGGAGGCACTACTTATATGGGGTCAAAAGTATTATATATACCGACAAAAGTCATCAACACATATTTAATCAGAAACAACTGAATATGAGGCAGCGTAGGTGGATTGAATTATTGAATGATTATGACTTTGAGATTCGTTACCACCCGGGGAAGGCAAATGTGGTAGCAGATGCCTTGAGCATGAAGGACAGAGAACCCATTCGAGTAAAATCTATGAATATAATGATTCATAATAACCTTACTACTCAAATAAAGGAGGCGCAACAAGGAGTTTTAAAAGAGGGAAATTTAAAGGATGAAATACCCAAAGGATCGAAGAATCATCTTAATATTCGGGAAGACGGAACCCGGTATAGGGCTGAAAGGATTTGGGTACCAAAATTTGAAGATATGAGAGAAATGGTACATAGAGAAGCTCATAAAACTAGATACTCAATACATCCTGGAACGGGGAAGATGTACAAGGATCTCAAGAAACATTTTTGGTGGCCGGGTATGAAAGCCGATGTTGCTAAATACGTAGGAGAATGTTTGACGTGTTCAAAGGTCAAAGCTGAGCATCAGAAACCATCAGGTCTACTTCAACAACCCGAAATCCCGGAATGGAAATGGGAAAACATTACCATGGATTTCATCACTAAATTGCCAAGGACTGCAAGTGGTTTTGATACTATTTGGGTAATAGTTGATCGTCTCACCAAATCAGCACACTTCCTGCCAATAAGAGAAGATGACAAGATGGAGAAGTTAGCACGACTGTATTTGAAGGAAGTCGTCTCCAGACATGGAATACCAATCTCTATTATCTCTGATAGGGATGGCAGATTTATTTCAAGATTCTGGCAGACATTACAGCAAGCATTAGGAACTCGTCTAGACATGAGTACTGCCTATCATCAACAAACTGATAGGCAGAGCGAAAGGACGATACAAACGCTTGAAGACATGCTACGAGCATGTGTTATTGATTTCGGAAACAGTTGGGATCGACATCTACCGTTAGCAGAATTTTCCTACAACAACAGCTACCATTCAAGCATTGAGATGGCACCGCTTGAAGCACTTTATGGTAGAAAGTGCAGGTCTCCGATTTTTTGGAGTGAAGTGGGGGATAGACAGATTACGGGTCCAGAGATTATACAAGAAACTACCGAGAAGATCATCCAAATTCAACAACGGTTGAAAATCGCCCAAAGTCGACAAAAGAGCTACGCTGACATTAAAAGAAAAGACATAGAATTTGAAATTGGAGAGATGGTCATGCTTAAAGTTGCACCTTGGAAAGGCGTTGTTCGATTTGGTAAACGAGGGAAATTAAATCCAAGGTATATTGGATCATTCAAGATTATTGATCGTGTCGGACCTGTAGCTTACCGACTTGAGTTACCTCAACAACTCGCGGCTGTACATAACACTTTCCACGTCTCCAATTTGAAGAAATGTTTTGCTAAAGAAGATCTCACTATTCCGTTAGATGAAATCCAAATCAACGAAAAACTTCAATTCATCGAAGAACCCGTCGAAATAATGGATCGTGAGGTTAAAAGACTTAAGCAAAACAAGATACCAATTGTTAAGGTTCGATGGAATGCTCGTAGAGGACCTGAGTTCACCTGGGAGCTTGAAGATCAGATGAAGAAGAAATACCCGCATCTCTTTCCAGAAGATTCGTCAACACCTTCAACAGCTTAAAATTTCGGGACGAAATTTATTTAACGGGTAGGTACTGTAGTGACCCAAACTTTTCCATGTTTATATATATTAATTGAGATTGATATTTACATGATTAAATGTTTCCAATATATTAAGCAATCAAACTTGTTAAGACTTGATTAATTGAAATATGTTTCATATAGACAATTGACCACCCAAGTTGACCGGTGATTCACGAACGTTAAAACTTGTAAAAACTATATGATGACATATATATGGATCTATATATAGTTAACATGATACTATGATAAGTAAACATATCATTAAGTATATTAACAATGAACTACATATGAAATGTCCCGTTCTTATTGATTAAAAACGTTCCATATTAATTGATTTCGTTGCGAGGTTTTGACCTCTATATGAGACGTTTTTCAAAGACTGCATTCATTTTTAAACAAACCATAACCTTTATTTCATCAATAAAGGTTTAAAAAGCTTTACGTAGATTATCAAATAATGATAATCTAAAATATCCTGTTTACACACGACCATTACATAATGGTTTACAATACAAATATGTTACAACAAAATAAGTTTCTTGAATGCAGTTTTTACACAATATCATACAAGCATGGACTCCAAATCTTGTCCTTATTTAAGTATGCGACAGCGGAAGCTCTTAATAATCACCTGAGAATAAACATGCTTAAAACGTCAACAAAAATGTTGGTGAGTTATAGGTTTAACCTATATATATCAAATCGTAACAATAGACCACAAGATTTCATATTTCAATACACATCCCATACATAGAGATAAAAATCATTCATATGGTGAACACCTGGTAACCGACAATAACAAGATGCATATATAAGAATATCCCCATCATTCCGGGACACCCTTCGGATATGATATAAATTTCGAAGTACTAAAGCATCCGGTACTTTGGATGGGGTTTGTTAGGCCCAATAGATCTATCTTTAGGATTCGCGTCAATTAGGGTGTCTGTTCCCTAATTCTTAGATTACCAAACTTAATAAAAAGGGGCATATTCGATTTCGATAATTCAACCATAGAATGTAGTTTCACGTACTTGTGTCTATTTTGTAAATCATTTATAAAACCTGCATGTATTCTCATCCCAAAAATATTAGATTTTAAAAGTGGGACTATAACTCACTTTCACAGATTTTTACTTCGTCGGGAAGTAAGACTTGGCCACTGGTTGATTCACGAACCTATAACAATATATACATATATATATCAAAGTATGTTCAAAATATATTTACAACACTTTTAATATATTTTGATGTTTTAAGTTTATTAAGTCAGTTGTCCTCGTTAGTAACCTACAACTAGTTGTCCACAGTTAGATGTACAGAAATAAATCGATAAATATTATCTTGAATCAATCCACGATCCAGTGTATACGTATCTCAGTATTGATCACAACTCAAACTATATATATTTTGGAATCAACCTCAACCCTGTATAGCTAACTCCAACATTCACATATAGAGTGTCTATGGTTGTTCCGAAATATATATAGATGTGTCGACATGATAGGTCGAAACATTGTATACGTGTCTATGGTATCTCAAGATTACATAATATATAATACAAGTTGATTAAGTTATGGTTGGAATAGATTTGTTACCAATTTTCACGTAGCTAAAATGAGAAAAATTATCCAATCTTGTTTTACCCATAACTTCTTCATTTTAAATCCGTTTTGAGTGAATCAAATTGCTATGGTTTCATATTGAACTCTATTTTATGAATCTAAACAAAAAAAATATAGGTTTCTAGTCGGAAAAATAAGTTACAAGTCGTTTTTGTAAAGATA
Source organism: Rutidosis leptorrhynchoides (assembly GCF_046630445.1). Taxonomy (NCBI): domain Eukaryota; kingdom Viridiplantae; phylum Streptophyta; class Magnoliopsida; order Asterales; family Asteraceae; genus Rutidosis; species Rutidosis leptorrhynchoides. Next base: position 143,307,985 of record NC_092342.1, read on the forward strand.
GTCATTTCAGTCGAAAGAACGACGTCTAGATGACCATTTTAGAAAACATACTTCCACTTTGAGTTTAACCATAATTTTTGGATATAGTTTCATGTTCATAATAAAAATCATTTTCTCAGAATAACAACTTTTAAATCAAAGTTTATCATAGTTTTTAATTAACTAACCCAAAACAGCCCGCGGTGTTACTACGACGGCGTAAATCCGGTTTTACGGTGTTTTTCGTGTTTCCAGGTTTTAAATCATTAAGTTAGCATATCATATAGATATAGAACATGTGTTTAGTTGATTTTAAAAGTCAAGTTAGAAGGATTAACTTTTGTTTGCGAACAAGTTTAGAATTAACTAAACTATGTTCTAGTGATTACAAGTTTAAACCTTCGAATAAGATAGCTTTATATGTATGAATCGAATGATGTTATGAACATCATTACTACCTTAAGTTCCTTGGATGAACCTACTGGAAAAGAGAAAAATGGATCTAGCTTCAATGGATCCTTGGATGGCTCAAAGTTCTTGAAGCAAAATCATGACACGAAAACAAGTTCAAGTAAGATCATCACTTGAAATAAGATTGTTATAGTTATAGAAATTGAACCAAAGTTTGAATATGATTATTACCTTGTATTAGAATGATAACCTACTGTAAGAAACAAAGATTTCTTGAGGTTGGATGATCACCTTACAAGATTGGAAGTGAGCTAGCAAACTTGAAAGTATTCTTGATTTTATGAAACTAGAACTTTTGGAATTTATGAAGAACACTTAGAACTTGAAGATAGAACTTGAGAGAGTTCAATTAGATGAAGAAAATTGAAGAATGAAAGTGTTTGTAGGTGTTTTTGGTCGTTGGTGTATGGATTAGATATAAAGGATATGTAATTTTGTTTTCATGTAAATAAGTCATGAATGATTACTCATATTTTTGTAATCTTATGAGATATTTCATGCTAGTTGCCAAATGATGGTTCCCACATGTGTTAGGTGACTCACATGGGCTGCTAAGAGCTGATCATTGGAGTGTATATACCAATAGTACATACATCTAAAAGCTGTGTATTGTACGAGTACGAATACGGGTGCATACGAGTAGAATTGTTGATGAAACTGAACGAGAATGTAATTGTAAGCATTTTTGTTAAGTAGAAGTATTTTGATAAGTATATTGAAGTCTTTCAAAAGTGTATAAATACATATTAAAACACTACATGTATATACATTTTAACTGAGTCGTTAAGTCATCGTTAGTCGTTACATGTAAGTGTTGTTTTGAAACCTTTAGGTTAACGATCTTGTTAAATGTTGTTAACCCAATGTTTATAATAACAAAAGAGATTTTAAATTATTATATTATCATGATATTATGATGTACGAATATCTCTTAATATGATATATATACATTAAATGTCGTTACAACGATAAACGTTACATATATGTCTCGTTTCAAAATCATTAAGTTAGTAGTCTTGTTTTTACATATGTAGTTCATTGTTAATATAATTAATGATATGTTTACTTATCATAATATCATGTTAACTATATATATAACCATATATATGTCATCATATAGTTTTTTACAAGTTTTAACGTTCGTGAATCACCGGTCAACTTGGGTGGTCAATTGTCTATATGAAACCTATTTCAATTAATCAAGTCTTAACAAGTTTGATTGCTTAACATGTTGGAAACATTTAATCATGTAAATATCAATCTCAATTAATATATATAAACATGGAAAAGTTCGGGTCACTACAGTACCTACCCGTTAAATAAATTTCGTCCCGAAATTTTAAGCTGTTGAAGGTGTTGACGAATCTTCTGGAAATAGATGCGGGTATTTCTTCTTCATCTGATCTTCACGCTCCCAGGTGAACTCGGGTCCTCTACGAGCATTCCATCGAACCTTAACAATTGGTATCTTGTTTTGCTTAAGTCTTTTAACCTCACGATCCATTATTTCGACGGGTTCTTCGATGAATTGAAGTTTTTCGTTGATTTGGATTTCATCTAACGGAATAGTGAGATCTTCTTTAGCAAAACATTTCTTCAAATTCGAGACGTGGAAAGTGTTATGTACAGCCGCGAGTTGTTGAGGTAACTCAAGTCGGTAAGCTACTGGTCCGACACGATCAATAATCTTGAATGGTCCAATATACCTTGGATTTAATTTCCCTCGTTTACCAAATTGAACAACGCCTTTCCAAGGTGCAACTTTAAGCATGACCATCTATCCAATTTCAAATTCTATATCTTTTCTTTTAATGTCAGCGTAGCTCTTTTGTCGACTTTGGGTGGTTTTCAACCGTTGTTGAATTTGGATGATCTTCTCGGTAGTTTCTTGTATAATCTTCGGACCCGTAATCTGTCTATCCCCCACCTCACTCCAAAAAATCGGAGACCTGCACTTTCTACCATAAAGTGCTTCAAACGGCGCCATCTCAATGCTTGAATGGTAGCTGTTGTTGTAGGAAAATTCTGCTAACGGTAGATGTCGATCCCAACTGTTTCCGAAATCAATAACACATGCTCGTAGCATGTCTTCAAGCGTTTGTATCGTCCTTTCGCTCTGCCCATCAGTTTGTGGATGATAGGCAGTACTCATGTCTAGACGAGTTCCTAATGCTTGCTGTAATGTCTGCCAGAATCTTGAAATAAATCTGCCATCCCTATCAGAGATAATAGAGATTGGTATTCCATGTCTGGAGACGACTTCCTTCAAATACAGTCGTGCTAACTTCTCCATCTTGTCATCTTCTCTTATTGGTAGGAAGTGTGCTGATTTGGTGAGACGATCAACTATTACCCAAATAGTATCAAAACCACTTGCAGTCCTTGGCAATTTAGTGATGAAATCCATGGTAATGTTTTCCCATTTCCATTCCGGGATTTCGGGTTGTTGAAGTAGACCTGATGGTTTCTGATGCTCAGCTTTGACCTTAGAACACGTCAAACATTCTCCTACGTATTTAGCAACATCGGCTTTCATACCCGGCCACCAAAAATGTTTCTTGAGATCCTTGTACATCTTCCCCGTTCCAGGATGTATTGAGTATCTGGTTTTATGAGCTTCTCTAAGTACCATTTCTCTCATATCTCCAAATTTTGGTGCCCAAATCCTTTCAGCCCTATACCTGGTTCCGTCTTCCCGAATATTAAGATGCTTCTCCGATCCCTTGGGTATTTCATCCTTTAAATTTCTCTCTTTTAAAACTCCTTGTTGCGCCTCCTTTATTTGAGTAGTAAGGTTATTATGAATCATTATATTCATAGATTTTACTCGAATGAGTTCTCTGTCCTTCCTGCTCAAGGCATCGGCTACCACATTTGCCTTCCCCGGGTGGTAACGAATCTCAAAGTCGTAATCATTCAACAATTCAATCCACCTACGCTGCCTCATATTCAGTTGTTTCTGATTAAATATGTGTTGAAGACTTTTGTGGTCGGTATATATAATACTTTTGACCCCATATAAGTAGTGCCTCCAAGTCTTTAATGCAAAAACAACCGCGCCTAATTCCAAATCATGCGTCGTATAATTTTGCTCGTGAATCTTCAATTGTCTAGACGCATAAGCAATCACCTTCGTCCGTTGCATTAATACACAACCGAGACCTTGCTTTGATGCATCACAATAAATCACAAAATCATCATTCCCTTCAGGCAATGACAATATAGGTGCAGTAGTTAGCTTTTTCTTCAATAACTGAAATGCTTTCTCTTGTTCATCATTCCATTCAAATTTCTTCCCTTTATGCGTTAATGCAGTCAAGGGTTTTGCTATTCTGGAAAAGTCTTGGATGAACCTTCTGTAGTAACCAGCTAGTCCTAAAAACTGGCGTATGTGTTTCGGAGTTTTCGGGGTTTCCCACTTTTCAACAGTTTCTATCTTTGCCGGATCCACCTTAATACCTTCTTTGTTCACTATGTGACCGAGGAATTGAACTTCTTCCAACCAAAATGCACACTTTGAAAAATTAGCGTACAATTCTTCCTTCCTCAATACTTCTAACACCTTTCTCAAATGTTCACCGTGTTCTTGGTCATTCTTTGAGTAAATAAGTATGTCATCAATGAAAACAATGACAAACTTGTCAAGGTATGGTCCACACACTCGGTTCATAAGGTCCATGAACACAGCTGGTGCATTAGTTAAACCAAACGGCATGACCATAAACTCGTAATGACCGTAACGTGTTCTGAAAGCAGTCTTTGGAATATCATCTTCTTTCACTCGCATTTGATGATACCCGGAACGTAAGTCAATCTTTGAATAAACAGACGAGCCTTGTAGTTGATCAAATAAGTCGTCGATTCTCGGTAGTGGGTAGCGGTTCTTGATGGTAAGTTTGTTCAACTCTCGGTAGTCGATACACAACCTGAATGTACCATCTTTCTTCTTGACAAACAAAACAGGAGCTCCCCACGGTGATGTGCTTGGTCGAATGAAACCACGCTCTAAAAGTTCTTGTAATTGGCTTTGCAGTTCTTTCATCTCGCTGGGTGCGAGTCTGTAAGGAGCACGAGCTATTGGTGCAGCTCCTGGTACAAGATCTATTTGAAATTCAACGGATCGATGTGGGGGTAATCCCGGTAATTCTTTCGGAAATACATCGGGAAATTCTTTTGCAATGGGAACATCATTGATGCTCTTTTCTTCAGTTTGTACTTTCTCGACGTGTGCTAGAACAGCATAGCAACCTTTTCTTATTAGTTTTTGTGCCTTCAAATTACTAATAAGATGTAGCTTCGTGTTGCCCTTTTCTCCGTACACCATTAAGGGTTTTCCTTTTTCTCGTATAATGCGAATTGCATTTTTGTAACAAACGATCTCCGCTTTCACTTCTTTCAACCAGTCCATACCGATTATCACATCAAAACTCCCTAACTCTACTGGTATCAAATCAATCTTAAATGTTTCGCTAACCAGTTTAATTTCTCGATTCCGACATATATTATCTGCTGAAATTAATTTACCATTTGCTAATTCGAGTAAAAATTTACTATCCAAAGGCGTCAATGGACAACTTAATTTAGCACAAAAATCTCTACTCATATAGCTTCTATCCGCACCCGAATCAAATAAAACGTAAGCAGATTTATTGTCAATAAGAAACGTACCCGTAACAAGCTCCGGGTCTTCCTGTGCCTCTACCGCATTAATATTGAAAACTCTTCCACGGCCTTGTCCATTCGTGTTCTCCTGGTTCGGGCAATTTCTAATAATGTGGCCTGGTTTTCCACATTTATAACAAACTACATTGGCATAACTTGCTCCGACACTACTTGCTCCGCCATTACTCGTTCCGACACCATTTGTTCCTTTCGTTCTATTAACCCCTGGTCCGTAGACCTCACACTTCGTCGCGCTATGACCATTTCTTTTACACTTGTTGCAAAATTTGGTGCAGAACCCCGAGTGATTCTTTTCACACCTTTGGCATAGCTGCTTCTGATTGTTGTTGTTGTTGCGGTTATTATTGTTGTTGGGATGATTGTTGTAGTTGCTGTTGTTATTATTGTTGTTGTTGTTGGGCCGTTTGTTGTAGTTGCGATTGATGTTGCGATTGTTGGGATAATTGTTGCGATTATTGTTGTAATTGCTGTTGTTGTTGTATTGGTGATTCTTATCACCGTTTTCCTCCCACTTTCTTTTGACTTGCTTCACATTGGCCTCTTCAGCAGTCTGTTCTTTAATTCTTTCTTCAATCTGGTTCACGAGTTTGTGAGCCATTCTACATGCCTGTTGTATGGAGGCGGGCTCGTGTGAACTTATATCTTCTTGGATTCTTTCCGGTAATCCTTTCACAAATGCGTCGATCTTCTCTTCCTCATCTTCGAATGCTCCCGGACACAATAGGCACAATTCTGTGAATCGTCTTTCGTACGTGGTAATATCAAATCCTTGGGTTCGTAACCCTCTAAGTTCTGTCTTGAGCTTATTGACCTCGGTTCTCGGACGGTACTTCTCGTTCATCAAGTGCTTGAATGCTGACCACGGTAGTGCGTACGCATCGTCTTGTCCCACTTGCTCTAGATAGGTATTCCACCATGTTAACGCAGAACCTGTGAAGGTATGCGTAGCGTACTTCACTTTGTCCTCTTCAGTACACTTACTTATGGCAAACACCGATTCAACCTTCTCGGTCCACCGTTTCAATCCGATCGGTCCTTCGGTTCCATCAAATTCCAAAGGTTTGCAGGCAGTGAATTCTTTGTAGGTGCATCCTACACGATTTCCTGTACTGCTAGATCCAAGGTTATTGTTGGTATGTAGCGCAGCCTGTACTGCGGCTATGTTTGAAGCTAGAAAAGTACGGAATTCCTCTTCATTCATATTCACGGTGTGTCGAGTAGTCGGTGCCATTTCCTTCAAAATAGTTAAATGGAACAAGTTAATCATACAGAATATTAAGAGTAGTTAATAGTATTTCGTAGCATAATATGAACTCATTTATAAAAGCTTTTTCTTCATATTAGCGTTTTATAAGTTTAAATTCGGGTAGTACCTACCCGTTAAGTTCATACTTAGTAGCTAATATACAATTCAACTACTACAATTCTATATGAAAAACTGATTATAATAATATTTCGCGTTCAAACTTTTATACAATATTTTACAAACTTACAATACCGCTTATTTTACATAAAGCATGAAATATAGCACACAATAACTTTGATACAAGATACTTGTGAAGACAATTCTAGCTAGTACACAAGTCGTTCAGCAAAGGCAATAAAGACACGTAATTCATACGTCCAGAAACAAGTCATGCATTCTGGTTTTACTAGGACTACTTCCCATCCTTGGTCTTGTGCAACATAACCGTTATGGCCGTTGATAAGACAGCGTGTTGTAACATCGTCAAAGGGACGAGGGTTACGTAATGTCCAACAGTCTCGTAATAACCTAAAAACCTCATTTCTTACCCCAATTACCGACTCCGTCACTTGTGGAAACGTTTTGTTTAATAGTTGTAGCCCGATGTTCTTGTTCTCACTTTGGTGAGAAGCGAACATTACTAATCCGTAAGCATAACATGCTTCTTTATGTTGCATGTTAGCCGCTTTTTCTAAATCACGAAGTCCAATATTCGGATATATTGAGTCAAAATAATTTCTTAACCCGTTGCGTAAAATAGCATTTGGGTTCCCCGCAATATATGCGTCAAAGTAAACACATCGTAACTTATGGGTTTCCCAATGTGATATCCCCCATCTTTCAAACGAAAGTCTCTTATAAACCAAGACATTCTTGGAACGTTCTTCGAATGTCTTACAAACTGATCTCGCCTTAAATAGTTGTGCCGAAGAATTCTGGCCGACTCTAGACAAGATTTCATCAATCATGTCTCCGGGTAGGTCTCTTAAAATATTGGGTTGTCTATCCATTTTGTGTTTTTAAACTGTAAAATAGACAAGAGTTAGATTCATAAAAAAATACTTATTAATACAAGCAATTTTTACATATATCATAAAGCATAAGAACACTATATTCCATATATTACACCACACGAATACAACTATCTTATTCCGACTCGCTCGTTTCTTCTTCTTCGGTTTTGGTTCGTTTTGCCAAGTTTCTAGGGATATATGATGTTCCCCTAATACGAGCCGTCGTTGTCCACATTGGTTTAGAAAAACCTGGTGGTTTAGAGGTTCCCGGGTCATTGTTACAACTTAAGGACTTCGGGGGTTGACGATACATATAAAGTTCATCGGGGTTGGAATTAGATTTCACTATTTTTATGCCCTTTCCCTTATTATTTTCTTTTGCCTTTTTAAATTCAGTTGGGGTAATTTCTATAACATCATCGGAATTCTCGTCGGAATCCGATTCATCGGAGAATTGGTAATCCTCCCAATATTTTGCTTCCTTGGCGGAAACACCATTGACCATAATTAACCTTGGTCGGTTGGTTGAGGATTTTCTTTTACTTAACCGTTTTATTATTTCCCCCACCGGTTCTATTTCTTCATCCGGTTCCGATTCTTCTTCCGGTTCCGATTCTTCTTCCGGTTCCGACTCTTCTTCCGGTTCCTCTTCGGGAACTTGTGAATCAGTCCACGAATCATTCCAATTTACATTTAACTCTTCATTATTATTAGGTGAGTCAATGGGACTTGTTCTAGAGGTAGACATCTATCACATAATATCAAACGCGTTAAGAGATTAATATATCACATAATATTCACATGTTAAAAATATATAGTTTCCAACAAAATTTGTTAAGCAATCATTTTTCAAGTAAACACGGTCGAAGTCCAGACTCACTAATGCATCCTAACAAACTCGATAAGACACACTAATGAAAAATTCTGGTTCTCTAAGACCAACGCTCGGATACCAACTGAAATACAGTTGGGGACAACCACCGTCCCACCCAGTGCCTTCCCAGCTAACCGCCTGGTGACCACTGAGTGTACCTCAGATACTGATTTTAGGGCCTGCCTCTCAGCTACTGCCAACCCTCGTAAGGGATCGCAAGGAGTAAGAGCCAATGCTTCGTCACAGGTAACACTGTGAGAACCTCCTTTACGACTAACCCACCACACATGGACGGCGTTATACCAGCTCTGATACCAACTGAAATGTCCCGTTCTTATTGATTAAAAACGTTCCATATTAATTGATTTCGTTGCGAGGTTTTGACCTCTATATGAGACGTTTTTCAAAGACTGCATTCATTTTTAAACAAACCATAACCTTTATTTCATCAATAAAGGTTTAAAAAGCTTTACGTAGATTATCAAATAATGATAATCTAAAATATCCTGTTTACACACGACCATTACATAATGGTTTACAATACAAATATGTTACAACAAAATAAGTTTCTTGAATGCAGTTTTTACACAATATCATACAAGCATGGACTCCAAATCTTGTCCTTATTTAAGTATGCGACAGCGGAAGCTCTTAATAATCACCTGAGAATAAACATGCTTAAAACGTCAACAAAAATGTTGGTGAGTTATAGGTTTAACCTATATATATCAAATCGTAACAATAGACCACAAGATTTCATATTTCAATACACATCCCATACATAGAGATAAAAATCATTCATATGGTGAACACCTGGTAACCGACAATAACAAGATGCATATATAAGAATATCCCCATCATTCCGGGACACCCTTCGGATATGATATAAATTTCGAAGTACTAAAGCATCCGGTACTTTGGATGGGGTTTGTTAGGCCCAATAGATCTATCTTTAGGATTCGCGTCAATTAGGGTGTCTGTTCCCTAATTCTTAGATTACCAGACTTAATAAAAAGGGGCATATTCGATTTCGATAATTCAACCATAGAATGTAGTTTCACGTACTTGTGTCTATTTTGTAAATCATTTATAAAACCTGCATGTATTCTCATCCCAAAAATATTAGATTTTAAAAGTGGGACTATAACTCACTTTCACAGATTTTTACTTCGTCGGGAAGTAAGACTTGGCCACTGGTTGATTCACGAACCTATAACAATATATACATATATATCAAAGTATGTTCAAAATATATTTACAACACTTTTAATATATTTTGATGTTTTAAGTTTATTAAGTCAGTTGTCCTCGTTAGTAACCTACAACTAGTTGTCCACAGTTAGATGTACAGAAATAAATCGATAAATATTATCTTGAATCAATCCACGATCCAGTGTATACGTATCTCAGTATTGATCACAACTCAAACTATATATATTTTGGAATCAACCTCAACCCTGTATAGCTAACTCCAACATTCACATATAGAGTGTCTATGGTTGTTCCGAAATATATATAGATGTGTCGACATGATAGGTCGAAACATTGTATACGTGTCTATGGTATCTCAAGATTACATAATATATAATACAAGTTGATTAAGTTATGGTTGGAATAGATTTGTTACCAATTTTCACGTAGCTAAAATGAGAAAAATTATCCAATCTTGTTTTACCCATAACTTCTTCATTTTAAATCCGTTTTGAGTGAATCAAATTGCTATGGTTTCATATTGAACTCTATTTTATGAATCTAAACAAAAAAAAATATAGGTTTCTAGTCGGAAAAATAAGTTACAAGTCGTTTTTGTAAAGATAGTCATTTCAGTCGAAAGAACGACGTCTAGATGACCATTTTAGAAAACATACTTCCACTTTGAGTTTAACCATAATTTTTGGATATAGTTTCATGTTCATAATAAAAATCATTTTCTCAGAATAAAAACTTTTAAATCAAAGTTTATCATAGTTTTTAATTAACTAACCCAAAACAGCCCGCGGTGTTACTACGACGGCGTAAATCCGGTTTTACGGTGTTTTTCGTGTTTCCAGGTTTTAAATCATTAAGTTAGCATATCATATAGATATAGAACATGTGTTTAGTTGATTTTAAAAGTCAAGTTAGAAGGATTAACTTTTGTTTGCGAACAAGTTTAGAATTAACTAAACTATGTTCTAGTGATTACAAGTTTAAACCTTCGAATAAGATAGCTTTATATGTATGAATCGAATGATGTTATGAACATCATTACTACCTTAAGTTCCTTGGATGAACCTACTGGAAAAGAGAAAAATGGATCTAGCTTCAATGGATCCTTGGATGGCTCAAAGTTCTTGAAGCAAAATCATGACACGAAAACAAGTTCAAGTAAGATCATCACTTGAAATAAGATTGTTATAGTTATAGAAATTGAACCAAAGTTTGAATATGATTATTACCTTGTATTAGAATGATAACCTACTGTAAGAAACAAAGATTTCTTGAGGTTGGATGATCACCTTACAAGATTGGAAGTGAGCTAGCAAACTTGAAAGTATTCTTGATTTTATGAAACTAGAACTTTTGGAATTTATGAAGAACACTTAGAACTTGAAGATAGAACTTGAGAGAGTTCAATTAGATGAAGAAAATTGAAGAATGAAAGTGTTTGTAGGTGTTTTTGGTCGTTGGTGTATGGATTAGATATAAAGGATATGTAATTTTGTTTTCATGTAAATAAGTCATGAATGATTACTCATATTTTTGTAATCTTATGAGATATTTCATGCTAGTTGCCAAATGATGGTTCCCACATGTGTTAGGTGACTCACATGGGCTGCTAAGAGCTGATCATTGGAGTGTATATACCAATAGTACATACATCTAAAAGCTGTGTATTGTACGAGTACGAATACGGGTGCATACGAGTAGAATTGTTGATGAAACTGAACGAGAATGTAATTGTAAGCATTTTTGTTAAGTAGAAGTATTTTGATAAGTATATTGAAGTCTTTCAAAAGTGTATAAATACATATTAAAACACTACATGTATATACATTTTAACTGAGTCGTTAAGTCATCGTTAGTCGTTACATGTAAGTGTTGTTTTGAAACCTTTAGGTTAACGATCTTGTTAAATGTTGTTAACCCAATGTTTATAATAACAAAAGAGATTTTAAATTATTATATTATCATGATATTATGATGTACGAATATCTCTTAATATGATATATATACATTAAATGTCGTTACAACGATAAACGTTACATATATGTCTCGTTTCAAAATCATTAAGTTAGTAGTCTTGTTTTTACATATGTAGTTCATTGTTAATATAATTAATGATATGTTTACTTATCATAATATCATGTTAACTATATATATAACCATATATATGTCATCATATAGTTTTTTACAAGTTTTAACGTTCGTGAATCACCGGTCAACTTGGGTGGTCAATTGTCTATATGAAACCTATTTCAATTAATCAAGTCTTAACAAGTTTGATTGCTTAACATGTTGGAAACATTTAATCATGTAAATATCAATCTCAATTAATATATATAAACATGGAAAAGTTCGGGTCACTACAGTACCTACCCGTTAAATAAATTTCGTCCCGAAATTTTAAGCTGTTGAAGGTGTTGACGAATCTTCTGGAAATAGATGCGGGTATTTCTTCTTCATCTGATCTTCACGCTCCCAGGTGAACTCGGGTCCTCTACGAGCATTCCATCGAACCTTAACAATTGGTATCTTGTTTTGCTTAAGTCTTTTAACCTCACGATCCATTATTTCGACGGGTTCTTCGATGAATTGAAGTTTTTTGTTGATTTGGATTTCATCTAACGGAATAGTGAGATCTTCTTTAGCAAAACATTTCTTCAAATTCGAGACGTGGAAAGTGTTATGTACAGCCGCGAGTTGTTGAGGTAACTCAAGTCGGTAAGCTACTGGTCCGACACGATCAATAATCTTGAATGGTCCAATATACCTTGGATTTAATTTCCCTCGTTTACCAAATCGAACAACGCCTTTCCAAGGTGCAACTTTAAGCATGACCATCTATCCAATTTCAAATTCTATATCTTTTCTTTTAATGTCAGCGTAGCTCTTTTGTCGACTTTGGGTGGTTTTCAACCGTTGTTGAATTTGGATGATCTTCTCGGTAGTTTCTTGTATAATCTTCGGACCCGTAATCTGTCTATCCCCCACCTCACTCCAACAAATCGGAGACCTGCACTTTCTACCATAAAGTGCTTCAAACGGCGCCATCTCAATGCTTGAATGGTAGCTGTTGTTGTAGGAAAATTCTGCTAACGGTAGATGTCGATCCCAACTGTTTCTGAAATCAATAACACATGCTCGTAGCATGTCTTCAAGCGTTTGTATCGTCCTTTCGCTCTGCCCATCAGTTTGTGGATGATAGGCAGTACTCATGTCTAGACGAGTTCCTAATGCTTGCTGTAATGTCTGCCAGAATCTTGAAATAAATCTGCCATCCCTATCAGAGATAATAGAGATTGGTATTCCATGTCTGGAGACGACTTCCTTCAAATACAGTCGTGCTAACTTCTCCATCTTGTCATCTTCTCTTATTGGTAGGAAGTGTGCTGATTTGGTGAGACGATCAACTATTACCCAAATAGTATCAAAACCACTTGCAGTCCTTGGCAATTTAGTGATGAAATCCATGGTAATGTTTTCCCATTTCCATTCCGGGATTTCGGGTTGTTGAAGTAGACCTGATGGTTTCTGATGCTCAGCTTTGACCTTAGAACACGTCAAACATTCTCCTACGTATTTAGCAACATCGGCTTTCATACCCGGCCACCAAAAATGTTTCTTGAGATCCTTGTACATCTTCCCCGTTCCAGGATGTATTGAGTATCTGGTTTTATGAGCTTCTCTAAGTACCATTTCTCTCATATCTCCAAATTTTGGTGCCCAAATCCTTTCAGCCCTATACCTGGTTCCGTCTTCCCGAATATTAAGATGCTTCTCCGATCCCTTGGGTATTTCATCCTTTAAATTTCTCTCTTTTAAAACTCCTTGTTGCGCCTCCTTTATTTGAGTAGTAAGGTTATTATGAATCATTATATTCATAGATTTTACTCGAATGAGTTCTCTGTCCTTCCTGCTCAAGGCATCGGCTACCACATTTGCCTTCCCCGGGTGGTAACGAATCTCAAAGTCGTAATCATTCAACAATTCAATCCACCTACGCTGCCTCATATTCAGTTGTTTCTGATTAAATATGTGTTGAAGACTTTTGTGGTCGGTATATATAATACTTTTGACCCCATATAAGTAGTGCCTCCAAGTCTTTAATGCAAAAACAACCGCGCCTAATTCCAAATCATGCGTCGTATAATTTTGCTCGTGAATCTTCAATTGTCTAGACGCATAAGCAATCACCTTCGTCCGTTGCATTAATACACAACCGAGACCTTGCTTTGATGCATCACAATAAATCACAAAATCATCATTCCCTTCAGGCAATGACAATATAGGTGCAGTAGTTAGCTTTTTCTTCAATAACTGAAATGCTTTCTCTTGTTCATCATTCCATTCAAATTTCTTCCCTTTATGCGTTAATGCAGTCAAGGGTTTTGCTATTCTAGAAAAGTCTTGGATGAACCTTCTGTAGTAACCAGCTAGTCCTAAAAACTGGCGTATGTATTTCGGAGTTTTCGGGGTTTCCCACTTTTCAACAGTTTCTATCTTTGCCGGATCCACCTTAATACCTTCTTTGTTCACTATGTGACCGAGGAATTGAACTTCTTCCAACCAAAATGCACACTTTGAAAACTTAGCGTACAATTCTTCCTTCCTCAATACTTCTAACACCTTTCTCAAATGTTCACCGTGTTCTTGGTCATTCTTTGAGTAAATAAGTATGTCATCAATGAAAACAATGACAAACTTGTCAAGGTATGGTCCACACACTCGGTTCATAAGGTCCATGAACACAGCTGGTGCATTAGTTAAACCAAACGGCATGACCATAAACTCGTAATGACCGTAACGTGTTCTGAAAGCAGTCTTTGGAATATCATCTTCTTTCACTCGCATTTGATGATACCCGGAACGTAAGTCAATCTTTGAATAAACAGACGAGCCTTGTAGTTGATCAAATAAGTCGTCGATTCTCGGTAGTGGGTAGCGGTTCTTGATGGTAAGTTTGTTCAACTCTCGGTAGTCGATACACAACCTGAATGTACCATCTTTCTTCTTGACAAACAAAACAGGAGCTCCCCACGGTGATGTGCTTGGTCGAATGAAACCACGCTCTAAAAGTTCTTGTAATTGGCTTTGCAGTTCTTTCATCTCGCTGGGTGCGAGTCTGTAAGGAGCACGAGCTATTGGTGCAGCTCCTGGTACAAGATCTATTTGAAATTCAACGGATCGATGTGGGGGTAATCCCGGTAATTCTTTCGGAAATACATCGGGAAATTCTTTTGCAATGGGAACATCATTGATGCTCTTTTCTTCAGTTTGTACTTTCTCGACGTGTGCTAGAACAGCATAGCAACCTTTTCTTATTAGTTTTTGTGCCTTCAAATTACTAATAAGATGTAGCTTCGTGTTGCCCTTTTCTCCGTACACCATTAAGGGTTTTCCTTTTTCTCGTATAATGCGAATTGCATTTTTGTAACAAACGATCTCCGCTTTCACTTCTTTCAACCAGTCCATACCGATTATCACATCAAAACTCCCTAACTCTACTGGTATCAAATCAATCTTAAATGTTTCGCTAACCAGTTTAATTTCTCGATTCCGACATATATTATCTGCTGAAATTAATTTACCATTTGCTAATTCGAGTAAAAATTTACTATCCAAAGGCGTCAATGGACAACTTAATTTAGCACAAAAATCTCTACTCATATAGCTTCTATCCGCACCCGAATCAAATAAAACGTAAGCAGATTTATTGTCAATAAGAAACGTACCCGTAACAAGCTCCGGGTCTTCCTGTGCCTCTACCGCATTAATATTGAAAACTCTTCCACGGCCTTGTCCATTCGTGTTCTCCTGGTTCGGGCAATTTCTAATAATGTGGCCTGGTTTTCCACATTTATAACAAACTACATTGGCATAACTTGCTCCGACACTACTTGCTCCGCCATTACTCGTTCCGACACCATTTGTTCCTTTCGTTCTATTAACCCCTGGTCCGTAGACCTCACACTTCGTCGCGCTATGACCATTTCTTTTACACTTGTTGCAAAATTTGGTGCAGAACCCCGAGTGATTCTTTTCACACCTTTGGCATAGCTGCTTCTGATTGTTGTTGTTGTTGCGGTTATTATTGTTGTTGGGATGATTGTTGTAGTTGCTGTTGTTATTATTGTTGTTGTTGTTGGGCCGTTTGTTGTAGTTGCGATTGATGTTGCGATTGTTGGGATAATTGTTGCGATTATTGTTGTAATTGCTGTTGTTGTTGTATTGGTGATTCTTATCACCGTTTTCCTCCCACTTTCTTTTGACTTGCTTCACATTGGCCTCTTCAGCAGTCTGTTCTTTAATTCTTTCTTCAATCTGGTTCACGAGTTTGTGAGCCATTCTACATGCCTGTTGTATGGAGGCGGGCTCGTGTGAACTTATATCTTCTTGGATTCTTTCCGGTAATCCTTTCACAAATGCGTCGATCTTCTCTTCCTCATCTTCGAATGCTCCCGGACACAATAGGCACAATTCTGTGAATCGTCTTTCGTACGTGGTAATATCAAATCCTTGGGTTCGTAACCCTCTAAGTTCTGTCTTGAGCTTATTGACCTCGGTTCTCGGACGGTACTTCTCGTTCATCAAGTGCTTGAATGCTGACCACGGTAGTGCATACGCATCGTCTTGTCCCACTTGCTCTAGATAGGTATTCCACCATGTTAACGCAGAACCTGTGAAGGTATGCGTAGCGTACTTCACTTTGTCCTCTTCAGTACACTTACTTATGGCAAACACCGATTCAACCTTCTCGGTCCACCGTTTCAATCCGATCGGTCCTTCGGTTCCATCAAATTCCAAAGGTTTGCAGGCAGTGAATTCTTTGTAGGTGCATCCTACACGATTTCCTGTACTGCTAGATCCAAGGTTATTGTTGGTATGTAGCGCAGCCTGTACTGCGGCTATGTTTGAAGCTAGAAAAGTACGGAATTCCTCTTCATTCATATTCACGGTGTGTCGAGTAGTCGGTGCCATTTCCTTCAAAATAGTTAAATGGAACAAGTTAATCATACAGAATATTAAGAGTAGTTAATAGTATTTCGTAGCATAATATGAACTCATTTATAAAAGCTTTTTCTTCATATTAGCGTTTTATAAGTTTAAATTCGGGTAGTACCTACCCGTTAAGTTCATACTTAGTAGCTAATATACAATTCAACTACTACAATTCTATATGAAAAACTGATTATAATAATATTTCGCGTTCAAACTTTTATACAATATTTTACAAACTTACAATACCGCTTATTTTACATAAAGCATGAAATATAGCACACAATAACTTTGATACAAGATACTTGTGAAGACAATTCTAGCTAGTACACAAGTCGTTCAGCAAAGGCAATAAAGACACGTAATTCATACGTCCAGAAACAAGTCATGCATTCTGGTTTTACTAGGACTACTTCCCATCCTTGGTCTTGTGCAACATAACCGTTATGGCCGTTGATAAGACAGCGTCTTGTAACATCGTCAAAGGGACGAGGGTTACGTAATGTCCAACAGTCTCGTAATAACCTAAAAACCTCATTTCTTACCCCAATTACCGACTCCGTCACTTGTGGAAACGTTTTGTTTAATAGTTGTAGCCCGATGTTCTTGTTCTCACTTTGGTGAGAAGCGAACATTACTAATCCGTAAGCATAACATGCTTCTTTATGTTGCATGTTAGCCGCTTTTTCTAAATCACGAAGTCCAATATTCGGATATATTGAGTCAAAATAATTTCTTAACCCGTTGCGTAAAATAGCATTTGGGTTCCCCGCAATATATGCGTCAAAGTAAACACATCGTAACTTATGGGTTTCCCAATGTGATATCCCCCATCTTTCAAACGAAAGTCTCTTATAAACCAAGACATTCTTGGAACGTTCTTCGAATGTCTTACAAACTGATCTCGCCTTAAATAGTTGTGCCGAAGAATTCTGGCCGACTCTAGACAAGATTTCATCAATCATGTCTCCGGGTAGGTCTCTTAAAATATTGGGTTGTCTATCCATTTTGTGTTTTTAAACTGTAAAATAGACAAGAGTTAGATTCATAAAAAAATACTTATTAATACAAGCAATTTTTACATATATCATAAAGCATAAGAACACTATATTCCATATATTACACCACACGAATACAACTATCTTATTCCGACTCGCTCGTTTCTTCTTCTTCGGTTTTGGTTCGTTTTGCCAAGTTTCTAGGGATATATGATGTTCCCCTAATACGAGCCGTCGTTGTCCACATTGGTTTAGAAAAACCTGGTGGTTTAGAGGTTCCCGGGTCATTGTTACAACTTAAGGACTTCGGGGGTTGACGATACATATAAAGTTCATCGGGGTTGGAATTAGATTTCACTATTTTTATGCCCTTTCCCTTATTATTTTCTTTTGCCTTTTTAAATTCAGTTGGGGTAATTTCTATAACATCATCGGAATTCTCGTCGGAATCCGATTCATCGGAGAATTGGTAATCCTCCCAATATTTTGCTTCCTTGGCGGAAACACCATTGACCATAATTAACCTTGGTCGGTTGGTTGAGGATTTTCTTTTACTTAACCGTTTTATTATTTCCCCCACCGGTTCTATTTCTTCATCCGGTTCCGATTCTTCTTCCGGTTCCGATTCTTCTTCCGGTTCCGACTCTTCTTCCGGTTCCTCTTCGGGAACTTGTGAATCAGTCCACGAATCATTCCAATTTACATTTAACTCTTCATTATTATTAGGTGAGTCAATGGGACTTGTTCTAGAGGTAGACATCTATCACATAATATCAAACGCGTTAAGAGATTAATATATCACATAATATTCACATGTTAAAAATATATAGTTTCCAACAAAATTTGTTAAGCAATCATTTTTCAAGTAAACACGGTCGAAGTCCAGACTCACTAATGCATCCTAACAAACTCGATAAGACACACTAATGAAAAATTCTGGTTCTCTAAGACCAACGCTCGGATACCAACTGAAATACAGTTGGGGACAACCACCGTCCCACCCAGTGCCTTCCCAGCTAACCGCCTGGTGACCACTGAGTGTACCTCAGATACTGATTTTAGGGCCTGCCTCTCAGCTACTGCCAACCCTCGTAAGGGATCGCAAGGAGTAAGAGCCAATGCTTCGTCACAGGTAACACTGTGAGAACCTCCTTTACGACTAACCCACCACACATGGACGGCGTTATACCAGCTCTGATACCAACTGAAATGTCCCGTTCTTATTGATTAAAAACGTTCCATATTAATTGATTTCGTTGCGAGGTTTTGACCTCTATATGAGACGTTTTTCAAAGACTGCATTCATTTTTAAACAAACCATAACCTTTATTTCATCAATAAAGGTTTAAAAAGCTTTACGTAGATTATCAAAATAATGATAATCTAAAATATCCTGTTTACACACGACCATTACATAATGGTTTACAATACAAATATGTTACAACAAAATAAGTTTCTTGAATGCAGTTTTTACACAATATCATACAAGCATGGACTCCAAATCTTGTCCTTATTTAAGTATGCGACAGCGGAAGCTCTTAATAATCACCTGAGAATAAACATGCTTAAAACGTCAACAAAAATGTTGGTGAGTTATAGGTTTAACCTATATATATCAAATCGTAACAATAGACCACAAGATTTCATATTTCAATACACATCCCATACATAGAGATAAAAATCATTCATATGGTGAACACCTGGTAACCGACAATAACAAGATGCATATATAAGAATATCCCCATCATTCCGGGACACCCTTCGGATATGATATAAATTTCGAAGTACTAAAGCATCCGGTACTTTGGATGGGGTTTGTTAGGCCCAATAGATCTATCTTTAGGATTCGCGTCAATTAGGGTGTCTGTTCCCTAATTCTTAGATTACCAGACTTAATAAAAAGGGGCATATTCGATTTCGATAATTCAACCATAGAATGTAGTTTCACGTACTTGTGTCTATTTTGTAAATCATTTATAAAACCTGCATGTATTCTCATCCCAAAAATATTAGATTTTAAAAGTGGGACTATAACTCACTTTCACAGATTTTTACTTCGTCGGGAAGTAAGACTTGGCCACTGGTTGATTCACGAACCTATAACAATATATACATATATATCAAAGTATGTTCAAAATATATTTACAACACTTTTAATATATTTTGATGTTTTAAGTTTATTAAGTCAGTTGTCCTCGTTAGTAACCTACAACTAGTTGTCCACAGTTAGATGTACAGAAATAAATCGATAAATATTATCTTGAATCAATCCACGATCCAGTGTATACGTATCTCAGTATTGATCACAACTCAAACTATATATATTTTGGAATCAACCTCAACCCTGTATAGCTAACTCCAACATTCACATATAGAGTGTCTATGGTTGTTCCGAAATATATATAGATGTGTCGACATGATAGGTCGAAACATTGTATACGTGTCTATGGTATCTCAAGATTACATAATATATAATACAAGTTGATTAAGTTATGGTTGGAATAGATTTGTTACCAATTTTCACGTAGCTAAAATGAGAAAAATTATCCAATCTTGTTTTACCCATAACTTCTTCATTTTAAATCCGTTTTGAGTGAATCAAATTGCTATGGTTTCATATTGAACTCTATTTTATGAATCTAAACAAAAAAAATATAGGTTTCTAGTCGGAAAAATAAGTTACAAGTCGTTTTTGTAAAGATAGTCATTTCAGTCGAAAGAACGACGTCTAGATGACCATTTTAGAAAACATACTTCCACTTTGAGTTTAACCATAATTTTTGGATATAGTTTCATGTTCATAATAAAAATCATTTTCTCAGAATAACAACTTTTAAATCAAAGTTTATCATAGTTTTTAATTAACTAACCCAAAACAGCCCGCGGTGTTACTACGACGGCGTAAATCCGGTTTTACGGTGTTTTTCGTGTTTCCAGGTTTTAAATCATTAAGTTAGCATATCATATAGATATAGAACATGTGTTTAGTTGATTTTAAAAGTCAAGTTAGAAGGATTAACTTTTGTTTGCGAACAAGTTTAGAATTAACTAAACTATGTTCTAGTGATTACAAGTTTAAACCTTCGAATAAGATAGCTTTATATGTATGAATCGAATGATGTTATGAACATCATTACTACCTTAAGTTCCTTGGATGAACCTACTGGAAAAGAGAAAAATGGATCTAGCTTCAATGGATCCTTGGATGGCTCAAAGTTCTTGAAGCAAAATCATGACACGAAAACAAGTTCAAGTAAGATCATCACTTGAAATAAGATTGTTATAGTTATAGAAATTGAACCAAAGTTTGAATATGATTATTACCTTGTATTAGAATGATAACCTACTGTAAGAAACAAAGATTTCTTGAGGTTGGATGATCACCTTACAAGATTGGAAGTGAGCTAGCAAACTTGAAAGTATTCTTGATTTTATGAAACTAGAACTTTTGGAATTTATGAAGAACACTTAGAACTTGAAGATAGAACTTGAGAGAGTTCAATTAGATGAAGAAAATTGAAGAATGAAAGTGTTTGTAGGTGTTTTTGGTCGTTGGTGTATGGATTAGATATAAAGGATATGTAATTTTGTTTTCATGTAAATAAGTCATGAATGATTACTCATATTTTTGTAATCTTATGAGATATTTCATGCTAGTTGCCAAATGATGGTTCCCACATGTGTTAGGTGACTCACATGGGCTGCTAAGAGCTGATCATTGGAGTGTATATACCAATAGTACATACATCTAAAAGCTGTGTATTGTACGAGTACGAATACGGGTGCATACGAGTAGAATTGTTGATGAAACTGAACGAGAATGTAATTGTAAGCATTTTTGTTAAGTAGAAGTATTTTGATAAGTATATTGAAGTCTTTCAAAAGTGTATAAATACATATTAAAACACTACATGTATATACATTTTAACTGAGTCGTTAAGTCATCGTTAGTCGTTACATGTAAGTGTTGTTTTGAAACCTTTAGGTTAACGATCTTGTTAAATGTTGTTAACCCAATGTTTATAATAACAAAAGAGATTTTAAATTATTATATTATCATGATATTATGATGTACGAATATCTCTTAATATGATATATATACATTAAATGTCGTTACAACGATAAACGTTACATATATGTCTCGTTTCAAAATCATTAAGTTAGTAGTCTTGTTTTTACATATGTAGTTCATTGTTAATATAATTAATGATATGTTTACTTATCATAATATCATGTTAACTATATATATAACCATATATATGTCATCATATAGTTTTTTACAAGTTTTAACGTTCGTGAATCACCGGTCAACTTGGGTGGTCAATTGTCTATATGAAACCTATTTCAATTAATCAAGTCTTAACAAGTTTGATTGCTTAACATGTTGTAAACATTTAATCATGTAAATATCAATCTCAATTAATATATATAAACATGGAAAAGTTCGGGTCACTACAACATATGTAAAAACAAGACTACTAACTTAATGATTATTAAACGAAACATATATGTAACGATTATCGTTGTAAAGACATTTAATGTATATATATCATATTAAGAGATATTCATACATGATAATATCATGATAATATAATAATTTAAAATCTCATTTGATATTATAAACATTGGGTTAACAACATTTAACAAGATCGTTAACCTAAAGGTTTCAAAACAACACTTACATGTAACGACTAACGATGACTTAACGACTCAGTTAAAATGTATATACATGTAGTGTTTTAATATGTATTTATACACTTTTTAAAGACTTCAATACACTTATCAAAATACTTCTACTTAACATAAATGCTAACAATTACATCCTCGTTCAGTTTCATCAACAATTCTACTCGTATGCACCCGTATTCGTACTCGTACAATACACAGCTTTTAGATGTATGTACTATTGGTATATACACTCTAATGATCAGCTCTTAGAAGCCCATGTGAGTCACCTAACACATGTGGGAACCATCATTTGGCAACTAGCATGAAATATCTCATAAAATTACAAAAATATGAGTAATCATTCATGACTTATTTACATGAAAACAAAATTACATATCCTTTATATCTAATCCATACACCAACGACCAAAAACACCTATAAACACTTTCATTCTTCAATTTTCTTCATCTAATTGATGTCTCTCAAGTTCTATCTTCAAGTTCTAAGTGTTCTTCATATATTCTACAAGTTCTAGTTACATAAAATCAAGAATACTTTCAAGTTTGCTAGCTCACTTCCAATCTTGTAAGGTGATCATCCAACCTCAAGAAATCTTTGTTTCTTACAGTAGGTTATCATTCTAATACAAGGTAATAATCATATTCAAACTTTGGTTCAATTTCTATAACTATAACAATCTTATTTCAAGTGATGATCTTACTTGAACTTGTTTTCGTGTCATGATTCTGCTTCAAGAACTTCGAGCCATCCAAGGATCCGTTGAAGCTAGATCCATTTTTCTATTTTCCAGTAGGTTTATCCAAGGAACTTAAGGTAGTAATGATGTTCATAACATCATTCGATTCATAAATATAAAGCTATCTTATTCGAAGGTTTAAACTTGTAATCACTAGAACATAGTTTAGTTAATTCTAAACTTGTTCGCAAACAAAAGTTAATCCTTCTAACTTGACTTTTAAAATCAACTAAACACATGTTCTATATCTATACGATATGCTAACTTAATGATTTAAAACCTGGAAACACGAAAAACACCGTAAAACCGGATTTACGCCGTCGTAGTAACACCGCGGGCTGTTTTTGGTTAGTTAATTAAAAACTATGATAAAATTTGATTTAAAAGTTGTTATTCTGAGAAAATGATTTTTATTATGAACATGAAACTATATCCAAAAATTATGGTTAAACTCAAAGTGGAAGTATGTTTTCTAAAATGGTCATCTAGACGTCGTTCTTTCGACTGAAATGACTACCTTTACAAAAATGACTTGTAACTTATTTTTCCAACTATAAACCTATACTTTTTCTGTTTAGATTCATAAAATAGAGTTCAATATGAAACCATAGCAATTTGATTCACTCAAAACGGATTTAAAATGAAGAAGTTATGGGTAAAACAAGATTGGATAATTTTTCTCATTTTAGCTACGTGAAAATTGGTAACAAATCTATTCCAACCATAACTTAATCAACTTGTATTGTATATTATGTAATCTTGAGATACCATAGACACGTATACAATGTTTCGACCTATCATGTCGACACATCTATATATATTTCGGAACAACCATAGACACTTTATATGTGAATGTTGGAGTTAGCTATACAGGGTTGAGGTTGATTCCAAAATATATATAGTTTAAGTTGTGATAAATACTGAGATACGTATACACTGGGTCGTGGATTGATTCAAGATAATATTTATCGATTTATTTCTGTACATCTAACTGTGGACAACTAGTTGTAGGTTACTAACGAGGACAGCTGACTTAATAAACTTAAAACATCAAAATATATTAAAAGTGTTGTAAATATATTTTGAACATACTTTGATATATATGTATATATTGTTATAGGTTCGTGAATCAACCAGTGGCCAAGTCTTACTTCCCGACGAAGTAAAAATCTGTGAAAGTGAGTTATAGTCCCACTTTTAAAATGTAATATTTTTGGGATGAGAATACATGCAGGTTTTATAAATGATTTACAAAATAGACACAAGTACGTGAAACTACATTCTATGGTTGAATTATCGAAATCGAATATGCCCCTTTTTATTAAGTCTGGTAATCTAAGAATTAGGGAACAGACACCCTAATTGACGCGAATCCTAAAGATAGATCTATTGGGCCTAACAAACCCCATCCAAAGTACCAGATGCTTTAGTACTTCGAAATTTATATCATATCCGAAGGGTGTCCCGGAATGATGGGGATATTCTTATATATGCATCTTGTTAATGTCGGTTACCAGGTGTTCACCATATGAATGATTTTTATCTCTATGTATGTGATGTGTATTGAAATATGAAATCTTGTGGTCTATTATTATGATTTGATATATATAGGTTATACCTATAACTCACCAACATTTTTTGTTGATGTTTTAAGCATGTTTATTCTCAGGTGATTATTAAGAGCTTCCACTGTCACATACTTAAATAAGGACGAGATTTGGAGTCCATGCTTGTATGATATTGTGTAAAAACTGCTTTCAAGAAACTTATTTTGTTGTAACATATTTGTATTGTAAACCATTATGTAATGGTCGTGTGTAAACAGGATATTTTAGCTTATCATTATTTGATAATCTACGTAAAGCTTTTTAAACCTTTATTGATGAAATAAAGGTTATGGTTTATTTTAAAATGAATGCAGTCTTTGAAAAAAGTCTCATATAGAGGTCAAAACCTCGCAACGAAATCAATTAATATGGAACGTTTTTAATCAATAAGAACGGGACATTTCAGAGTTCACCTGGGAGCGTGAAGATCAGATGAAGAAGAAATACCCACATCTATTTCCCGAAGATTCGTCAACACCTTCAACAGCTTAAAATTTCGGGACGAAATTTATTTAACGGGTAGGTACTGTAGTGACCTGAACTTTTCCATGTTTATATATATTAATTGAGATTGATATTTACATGATTAAATGTTTCCAACATGTTAAGCAATCAAACTTGTTAAGACTTGATTAATTGAAATATGTTTCATATAGACAATTGACCACCCAAGTTGACCGGTGATTCACGAACGTTAAAACTTGTAAAAACTATATGATGACATATATATGGATATATATATAGTTAACATGATACTATGATAAGTAAACATATCATTAAGTATATTAACAATGAACTACATATGTAAAAACAAGACTACTAACTTAATGATTTTTAAACGAGACATATATGTAACGATTATCGTTGTAAAGACATTTAATGTATATATATCATATTAAGAGATATTCATACATGATAATATCATGATAATATAATAATTTAAAATCTCATTTGATATTATAAACATTGGGTTAACAACATTTAACAAGATCGTTAACCTAAAGGTTTCAAAACAACACTTACATGTAACGACTAACGATGACTTAACGACTCAGTTAAAATGTATATACATGTAGTGTTTTAATATGTATTTATACACTTTTGAAAGACTTCAATACACTTATCAAAATACTTCTACTTAACAAAAATGCTTACAATTACATCCTCGTTCAGTTTCATCAACAATTCTACTCGTATGCACCCGTATTCGTACTCGTACAATACACAGCTTTTAGATGTATGTACTATTGGTATATACACTCTAATGATCAGCTCTTAGCAGCCCATGTGAGTCACCTAACACATGTGGGAACCATCATTTGGCAACTAGCATGAAATATCTCATAAAATTACAAAAATATGAGTAATCATTCATGACTTATTTACATGAAAACAAAATTACATATCCTTTATATCTAATCCATACACCAACGACCAAAAACACCTACAAACACTTTCATTCTTCAATTTTCTTGATCTAATTGATCTCTCTCAAGTTCTATCTTCAAGTTCTAAGTGTTCTTCATATATTCTACAAGTTCTAGTTACATAAAATCAAGAATACTTTCAAGTTTGCTAGCTCACTTCCAATCTTGTAAGGTGATCATCCAACCTCAAGAAATCTTTGTTTCTTACATTAGGTTATCATTCTAATACAAGGTAATAATTATATTCAAACTTTGGTTCAATTTCTATAACTATAACAATCTTATTTCAAGTGATGATCTTACTTGAACTTGTTTTCGTGTCATGATTCTGCTTCAAGAACTTCGAGCCATCCAAGGATCCGTTGAAGCTAGATCCATTTTTCTCTTTTCCAGTAGGTTTATCCAAGGAACTTAAGGTAGTAATGATGTTCATAACATCATTCGATTCATACATATAAAGCTATCTTATTCGAAGGTTTAAACTTGTAATCACTAGAACATAGTTTAGTTAATTCTAAACTTGTTTGCAAACAAAAGTTAATCCTTCTAACTTGACTTTTAAAATCAACTAAACACATGTTCTATATCTATATGATATGCTAACTTAATAATTTAAAACCTGGAAACACGAAAAACACCGTAAAACCGGATTTACGCCGTCGTAGTAACACCGCGGGCTGTTTTGGGTTAGTTAATTAAAAACTATGATAAACTTTGATTTAAAAGTTGTTATTCTGAGAAAATGATTTTTATTATGAACATGAAACTATATCCAAAAATTATGGTTAAACTCAAAGTGGAAGTATGTTTTCTAAAATGGTCATCTAGACGTCGTTCTTTCGACTGAAATGACTACCTTTACAAAAATGACTTGTAACTTATTTTTCCGACTATAAACCTATACTTTTTCTGTTTAGATTCATAAAATAGAGTTCAATATGA
The DNA here is from genome assembly GCF_046630445.1 of Rutidosis leptorrhynchoides. NCBI lineage: Eukaryota > Viridiplantae > Streptophyta > Magnoliopsida > Asterales > Asteraceae > Rutidosis > Rutidosis leptorrhynchoides. Next base: position 143,334,849 of record NC_092342.1, read on the forward strand.
AACCATAGCAATTTGATTCACTCAAAACGGATTTAAAATGAAGAAGTTATGGGTAAAACAAGATTGGATAATTTTTCTCATTTTAGCTACGTGAAAATTGGTAACAAATCTATTCCAACCATAACTTAATCAACTTGTATTGTATATTATGTAATCTTGAGATATCATAGACACGTATACAATGTTTCGACCTATCATGTCGACACATCTATATATATTTCGGAACAACCATAGACACTCTATATGTGAATGTTGGAGTTAGCTATACAGGGTTGAGGTTGATTCCAAAATATATATAGTTTGAGTTGTGATCAATACTGAGATACGTATACACTGGGTCGTGGATTGATTCAAGATAATATTTATCGATTTATTTCTGTACATCTAACTGTGGACAACTAGTTGTAGGTTACTAACGAGGACAGCTGACTTAATAAACTTAAAACATCAAAATATATTAAAAGTGTTGTAAATATATTTTGAACATACTTTGATATATATGTATATATTGTTATAGGTTCGTGAATCAACCAGTGGCCAAGTCTTACTTCCCGACGAAGTAAAAATCTGTGAAAGTGAGTTATAGTCCCACTTTTAAAATCTAATATTTTTGGGATGAGAATACATGCAGGTTTTATAAATGATTTACAAAATAGACACAAGTACGTGAAACTACATTCTATGGTTGAATTATCGAAATCGAATATGCCCCTTTTTATTAAGTCTGGTAATCTAAGAATTAGGGAACAGACACCCTAATTGACGTGAATCCTAAAGATAGATCTATTGGGCCTAACAAACCCCATCCAAAGTACCGGATGCTTTAGTACTTCGAAATTTATATCGTATCCAAAGGGTGTCCCGGAATGATAGGGATATTCTTTTATATGCATCTTGTTAATGTCGGTTACCAGGTGTTCACCATATGAATGATTTTTATCTCTATGTATGGGATTTGTATTGAAATATGAAATCTTGTGGTCTATTATTATGATTTGATATATATAGGTTAAACCTATAACTCACCAACATTTTTGTTGACGTTTTAAGCATGTTTATTCTCAGGAGATTATTAAGCGCTTCCACTGTCGCATACTTAAATAAGGACGAGATTTGGAGTCCATGCTTGTATGATATTGTGTAAAAACTGCATTCAAGAAACTTATTTTGTTGTAACATATTTGTATTGTAAACCATTATGTAATGTTCGTGTGTAAACAGGATATTTTAGATTATAATTATTTGATAATCTACGTAAAGTTTTTAAACCTTTATTGATGAAATAAAGGTTATGGTTTGTTTTAAAATGAATGCAGTCTTTGAAAAACGTCTCATATAGAGGTCAAAAACCTCGCAACGAAATCAATTAATATGGAACGTTTTTAATCAATAAGAACGGGACATTTCATAATACATCATTGATGGTTCTCGCTGTTGAAGATGATTATGATGATGTTGATTCGATGTTGAGAAAGATGATGATGATCGATGTTCGTTGATCATAATGATGTTTAACGATGATGAGAATACTTGTGCAAATACCGTTTCTGTTACAGTGAGATGTTGCCAATTGAATAACAAAACCATCGGGTATGGTTTTCCTTTACCAACCGAACCCTACAAATTAAAACATTTAAATTGGTGGGCTGCTGTATGGGCCGCAGGCTAGTTCATTTTGTATATTGGGCCGTAGAGAATAGATTATATATAAATGGGTTCGCATTAAATCACAAAAACCGAAATGGAAGACTGGGTTTAAGTGCTTAAGGGCTATCGAGAGGTCTTGGGTTCAAACCTTGTCTGGGGCATCTTTTTAGGAAAATACTTTAAGGTAGTATTTAATTTCTGTTATTATTATTATTATTATTATTATTATTATTATTATTATTATTATTATTATTATTATTATTATTATTATTATTATTATTATTATTATTATTATTATTATTATTATTATTATTATTATCTTGTATTATTGTGTTATTGTTATTATTAATGTTAATGTTATTGTTATGATAAGTAATACTATTAATAACATTAATATTATGATTATCCTTAATATAATTATTATTATCATTATCATTATTACTAGTATACACTATTGGCATTATTATTACTAGCCTTGTAAATATTATTATCATTAGTATTTTTATCATTAAAAATTAATACTTGTACCATTTTATGAACAATAATAATATTATTAGTATTATTACTAGCATTATAATTATAAGTAGTAATACAAGTATCATTAAAAGTATCATAATTATTATTATTATTATTATCAATATAAGTATGAATATTTTTATTATAATGAGTGTTACAAAAATGCAATTACTAAAAACATTATTACAAGTATCATTAACCGAAAAATCTATGTTTTACTGTTATAAATATCATCATTAATATCATTAATATAATTATAATTATTAACAATAATACCTTATTTTAGTAATATTAAGTATTATGATTAGTATCATTTTTATCACAGTATTATTAAAATTATTATTTTTAACAAACAAATGATATATACATATATAAAAATATATTTAATACATATAACATAATGAAAAATAATATTTTATATAACAAAATAAATATATGAAACATATATATATTATTAATATAAAAAGTATATAATTAATAAAATTTATATATTGTTCGATTAAAACTATGCCTTTTAATAAATATATGAATAATATAGGTTCGTGAATCCGAGGTCAATCCTATGTAGCGACCCGACAAAATCGTCATTGACGGCGCCGACTACTTAGGTCCCGTTGCGTGGTCATAGTCCCTATATGAGACTCGTTTGACCAAAATTATGTCGCATTCATTTGAAACGTACAAGACTTGCAAAGTTTAGTTTACAAACAATTCGATAACAAGTTTAAGATTACAAAAATTGTAAAGTATAAATGAAATAACTTGCGACATAATATAAGTTGAAAATCACAGTTGCTATAAATAGCGTAAGTATGTATGCTTTAAGTTTGAATCCAAAAGTGCTATCACTAGCGTATGCATGTATGCTTGACCTCAAGCAAGTAATCAAAGTGTGCGGAAGCATGTATCAAGTAGCCGAGTATTAACCTGAGAAACATATAGAAAACTGTCAACGAAAAACGTTGGTGAAATCATAGGTGTATTTGTAAACGTTGTTTTTGAACCACAAGATTTAGTATTCCCATAGTTGATTATCAAAATCGTTTGCATTCCAAAAGTATTGTTCGCGAGCACCCAATTATCAAGACTTAACGTTTCCTTCCATAGAACCCCATCACAATAGTGCTAGAACATACACTGTTTCTCGAAAATATATTTCATCCGTAGACGGTAGCGAACCGTCCGTAATGAGGGTTTGTCAAACCCGTATGGCCACACAATATAAGTTCTCGCTTACACCCTGCAAGTGTAACTAATGATAATCGAATTGAAGATTTTTGTTCTAACTCGCTGTGGAATGTTTGTTTTCCTTGTACTTGTGTTCAAAGTATAAAAGTAAGTATTACAAAATGTAACAAAGTATATGTTTCTCAGCCCACAATTTAAAAGTATAAAAAGTTGTTGAAAATGTGGGACTATGATCTCACTTCGAGTGCACGAGTATAAATGTACTTCACAAAGTAAACGTGTGCATGAAAGTTGCTTAGTCTTGACCTAAACAAGTAAGTTGTATCAATTAACCGGTTACGACACAAGGTCGGTCGAAATGTGTTCAATTAGTCCTATGGCTCGTTACGACTCGATTATATAGCATGTGAATCACGTTGTCAAGTTTCATGCAAGAATCAAGTATAAAATAAGATTAGAACGATTGCATAAGTGTTTTGTTAAGTTTGACTAAAAGTCAAACTTGGTCAAAGTCAACAAAAAAGTCAACGGGGTCGGGTCGGGTCCCGAACTATTTTCCTGAGCTTAGATGTCATGTATAAGCATGTTGGCCAAGTTTCATATTGATCGGGGGTGCGTAGCATACTTAGAATTAAGCGAAAATTGACTTTTTTGGGCAGTCTGCCTCAGATGCGCCGCATCTGAGGCAGATGCGCCGCATCTGCAGCTGTATTAGCAAATTCTGGGGCAGTTTTTACTTATACGATTTCAACTTCAAACGATCATAACTTTTGACTCGTTAACATTCAAAACACGTATCTTATATCGTTGGAAAGGTAATTTAAAGAGGAATACAACTAAATACATTTCATGAATCAAATCCATCATTAACAACAATGAAAACCTCATCAAATGATCATTAAACGTTCAAAATCAAAGTTTCAAGTTCACAAAACGCATTTCTTGACTCGGGAATCCAATTTACACATACGATACATCGTTTTGAAGGTAATGAAACATAAAATACAATTAAACACTTACTAACAACATTAACAAGCATTCAATGCATCAAAATCCTGTTTTAAAGTTCATCAAACCCTAACCAAAATCATGAATTCAACAATTTTGTAAATGAAGCTTTTCTAAATCAACCTACACATCAATTTGAAGCTAATGATGCTAGTAACACTTTTAATACATGAACTTTAACATTTAAACAACATTAACTCATCCAAAATCAAAGATTAAGCAAGCACTTTTCATGTTCAAGATAGTTACACCAAAAACAACAAATCGAGCAAACAAAACGTATATTCATGCTAGACACGACCCATAGACACTAACTAACACCATTTCAAGTATATAAACCGAATTTAGAGAAATCTAGTGTTTTAGAAACGTTACCCAAACGAGATGAAGTTGGTATCAAATTGTATAGGATGAAGAGAGGATTCCAAATATGTAATTTGTTTTGTTGTAAGCCTCCTAGATCGAATTTAGATGATGAATGATTGAATTGGGTGTTTGTGTGTTCTTGAGATGGAGAGAAAAAGAGATGAGGGAGATGATGAAAATGAATGAATGGTAGAAAGTGGGTTGACTAGTTGACCTAGTCAACTAGTTTGCCCACTTGGCAACTCCGGTCCCTCGAGTTTAAAAGCGGGTGCGGGATTTTACCGAACGAATATTTTAAAAATGCAAATTAACGAGCGATGTTATAATTAAATAACGGGAATATTAAGAACGTTAGTTAACGAAAGATACAAATTTAGATAACGAAAGATATAATCTAAAAAAAAGACGGTGTTAAAAATAAATTTAACGGAAAAATGCAGGATGTTACATTACCTACACCTTAAAAGAAATTTCGTCCCGAAATTTAGTTAGAAGTAGTAGTCATTGTTTCTCCCTCGAGATCTTGCGTTGCCAATTCCACGAATAAGTGAAGGTACTTCCTTGGACATTCCAACGAACCTTGACGGTCGGGATTTTATGTTGTTTCAAAGTTTGGTTTCAAGATTCAAAATTTCAACCGGTTCTCCTAGGAAGTGAAGTTTATCGTTGATAGTAAGTTCATCAAAGAGGATAACAAGTTCTTTTTTCGCAAGACACACATTTAAGTTTGATACACAGAATGTAGGATGAACGGAATTTGTTTGAGTCGGAAGTTCAAAACGGTAAGCAATGGGCACAACACGCCCCAAGATTTCAAAAGGATTAAAAATATCACGGATTTAGCTTTCTACGTTTCCGAAATGAACTACACCTTTTCAAGGTGCGACTTTTAACGTTACGCGGTTTCCCACATGGAATTCGAAAGGTATACATCTAACATTGGCATAGCTCCTTTGGCGACTACGGGCCGTCTCGAGCCTTTCTCGGATTGGAAGGATTTTAACGGTTACACCATGAATGAGTCCAGGTTCGGTGACTTGATTATCATTTACTTGGTTCTACAAAAGGAGAATGACGTTTCCGGTCATATAAGATTTCAAAAGGTGTGATGTTAAGACTTGAACGATAACCATCGTTGTAAGAGAATTTGGTTAAAGGCAAAGACTTTTCTCAAGAAATTATGAAGTTGATAACACAAATTCGTATTATGGTTTCCCAGGTTCAAATCGTACATTTGCTTTATTCGTCGGTGCGTGGATGATACGCGGTACCCATATTTATACGCGGTCCCGAGGCTTTTTGTAAGGTACACTGAAATTTAGAAGTGAAACGAGAATCTCGATCCGAGACGAGGTACATTTCCTCAAGATATATTTGAACAAGTTTTTTTTTTGTTTTTTTTTTCAAGAATTTCGCGCCGCGAAAGATTTATCGGTTTCCGAAAACGTTCGTTAGGACTATTTGAAATGTCCCGTTCTTATTGATTAAAAACGTTCCATATTAATTGATTTCGTTGCGAGGTTTTAACCTCTATATGAGACGTTTTTCAAAGACTGCATTCATTTTTAAAACAAACCATAACCTTTATTTCATAAATAAAGGTCTAAAAAGCTTTACGTAGATTATCAAATAATGATAATCTAAAATATCCTGTTTACACACGACCATTACATAATGGTTTACAATACAAATATGTTACATCGAAATCAGTTTCTTGAATGCAGTTTTTACACAATATCATACAAACATGGACTCCAAATCTTGTCCTTATTTTAGTATGCAACAGCGGAAGCTCTTAATATTCACCTGAGAATAAACATGCTTTAAACGTCAACAAAAATGTTGGTGAGTTATAGGTTTAACCTATATATATCAAATCGTAACAATAGACCACAAGATTTCATATTTCAATACACATCCCATACATAGAGATAAAAATCATTCATATGGTGAACACCTGGTAACCGACAATAACAAGATGCATATATAAGAATATCCCCATCATTCCGGGACACCCTTCGGATATGATATAAATTTCGAAGTACTAAAGCATCCGGTACTTTGGATGGGGTTTGTTAGGCCCAATAGATCTATCTTTAGGATTCGCGTCAATTAGGGTGTCTGTTCCCTAATTCTTAGATTACCAGACTTAATAAAAAGGGGCATATTCGATTTCGATAATTCAACCATAGAATGTAGTTTCACGTACTTGTGTCTATTTTGTAAATCATTTATAAAACCTGCATGTATTCTCATCCCAAAAATATTAGATTTTAAAAGTGGGACTATAACTCACTTTCACAGATTTTTACTTCGTCGGGAAGTAAGACTTGGCCACTGGTTGATTCACGAACCTATAACAATATATACATATATATCAAAGTATATTCAAAATATATTTACAACACTTTTAATATATTTTGATGTTTTAAGTTTATTAAGTCAGTTGTCCTCGTTAGTAACCTATAACTAGTTGTCCACAGTTAGATATACATAAATAAATCGATAAATAATATCTTGAATCAATCCACGACCCAGTGTATACGTATCTCAGTATTGATCACAACTCAAACTATACATATTTTGGAATCAACCTCAACCCTGTATAGCTAACTCCAACATTCACATATAGAGTGTCTATGGTTGTTCCGAAATATATATAGATGTGTCGACATGATAGGTCGAAACATTGTATACGTGTCTATGGTATCTCAAGATTACATAATATACAATACAAGTTGATTAAGTTATGGTTGGAATATATTTGTTACCAATTTTCACGTAGCTAAAATGAGAAAAAATTATCCAATCTTGTTTTACCCATAACTTCTTCATTTTAAATAAGTTTTGAGTGAATCAAATTGCTATGGTTTCATATTGAACTCTATTTTATGAATCTAAACAGAAAAGGTATAGGTTTATAGTCGGAAAAATAAGTTACAAGTCGTTTTTGTAAAAGTAGTCATTTCAGTCGAAAGAACGACGTCTAGATGACCATTTTAGAAAACATACTTCCACTTTGAGTTTAACCATAATTTTTGGATATAGTTTCATGTTCATAATAAAAATAATTTTCTCAGAATAACAACTTTTAAATCAAAGTTTATCATAGTTTTTAATTAACTAACCCAAAACAGCCCGCGGTGTTACTACGACGGCGTAAATCCGGTTTTACGGTGTTTTTCGTGTTTCCAGGTTTTAAATCATTAAGTTAGCATATCATATAGATATAGAACATGTGTTTAGTTTATTTTAAAAGTCAAGTTAGAAGAATTAACTTTTGTTTGCGAACAAGTTTAGAATTAACTAAACTATGTTCTAGTGATTACAAGTTTAAACCTTCGAATAAGATAGCTTTATATGTATGAATCGAATGATGTTATGAACATCATTACTACCTTAAGTTCCTTGGATAAACCTACTGGAAAAGAGAAAAATGGATCTAGCTTCAACGGATCCTTGGATGGCTCGAAGTTATTGAAGCAGAATCATGACACGAAAACAAGTTCAAGTAAGATCATCACTTGAAATAAGATTGTTATAGTTATAGAAATTGAACCAAAGTTTGAATATGATTATTACCTTGTATTAGAATGATAACCTACTGTAAGAAACAAATATTTCTTGAGGTTGGATGATCACCTTACAAGATTGGAAGTGAGCTAGCAAACTTGAAAGTATTCTTGATTTTATGTAACTAGAACTTGTAGAATATATGAAGAACACTTAGAACTTGAATATAGAACTTGAGAGAGATCAATTAGATGAAGAAAATTGAAGAATGAAAGTGTTTGTAGGTGTTTTTGGTCGTTGGTGTATGGATTAGATATAAAGGATATGTAATTTTGTTTTCATGTAAATAAGTCATGAATGATTACTCATATTTTTGTAATTTTATGAGATATTTCATGCTAGTTGCCAAATGATGGTTCCCACATGTGTTAGGTGACTCACATGGGCTGCTAAGAGCTGATCATTGGAGTGTATATACCAATAGTACATACATCTAAAAGCTGTGTATTGTACGAGTACGAATACGGGTGCATACGAGTAGAATTGTTGATGAAACTGAACGAGGATGTAATTGTAAGCATTTTTGTTAAGTAGAAGTATTTTGATAAGTGTATTGAAGTCTTTCAAAAGTGTATAAATACATATTAAAACACTACATGTATATACATTTTAACTGAGTCGTTAAGTCATCGTTAGTCGTTACATGTAAGTGTTGTTTTGAAACCTTTAGGTTAACGATCTTGTTAAATGTTGTTAACCCAATGTTTATAATATCAAATGAGATTTTAAATTATTATATTATCATGATATTATCATGTATGAATATCTCTTAATATGATATATATACATTAAATGTCTTTACAACGATAATCGTTACATATATGTCTCGTTTAAAAATCATTAAGTTAGTAGTCTTGTTTTTACATATGTAGTTCATTGTTAATATACTTAATGATATGTGTACTTATCATAGTATCATGTTAACTATATATATATCCATATATATGTCATCATATAGTTTTTACAAGTTTTAACGTTCGTGAATCACCGGTCAACTTGGGTGGTCAATTGTCTATATGAAACATATTTCAATTAATCAAGTCTTAACAAGTTTGATTGCTTAACATGTTGGAAACATTTAATCATGTAAATATAAATCTCAATTAATATATATATACATGGAAAAGTTCGGGTCACTACAGTACCTACCCGTTAAATAAATTTCGTCCCGAAATTTTAAGCTGTTGAAGGTGTTGATGAATCTTCTGGAAATAGATGCGGGTATTTCTTCTTCATCTGATCTTCACGCTCCCAGGTAAACTCGGGTCCTCTACGAGCATTCCATCGAACCTTAACAATTGGTATCTTGTTTTGCTTAAGTCTTTTAACCTCACGATCCATTATTTCGACGGGTTCTTCGATGAATTGAAGTTTTTCGTTGATTTGGATTTCATCTAACGGAAGAGTGAGATCTTCTTTAGCAAAACATTTCTTCAAATTCGAGACGTGGAAAGTGTTATGTACAGCCGCGAGTTGTTGAGGTAACTCAAGTCGGTAAGCTACTGGTCCGACACGATCAATAATCTTGAATGGTCCAATATACCTTGGATTTAATTTCCCTCGTTTACCAAATCGAACAACGCCTTTCCAAGGTGCAACTTTAAGCATGACCATCTCTCCAATTTCAAATTCTATATCTTTTCTTTTAATGTCAGCGTAGCTCTTTTGTCGACTTTGGGCGGTTTTCAACCGTTGTTGAATTTGGATGATCTTCTCGGTAGTTTCTTGTATAATCTCCGGACCCGTAATCTGTCTATCCCCCACTTCACTCCAACAAATCGGAGACCTGCACTTTCTACCATAAAGTGCTTCAAACGGCGCCATCTCAATGCTTGAATGGTAGCTGTTGTTGTAGGAAAATTCTGCTAACGGTAGATGTCGATCCCAACTGTTTCCGAAATCAATAACACATGCTCGTAGCATGTCTTCAAGCGTTTGTATCGTCCTTTTGCTCTGCCCATCAGTTTGTGGATGATAGGCAGTACTCATGTCTAGACGAGTTCCTAATGCTTGCTGTAATGTCTGCCAGAATCTTGAAATAAATCTGCCATCCCTATCAGAGATAATAGAGATTGGTATTCCATGTCTGGAGACGACTTCCTTCAAATACAGTCATGCTAACTTCTCCATCTTGTCATCTTCTCTTATTGGCAGGAAATGTGCTGATTTGGTGAGACGATCAACTATTACCCAAATAGTATCAAAACCACTTGCAGTCCTTGGCAATTTAGTGATGAAATCCATGGTAATGTTTTCCCATTTCCATTCCGGGATTTCGGGTTGTTGAAGTAGACCTGATGGTTTCTGATGCTCAGCTTTAACCTTAGAACACGTCAAACATTCTCCTACGTATTTAGCAACATCGGCTTTCATACCCGGCCACTAAAAATGTTTCTTGAGATCCTTGTACATCTTCCCCGTTCCAGGATGTATTGAGTATCTGGTTTTATGAGCTTCTCTAAGTACCATTTCTCTCATATCTCCAAATTTTGGTACCCAAATCCTTTCAGCCCTATACCGGGTTCCGTCTTCCCGAATATTAAGATGCTTCTCCGATCCTTTGGGTATTTCATCCTTTAAATTTCCCTCTTTTAAAACTCCTTGTTGCGCCTCCTTTATTTGAGTAGTAAGGTTATTATGAATCATTATATTCATAGATTTTACTCGAATGGGTTCTCTGTCCTTCCTGCTCAAGGCATCGGCTACCACATTTGCCTTCCCCGGGTGGTAACGAATCTCAAAGTCGTAATCATTCAATAATTCAATCCACCTACGCTGCCTCATATTCAGTTGTTTCTGATTAAATATGTGTTGAAGACTTTTGTGGTCGGTATATATAATACTTTTGACCCCATATAAGTAGTGCCTCCAAGTCTTTAATGCAAAAACAACCGCGCCTAATTCCAAATCATGCGTCGTATAATTTTGTTCGTGAATCTTCAATTGTCTAGACGCATAAGCAATCACCTTCGTTCGTTGCATTAATACACAACCGAGACCTTACTTTGATGCATCACAATAAATCACAAAATCATCATTCCCTTCAGGCAATGACAATACAGGTGACGTAGTTAGCTTTTTCTTCAATAACTGAAACGCTTTCTCTTGTTCATCATTCCATTCAAATTTCTTCCCTTTATGCGTTAATGCAGTCAAGGGTTTTGCTATTCTGGAAAAGTCTTGGATGAACCTTCTGTAGTAACCAGCTAGTCCTAAAAACTGGCGTATGTGTTTCGGAGTTTTCGGGGTTTCCCACTTTTCAACAGTTTCTATCTTTGCCGGATCCACCTTAATACCTTCTTTGTTCACTATGTGACCGAGGAATTGAACTTCTTCCAACCAAAATGCACACTTTGAAAACTTAGCGTACAATTCTTCCTTCCTCAATACTTCTAACACCTTTCTCAAATGTTCACCGTGTTCTTGGTCATTCTTTGAGTAAATAAGTATGTCATCAATGAAAACAATGACAAACTTGTCAAGGTATGGTCCACACACTCGGTTCATAAGGTCCATGAACACAGCTGGTGCATTAGTTAAACCAAACGGCATGACCATAAACTCGTAATGACCATAACGTGTTCTGAAAGCAGTCTTTGGAATATCATCTTCTTTCACCCGCATTTGATGATACCCGGAACGTAAGTCAATCTTTGAATAAACAGACGAGCCTTGTAGTTGATCAAATAAGTCGTCGATTCTTGGTAGTGGGTAGCGGTTCTTGATGGTAAGTTTGTTCAACTCTCGGTAGTCGATACACAACCTGAATGTACCATCTTTCTTCTTGACAAACAAAACAGGAGCTCCCCACGGTGATGTGCTTGGTCGAATGAAACCACGCTCTAAAAGTTCTTGTAATTGGCTTTGCAGTTCTTTCATCTTGCTGGGTGCGAGTCTGTAAGGAGCACGAGCTATTGGTGCAGCTCCTGGTACAAGATCTATTTGAAATTCAACGGATCGATGGGGGGGTAATCCCGGTAATTCTTTCGGAAATACATCGGGAAATTCTTTTGCAATGGGAACATCATTGATGCTCTTTTCTTCAGTTTGTACTTTCTCGACGTGTGCTAGAACAGCATAGCAACCTTTTCTTATTAGTTTTTGTGCCTTCAAATTACTAATAAGATGTAGCTTCGTGTTGCCCTTTTCTCCGTACACCATTAAGGGTTTTCCTTTTTCTCGTATAATGCGAATTGCATTTTTGTAACAGACGATCTCTGCTTTCACTTCTTTCAACCAGTCCATACCGATTATCACATCAAAACTCCCTAACTCTACTGGTATCAAATCAATCTTAAATGTTTCGCTAACCAGTTTAATTTCTCGATTCCGACATATATTATCTGCTGAAATTAATTTACCATTTGCTAATTCGAGTAAAAATTTACTATCCAAAGGCATCAATGGACAACTTAATTTAGCACAAAAATCTCTACTCATATAGCTTCTATCCGCACCCGAATCAAATAAAACGTAAGCAGATTTATTGTCAATAAGAAACGTACCCATAACAAGCTCCGGGTCTTCCTGTGCCTCTGCCGCATTAATATTGAAAACTCTTCCGCGGCCTTGTCCATTCGTGTTCTCCTGGTTCGGGCAATTTCTAATAATGTGGCCCGGTTTTCCACATTTATAACAAACTACATTGGCATAACTTGCTCCGACACTACTTGCTCCGCCATTACTCATTCCGACACCATTTGTTCCTTTCGTTCTATTAACCCCTGGTCCGTAGACCTCACACTTCGCCACGCTATGACCATTTCTTTTACACTTGTTGCAAAATTTGGTGCAGAACCCCGAGTGATACTTTTCACACCTTTGGCATAGCTGCTTCTGATTGTTGTTGTTGTTGCGGTTATTATTGTTGTTGAGATGATTGTTGTAGTTGCTGTTGCTGTTGTTGTTGTTGTTGTTGTTGTTGGGCCGTTTGTTGTAGTTGCGATTGATGTTGCGATTGTTGGGATAATTGTTGCGATTGCTGTTGTTGTTGTATTGGTGATTCTTATCACCGTTTTCCTCCCACTTTCTTTTGACTTGCTTCACATTGGCCTCTTCAGCAGTCTGTTCTTTAATTCTTTCTTCAATCTAGTTCACTAGTTTGTGAGCCATTCTACATGCCTGTTGTATGGAGGCGGGCTCGTGTGAACTTATATCTTCTTGGATTCTTTCCGGTAATCCTTTCACAAATGCGTCGATCTTCTCTTCCTCATCTTCGAATGCTCCCGGACACAATAGGCACAATTCTGTGAATCGTCTTTCGTACGTGGTAATATCAAATCCTTGGGTTCGTAACCCTCTAAGTTCTGTCTTGAGCTTATTGACCTGGGTTCTGGGACGGTACTTCTCGTTCATCAAGTGCTTGAATGCTGACCACGGTAGTGCGTACGCATCGTCTTGTCCCACTTGCTCTAGATAGGTATTCCACCATGTTAACGCAGAACCTGTAAAGGTATGCGTAGCATACTTCACTTTGTCCTCTTCAGTACACTTACTTATGGCAAACACCGATTCGACCTTCTCGGTCCACCGTTTCAATCCGATCGGTCCTTCGGTTCCATCAAATTCCAAAGGTTTGCAGGCAGTGAATTCTTTGTAGGTGCATCCGACACGATTTCCTGTACTGCTAGATCCAAGGTTATTGTTGGTATGTAGCGCAGCCTGTAGTGCCGCTATGTTTGAAGCTAGAAAAGTACGGAATTCCTCTTCATTCATATTCACGGTGTGTCGAGTAGTCGGTGCCATTTCCTTCAAAATAGTCAAATGGAACAAGTTAATCATACATAATATTAAGAGTAGTTAATAGTATTTCGTAGCATAGTATGAACTCATTTATAAAAGCTTTTTCTTCATATTAGCGTTTTATAAGTTTAAATTCGGGTAGTACCTACCCGTTAAGTTCATACTTAGTAGCTAATATACAATTCAACTACTACAATTCTATATGAAAAACTGATTATAATAATATTTCGCGTTCAAACTTTTATACAATATTTTACAAACTTACAATACCGCTTATTTTACATAAAGCATGAAATATAGCACACAATAACTTTGATACAAGATAGTTGTGAAGATAATTCTAGCTAGTACACAAGTCGTTCAGCAAAGGCAATAAAGACACGTAATTCATACGTCCAGAAACAAGTCATGCATTCTGGTTTTACTAGGACTACTTCCCATCCTTGGTCTTGTGCAACATAACCGTTATGGCCGTTGATAAGACAGCGTGTTGTAACGTCGTCAAAGGGACGAGGGTTACGTAATGTCCAACAGTCCCGTAACAATCTAAAAACCTCATTTCTTACCCTAATTACCGACTCCGTCACTTGTGGGAACGTTTTGTTTAATAGTTGTAGCCCGATGTTCTTGTTCTCACTTTGGTGAGAAGCGAACATTACTAATCCGTAAGCATAACATGCTTCTTTATGTTGCATGTTAGCCGCTTTTTCTAAATCACGAAGTCTAATATTCGGATATATTGAGTCAAAATAATTTCTTAAAACGAAAGTCTCTTATAAACCAAGACATTCTTGGAACGTTCTTCGAATGTCTTACAAACTGATCTCGCCTTAAATAGTTGTGCCGAGGAATTCTGGCCGACTCTAGACAAGATTTCATCAATCATGTCTCCGGGTAGGTCTCTTAAAATATTGGGTTGTCTATCCATTTTGTGTTTTTAAACTGTAAAATAGACAAGAGTTAGATTCATAAAAAAATACTTATTAATACAAGCAATTTTTACATATATCATAAAGCATAAGAACACTATATTACATATATTACACCACACGAATACAACTATCTTATTCCGACTCGCTTGTTTCTTCTTCTTCGGTTTTGGTTCATTTTGCCAAGTTTCTAGGGATATATGATGTTCCCCTAATAGGAGCCATCGTGATCCACATTGGTTTAGAAAAACCTGGTGGTTTAGAGGTTCCCGGGTCATTGTTACAACTTAAGGACTTCGGGGGTTGACGATACATATAAAGTTCATCGGGGTTGGAATTAGATTTCTCTATTTTTATGCCCTTTCCCTTATTATTTTCTTTTGCCTTTTTAAATTCAGTTGGGGTAATTTCTATAACATCATCGGAATTCTCGTCGGAATCCGATTCATCGGAGAATTGGTAATCCTCCCAATATTTTGCTTCCTTGGCGGAAACACCATTGACCATAATTAACCTTGGTCGGTTGGTTGAGGATTTTCTTTTTCTTAACCGTTTTATTATTTCCCCCACCGGTTCTATTTCTTCATCCGGTTCCGATTCTTCTTCCGGTTCCGATTCTTCTTCCGGTTCCAACTCTTCTTCCGGTTCCTCTTCGGGAACTTGTGAATCAGTCCACGAATCATTCCAATTTACATTTGACTCTTCATTATTATTAGGTGAGTCGATGGGACTTGTTCTAGAGGTAGACATCTATCACATAATATCAAACGCGTTAAGAGATTAATATATCACATAATATTCACATGTTAAAAATATATAGTTTCCAACAAAATTTGTTAAGCAATCATTTTTCAAGTAAACACGGTCGAAGTCCAGACTCACTAATGCATCCTAACAAACTCGATAAGACACACTAATGCAAAATTCTGGTTCTCTAAGACCAACGCTCTGATACCAACTGAAATGTCCCGTTCTTATTGATTAAAAACGTTCCATATTAATTGATTTCATTGCGAGGTTTTGACCTCTATATGAGACGTTTTTCAAAGACTGCCTTCATTTTTAAAACAAACCATAACCTTTATTTCATAAATAAAGGTCTAAAAAGCTTTACGTAGATTATCAAATAATGATAATCTAAAATATCCTGTTTACACACGACCATTACATAATGGTTTACAATACAAATATGTTACATCGAAATCAGTTTCTTGAATGCAGTTTTTACACAATATCATACAAACATGGACTCCAAATCTTGTCCTTATTTTAGTATGCAACAGCGGAAGCTCTTAATATTCACCTGAGAATAAACATGCTTTAAACGTCAACAAAAATGTTGGTGAGTTATAGGTTTAACCTATATATATCAAATCGTAACAATAGACCACAAGATTTCATATTTCAATACACATCCCATACATAGAGATAAAAATCATTCATATGGTGAACACCTGGTAACCGACAATAACAAGATGCATATATAAGAATATCCCCATCATTCCGGGACACCCTTCGGATATGATATAAATTTCAAAGTACTAAAGCATCCGGTACTTTGGATGGGGTTTGTTAGGCCCAATAGATCTATCTTTAGGATTCGCGTCAATTAGGGTGTCTGTTCCCTAATTCTTAGATTACCAGACTTAATAAAAAGGGGCATATTCGATTTCGATAATTCAACCATAGAATGTAGTTTCACGTACTTGTGTCTATTTTGTAAATCATTTATAAAACCTGCATGTATTCTCATCCCAAAAATATTAGATTTTAAAAGTGGGACTATAACTCACTTTCACAGATTTTTACTTCGTCGGGAAGTAAGACTTGGCCACTGGTTGATTCACGAACCTATAACAATATATACATATATATCAAAGTATATTCAAAATATATTTACAACACTTTTAATATATTTTGATGTTTTAAGTTTATTAAGTCAGTTGTCCTCGTTAGTAACCTATAACTAGTTGTCCACAGTTAGATATACATAAATAAATCGATAAATAATATCTTGAATCAATCCACGACCCAGTGTATACGTATCTCAGTATTGATCACAACTCAAACTATACATATTTTGGAATCAACCTCAACCCTGTATAGCTAACTCCAACATTCACATATAGAGTGTCTATGGTTGTTCCGAAATATATATAGATGTGTCGACATGATAGGTCAAAACATTGTATACGTGTCTATGGTATCTCAAGATTACATAATATACAATACAAGTTGATTAAGTTATGGTTGGAATATATTTGTTACCAATTTTCACGTAGCTAAAATGAGAAAAAATTATCCAATCTTGTTTTACCCATAACTTCTTCATTTTAAATCCGTTTTGAGTGAATCAAATTGCTATGGTTTCATATCGAACTCTATTTTATGAATCTAAACAGAAAAGGTATAGGTTTATAGTCGGAAAAATAAGTTACAAGTTGTTTTTGTAAAGGTAGTCATTTCAGTCGAAAGAACGACGTCTAGATGACCATTTTAGAAAACATACTTCCACTTTGAGTTTAACCATAATTTTTGGATATAGTTTCATGTTCATAATAAAAATCATTTTCTCAGAATAACAACTTTTAAATCAAAGTTTATCATAGTTTTTAATTAACTAACCCAAAACAGCCCGCGGTGTTACTACGACAGCGTAAATCCGGTTTTACGGTGTTTTTCGTGTTTCCAGGTTTTAAATCATTAAGTTAGCATATCATATAGATATAGAACATGTGTTTAGTTTATTTTAAAAGTCAAGTTAGAAGGATTAACTTTTGTTTGCGAACAAGTTTAGAATTAACTAAACTATGTTCTAGTGATTACAAGTTTAAACCTTCGAATAAGATAGCTTTATATGTATGAATCGAATGATGTTATGAACATCATTACTACCTTAATTTCCTTGGATAAACCTACTGGAAAAGAGAAAAATGGATCTAGCTTCAACGGATCCTTGGATGGCTCGAAGTTCTTGAAGCAGAATCATGACACGAAAACAAGTTCAAGTAAGATCATCACTTGAAATAAGATTGTTATAGTTATAGAAATTGAACCAAAGTTTGAATATGATTATTACCTTGTATTAGAATGATAACCTACTGTAAGAAACAAATATTTCTTGAGGTTGGATGATCACCTTACAAGATTGGAAGTGAGCTAGCAAACTTGAAAGTATTCTTGATTTTATGTAACTAGAACTTGTAGAATATATGAAGAACACTTAGAACTTGAAGATAGAACTTGAGAGAGATCAATTAGATTTGAAGAATGAAAGTGTTTGTAGGTGTTTTTGGTCGTTGGTGTATGGATTAGATATAAAGGATATGTAATTTTGTTTTCATGTAAATAAGTCATGAATGATTACTCATATTTTTGTAATTTTATGAGATATTTCATGCTAGTTGCCAAATGATGGTTTCCACATGTGTTAGGTGACTCACATGGGCTGCTAAGAGCTGATCATTGGAGTGTATATACCAATAGTACATACATCTAAAAGCTGTGTATTGTACGAGTACGAATACGGGTGCATACGAGTAGAATTGTTGATGAAACTGAACGAGGATGTAATTGTAAGCATTTTTGTTAAGTAGAAGTATTTTGATAAGTGTATTGAAGTCTTTCAAAAGTGTATAAATACATATTAAAACTCTACATGTATATACATTTTAACTGAGTCGTTAAGTCATCGTTAGTCGTTACATGTAAGTGTTGTTTTGAAACCTTTAGGTTAACGATCTTGTTAAATGTTGTTAACCCAATGTTTATAATATCAAATGAGATTTTAAATTATTATATTATCATGATATTATCATGTATGAATATCTCTTAATATGATATATATACATTAAATGTCTTTACAACGATAATCGTTACATATATGTCTCGTTTAAAAATCATTAAGTTAGTAGTCTTGTTTTTACATATGTAGTTCATTGTTAATATACTTAATGATATGTTTACTTATCATAGTATCATGTTAACTATATATATATCCATATATATGTCATCATATAGTTTTTACAAGTTTTAACGTTCGTGAATCACCGGTCAACTTGGGTGGTCAATTGTCTATATGAAACATATTTCAATTAATCAAGTCTTAACAAGTTTGATTGCTTAACATGTTGGAAACATTTAATCATGTAAATATCAATCTCAATTAATATATATATACATGGAAAAGTTCGGGTCACTACACTATTCACCCTCGTGGCGAACACTAGTATAATGTGAAGAGTCTCTCTCTCCATTGAGAATTTAGAATAAAGATTTCCGTAAACGGAAATACGAGTGTAAGGCGAGAGAAGTTTCCGCCTCGATGTGAGCATAACAAGCATATTGTAGTTCGTCGATAAAATCGTAAGAAAACGAGATAGTATACAAGTGTAACATATGTTTGAAGTTGAAAGAATTTGTCATCCGTTCGGAAGCATAAGTATGGTTCGATAATAATCGACGATGTGTCCTTGGTATGGTTGTTATCAATATTCTCGGAGTTTTCGGATATCCAACAAGAAAGATGAAGTCATGTACATGGCACATGGTGGTGATTAGGTTGATCGAGTCCAATCACCATCATGAGTCATTAGAACTTTGGTATGACTTACCGTAATATAACTACGTTGATCGAGTGTCGTTATATTACGCTAACTCATACCTCCATTCTCACATCACTCCATAGATTCAAGTTCGTGTAATCGTGAAGTTTTAAAATAAACAACGTGTAACGGCGTCTCTAACGTGACTCGCATTGAATCAAAAGAATTAGTGCAACTCTAAAGAAGCGTTCCCAGAGGGAAGTGTATAAATGATTGTTCACGTCAATGCGGTTCAAGTCAAACAATAATGTATTTCAGTACGAAAAGGGTAACGAATCATGATAACGAATAGTACGCAACCGTAGTGATAAGTATTGATGACGATACTCACCTAGAGTAGTGATGGTAGTAACACGAAGTGGTAGATAGTAAGGAACACCGGTGTGACACCGATAGTAAGTTGAAACGATGGCGAATAACAATCTGGGAGACAGAGTTCCCGAACAACTGTGACTAATGTAGTCGTCGTCATCCTTACGCGTATGAATCTTGAATTTACGTGTGTTACCAGAAAGTGGCAGAATACGGATTCGTATGATGAAAACTTGGTACCATTAAGAAGTTTGCCTAAGAATGATTCAAGTATAATGCACAAATAGTCAAGTAAGTGCTATCTATAGCTAATGTATGTCAGAATGCAATGATTTACTATCCGGTTGTAGTCTAGATTCACTAATGCGTCCTAACGACTCTGTCAGACACACTAATGCACATCCTAGTTCCCTACAACCAACGCTCTGATACCATCTGTAGCGACCCGACAGGTAGCTACAGATGGGGTAGAAACCCACCCAGTGCCTATCCAGCTAACCGCTTGGTGACCACTGAGTGTACCTCAGACACTGATTTTACAGCCCGCATTTCTGCCAAACTGCCAACCCTCAAATTCCAAGGGATTGCAAGGGGTAAGAGCCAATGCTTCGTCACAGGTAACACTGTGAGAACCCCCTCTACGATTAACCCGCCAAAAAGCATAGTCCGTATGAGTGCCCGGCCTGACAGCCGGCGCGCGTGACTACCTTTACGGCTAAGGTTAAACCAGCTCTGATACCATCTGTAGCGACCCGACAAAATCGTCATTGACGGCGCCGACTACTTAGGTCCCGTTGTGTGGTCATAGTCCCTATATGAGACTCATTTGACCAAAATTATGTCGCATTCATTTGAAATGTACAAGACTTGCAAAGTTTAGTTTATAAACAATTCGACAACAAGTTTAAGATTACAAAAATTGTAAAGTATAAATGAAATAACTTGCGACATAATATAAGTTGAAAATCACAGTTGCTATAAATAGCGTAAGTATGTATGCTTTAAGTTTGAATCCAAAAGTGCTATCACTAGCGTATGCATGTATGCTTGACCTCAAGCAAGTAATCAAAGTGTGCGGAAGCATGTATCAAGTAGCTGAGTATTAACCTGAGAAACATATAGAAAACTGTCAATGAAAAACGTTGGTGAAATCATAGGTGTATTTGTAAACGTTGTTTTTGAACCACAAGATTTAGTATTCCCATAGTTGATTATCAAAATCGTTTGCATTCCAAAAGTATTGTTCGCGAGCACCCAATTATCAAGACTTAACGTTTCCTTCCATAGAACCCCATCACAATAGTGTTAGAACATACACTGTTTCTCGAAAATATATTTCATCCGTAGACGGTAGCGAACCGTCCGTAATGAGGGTTTGTCAAACCCGTATGGCCACACAATATAAGTTCTCGCTTACACCCTGCAAGTGTAACTAATGATAATCGAATTGAGGATTTTTGTTCTAACTCGCTGTGGAATGTTTGTTTTCCTTGTACTTGTGTTCAAAGTATAAAAGTAAGTAGGTTAAAATGTAACAAAGTATATGTTTCTCAGCCCACAATTTAAAAGTATAAAAAGTTGTTGAAAATGTGGGACTATGATCTCACCTCGAGTGCACGAGTATAAATGTACTTCACAAAGTAAACGTGTGCATGAAAGTTGCTTAGTCTTGACCTAAACAAGTAAGTTGTATCAATTAATCGGTTACGACACAAGGTCGGTCGAAATGTGTTCAATTAGTCCTATGGCTCGTTACGACTCGATTATATAGCATGTGAATCACGTTGTCAAGTTTCATGCAAGAATCAAGTATAAAATAAGATTAGAACGATTGCATAAGTGTTTTGTTAAGTTTGACTAAAAGTCAAACTTGGTCAAAGTCAACAAAAAAGTCAACGGGGTCGGGTCGGGTCCCGAACTATTTTCCTGAGCTTAGAAGTCATGTATAAGCATGTTGGCCAAGTTTCATATTGATCGAGGGTGCGTAGCATACTTAGAATTAAGCGAAAATTGACTTTTTTGGGCAGTCTGCCTCAGATGCGCCGCATCTGAGGCAGATGCGCCGCATCTGCAGCTGTATCAGCAAATTCTGGGGCAGTTTTCACTTATACGATTTCAACTTCAAACGATCATAACTTTTGACTCGTTAACATTCAAAACACGTATCTTATATCGTTGGAAAGGTAATTTAAAGAGGAATACAACTAAATACATTTCATGAATCAAATCCATCATTAACAACAATGAAAACCTCATCAAATGATCATTAAACGTTCAAAATCAAAGTTTCAAGTTCACAAAACGCATTTCTTGACTCGGGAATCCAATTTACACATACGATACATCGTTTTGAAGGTAATGAAACATAAAATACAATTAAACACTTACTAACAACATTAACAAGCATTCAATGCATCAAAATCCCGTTTTAAAGTTCATCAAACCCTAACCAAAATCATGAATTCAATAATTTTGTAAATGAAGCTTTTCTAAATCAACCTACACATCAATTTGAAGCTAATGATGCTAGTAACACTTTTAATACATGAACTTTAACATTTAAACAACATTAACTCATCCAAAATCAAAGATTAAGCAAGCACTTTTCATGTTCAAGATAGTTACACCAAAAACAACAAATCGAGCAAACAAAACGTATATTCATGCTAGACACGAGCCATAGACACTAACTAACACCATTTCAAGTATATAAAACGAATTTAGAGAAATCAAGTATTTTAGAAACGTTACCCAAACGAGATGAAGTTGGTATCAAATTGTAGAGGATGAAGAGAGGATTCCAAATATGTAATTTGTTTTGTTGTAAGCCTCCTAGATCGAATTTAGATGATGAATGATTGAATTGGGTGTTTGTATGTTCTTGAGATGGAGAGAAAAAGAGATGAGGGAGATGATGAAAATGAATGAATGGTAGAAAGTGGGTTGACTAGTTGACCTAGTCAACTAGTTTGCCCACTTGGCAACTCCGGTCCCTCGAGTTTAAAAGCGGGTGCGGGATTTTACCGAACGAATATTTTTAAAATGCAAATTAACGAGCGATGTTATAATTAAATAACGGGAATATTAAGAACTTTAGTTAACGAAAGATACAAATTTAGATAACGAAAGATATAATCTAAAAAAAGACGGTGTTAAAAATAAATTTAACGAAAAAATGCAGGATGTTACATCCTACACTTGTTAAATGACGTCATATGTATTTTTACTACAAAATACATTAGGTGAGTTTCATTTACCTTTTTACCCTTTATATTTTTGGGCTGAGAATACATGCGCAATTTTTATAAATGTTTTTAAGAAATAGACACAAGTAATCAAAACTACATTATATGGTTGAATGATCGAAATCGAATATGCCCCTTTTTATTAAGTCTGGTAATCTAAGAATTAGGGAACAGACACCCTAATTGACGCGAATCCTAAAGATAGATCTATCGGGCCCAACAAGCCTCATCCAAAGTACCGGATGCTTTAGGACTTCAAAATTTATATCATGTCCGAAGGAAGATCCCAGAATGATGGGGATATTCTAATATGCATATTGTGAATGTCGGTTACCAGGTGTTCAATCCATATGAATGATATTTTTATCTCTATGCATGGGACGTATGTTTATGAGTAATGGAAATATGAGATCTTGTGGTCTATTAAAATTATGAAATGATTATTTATGTTAAAATAATAAACTCACCAACCATTTGGTTGACACTTTAAAGCATGTTTATTCTCAGGTATGAAAGAAGTCTTCTGCTGTGCAATTGCTCATTATAAAGATAATACTTGGAGTCATTCATGACATATTTCAAAAGACGTTGCATTCGAGTCATTGAGTTCATCAAGATTAATATTAAGTCAATTATAGATAGATATATTATAAAATGGTATGCATGCCGTCAACTTTCGATGTAATGAAAGATTGTCTTTTCAAAAACGAATGCAATGTTTGTAAAATATATCATATAGAGGTCAAGTACCTCGCGATGTAATCAACTGTTGTGAATCATTTATAATCGATATGGACTTCGTCCGGATGGATTAGGACGGGTCTCTACAGTTGGTATCAGAGCGGTGGTCTTAGAGAACCGGGTCTGCATTAGTGTGTCTAACTGATAAGTCATTAGGATGCATTAGTAAGTCTGGACTTCGACCTAGTATTTGTTAGGTGATATTAATAAGTCTGGGCTTGAACCTGGTCTGCATGTCAAAAAGTTTTGCTTATAAATTTGTGTCGAAAATTACCTGCTTATCATTCTTAGTCTAGACACGTCTTGCTGTATTGAAGGCATGAATAGTGTATAGACAAAAATTCATATCTTAGCGTATCTGTTAAATCATATCTTATCCTATCTATTACTGTAAACTTTACCTGTCATATTCCGTAAATACCTCCGTAATCTAAGAAACCTTTTGTACTATATATATGGATATTCTATGCAATTAGAATACCATCCGTTAGCCAGAAAATCATTTCATATCTAAAGTCCTTCATTCAATCATACGAAATGGAATTCGTCATTAGTTCAATATCCTCGGATTCCGAAATGGAATCCCATTCTAGCTCCGAAAGCAGTGTAACCGGAATGGATCAACCAATCAGCCATCATCTATTCTGGATGAATTGGGGTTGGGTCCAAGCCTCCTCGATCATTGGAGACAAGAAGAAGGTGATCCTTTCCATCCGCCACATTGCCCTCTTGGCCAAGAACCTGAAGCACTTACCGGCGAACCTGTCCGAAACACCATCTTTTCTCTCATCTCCAGAGTATCTCACCACGATTATATACTATACCAAATTCTAGATTATATCTATCCACTAGTCCGAACCGAAAATCACCCCGGTGTAATAGAAGAAGTCAACAAACTTCGCGCTCGGGTAACGGCTTTAGAGAATATGGTGCGAAGGTTACAAACACCAGAAGCCGCACCGACAGCATAAACGGTACCACCATCAACAACATCAACAGTACCATCACCACTACCATCAACATCCGCATCCCACACCTCAACATCACAATCTTTATCTCGAACATCAATATCATGCGCACCATAGATACCAAGGAGTACCAACAACAAATAACAATGACGTTTTGATCCATAACTTCATTAATGTTCCGCGAAGAATATGTGGTTCCTAATTGCTATAGAGATTACTCATTCTGGCTCAAACCGAAAAGCAAATGAGATTAATATCATATTGACTCATTAAATTCATAATTACATCTGAAGAAAATATATATGTATATATATTTTCATAATAATTGTAATTGAAAAATTCTTTCGTACAAACTGTTAATGGTGAAAATATTTTAACGGGTAGGTAACACCCGAGGAAATATTTAACTTTCATATTAACATGTTATACTGTACATTCTACGAGTCTGATTCAACGGTCATTTAAAATCCTACTTATATCTACAGAAATACGTATTCGTTCACCACAGATTAACTATTTTCATTCAATTTCATATTTGGATTTTGACTTATCAGAATTCAAAAAGTGGCATAATGAAGAAAACTTTGGACAAAATAAAATTTGTTAGAAATAAACAAATTAACTATGAAAAATTTTGTTAAGAATCCACGCTAACTGTTCCTAACTAACTGTTCCTAGCTAACTGTTAATTCCGTATTACTTTTTATTTATCGCAATTTATTTATCGCAATTTAATTATCGCAATTTTAATTCTCGCAATTTTATTTATCGTCATTTAATTTCTGTTATTTATTTTACGCACTTTAAATATCGGGACACGTATACAAGGTTTTGACAAATCATATCGACGCATTTATATATATTATTTGGAATCACCATAGACACTCTATATGAAGTAATGATCGAGTTCTCTATACAGGGTTGAGGTTGATTCTATAATAATATATATAATTTGAGTTGTGATCGAGTCTGAGACGAATACGGGTCACAATACGTATTAATTAATTCGAATATTATATTTTAAATTATATATGAATTGTTGAATTGCTAACGGTGGACTATCAATAGAGGACTATCAACATTGGACAATTAAAGTGAATTAAAATATTGATTATAACATATGAAACTAAACAAATCTTCAAGTTTGCCACTTGATTTCACCCTAAAACCTCATTTGTATCTTGACGATTACAATCTGTGTCCAAACCTTTCGTAATTCTTGAAAATACCTCAATCAAGAGGATAAACCAACCGCATTTCATCTACGAAAGAAAAGATTGATGCATATAACTTTTCACCTGAGAAACTCTCGGCAACTGAGTAAACGTTTAAAACATAGCTATGCAAATTTCTTAGTGTTATTATTACCCAAAATAACTTTGTAATCCCTTTCAAGGTAGCAAATTTTGTCACAGCTCCAGCAAGTTAATTTCTAGTCTTCGTTCGAAACAACCTTATTAAAACCTTGAAATATATGCGTGCTCTTTTATTGTTACCGGGGAACCTTTTATATTCCACCATATTACCATCAGCGTTTACTCATCTAAAAATATAATTCTCTTGAAACCACCTCGGATTGATAACCGGTGATTCAGATATGGCTGCATTAAATGCAGAGGAAACAGTAAAATTGTAGATGGCCTAAATGGCCAAGAGTTTGATGGTAAAGAATGGAGTGTTGGGAACGCTCGCTAGAAAATTTGATACTGAAAAACGGATTAAGCTAACCATGAAGGAGACCAAGGACAAATACAAGGACCGAACCATATATTCAAAGAATTCAGGTAATTCTGGATCCGAGAAATCTTTAGAGAATATCTTGCTCCGAAGTCATGTTAAAATCTTGCGAAAAATTTTTCTTCATCAAGCTTCGAACTTAGAAACTCCAAAATATCATTATAAATATCTTCGATATTTCTGAGGATATTTTCATAAATATTCTTGTTCGAAATTATCTACCTCTTCGTGTTTTCTGTATTCCATTATATTGGAAACTTCTGTAAAATCTAAATATAAATTATGAATGAATTATGGAGAAGTGTTGGAAATTGAAGCATGGGTTAGTATAATATAATGACGCCCGGCCAACGTGATTATATTACATTAAGTCATGTTGAGTTTCTAATGAAACGTGATGATGGTTCACAGTAGATCATAACATCGTCATGTGTTATGTTACACAACTCTTTCATTCTACTTAACCTCTGAACATATCAAGAAAATATATTCTTGATAGTTCCATCCTCAGGGATTCTGGTAATTTGACAAAATCAAATCGTGCTATTACGTTCTTTCTGGATTAGAACATTAAGTTCATTCGAAACTCCATACTTACAGATTCTGGACTGTTACTCGCTCTACTAGAGGCCGAGAAGATAATCAAAAGGTAAAGAGCTCCAAAATATAAGAGAAAATATAAAGCCCAATAACAACACATAAATTACAAACCGTGTATATCAATGTTTATCGCAACATAAAGAGGAGAATCAAAAACATTATAACACCAAGGGCGAAGTAGAAGAAAGCAGATTCCTCTGGTGGAAGTTGGAAAAGGAGAATGATTGTTGTGATAGTAAGGATGAGGACAAGGATTAGAACTGGATTAAGCATTTATACAATATTTAAAAGTATGGATTAAGAAAAGAAAGTATAGGAATTGTGAGAATAATAAAACGGAAGAGGTAAATTTATAATGGAAATGCCAGACAGAGTAATCAAAGCAGATCATCATATTTAATTATAGAGATCTTAATTTCCTCATTCACCGAAGAATCAATTCTTTTAGATTTCGAAGATTTTCTTTAAATCCCTTGAATTCCGGAATTTAACCGAGACAACTTCAAAAGTTAAGACGAACCTTATTTTCTAAATTCAACCCTGACTCTGCCAAAAGTTAAGGCGAATCTTTACTTTTCCTATTTCAATCTTTTGTGATAGCTTCACTCGTACGCTCCGCATAATCGAATTGTTTTATCTATATTAGTCAATAATGATAACACTCTATTTATCAACTCATATTTGTCATGAAAACATTTTTATTGTTATCCATGACCACCTCACTCAAATTTCGGGACGAAATTTCTTTAACGGGTATGTACTGTGACGACCCGGATATTTCCGACCAAATTTAAACTTAACCTCTACATGATTTCGACACAATAAGCAAAGCCTGTAATGTTGAATCTCAAATATTTTGAAGTGTTTTCATTTATGCAATTACCCTTTGACTGTTCTGACGATTCACGAACCATTAATTTATAACAATACATATATCTATATATAAATGTAATGTATATATATAATAAATGGAAATAATAAAATGTAATCATAAGTTAAGGTATAAATGTTATATTATGATCATTACTTTCATTATTCTTACTAATAGAACACTAATAATTGTATTATTAATAATATTATGTCTAATTTAATATATATATATATATATATATATATATATATATATATATATATATATATATATATATATATATGAATAATGAAATTTAATATATATAACAAATATTATTATTACTAGTATTATTATCAATAACTAGTATTATCATTATACATATCATTAATAATCCTATTATGGTCAATTTCACAAAAATTGTTATTAGTATGGCTTATTATTATTACTCTTATCATAATACTTATTATTAATAAGTATTATTTTGATATGATTATAAATACTATTATTATTAGCATCTTTATAACATCATCAATATTATTATTAGTATAACTATTATTATTGTTATCATTAGTATCAAATTGATTGATAAAAATTATTGCTATTCTTTTTATAAACAACATTAAAATATGATTATTATTATAATTAGTATTAGTATTGTATCACTAAATATTAACACTAAGTATTATTTCAATATTATTATTAATCCTATTAATGTTAGTATTAATATTTTATCATCAAAATGACTATTATTTTTTTAAAAACATCACTAAGAACAATATTATTAATAAATGTTAATATCAGTATTTATATTATTATTAATCATTATAAACATTATTAAAAATTTATATAAATATCTTATGTAATTATTTATATTAATGGATTATAATCTATAAAATTTAATTATTCGGATCTGTGTTACATCACCATCGATCCATATATTGTTGTCTCAAATCTTAACAACACAACAAAATTCGATTCATAACAGATACAAAAGCAGTTAGATTTTACTTTCAATCATTTTTTTTATTATTTATTTTGTTTTCTTCTTTCTTTTGCTGTGTCTGATTGACGAGTCTGTCGAGTCCCTTTGTGATAATACCATAAATTTGCCCATGGTATTAGACCAAAAACGAGTTACATCATCAATCATCAATCACAAACGATTAACCACTACCGGTTACGTCCTATTTTGTTACATAAAGCACCATCTTTACAACACCATAATCACAACACCATTCTTAATACCATCTTTCTCCAATATCAAATCTGTTTCATGCTTGATCACCACCGTTTACCACCGCCACTTATCACTATTAATACTCGAAAACCTGCAAATGAGATACGATATTAATTGTTCTTATTTTAACGAAAACTCACTTCTATAATTTTGTTTTCTTTCACGGCAAACCACCACCACTATAACCTTTTTATTTCTTCCTACTGCACCAACCTTCTGTTGTAATACACCTGTAACAGCCGTACCCTTTGGGCTTATTTTCAGTCGACGAGCACCAAGAAAGATTGTATGATATGTTCACAATACAAAGATTCTCAACTAGGATATATAGGATATATAAAAAAAATAAGTAATGCCAGACAACCATTATTCAAACACTCCACTTGCAAGTAAACCAACCTCCAATTTTGCATGCTTTTTGGCCGTGACTTGTTGGAGTATTGTAGAGCCATCGAAATCCCTTTCAAGAAAGAGGAGAATGATGATTTACAACAAGTAAAGAACGAATCCGCCTGGTCCACTAGTATGATGTATTCGGTAATGCTTTAATAAAGTTAAGGATGAATCATAATAATGAATATGAAAATATATCTATGGAATATTACAACAATATCAAATTGCAAGTGGATCCAATAAAAGGTTAATGGCCGACCAAAACTTAGTCACATAAAATGACATTTTGTCATTTTTTTTATGATGTGTACGTAAAGATTAGGATCATAGATCATGGGATGACTAATACATCATTGATGGTTCTCGCTGTTGAAGATGATTATGATGATGTTGATTCGATGTTGAGAAAGATGATGATGATCGATGTTCGTTGATGTTAATGATGTTTAACGATGATGAGAATACTTGTGCAAATACCGTTTCTGTTACAGTGAGATGTTGCCAATCGAATAACAAAACCATCGGGTATGGTTTTCCTTTACCAACTGAACCCTACAAATTAAAACATTTAAATTGGTGGGATGCTGTATGGGCCGCAGGCTAGTTCATTTTGTATATTGGGCCGTAGAGAATAGAATATATATAAACGGGTTCGCATTAAATCACAAAAACCGAAATGGATGAGTGGGTTTAAGTGCTTAAGGGCTATCAAGAGGTCTTGGGTTCAAACCTTGTCTGGCATCTTTTTTAGGAAAATACTTTAAGGTAGTATTTAATTTCTGTTATTATTATTATTATTATTATTATTATTATTATTATTATTATTATTATTATTATTATTATTATTATTATTATTATTATTATAATCTTGTATTATCGTGTTATTGTTATTATTAATGTTAATGTTATTGTTATGATAAGTAATACTATTAATAACATTAATATTATGATTATCCTTAATATAATTATTATTATCATTATCATTATTACTAGTATACACTATTAGCATTCTTATTACTAGCCTTATAAATATTATTATCATTAGTATTTTTATCATTAAAAATTAATACTTGTACCATTTTATGAATAATAATAATATTATTAGTATTATTACTAGCATTATAATTATAAGTAGTAATACAAGTATCATTAAAAGTATCATAATCATTATTATTATTATTATTATTATTATTATTATTATTATTATTATTATTATTATTATTATTATTATTATTATTATTATTATCAATATAAGTATGAATATTTTTATTATAATGAGTGTTACAAAAATGCAATTGCTAAAAACATTATTACAAGTATCATTAACCGAAAAATCTATGTTTTACTGTTATAAATATCATTATTAATATCATTAATATAATTATAATTATTAACAATAATACCTTATTTTAGTAATATTAAGTATTATGATTAGTATCATTTTTATCACAGTATTATTAAAATTACTATTTTTAACAAACAAATGATATATACATATATAAAAATATATTTAATACATATAACATAACGAAAAATAATATTTTATATAACAAAATAAATATATGAAACATATATATATTATTAATATAAAAAGTATATAATTAATAAAATTTATATATTGTTCGATTACAACTATGCATTTTAATAAATATATGAATAATATATTTTCGTGAATCTGAGGTCAACCCTACACTTGTTAAATGACGTCATATGTATTTTTACTACAAAATACATTAGGTGAGTTTCATTTACCTTTTTACCCTTTATATTTTTGGGCTGAGAATACATGCGGAATTTTTATAAATGTTTTTACAAAATAGACACAAGTAATCAAAACTACATTATATGGTTGAATGATCGAAATCGAATATGCCCCTTTTTATTAAGTCTGGTAATCTAAGAATTAGGGAACAGACACCCTAATTGACGCGAATCCTAAAGATAGATCTATCGGGCCCAACAAGCCCCATCCAAAGTACCGGATGCTTTAGTACTTGAAAATTTATATCATGTCTGAAGGAGGATCCCAGAATGATGGGGATATTCTAATATGCATATTGTGAATGTCGGTTACCAGGTATTAAATCCATATGAATGATATTTTTATCTCTATGCATGGGACGTATGTTTATGAGAAATGGAAATATGAGATATTGTGGTCTATTAAAATTATGAAATGATTATTTATGTAAAACTAATAAACTCACCAACCTTTTGGTTGACACTTTAAAGCATGTTTATTCTCAGGTATGAAAGAAGTCTTACGCTGTGCAATTGCTCATTATAAAGATAATACTTGGAGTCATTCATGACATATTTCAAAAGAAGTTGCATTCGAGTCATTGAGTTCATCAAGATTAATATTAAGTCAATTATAGATAGATATATTATAAAATGGTATGCATGCCGTCAACTTTCGATGTAATGAAAGATTGTCTTTTCAAAAACGAACGCAATGTTTGTAAAATGTATCATATAGAGATCAAGTATCTCGCGATGTAATCAACTGTTGTGAATCGTTTATAATCGATATGGACTTCGTCCGGATGGATTAGGACAGGTCTCTACACCAGCCAATCTGGACGCCGTTCAAATGAACTATCAAATTCTGCTTTGTTTGGTTAATTACCGTTTAATTCTAACTATGCTATGAACCTCCGATTAACATGTAACTTATTCTAACATGCTCATATATGATTATAAAACTCAGAAAAATTGTTCGAGACCCGACCCGAACGTGTTGACTTTTTCGTTGACTTTGACTTGACCAAAGTTGACTTTCATCCAAACTTAATCAAATATTTATGCAATCTTTCTAGCGTACTTTTATACTTGTATCTTACATGAAACTTGACAACGTGATTCACATGCTACGAAATTGAGTCATAACGAGCCATAGGACTAAATGAACACTTTGACTGACCGTGTTTACCGATATTAAGACAACCTATTTTTTTAGGTCAAGACTAGCATTCGTTCTTGCACACGTTACTTTGTGAAGTACATTTGTATTCGTGCAATCAAGGTGAGATCATAGTCCCACTTTTATTATTTTAAACTTACATTTGGGATGAGAAAACATAAACGTTTCCTTTTACAAAGTGAATACAAGTATGGAAACAAACATTCTACGTACGAGTTAGAACAAAAATCCTCAATTCGATTATCATTAGTTACACTTGCCGAGTGTAAGCGAGAACTTATGTTGTATGGCCATATGGGTTTGTCAAACCCTCATTCGGACGGTTCGCTACCGTTATGCGGATGAAATATACTTTCGAGAATAAGTGTATGTTCTAACACTATGTGATGGGGTAACGTTAGTTAAGCGTTGATAATTGGGTGCTCGTGATAACCACTTTTAGAATGATCATACTATTACTCCAACGTTATAAAATCTTGTGGTTTAAATTACTTTCTTACGTATTCACTTATTAAACCTATGATTTCACCAACGTTTTTCGTTGACAATTTTCTATATGTTTTTCTCAGGTCCTTGAACGATATGTGTTACATGCTTTCGCACTTTATTTTTGATACTTGCTTGGATGTCGAGTATACTTGCATACATGGAGCGTCTTTTGACTTTACAATAAATTGTGTCGCATAGGTTTCATTTGCACTTAAAAACGTTGTATCGTATTAGTCGTTGAACTACTTTTTAAACTTTGAAACATCTTTACATATGAAATGAATGCGACATATTTTGGTCAAACGTTGTTTTAAAGACTTATGACCACGTAATGGGACCTAAGTAGACGGCACCGTCAATGACGATTTTGTCGGGTCGCTACATCAACCACCCCAACCCGGTCTTAATTGTTAATTAGCATGATTCACCTTAACACAATGCAAAAGTTCCTTGGGCAAAGTCACAAGTGAAAATTACAAACGTCTAGGCAAATGGCATAGAATCAACAACCTATAAATGAGAGGCCAAGGTCCCTATTTATAGTTCTTAGAATATTCGCGGTGTACGAATTTATCTACCGTCCGCATTAATTTAGCGGAAAGAATCCGCAGTATTTTATTAAAGCGCAAACTTATCCATGTACTTAACTTTCAGCGGATCTTCCAAATCCTTTAAGCACACTTCGCGTAACTTCTGTTTTTAGCCTTTATCACTTAAAATACATATACAATGCTATGTATATGATCAAGTCCCCCCAGTTTAGTATGGTACATTTTGCATAAAAAATGTATCATGATAAACTCTAAAAATAAAATTTCGCAATTATTTATGACTGCGTACGGCATTGAATCATTTCGCTATGCCTTTGTTACCGTTAAATTAATCAAAGTACCATTTCTATCCATTGGCGAGAAATATTACCTTTAAATCAACATGATTGATACTTAATCATAATCGATTAACATTCTCAATCCTCCTATATATACATCGGTATCATCAATCACAAAATCCTTACCCGTTAACCCAAAACACTTGCAATTAATAAAATTCTCAATCAATCTTCACAATCCTTACATTACTCACAACTCCTTTATCATCAAAATGAGAATCGACGAATTTGATAGCAAAGTAAACCCCAAAACCCTGATTACAAAGCTATTAACAAGTCCGGAGTCAAAATCGACAGCATCGTCTGGTAAGGAGAGGCAATCGATTCCAGTTATCGACTTAACAACAAAATCCCCACTCACCAAACCAGGCACCGCCAAACGACCATATGAGACTCCTCCATCATCGTAGAGCAAGAAATTAAAGCAGTGGGAAACTACTCTTTTTGATAATCTGGTGATATCTGAGTATGAGTCTGAGCAACAGATGGGTAAGCCAAAAATATTACCCCTTTATCATAACATTTGCACCTATTATGCTTCTTCGCTAATTCGCGAAATTATTTTTATCGCAGGTTAGTCAACTGGTGACCCAATCTTCCCAAGTCCTGGCACCGTCGACCAGACTACTGAGCTATTCCGCACTCCACCCGAATCCTATGGGGTAAGAGTTGACGGATTGTCAGGGTATACCTGCACTTCCTCTTATGCGGCGTTAGACCAACGCCATCAAATGAAGTTGGCGATATCTGACGAGCTTCGCCATGAATTCATGAAGGTTCTTGCAGCAAAAGCACACAATTTCTTGGTGGAGAACTTCTATATGGCATTTAACTCTGCCTATGACATGATGTGCCGCCAAGAGCAGTTTTTCAATGTTCTTAAATCTGAGAATGCCAAGTATTATACTAAAAAGGCCAAAGTTGCAGACAGCAAAAAGCGTTGTTCTGGTTTTTCTGCAGAAGTCGCCACAGCAAAAGCTGTTACTAAAGAATTAAAGCAGCAACTTTCTGTAGCAGCGGTTAAGGAAAACAATTTTCAAGCAACCGTTAAAGCTTTAACGGAGGATGTTGCCAAACTGACATCAGAGCGGGACAACTCTCTAGCCGCTAAATCCTCCGCAGAGTTCGAATTTATAAAGCTCCGCCAACATTTGCCTGAGTTGTCAAGAAAAGTGCTCATCTCTCATCCCGTTTCCAAAAAAATTTCATTATATGCTAGCCGCTAAATCCTCCGCGGAGTTCGAATTTTTTGCAAGTACTTTTATTTATATAGCGCTTTCATCATCAACATTCATAACATGGACTTGCCTTTTGCAATTTCCAACTTTTATTATTGTGCACATAATAAGTATGTACTTTTGCGAAACAATCTGCATTTGTATATATTTATACGTTATGAATCTTCCAAGTCCGCCAAAACGATCCTTAGGCAATTAATTAGCACCGCGAAGCATCTAAGTATCGCAGAATAAAAAACTTAGGAAATTATCATCCTTTCGCGATAAATAGTTTCTGTAAGTGGGCAATGTCATCACTACACGACTTAGCTTTCGCGAAACATATCAGTATATTGAAACCAAATTTTATAGAAAATTTCATGAACTGTAAATATGCTGCAAAGTCTTATTAATATTACCAATATAAGCAATCTTTTCACGTGTTTATTCAGTATATTCTTATAACTATGATCAAGACTTGCAAAAATAAAAAAACACATAGAAAAATAACAAGTGCGCTTTTTTTATATTTCATTTTTCACTTCGATTACATATGTGCATTGCTCAACACTTTATTTTTACAAATTTATGCATAATATCGCATTAACAAAGCAGCATGCCACGCATTAGGGAGATTTCTCCCTTCTATGTCTACGAGTTTATACGATCATGCCGCATTAATAGCAATAACTTGATAAGGACCCTCCCAGTTAGGTCCCAACATACCAAGTTTTTCTACTCGACTCGCATCATTATTCTACAGTACCCATTCGCCTACATCAAAGGACAATGTACGCACTGTTTTGTTGTAATACTTGGCAATTTGCTATTTGTTATTTGCCTCCCTGATAGCAGCCATTAACCTTCGCTCTTCTATTAAATTCAAGTTTTCACATAGAGCTTCGCTATTTGTTTCTTCATCAAAGTTAACAATTCTATACATTGGCACAAGAATTTCAGCGGGTATTACTGCTTCAGAGCCATATACTAAACTAAAGGGTGTTTTACCTGTACTTTTCTTGAAAGTAGTGCGATGCACCCATAATACATTTGGTAGCTCGTCCACCCAACTAGTACGTTTTTCATATAACCACTTTTTAATACCGCTTACAATGTCACGATTAGTTACTTCGCATAAGCCATTAGCTTGCGGATGTGCCACCGACGTAAACTTATGGATTATATTTAAATCGGTGCACCATGTTTTGAACGGGTCTTTCCCTATTTGAGCCCCATTATCGCTAACCAACTCTCGCATAATCCCAAATCTGCACACAATATATTCCCAAACAAAATTATGCACTTGCACTCAAGTGATAGTGTGAACTGCCTTCGCCTCAACCCATTTTGTAAAATAATCAAATTCCCACAATTAAGAATTTGACATTGATAGGACCTGTAGGAAATGGCTCCACAACGTCAATAGCCCATTTGTGAAACGGCCATGGCGAGTTAATAGGAATCATATCGTGCCTTGGCATCCTATTCTGCGGCGCATACCTTTGGCAACTTTTGCAACGCTTAACAATCTTTGCAACATATCGATATAAAGATGGCCAAAAATAACCCATTCGCATAATTTTAGCCACAATGGTTTTATAACCTGAATGCAATGCGCAGGAACCATTGTGTACTTCATCCACTATCATTTCAGCTTCAATTGGGCCAACACACCGCATCATTGGACCGTAATATGACTTACGGTATAAAATATCATTTTGAATGATGTACATTGGTGCCCGCTCATGAACTAAAAGAGCTTCGCGTTTGTCATTCGGCAGAAAATTATTGCGGATGTACTGAGTAATTGGTTCCATCCAGTTTGGTTGTGCTTCCTCAACCGACGCGACCATTAAACCATTACCAATTGACTTGCTTGGTAACTCCTCCACCCAAACTTACTTTTTAAAGTGCAAAAATGTTAACTTAGCCAACTTGCTTAATCCATCCGCTTTCTTATTTTGACTTCTTGATACTTGTGCGAGTTCAAAATGCTCAAACCACAAAACTGATTCTTACAACAACTTCAAATACTTTTGCATTGAAAGTTCATGTGCGTCAAAAGAGCCATTAAACTGATTTGCCACTAGCTGTGAATATGTAAAAGCGTGCAACTTGGTGACATGCATTTTATGCACGATATTTAAACCAGCGAGCAACGCTTCATATTCAGCTTCATTATTTAAAACTTCAAAATTGAAACGTAGCGCTTACGTGTGCTCCTCACCACTTGGGCTTGCTAACACTAGGCCTGCACCAGGACCTTCTACTCATGAGGCTCCATCGATAAATAAATCCCATGTTTCGCCCTGCACCGGCTTTAACTCTGTTCGTTCATTAATTACCTTCAGGTCACTAGACATTTCCACAAGGTAATCTGCTAGAACCTGGCCTTTTATAGCATTGCGCAGAAGGTAAGAGATTTCATAAGCACCTAACTCCACTGCCCACAATGCGAGCCTACCAGATATTTATGGTTTCATTAAACTTGCTTGATTGGAATGTTAGTTAGCACATGTACTGGGTGCCCTTAAAAATATCTCCTCAACCTTCGCGATGTTAATATTAGCGCGTACACAAATTTTTCAATGGGTGCATAGTTTATTTCACTCCCCGCGAGAGCTTTGATGAAAAAATACAATGGCTTTTGTATTTTATCCCTTTCCGCCACTAAAACTGGACCAAAAGCTTCATTTGCCACTAATATATAGAGGTAAAGAATTTTGCCTTTAATTGGTACTGTTAACGTAGGTAAATTTTTCAACAACTTCTTCACTTCCTGAAACGCGGTTTCAGCCTCACTTGCCCATAAAAAACTCTTTTACTTTAGACAACCTTTCAAGGTTTTCAAAAATGGTAATTGCCTTTCAGTGGCTTTGGACAAAAAACGCGTTAACGCGGCTAACTTACCCGTCAAATTTTGCACTCCTTTAACTGTCTTTGGCGCAGTCATATTCTCAATGGTCGCTATCTTCTTTGGGTTAGCTTGAATACCCTGCTCAGTAACGAGATAGCCCAAAAATTTTCCTTCTGTTTCGCCGAAACTACACTTTGACGGATTGAGCTTCATATTTATTCTGCGCAATGTATCAAATGTTTCCCGCATATCATCTAAAATAAGCGCTTACGTTGTGCTTTTAATTACTAAATCATCCACATAAGCCTCAAGATTGCACCCAATTTAGGTTTCAAACGCAGTGTCAATTAGCCGTTGGTATGTTGCACCCGCATTGATTACACCAAAAGGCATCATTACATAAGAAAATATACCCTTGCCTGTATGGAAAGCATTTTTATCTGCATCTTCCCTAGCCATTGGGATATGATGATATCCCCTCGCGACAGCTAAAACACATTTGTACGGAAAGGCATGCAATGATTCCACCTTCAAATCAATTTCTGGAAGTGGATAATTATCATTAGGGCATTCTTTATTTAGGTCTTTGAAATCAATGCACATTCTCCATGAGCCATCAGGTTTTTTCACCAAAACTGGGTTAGCAATCCATGATTGATATTGAACTCTGCACAAAATACCTGCTGCCACTAGCTTTGTAACCTCCTCACACAGCCATTTAGTGTGATCTAGGGCCATACCCCTGCGCTTTTGAACTACAGGCTTTAAGGCAGGATTGACATTGAGATTGTGTTCCGCAATATGATGCGGAACGCCAGTCATATCATTTTCACATCAAGCAAAAACATCCATGTACTCCATGAGTAACTGCACAATCTGGTTTTTTGTATCAGCACTAATATTGAGGCCAACTTTAATTTTTTGATTAGGATAATCAAGATTCACCACTACCATATTATCCACAGCATCAACGCTTTCTTTAACTGCACTTTTCATATTAACAGCCTCACAAATAGGGATGACACTTGCCGAGCTAATCGTTGCAATACCTTTACGCGTTAAAAATTTAATCATACCATGAATTGTAGATGGAACAATTTCGAATTTATCCAACGCGGATCTGCCCAACAACATGTTGTAGCGAGAAGAAGTCCGCATAATATAGAAATCTAGTTGTGCTTGGTGCACTAAATTAGCATCATTTTCATCAACTAGCTCAATATTTAAAGATAATAGCCCTATAGACCAGGAAGATTCTCCCGCAAAACCGGTTAGCGAGGCTGTGGTAGGTTTTAAGTTTGCCCTAATACTCTCCGGCAATTGAACAAAACATTGCTCATAAACAATGTCAACACTACTGCCATTATCGACATGAACTTTCATAATTGTGATTCCAGTCTGCGCGATTTTGCATGATATTACTATTGGCATCTCAGAGAAGTCTTCGCTTTGCATTTTGGGAAAACTTATTGGCGCGAACTACCATTTCTGAAGCATTTTTACCAATTTTCGCTTTCTTCCCCTCTTTTGAGCATTTGTTTGTATAGTGACAGCAGTATCACAGACGTTTGCATTATTATTCGTCATTTCCACGAATAATCAAAAAGCTGCAAATTTCGAACGTATTAACCTGTGACTCATAAAAACAATACACAATCATAACTAAACAAGCCAATTTATTGTTTGATAGCACAAAATAACAAATTCTGAGTTTAATCTTGAACGTGTCCCATGGATGGCTCCAATTGATCAATCCTAGATTAAAGATACTTAATTAAGGATTGAGTGCAATGAGATTAAGATTGTGGAATGAGATGTTTGATGATTGTTTTGGGCCCTGATGATTGTTTTTCACTTTATCAATCAAGTGATCAACCACCCCGACCTGGTCTTGATTGTTAATTAAGTATCTTTAATCTAGGACTCAATGAGATTAAGATTGTGAAATGGGATGTTTGATGATTGTTTTTGTAGTGACCCGAACTTTTCCATGTTTATATATATTAATTGAGATTGATATTTACATGATTAAATGTTTCCAACATGTTAAGCAATCAAACTTGTTAAGACTTGATTAATTGAAATATGTTTCATATAGACAATTGACCACCCAAGTTGACCGGCGATTCACGAACGTTAAAACTTGTAAAAACGACTTGACGATATATATATGGATATACATATGGTTAACATGAGATTATGATAAGTAAGTATCTCCATAAGTATAATAACAATGAGTTATATACATATAAACAAGACTACTAACTTAAGGATTTCGAAACGAGACATATATGTAACGATTATCGTTGTAACGACATTTAAATGTATATATATCATATTAAGATATATTAATATATCATAATATCATGATAATATGATAATTTAACATCTCATTAGATATAATAAACAATGGGTTAACAACATTAATTGAGATCGTTAACTTAAAGGTTTCAAAACAACACTTACATGTAACGACTAACGATGACTTAACGACTCCGTTAAAATGTATATACATGTAGTGTATTTAGATGTATTAAAATACTTTTGGAAGACTTCAAGACATATATCAAAACACTCATACTTAACGAAAATGGTTACAGTTACTTTCCCATTCTTTTCTTTCATCAAGAATTCTAGTCGTATTCTTACCCGTATTATACACAGCTTCAAAACGTACTTACTATGGGTATATACCAATAGGAACTAGCATGGGATTCCACTCTTGATTATGTCATGTATGACTAATCAATTTTAACTTCTACCATGAGCTAGTCAACTAACTAGAACTCCTTTTAACCCCACTCACCACTCACCAATTAACACTCATCATTCACTCCATTTCACTTCCAAATCTCTTTCTAATTCTCTCTCAACACACCCACACTATTATGAACGTATTTTTCCAGTAGTTAATCATCATCTTCATCAAAAATCACTTCAAGAATCAAGCTATAATCATCATAGGAAGAACACTTCAAGAATACTTCAAAAATCCCTTCAAGTTTACTAATTTACTTCCAAGCTTTCTAATCCA
This sequence comes from Rutidosis leptorrhynchoides, assembly GCF_046630445.1. Taxonomy (NCBI): domain Eukaryota; kingdom Viridiplantae; phylum Streptophyta; class Magnoliopsida; order Asterales; family Asteraceae; genus Rutidosis; species Rutidosis leptorrhynchoides. The sequence continues at coordinate 143,375,917 of NC_092342.1, forward strand.
TTCCAAGTAATCATCTAAGATCAAGAAACCTTTGTTATATACAGTAGGTTATCTTTCTTATTCAAGGTAATATTCATATTCAAACTTTGATTCAATTTCTATAACTATAAACTATCTTAATTCGAGTAAAAATCTTACTTGAACTTGTTTTTGTGTCATGATCCTACTTCAAGAACTTTCAAGCCATCCAAGATCCTTTGAAGCTAGATCATTTCTTGTCACTTCCAGTAGGTTTACCTACTAAACTTGAGGTAGTAATGATGTTCATAACATCATTCGATTCATATATATAAAACTATCTTATTCGAAGGTTTAAACTCATAATCACTAGAACATAGTTTAGTTAATTCTAAACTTGTTCGCAAACAAAAGTTAATCCTTCTAACTTGACTTTTAAAATTAACTAAACACATGTTCTATATCTATATGATATGCTAACTTAATGATTTAAAACCTAGAAACACGAAAAACACCGTAAAACCGGATTTACGCCGTCGTAGTAACACCGCGGGCTGTTTTGGGTTAGTTAATTAAAAACTATGATAAACTTTGATTTAAAAGTTGTTATTCTGAGAAAATGATTTTTATTATGAACATGAAACTATATCCAAAAATTATGGTTAAACTCAAAGTGGAAGTATGTTTTCTAAAATGGTCATCTAGACGTCGTTCTTTCGACTGAAATGACTACCTTTACAAAAACGACTTGTAACTTATTTTTCTGACTATAAACCTATACTTTTTCTGTTTAGATTCATAAAATAGAGTTCAATATGAAATCATAGCAATTTGATTCACTCAAAACGGATTTAAAATGAAGAAGTTATGGGTAAAACAAGATTGGATAATTTTTCTCATTTTAGCTACGTGAAAGTTGATAACAAATCTATTCCAACCATAACTTAATCAACTTGTATTGTATATTATGTAATCTTGAGATACCATAGACACGTATACAATGTTTCGACCTATCATGTCGACCCATCTATATAATATATTTTGGAACAACCATAGACACTCTATATGCAGTAATGTGGGAGTTAGCTATACAGGGTTGAGGTTGATTCCAAAATAATATATATAGTTTGAGTTGTGATCAATACTGAGATACGTATACACTGGGTCGTGGATTGATTCAAGATAATATTTATCGATTTATTTCTGTACATCTAACTGTGGACAACTAGTTGTAGGTTACTAACGAGGACAGCTGACTTAATAAACTTAAAACATCAAAATATATTAAAAGTGTTGTAAATATATTTTGAACATACTTTAATATACATGTATATATTGTTATAGGTTCGTGAATCAACAGTGGCCAAGTCTTACTTCTCGACGAAGTAAAAATCTGTGAAAGTGAGTTATAGTCCCACTTTTAAAATCTAATATTTTTGGGATGAGAATACATGCAGGTTTTATAAATGATTTACAAAATAGACACAAGTACGTGAAACTACATTCTATGGTTGAATTATCGAAATCGAATATGCCCCTTTTTATTAAGTCTGGTAATCTAAGAATTAGGGAACAGACACCCTAATTGACGCGAATCATAAAGATAGATCTATTGGGCTTAACAAACCCCATCCAAAGTACCGGATGCTTTAGTACTTCGAAATTTATATCATATCCGAAGGGTGTCCCGGAATGATGGGGATATTCTTATATATGCATCTTGTTAATGTCGGTTACCAGGTGTTCACCATATGAATGATTTTTATCTCTATGTATGGGATGTGTATTGAAATATGAAATCTTGTGGTCTATTGTTACGATTTGATATATATAGGTTAAACCTATAACTCACCAACTTTTTTTGTTGACGTTTAAAGCATGTTTATTCTCAGGTGAATATTAAGAGCTTCCGCTGTTGCATACTAAAATAAGGACAAGATTTGGAGTCCATGTTTGTATGATATTGTGTAAAAACTGCATTCAAGAAACTGATTTCGATGTAACATATTTGTATTGTAAACCATTATGTAATGGTCGTGTGTAAACAGGATATTTTAGATTATCATTATTTGATAATCTACGTAAAGCTTTTTAAACCTTTATTTATGAAATAAAGGTCATGGTTTGTTTTAAAAATGAATGCAGTCTTTGAAAAACGTCTCATATAGAGGTCAAAACCTCGCAACGAAATCAATTAATATGGAACGTTTTTAATCAATAAGAACGGGACATTTCAGTTGGTATCAGAGCGTTGGTCTTAGAGAACCAGAATTTTGCATTAGTGTGTCTTATGTAGTTTGTTAGGATGCATTAGTGAGTCTGGACTTCGACCGTGTTTATTTGAAAAATGATTGCTTAACAAATTTTGTTGGAAACTATATATTTTTAACATGTGAATATTATGTGATATATTAATCTCTTAACGCGTTTGATATTATGTGATAGATGTCTACCTCTAGAACAAGTCCCATTGACTCACCTAATAATAATGAAGAGTCAAATGTAAATTGGAATGATTCGTGGACTGATTCACAAGTTCCCGAAGAGGAACCGGAAGAAGAGTCGGAACCAGAAGAAGAATCGGAACCGGAAGAAGAATCGGAACCGGATGAAGAAATAGAACCGGTGGGGGAAATAATAAAACGGTTAAGTAAAAGAAAATCCTCAACCAACCGACCAAGGTTAATTATGGTCAATGGTGTTTCCGCTAAGGAAGCAAAATATTGGGAGGACTACCAATTCTCCGATGAATCGGATTCCGACGAGAATTCCGATGATGTTATAGAAATTACCCCAACTGAATTTAAAAAGGCAAAAGAAAATAATAAGGGAAAGGGCATAAAAATAGAGAAATCTAATTCCAACCCCGATGAACTTTATATGTATCGTCAACCCCCGAAGTCCTTAAGTTGTAACAATGACCCGGGAACCTCTAAACCACCAGGTTTTTCTAAACCAATGTGGAAAATAACGGCTCGTATTAGGGGAACATCATATATCCCTAGAAACTTGGGAAAACGAACCAAAACCAAAGAAGAAGAAACAAGCGAGTCGGAATAAGATAGTTGTATTCGTGTGGTGTGATATATGTAATATAGTGTGCTTATGCTTTATGATATATGTAAAAATTGTTTGTATTAATAAGTATTTTTTTATGAATCTAACTCTTGTCTATTTTACAGTATAAAAACACAAAATGGATAGACAACCCAATATTTTAAGAGACCTACCCGGAGACATGATTGATGAAATCTTGTCTAGAGTCGGTCAGAATTCCTCGGCACAACTATTTAAGGCGAGATCAGTTTGTAAGACATTCGAAGAACGTTCCAAGAATGATTTGGTTTATAAAAGGCTTTCGTTCGGAAGATGGGGGATATCACATTGGGAAATCCATAAGTTACGATGTGTTTACTTTGACGCATATATTGCGGGGAACCCAAATGCTATTTTACGCAACGGGTTAAGAAATTATTTTGACTCAGTATATCCAAATATAGGACTTCGTGATTTAGAAAAAGCGGCTAACATGCAACATAAAGAAGCATGTTATGCTTACGGGTTAGTAATGTTCGCTTCTCACCAAAGTGAGAACAAGAACATCGGGCTACAACTATTAAACAAAACGTTCCCTCAAGTGACGGAGTCGGTAATTGGGGTAAGAAATGAGGTTTTTAGGTTATTACGAGACTGTTGGTCATTACGTAACCCTCGTCCCTTTGACGACGTTACAACACGCTGTCTTATCAACGGCCATAACGGTTATGTTCCACAAGACCAAGGATGGGAAGTAATCCTAGTAAAACCAGAATGCATGACTTGTTTCTGGACGTATGAATTACGTGTCTTTATTGCCTTTGCTGAACGACTTGTGTACTAGCTAGAATTGTCTTCACAACTATGTTGTATCAAAGTTATTGTGTGCTATATTTCATGCTTTATGTAAAATAAACGGTATTGTAAGTTTGTAAAATATTGTATAAAAGTTTGAACGCGAAATATTATTACAATCAGTTTTTCATATAGAATTGTAGTAGTTGAATTGTATATTAGCTACTAAGTATGAACTTAACGGGTAGGTACTACCCGAATTTAAACTTATAAAATGCTAATATGAAGAAAAAGCTTTTATAAATGAGTTCATATTATGCTACGAAATACTATTAACTACTCTTAATATTCTGTATGATTAACTTGTTCCATTTAACTATTTTGAAGGAAATGGCACCGACTACTCGACACACCGTGAATATGAATGAAGAGGAATTCCGTACTTTTCTAGCTTCAAACATAGCCGCAGTACAGGCTGCGCTATATACCAACAATAACCTTGGATCTGGCAGTACAGGAAATCGTGTAGGATGCACCTACAAAGAATTCACTGCCTGCAAACCTTTGGAATTTGATGGAACCGAAGGACCGATCGGATTGAAACGGTGGACCGAGAAGGTTGAATCGGTGTTTGCCATAAGTAAGTGTACTGAAGAGGACAAAGTGAAGTACGCTACGCATACCTTCACAGGTTCTGCGTTAACATGGTGGAATACCTATCTAGAGCAAGTGGGACAAGATGATGCGTACGCACTACCGTGGTCAGCATTCAAGCACTTGATGAACGAGAAATACCGTCCCAGAACCGAGGTCAATAAGCTCAAGACAGAACTTAGAGGGTTACGAACCCAAGGATTTGATATTACCACGTACGAAAGACGATTCACAGAATTGTGCCTATTGTGTCCGGGAGCATTCGAAGATGAGGAAGAGAAGATCGACGCGTTTGTGAAAGGATTACCGGAAAGAATCCAAGAAGATATAAGTTCACACGAGCCCGCCTCCATACAACAGGCATGTAGAATGGCTCACAAACTAGTGAACCAGATTGAAGAAAGAATTAAAGAACAGACTGCTGAAGAGGCCAATGTGAAGCAAGTCAAAAGAAAGTGGGAGGAAAACGGTGATAAGAATCACCAATACAACAACAGCAATTACAACAATAATCGCAACAATTATCCCAACAATCGCAACATCAATCGCAACTACAACAAACGGCCCAACAACAACAACAACAACAACAACAACAACAACAACAACAACTACAACAATCATCCCAACAACAATAATAACCGCAACAACAACAACAATCAGAAGCAGCTATGCCAAAGGTGTGAAAAGAATCACTCGGGGTTCTGCACCAAATTTTGCAACAAGTGTAAAAGAAATGGTCATAGCGCGGCGAAGTGTGAGGTCTACGGACCAGGGGTTAATAGAACGAAAGGAACAAATGGTGTCGGAACGAGTAATGGCGGAGCAAGTAGTGTCGGAGCAAGTTATGCCAATGTAGTTTGTTATAAATGTGGAAAACCAGGCCACATTATTAGAAATTGCCCGAACCAGGAGAACACGAATGGACAAGGCCGTGGAAGAGTTTTCAATATTAATGCGGTAGAGGCACAGGAAGACCCGGAGCTTGTTACGGGTACGTTTCTTATTGACAATAAATCTGCTTACGTTTTATTTGATTCGGGTGCGGATAGAAGCTATATGAGTAGAGATTTTTGTGCTAAATTAAGTTGTCCATTGACGCCTTTGGATAGTAAATTTTTACTCGAATTAGCAAATGGTAAATTAATTTCAGCAGATAATATATGTCGGAATCGAGAAATTAAACTGGTTAGCGAAACATTTAAGATTGATTTGATACCAGTAGAGTTAGGGAGTTTTGATGTGATAATCGGTATGGACTGGTTGAAAGAAGTGAAAGCGGAGATCGTTTGTTACAAAAATGCAATTCGCATTATACGAGAAAAAGGAAAACCCTTAATGGTGTACGGAGAAAAGGGCAACACGAAGCTACATCTTATTAGTAATTTGAAGGCACAAAAACTAATAAGAAAAGGTTGCTATGCTGTTCTAGCACACGTCGAGAAAGTACAAACTGAAGAAAAGAGCATCAATGATGTTCCCATTGCAAAAGAATTTCCCGATGTATTTCCGAAAGAATTACCGGGATTACCCCCACATCGATCCGTGGAATTTCAAATAGATCTTGTACCAGGAGCTGCACCAATAGCTCGTGCTCCTTACAGACTCGCACCCAGCGAGATGAAAGAACTGCAAAGCCAATTACAAGAACTTTTAGAGCGTGGTTTCATTCGACCAAGCACATCACCGTGGGGAGCTCCTGTTTTGTTTGTCAAGAAGAAAGATGGTACATTCAGGTTGTGTATCGACTACCGAGAGTTGAACAAACTTACCATCAAGAACCGCTACCCACTACCGAGAATCGACGACTTATTTGATCAACTACAAGGCTCGTCTGTTTATTCAAAGATTGACTTACGTTCCGGGTATCATCAAATGCGGGTGAAAGAAGATGATATTCCAAAGACTGCTTTCAGAACACGTTACGGTCATTACGAGTTTATGGTCATGCCGTTTGGTTTAACTAATGCACCAGCTGTGTTCATGGACCTTATGAACCGAGTGTGTGGACCATACCTTGACAAGTTTGTCATTGTTTTCATTGATGACATACTTATTTACTCAAAGAATGACCAAGAACACGGTGAACATTTGAGAAAGGTGTTAGAAGTATTGAGGAAGGAAGAATTGTACGCTAAGTTTTCAAAGTGTGCATTTTGGTTGGAAGAAGTTCAATTCCTCGGTCACATAGTGAACAAAGAAGGTATTAAGGTGGATCCGGCAAAGATAGAAACTGTTGAAAAGTGGGAAACCCCGAAAACTCCGAAACACATACGCCAGTTTTTAGGACTAGCTGGTTACTACAGAAGGTTCATCCAAGACTTTTCCAGAATAGCAAAACCCTTGACTGCATTAACGCATAAAGGGAAGAAATTTGAATGGAATGATGAACAAGAGAAAGCGTTTCAGTTATTGAAGAAAAAGCTAACTACGGCACCTATATTGTCATTGCCTGAAGGGAATGATGATTTTGTGATTTATTGTGACGCATCAAAGCAAGGTCTCGGTTGTGTATTAATGCAACGAACGAAGGTGATTGCTTATGCGTCTAGACAATTGAAGATTCACGAACAAAATTATACGACGCATGATTTGGAATTAGGCGCGGTTGTTTTTGCATTAAAGACTTGGAGGCACTACTTATATGGGGTCAAAAGTATTATATATACCGACCACAAAAGTCTTCAACACATATTTAATCAGAAACAACTGAATATGAGGCAGCGTAGGTGGATTGAATTATTGAATGATTACGACTTTGAGATTCGTTACCACCCGGGAAAAGCAAATGTGGTAGCCGATGCCTTGAGCAGGAAGGACAGAGAACCCATTCGAGTAAAATCTATGAATATAATGATTCATAATAACCTTACTACTCAAATAAAGGAGGCGCAACAAGGAGTTTTAAAAGAAGGAAATTTAAAGGATGAAATACCCAAAGGATCGGAGAAGCATCTTAATATTCGGGAAGACGGAACCCGGTATAGGGCTGAAAGGATTTGGGTACCAAGATTTGGAGATATGAGAGAAATGGTACTTAGAGAAGCTCATAAAACCAGATACTCAATACATCCTGGAACGGGGAAGATGTACAAGGATCTCAAGAAACATTTTTGGTGGCCGGGTATGAAAGCCGATGTTGCTAAATATGTAGGAGAATGTTTGACGTGTTCTAAGGTCAAAGCTGAGCATCAGAAACCATCAGGTCTACTTCAACAACCCGAAATCCCGGAATGGAAATGGGAAAACATTACCATGGATTTCATCACTAAATTGCCAAGGACTGCAAGTGGTTTTGATACTATTTGGGTAATAGTTGATCGTCTCACCAAATCAGCACACTTCCTACCAATAAGAGAAGATGACAAGATGGAGAAGTTAGCACGACTGTATTTGAAGGAAGTCATCTCCAGACATGGAATACCAATCTCTATTATCTCTGATAGGGATGGCAGATTTATTTCAAGATTCTGGCAGACATTACAGCAAGCATTAGGAACTCGTCTAGACATGAGTACTGCCTATCATCCACAAACTGATGGGCAGAGTGAAAGGACGATACAAACGCTTGAAGACATGCTACGAGCATGTGTTATTGATTTCGGAAACAGTTGGGATCGACATCTACCGTTAGCAGAATTTTCCTACAACAACAGCTACCATTCAAGCATTGAGATGGCGCCGTTTGAAGCACTTTATGGTAGAAAGTGTAGGTCTCCGATTTGTTGGAGTGAAGTGGGGGATAGACAGATTACGGGTCCGGAGATTATACAAGAAACTACCGAGAAGATCATCCAAATTCAACAACGGTTGAAAACCGCCCAAAGTCGACAAAAGAGCTACGCTGACATTAAAAGAAAAGATATAGAATTTGAAATTGGAGAGATGGTCATGCTTAAAGTTGCACCTTGGAAAGGCGTTGTTCGATTTGGTAAACGAGGGAAATTAAATCCAAGGTATATTGGACCATTCAAGATTATTGATCGTGTCGGACCAGTAGCTTACCGACTTGAGTTACCTCAACAACTCGCGGCTGTACATAACACTTTCCACGTCTCGAATTTGAAGAAATGTTTTGCTAAAGAAGATCTCACTATTCCGTTAGATGAAATCCAAATCAATGAAAAACTCCAATTCATCGAAGAACCCGTCGAAATAATGGATCGTGAGGTTAAAAGACTTAAGCAAAACAAGATACCAATTGTTAAGGTTCGATGGAATGCTCGTAGAGGACCCGAGTTCACCTGGGAGCGTGAAGATCAGATGAAGAAGAAATACCCGCATCTATTTCCAGAAGATTCGTCAACACCTTCAACAGCTTAAAATTTCGGGACGAAATTTAGTTAACGGGTAGGTACTGTAGTGACCCGAACTTTTCCATGTTTATATATATTAATTGAGATTGATATTTACATGATTAAATGTTTCCAACATGTTAAGCAATCAAACTTGTTAAGACTTGATTAATTGAAATATGTTTCATATAGACAATTGACCACCCAAGTTGACCGGCGATTCACGAACGTTAAAACTTGTAAAAACGACTTGACGATATATATATGGATATACATATGGTTAACATGAGATTATGATAAGTAAGTATCTCCATAAGTATAATAACAATGAGTTATATACATATAAACAAGACTACTAACTTAAGGATTTCGAAACGAGACATATATGTAACGATTATCGTTGTAACGACATTTAAATGTATATATATCATATTAAGATATATTAATATATCATAATATCATGATAATATGATAATTTAACATCTCATTAGATATAATAAACAATGGGTTAACAACATTAATTGAGATCGTTAACTTAAAGGTTTCAAAACAACACTTACATGTAACGACTAACGATGACTTAACGACTCCGTTAAAATGTATATACATGTAGTGTATTTAGATGTATTAAAATACTTTTGGAAGACTTCAAGACATATATCAAAACACTCATACTTAACGAAAATGGTTACAGTTACTTTCCCATTCTTTTCTTTCATCAAGAATTCTAGTCGTATTCTTACCCGTATTATACACAGCTTCAAAACGTACTTACTATGGGTATATACCAATAGGAACTAGCATGGGATTCCACTCTTGATTATGTCATGTATGACTAATCAATTTTAACTTCTACCATGAGCTAGTCAACTAACTAGAACTCCTTTTAACCCCACTCACCACTCACCAATTAACACTCATCATTCACTCCATTTCACTTCCAAATCTCTTTCTAATTCTCTCTCAACACACCCACACTATTATGAACGTATTTTTCCAGTAGTTAATCATCATCTTCATCAAAAATCACTTCAAGAATCAAGCTATAATCATCATAGGAAGAACACTTCAAGAATACTTCAAAAATCCCTTCAAGTTTACTAATTTACTTCCAAGCTTTCTAATCCATTCCAAGTAATCATCTAAGATCAAGAAACCTTTGTTATATACAGTAGGTTATCTTTCTTATTCAAGGTAATATTCATATTCAAACTTTGATTCAATTTCTATAACTATAAACTATCTTAATTCGAGTAAAAATCTTACTTGAACTTGTTTTTGTGTCATGATCCTACTTCAAGAACTTTCAAGCCATCCAAGATCCTTTGAAGCTAGATCATTTCTTGTCACTTCCAGTAGGTTTACCTACTAAACTTGAGGTAGTAATGATGTTCATAACATCATTCGATTCATATATATAAAACTATCTTATTCGAAGGTTTAAACTCATAATCACTAGAACATAGTTTAGTTAATTCTAAACTTGTTCGCAAACAAAAGTTAATCCTTCTAACTTGACTTTTAAAATTAACTAAACACATGTTCTATATCTATATGATATGCTAACTTAATGATTTAAAACCTAGAAACACGAAAAACACCGTAAAACCGGATTTACGCCGTCGTAGTAACACCGCGGGCTGTTTTGGGTTAGTTAATTAAAAACTATGATAAACTTTGATTTAAAAGTTGTTATTCTGAGAAAATGATTTTTATTATGAACATGAAACTATATCCAAAAATTATGGTTAAACTCAAAGTGGAAGTATGTTTTCTAAAATGGTCATCTAGACGTCGTTCTTTCGACTGAAATGACTACCTTTACAAAAACGACTTGTAACTTATTTTTCTGACTATAAACCTATACTTTTTCTGTTTAGATTCATAAAATAGAGTTCAATATGAAATCATAGCAATTTGATTCACTCAAAACGGATTTAAAATGAAGAAGTTATGGGTAAAACAAGATTGGATAATTTTTCTCATTTTAGCTACGTGAAAGTTGATAACAAATCTATTCCAACCATAACTTAATCAACTTGTATTGTATATTATGTAATCTTGAGATACCATAGACACGTATACAATGTTTCGACCTATCATGTCGACCCATCTATATAATATATTTTGGAACAACCATAGACACTCTATATGCAGTAATGTGGGAGTTAGCTATACAGGGTTGAGGTTGATTCCAAAATAATATATATAGTTTGAGTTGTGATCAATACTGAGATACGTATACACTGGGTCGTGGATTGATTCAAGATAATATTTATCGATTTATTTCTGTACATCTAACTGTGGACAACTAGTTGTAGGTTACTAACGAGGACAGCTGACTTAATAAACTTAAAACATCAAAATATATTAAAAGTGTTGTAAATATATTTTGAACATACTTTAATATACATGTATATATTGTTATAGGTTCGTGAATCAACAGTGGCCAAGTCTTACTTCTCGACGAAGTAAAAATCTGTGAAAGTGAGTTATAGTCCCACTTTTAAAATCTAATATTTTTGGGATGAGAATACATGCAGGTTTTATAAATGATTTACAAAATAGACACAAGTACGTGAAACTACATTCTATGGTTGAATTATCGAAATCGAATATGCCCCTTTTTATTAAGTCTGGTAATCTAAGAATTAGGGAACAGACACCCTAATTGACGCGAATCATAAAGATAGATCTATTGGGCTTAACAAACCCCATCCAAAGTACCGGATGCTTTAGTACTTCGAAATTTATATCATATCCGAAGGGTGTCCCGGAATGATGGGGATATTCTTATATATGCATCTTGTTAATGTCGGTTACCAGGTGTTCACCATATGAATGATTTTTATCTCTATGTATGGGATGTGTATTGAAATATGAAATCTTGTGGTCTATTGTTACGATTTGATATATATAGGTTAAACCTATAACTCACCAACTTTTTTTGTTGACGTTTAAAGCATGTTTATTCTCAGGTGAATATTAAGAGCTTCCGCTGTTGCATACTAAAATAAGGACAAGATTTGGAGTCCATGTTTGTATGATATTGTGTAAAAACTGCATTCAAGAAACTGATTTCGATGTAACATATTTGTATTGTAAACCATTATGTAATGGTCGTGTGTAAACAGGATATTTTAGATTATCATTATTTGATAATCTACGTAAAGCTTTTTAAACCTTTATTTATGAAATAAAGGTCATGGTTTGTTTTAAAAATGAATGCAGTCTTTGAAAAACGTCTCATATAGAGGTCAAAACCTCGCAACGAAATCAATTAATATGGAACGTTTTTAATCAATAAGAACGGGACATTTCAGTTTTGGGCCCTGATGATCGTTTTTCACTTTATCAATCAAGTGATCAACCACCCCGACCCGGTCTTGATTGTTAATTAGCATGATTCACCTTAACACAATGTAAAAGTTCCTTGGACAAAGTCACAAGTGAAAATTACAAAGGTCTGGGCAAATGGCATAGAATCAACAACCTATAAATGAGAGGCCAAGCTCCCTATTTATAGTTTTTAGAATATTTGCGATGTGCGAATTTATCTAATGTCCGCATTATTATAGCGGAAAGAATCCGCAGTCTTTAAAAATGCGCAAACTTATCCGTGAACTTAACTTTCAGCGAATCTTCCAAATCCTTTAAGCACACTTCGCGTAACTTCTGTTTTTAGCCTTTAGCAGTTAAAATACATATACAATGCTATGTATATGATCAGTAGGGAGGTTTCATTTATTGATGAACCTTTTTTTTTATATAAGTTTATCCGTTTTTTCGTTGAAATAAAAAAGTTGTCTATTTGTTCACTAATTGGTTTACTAACTTGTTCACTAGTATTCACTAATTGTTCACGTGTACCGGTGTACACTAAAGCATTTGTGCACAAGTGCACATGGTATTCACAGCTTCTTTCATGCATGACAAGCATTATTTAGTCATTAAAATTATTGATGAGTTTAGTATTGATTGACATGGGTTTTGTTGGTGTGTGACATGAATGTATGTATTACTCCGTATTATTTTAGTGAACTCAAGTTTCTCAGACATCATAGAAATTTTACTAACTTGTACACATATGAACATAAAAGAGTTTGACTTGATTTTCAACTGTGCATATATGCATATCATGATATGAACATGTGCAAATAAAAGAGTTTTACCCTTAAATTTTCTTTCTCCCTTAATTTTATCTACATATATTAGAGGCATTATAGAACTTAAACTTCTTATTCGGTTTTATTTATGAAAATAGACGATCAATTTGAGACATTTCAAAATAGAATATTAGACAATAGATTAAGGACCGAGGGAATATTTGTTTTGTATAACTAAAATTATAATTATAATTATAATTTATAATGAACATAAACAATACTAGTAAAGTATTTTATAGAAGTCACAAGATTATCAATACATTAATCATTATCAATTAATAATTACATAGGGGTGTTCATCGGTTCGGTTTTCAGTTTTTTCGTTTCGGTTTTTTCGGTTTTGAAATTCTAAAAATTAAAAACCAAAACCAAAACAAAACCAAATTCAAATATCAAAACCACACCGAACCGAAATCCAAATTTTAATTCGGTTCGGTTTCGGTTAAAACCAAATTAACTTCCACATCGATTTTTTTTTCTCACGATATAAATAAACATTATATTATTAACTTTGTAAGTATCATACTAAAATAATATATATAATCGAACATATATACAAATTTTAGAAAATAAAGTAAGCTTATATAATATCATAATACATTACATTTTATATCAAAAAATAAACAAAACCAGTACCAATAATGATCATATACATAGCATTGTATATGTATATTTTATTCGTTTAAGGCTAAAAACAGAAGGTACGCGAAGTATATTCGAAAGCCTTGGAATATTCGCTGAAATTAAAGATAGCGGGTCATTTTCCGCGTAAATAAAATATCGTGGTTTACTCCGCTAAGTTTCCGCGGATAGTAGAACAATTCACATATCGCGGATATTTCGAGTACTGTAAATAAGGAGCATAGCCTCTCATTTATAAGTTGTTGATTCTTTGCCATTTGCCTGAACCTTTGTAATTTTCTCTTGTGGTCTCGCCTACATCGTGTCAAGGTGAATCATGCTAATTAACAATCAAGACCGGGTCGGGGAGGTTGATCACTTGATAGTTAAAGTGAAAGACGATCATCAGGGTCCAAAATAATCATTAAACATCTCATCCATCATCTCAATCTTATTGCACTCAATCCATAATTAAGTAACTTATTAATTAGGGATTGATTAATTGGCGCCATCCGTGGGACACGTTTAGAGAATTAAACTTGAAATTTTTTGTTTCGTGCTATCAAACGATTAATTGGCTTGTTTAATTCTAATCGTGTGTTATTTTGATGATTCACAGGCGAATACGTTTTTAATTGGCGGTAAATTGCTTGATTAATTGAAATAATGAGCAATATCGGAATTGATAGTGGTATTGATGTCGATGTGCAAGCAAATGCCCAAAAAAGAGGAAGAAAGTGAAAGTCAGCAAGAATGTTTCAAAATTGGCAGTTTGCGCCAATTAATTTTCCAAAAATGCAGAGCGATGATTTCTCTGAAATGCCGATAGCAGTATCATGCAAAGTCGCGAAAACTGGAATCACAATCATGAAAGTTCATGTTGATAATGGCAGTAGTGTTGACATTGTTTATGAACAATGTTTTGTTCAACTGCCGGAGAGTATTAGAGCAACTTTACAACCAACTGCAGCCTCGCTAACCGGTTTTGCGGGAGAAACCTCATTGCCTATGGGCGTATTGCCTTTAGATGTTGAGCTAATTGATGAATATGATGATAGTTTAGTGCGGCGAGCGCGGTTAGATTTTTATGTTATGCGTACTTCATCTCGTTATAACATGTTGTTAGGAAGAACTGCCTTGGGAAAATTCGGAATTGTTCCATCTACCATTCATGGTATGATTAAATTCGCAACGTGTAATGGTGTTGCAACGATAAATTCCGCAAGCATCATACCTATTTGTGCGCCTGTTAATATGAAAAGTACAGTTCAAAAAACCGCTGATGTCACAGACAACATGGTAGTGGTTAATCCTGTGTATCCCGTGTGATGACCCGGAAATTTTTGACCAAATTTAAACTTAATTTTATTATGATTTCGACACGATAAGCAAAGTCTATAATGTTGAGTCTCAAAAATCTTGAACTGTTTATATGGAATCATTTAACCTGTGACTACTTGTAATGACCCGCACTTTTTCGATCGTTCTATACTTATAAGATTAATATTTACATAAATTAAACCTTACCAACATGATAAGCAATCCAAATTGTTGAGATTTATGTTTTCGAAAAGAGTTTTACACAACGTTTGACCGTCTAGTTTGACCGATGATATCACGAACTATATAACATATGATAATTATACGTTTTTGTATATATATGTATATATACATAGTTAACATGATCTAAGGATATTTTAATATCTCATTTTGTATTAATAACAATAAGTTATAAGTATATTTTGAAACTACTAACTTAAGTTTTCAAAACGATAACCTTAAGTAACGTTTTTTTTTATATAAATACTTATAACCTATAATGTTTATACATATATCGTATATGTAATGTATTTAATCACTTTTTAAGGACTTAAATACATAAAACAATATAAGTATATTCACAAAAGATAACTATATTTGAATCCTCGTTCCGTTTTCACAAGATTTCTATACGTATATTTAGAGTATATGTACTCGTATCATACCTAGCTTCTATACGTATTTACTATTGGTATATACACATCAAATCACCACCAACCAGCCCTTGTTCATGCCTTATGTATAAGGTAATTACTTTTGTATGATTGCTTGACTAATTACATAAAAATACAACATGAAAACTTGTCTTTGTCTCCTTTGATTCACGTTTTTAAGACCATGGGGGGGATCATCATTTGATTCAAATTCTATCTTCATTTCTTAGTTAAACACCCACACACTTATAAGCCTTAAACCCTTAATCAATTCAGCAAAGTTACCATGAAGATCTAGCTTCAAAAACATCACTTAATCACCATAAGAAAACCCTTACAAAAACACTTCAAGAATCCTTTCAAGAACACAAGTTTACTTCCAATCTTTCATCCAACTCCATCACTCTTTTGGTTCTAGGTTTTTACTCCTCTTTTACAGCAATCTTGTCCAAGTAACTTGAGGTAGTAACTTTGTTCATAACCTTATTCGATTCATATATATATAGTTATCTTATTTTATGGTATACAATTTTAACAACAAAAACATAGTTTGAATGATTTCAAACTTGTTTGCAAACTAAATAGATCCTTCTAACTTAACTTTTAAAATACTTCAAGACCTGTAATATATCATAAATATATGCTAATTTAACAAGGTATAACTTGGTTTTTCAAAGATCACCTTAAAAACTGAATTTACGTCGTCGGAGTACAACCGGGGGCTGTTTTGGGTTGGATAATTAAAAACCATCTTGAACTTTGAATTGGAGGCTTATTTTCTGGAAAATTGATATTTACTATGTATATGTTAACACATAAAAATTTCATGATTTAATTCAAAGTATGAGTATTTTTAGAAAAATGACCATTAAATGTTGTTTTTATGACAAAAATGATTACTTTCATAAGATTCACCTAGAGTTTGGATTATAACCTGTGATTCCGAATGTAAACCAAGGTATTGACAGTTCATATTCTTAAAATTTGACTCGATCCAAGGAAGTGGCAAGTTGAATCAACAAAAACGGAGTTGTAACGAAGAAACTACGACTAAAATAAGATCGGGTATCCAAAGCTTGTTTAACAACGAAAATAATTGGAGAAAAATTAAATAAATCATATCTTTCATAATTAATATGATATTTCATATATATTTACTCATGATTTAATTTTATATATTTCAGGACCACCCGTAAACAACACGAGAAGATTAATCATAAGACCTCATGTACGTACGCAACACGTCATTTGACAACACGGTACTTTATGTACGCAACACGTCATTTGACAACACGGTACCGTGGGTCAAGATTAATTCCGATCAACATGAATACGATGGGGTCTTTATTTTTTTTAGCAACTAATTGTGGACTACTAACATCGGACTGCTAACTACGGACTAAGAAATTATTAAAAGTATTAAAAGTATATATATGAAACGTTTATTTCTTAAAAAGAAAATATGTTGATATATCATATATATGGTTAGGTTCGTGATATCTATCGGAGACCAAGTAGAGTTAAATACCTTCAAGGAAAAGGTGAGTATATAGTCCCACTTTTAAACTCTAAATATTTCGGGATGAGAATACATGCATTTTATGATTTACGTTATAGACACAAGTACTTAAAAATATATTCTACGTTGAGTTGTACCACTGGCATATCTCCCTGTAACTTGGTAACTACTATTTACATGCGGTATTGTAAACGCGAATCCTGTTGATAGATCTATCGGGCCTGACAACCCCAGCCGGACTGGACGACCAGTATTCAACGGTTGCACAGTACTTCGTTTCGGTGACTACACTTGGTACGGTGTAGTAAGATTTCATAATAAAGGGAATATGCGACGTGATTAAATGTTAAGTATGGTTACCAAGTGCTCAACCACTTAGAATATTTTTATTGAAACGTTTATATATGAAATCTTGTGGTCTATATTTATAACGCTGCCGGCATTAAACCTATATCTCACCAACTTTATGTTGACGTTTTAAGCATGTTTATTCTCAGGTGATAACTAAAAGCTTCCGCTGCAACATGTTGAATTTAAGCAAGATCTTGAGTATGCATATTTGTGTCAAAAATAAAACTGCATATCGGAGGATTTGTAATGTAAAATATGTTGGAGGTCGTATTGTTATTATCACATGTAAAGTTTGTAAGTCTAAGATTATCGCTAAACGATAATCATTATTAAGTTATTTAAACCTTGTATTTGTAATAAAAGCTATGGTTTGTATTGTAAAAACAAATGCAGTTTTTGAAAAATGTCGCATATAGAGGTCAATACCTCGCGATGAAATCATATGTTATTGTATTCGTCCTTATGGTTAAGGTCGGGTTATGACATGTGGTATTAGAGCGGTGGTCTTAGCGAACCAGGTTTGCATTAGTGTGTCTAACTGATAAGTCGTTAGGATACATTAGTAAGTCTGGACTTTGACCGGGTCTGATTTAAAAACCATTGCTTATCATTGTTGGTTAAAATTTATATGTAAATATTATGTAGTACTAATGGGTTAGTTGTTGTGTGATAGATGTCGGGCTCAAAACTTGTTATCACATTCAGCGACTCCGAACCAGAATCTTCAGATGGTGTTCCAGTCATTAACCTATCCGATGACGAAAATAATATCTTTGGGGAAGACTCACAAATTCCGGATGAACCGACTATAGAGAACCCGGAAAGTGAACCCGAGGAGGAAAGTGAACCCGAGGAGGAAAGTGAACCCGAGGAAGAAATACAGGAAATTACAAAAGACAAATTTGAACTAGGAAAGAAACGAAAGGCTAATGAATTAGAAAATTCAAATCCCGAGTTTAGTGAGGATGATGTGGCACCAACTCCACTAGACACTACCACCCCTATTCCAACTATTCCTATTCGTTCTATCCCGGCATCCAGTTCTTCAGCCCCACAGCCATAATATAGGCAGACAGCCAGGATAAGCGTTAAGCGATTCTTTGAACCTAAACGTCCTAGAAAATAGACCAAACGATGCGCTGCCGTATTAAACCATGTGATCATATAATGTTTTGTATAATATTATTAGTGTGGTTTGCTTAATGTTCGATGTAAGATAAGCATATGTAAAATAGTGAAGTATGAAATGCAATAATTTTCCATGGTTAAGTATTATTTAGATGGTAGTAATTGGTTCTGTACTAAGCTATTAAGTATGGACATTAACGGGTAGGTACTACCCTAGATATAATTATAAAACGCTAATAAGAAGAAAAGGTTTTTATAATAATACCTGGTTCATATTATTAATAAGCTATAATGTACTATAAATATACACTACATCTATAATATTCCATGTGAATAATTATTTTCTTTTCATTCTTATAGAAGAATATGGCGCGATTGAATCGAATGACGGAACAAGAAGTCGAGGAATTCATCAACCAGCGAGTGAACGACAGAATGTTATGGGTCGAGGCTGCAAGAGCTGCTGCAGTTAACCCAAATCCTCATGTAGGATGCACCTACAAAACTTTTCAAGCTTGCAAGCCCTCATCATTCAGTGGAGCAGAAGGACCGATCGGTTTAACCCGGTGGATAGAAAAGATGGAGACTGTGTTTAAAATCAGTGGTTGTGTTGAAAAGGACATGACCAAGTATGCATCGTGCACTTTACAAGATAGTGCACTCACGTGGTGGAAAAATTATGTGAAGGCTGTAGGAGGAGATGTAGCTTATGATACTCCATGGGAAGAATTCAAAATAATGTTAATCAACGAGTATTGTCCAAGGAATGAGGTTAGGAAGTTGGAAGATGAATTACGAAGCCTGAAGGTTGTTGGTACTGAAATCACCAACTACAATCAGCGATTCATGAAATTAGTTTTGCTATGTCCTGAATTGGTTCCAACCGAAGAACGGAAGATTGAAATGTACAAAGATGGTTTGCCCAAAAAGGTCAAGGCAAATGTTACAGCATCGAAACCTAAGACAATTCATGAAGCTATAACCATGGCAAACGAGCTAATGGATCAGGTCATCATGGATAAGAAAGTATCCAATACTGATGTGAAGGTATCAGGTAACAAAAGAAAGTGGAATGGAAATTATGATCGAGGTAACCAACAACAATCTTTTAAGAAACAAGAAATCACGCAAGGTGCGGGTAGTGGTTTAAGCTTTGGTTACAAAGGACAAAATCCTTTATGTAACCGATGCCACAAACATCACTCTGGCTACTGTAATGTGGTATGCAACAAATGTAATCGAAAGGGTCATCTTGCTGAAGATTGTAGGGCTCTCGTTACAAATACAAATGGTACCAAGACTCCTGCCACCAATGCAAATAGAACTGCTTTGGCTACCATTACTTGTTATGGGTGTGGAAAACAAGGTCACTATAAGAGCCAGTGCCCGAATCCTGAGAAGAATATCGGACCTGCACGTGGGAGAGCATTTATTATTAATGCTAGAGAGGCATGTGAAGACCCGGAGCTTGTTACGGGTACGTTTACCATTAATAACTTATCAGCATCTATTATATTTGATACTGGTGCCGATAGAAGTTACGTGTGTAGAAATTTTTACACTAAATTGAATTGTTCATCATTACCTCTAGATGCTAAGTACATGATTGAGTTAGCTAATGGTAAACTAATTAAAGCCGATAAAATTTGTCGTGATTGTAAAATAAATTTAGCCTGAGAAACGTTTAAAATTGACTTGATACCCGTAGAATTAGGAAGTTTTGATGTAATAGTCGGCATGGACTGGATGTCCAAAGTAGGAGCTGAAGTTGTGTGTGCCAAGAAGGCAATTCGCATACCTTGTAAGGATAAAATGCCGGTGATGATTTATGGAGAGAAGGGTAACTCAAAGCTAAAACTCATTAACTGTTTAAAAGCCAAGAAGTGTTTAGAAAAGGGATGTTATGCTATTCTAGCACATGTTAATAAAGTCGAAAAGAAAGAAAAAGAGAAGTGCATCAACGACGTGTCTGTGGCAAGAGATTTTCCTGAAGTTTTTCTGGAAGAGTTGCCGGGATTACCTCCATTTAGATCTGTAGAATTTCAAATAGATTTAGTACCAGGAGCTGCACCAGTTGCCCGTGCTCCATATAGACTTGCACCGTCCGAGTTAAAAGAACTTCAGAGTCAGTTAAAATAATTACTGGATCGTGGATTCATACGACCAAGTACTTCACCATGGGGAGCTCCGATTCTATTTGTTAAAAAGAAAGATGGATCTTTTAGGATGTGTATAGATTATCGTGAATTAAATAAGTTAACTATCAAAAATCGGTATCCACTACCGAGAATTGACGACTTATTTGATCAACTCCAAGGATCATGTGTGTACTCGAAAATTGACCTAAGATCGGGCTATCATCAATTACGCGTCAAAGAAGAAGATATACCGAAAACTGCTTTTCGGACACGTTATGGTCATTACGAATTTTTGGTCATGCCGTTTGGATTGACGAATGCGCCAGCTGTATTCATGGACCTCATGAATCGAGTTTGTAGTCCATATTTAGATAAGTTTGTTATTGTTTTCATTGATGACATTCTTATCTATTCTAAGAGTGAGCAAGAGCATGAGCAGCATTTAAGGTTAATATTAGAGTTGTTGAGAAAAGAACAGCTATACGCTAAATTTTCTAAGTGTGCTTTCTGGTTGAAAGAAGTGCAATTTCTTGGTCACATTGTTAGTAGCAAAGGAATTCAGGTTGATCCAGCTAAAATTGAGGCCATTGAAAAATGGGAGACTCCTAAAACACCAATGCAGATACGCCAATTTTTGGGTTTAGCCGGTTATTATAGAAGGTTTATTCAAGATTTTTCCCGAATAGCTAAGCCGTTGACAGCATTAACGCAAAAAGGGAAGAAATACGAATGGACCTCGGAGCAGGAGAACGCATTTCAATTACTGAAGAAGAAGTTAACTACGGCGCCTATTTTATCGTTACCTGAAGGGAACGATGATTTTGAAATATATTGTGACGCTTCGCGACAAGGTTTTGGTTGTGTTCTTATGCAACGAAAGAAAGTTATTGCATACGCATCCCGACAATTGAAGATTCACAAGCGGAATTATACGACGCATGATCTAGAACTGGGAGCAGTCGTGTTTGCGTTGAAGATATGGAGACACTACTTATATGGGGTTAGATGCACTGTGTTTACTGATCATAAAAGTCTTCAACATATTTTCGATTAGAAACAGCTGAACATGAGGCAACGTAGGTGGGTCGAGCTGATAAACGACTACGATTGTGAGATTCGCTATCATCCCGGGAAAGCGAATGTAGTGGCCGACGCTTTAAGTAGAAAGGAACGAGAACCAATTCGAGTACGAGTAATGAACATAAAAATTCTCATGAATCTCAACTCACAAATCAAAGAGGCTCAACGAGAAGCTCTTACTAAAGAAAACATAGGAAATGAAATAATGAAGAAGTATGGGAAACAACTCATTATGCGGGAAGATGGAATTCGATATTTTGCAAACCGTATTTGGGTACCAAAGTTGGGTGGATTAAGGAAGTTAATATTGAATGAGGCACATAAGACAAGATACTCAATACATCCTGGAGTTGGAAAGATGTATCAAGATCTTAAGACGCATTATTGGTGGCCTAATTTGAAGACAGACGTTGCAACATATGTTGGGGAATGTTTAACTTGTTCCAAAGTCAAAGCGGAACACCAGAAGCCGTCAGGATTACTTCAACAACCAGAAATCCCAGAATGGAAATGGGATGGTATTACCATGGATTTCATCACAAAATTACCTAAGACTGCCTGGGGTTATCACACCATTTGGGTAATAGTTGATCGTCTCACCAAATCTGCACATTTCTTGCCTATAAAGGAAACGGATAGAATGGAGAAACTATTACGATTATACATAAAGGAAATTGTTTCAAGGCATGGAATACCTATTTCCATTATATCCGATCGTGATAGTAGATTTACATCAAAGTTCTGGCAATCACTACAGGAGGCCCTAGGAACTCGTTTGGATATGAGTACCGCATATCATCCGCAAACTGACGGGCAGAGTGAAAGAACAATTCAGACTCTTGAAGACATGCTTAGGGCATGTGTGATCGATTTTGGAAACGGATGGGATAAATATCTACCATTAGCAAAATTCTCGTATAATAATAGTTATCATGCGAGCATTAAAGCTGCACCATTCGAAGCACTGTATGGAAGGAAGTGTAGATCCCCTATCTGTTGGAACGAAGTAGGAGATCGACAATTAACTGGTCCCGAGATCATACACGAAACGACCGAGAAGATAGTACAAATTAAGGAGAAATTGAAAACAGCCCGTAGTCGCCAAAAGAGCTACGCTGATGTCCGAAGGAAACCATTAGAGTTTCAGATCGGTGACATGGTTATGTTAAAGGTGTCACCTTGGAAAGGTGTAATACGTTTTGGAAAAAGGGGTAAACTAAACCCAAGGTATGTAGGCCCGTTCAAAATTATCGAACGCATCAGACCGGTAGCTTATCGACTCGAGTTACCGCAACAACTTGCCGGAGTACATAATACATTTCACGTCTCGAACCTTAAAAAGTGTCTTGCAAAGGAAGACCTCACCATTCCTCTTGAAGAAATTCAAGTTGACGAGAAACTACAATTCATAGAAGAACCAATCGAGATCATGGACCGTGAAGTTAAACGGCTCAAGCAGAGCAACATACCGATCGTTAAAGTTCGTTGGAATGCACGAAGAGGTCCCGAGTTTACTTGGGAGCGAGAGGATCAAATGAAACAAAAATTCCCGCATTTGTTTCCCGATGACGCAAAATAGGTACGATTTTAAAATTTCGGGACGAAATTTATTTAACGGGTAGGTACTGTAATGACCCGCACTTTTTCGATCGTTCTATACTTATAAGATTAATATTTACATAAATTAAACCTTACCAACATGATAAGCAATCCAAATTGTTGAGATTTATGTTTTCGAAAAGAGTTTTACACAACGTTTGACCGTCTAGTTTGACCGATGATATCACGAACTATATAACATATGATAATTATACGTTTTTGTATATATATGTATATATACATATTTAACATGATCTAAGGATATTTTAATATCTCATTTTGTATTAATAACAATAAGTTATAAGTATATTTTGAAACTACTAACTTAAGTTTTCAAAACGATAACCTTAAGTAACGTTTTTTTTTTATATAAATACTTATAACCTATAATGTTTATACATATATCGTATATGTAATGTATTTAATCACTTTTTAAGGACTTAAATACATAAAACAATATAAGTATATTCACAAAAGATAACTATATTTGAATCCTCGTTCCGTTTTCACAAGATTTCTATACGTATATTTAGAGTATATGTACTCGTATCATACCTAGCTTCTATACGTATTTACTATTGGTATATACACATCAAATCACCACCAACCAGCCCTTGTTTATGCCTTATGTATAAGGTAATTACTTTTGTATGATTGCTTGACTAATTACATAAAAATACAACATGAAAACTTGTCTTTGTCTCCTTTGATTCACGTTTTTAAGACCATGGGGGGGATCATCATTTGATTCAAATTCTATCTTCATTTCTTAGTTAAACACCCACACACTTATAAGCCTTAAACCCTTAATCAATTCAGCAAAGTTACCATGAATATCTAGCTTCAAAAACATCACTTAATCACCATAAGAAAACCCTTACAAAAACACTTCAAGAATCCTTCCAAGAACACAATTTTACTTCCAATCTTTCATCCAACTCCATCACTCTTTTGGTTCTAGGTTTTTACTCCTCTTTTACAGCAATCTTGTCCAAGTAACTTGAGGTAGTAACTTTGTTCATAACCTTATTCGATTCATATATATATAGTTATCTTATTTTATGGTATACAATTTTAACAACAAAAACATAGTTTGAATGATTTCAAACTTGTTTGCAAACTAAATAGATCCTTCTAACTTAACTTTTAAAATACTTCAAGACCTGTAATATATCATAAATATATGCTAATTTAACAAGGTATAACTTGGTTTTTCAAAGATCACCTTAAAAACTGAATTTACGTCGTCGGAGTACAACCGGGGGCTGTTTTGGGTTGGATAATTAAAAACCATCTTGAACTTTGAATTGGAGGCTTATTTTCTGGAAAATTGATATTTACTATGAATATGTTAACACATAAAAATTTCATGATTTAATTCAAAGTATGAGTATTTTTAGAAAAATGACCATTAAATGTTGTTTTTATGACAAAAATGATTACTTTCATAAGATTCACCTAGAGTTTGGATTATAACCTGTGATTCCGAATGTAAACCAAGGTATTTACAGTTCATATTCTTAAAATTTGACTCGATCCAAGGAAGTGGCAAGTTGAATCAACAAAAACGGAGTTGTAACGAAGAAACTACTACTAAAATAAGATCGGGTATCCAAAGCTTGTTTAACAACGAAAATAATTGGAGAAAAATTAAATAAATCATATCTTTCCTAATTAATATGATATTTCATATATATTTACTCATGATTTAATTTTATATATTTCAGGACCACCCGTAAACAACACGAGAAGATTAATCATAAGACCTCATGTACGTACGCAACACGTCATTTGACAACACGGTACTTTATGTACGCAACACGTCATTTGACAACACGGTACCGTGGGTCAAGATTAATTCCGATCAACATGAATACGATGGGGTCTTTATTTTTTTTAGCAACTAATTGTGGACTACTAACATCGGACTGCTAACTACGCACTAAGAAATTATTAAAAGTATTAAAAGTATATATATGAAACGTTTATTTCTTAAAAAGAAAATATGTTGATATATCATATATATGGTTAGGTTCGTGATATCTATCAGAGACCAAGTCGAGTTAAATACCTTCAAGGAAAAGGTGAGTATATAGTCCCACTTTTAAACTCTAAATATTTCGGGATGAGAATACATGCATTTTATGATTTACGTTATAGACACAAGTACTTAAAAATATATTCTACGTTGAGTTGTACCACTGGCATGTAACGACCCCGATAAATCGTCAAGTGACGGCGTCGACTACGTGGGTCCCATCACCTGGTCATAAGTCTTTATGACAATGTTTGACCAAAATATGTCACCCTCATTTCAAAATAAAGATTGTTTTCAAAGTTTACAAGAATTGTTCAACCAAAAGTTAAGTTACAAGGTTATAAGTACATTTGAAATCTAGGCGACACGGTTTAAAGTAAAGTCAAAAGACGCTCCAAGTAATGCATGTATACTCGACATCCAATGCAAGTATCAAAAAGTGAGCGGAAGCATGTATCACATATCGTGCAAGACCTGAGAAAAATATAGAAATCTGTCAACGAAAACGTTGGTGAAATCATAGGTTTAGTAAGTATTAAACGTTGTTTTTGAACCACAAGATTTTGTATTTCCATAACGTAGATTATCCAAATCATTTGCATTCCAAAAGTGTTGTTATACGCGAGCACTCAATTATCAAAACTTAACCAACGTTACCCCATCACACAGTGCTAGAACCCACACTAAAACACAAAAATATATTTCATCCGCATAACGGTAGCGAACAGTCCGAATGAGGGTTTGTTAAACCCGTATGGCCACACAATATAAGTTCTCGCTTACACCCTGCAAGTGTAACTAATGATAATCGAATTGAGGCATTTTTGTTCTAACTCGCACGTGGAATGTTTGTTTTCACACTTGTGTTCAAAACATAAAAGTAAGTAGTACAAGATGTAACAAAGTATATGTTTTCTCAGCCCACGATTTAAAAGTATAAAAGTTGTTGAAAAGGTGGGACTATGATCTCACCTTGAGCGCAAGAGTTAATAAAGTACTTCAACGAGTAAACGCGTGCAAAGACAAAGCTAGTCTTGACCTAAACATATAGGTTATATCAATAACGGTAAACACAAAACGGTCAAAGATGTCCAATTAGTCCTATGGCTCGTTACGACTCGATTAATATAGCATGTGAATCAATTTGTCAAGTTTCATGCACGATACAAGTAGTTAAGTATGTTAGAACGATTGTATAATCGTTTGGTTAAGTTTGACTAAAAGTCAAACTTGGTCAAAGTCAAAGTCAACGGGGTCGGGTCGGGTATCCGACAATTTTCCCAAGACGAGAAGTCATATAAGAGCCTAATAGTCAAGTTTCATGTTAAACGGAGTTTTAGTTAAGCGGAAACATTTTTGTGACATTTAAAAACAAAAGAGAGTGGCCTGGGGCTTTTGCGCGGCGCGCACTGGGTTGCGCGGCGCGCACCCAAGTGCAATTTCTGGTCAGAACTCAACCAAGAAGGCAAACATCTGGGATCTCTGATTCTGCGCGGCGCGCGGGTAAATGTGCGGCGCGCAATACCTGGGAATCATGCAGTTTGCAGAAAAATGGTCCAAGTCACGAACCAAAACCAATTCTAACACAACTCTTGACCCGCAAACACTTATAACGCCTATCATACATCGTTGGAAAGGTATTTTGATGAGGAATGCAACTAAACACATATCATCAATCAAACTTCCACTTATAACAACCAAAAACCGCAATTAATGTTCAAAATCAAAGTTTCAAGTTTAAAAACGCATTTCATGATTCGGGCAACCAATTTACATGTATGTTATGCCGTTTCGAAGGTAATCAAACACACATTGCAACCAAATACTTAACAACAATATATCATAGCATTTGATGCATCAAAAGTTCATGTAAAGCTTATCAAACCCTAATCCAAGTTCACAAAATCACTAATCATGTTCTTGGAGTTTCCTTAATCAACCTATACATCAAAATGAAGCTAATGATACTAGTAACACTTTTAAAACATGCACTTTAACAATCTAACAACATTTGATCATCCAAAATCAAGGATTTAGCAAGTAATTTTTATATTCAAGCTAGTTACACCAAAAACAACAAATCGAGCATACAAATTACATACACGACATCACAATGAGCCATAGACACTAATTGACACACTTTTAAGTCAAGAACATGAATTTAAAGAAATCTAGTGATTTTAGAAAGTTACCCAAATTTGATGAAATCGGTATGGAATCGAAGAGGAAGATGCAAGGATTCCAAATATGTAATTTGTTTGGATTGAAGCTTGATCGATTTGAAATGGATGATGATTTCCTTTTTGAAGGATTGAGAGAAAATGGAGAAGTATGAAAAGAAATTGGAAAAGAAATGAAAAAGAAAGATGGGGAGGAGGTTGACTAGTCAAAGTGCTAGTCACCTCTTTGTCTTTTTGGCAAAACTAGTCCCTCTAGTTTGTAGTCGGGTGCGGGAATTAACCGAACGAATATTTTGAATTACACGGGAGTACGGGAGACGTTATAATCCAATAACGAAAATATTTTAAGAATGTAGCTAATGGAGGATACGAATCGAGATACTGAGGATATTAAATAATAAAATAAAATAAAAAAAAAAATAAAAAAAAAAGACGGCGTTAAAAATAATTTAACGGAAAAATGCGGGATGTTACATTATCCACACCTCAAAAGAAATTTCGTCCCGAAATTTAGTTGGAAGTAATAGTCGATGTCTCTTGCTCGAGACCTTTCGTTGTCAGTGCTATAAGTAAGTGAGGATACGTCCTTGGACATTTTCACGATTTCGGATAGTCGGGATTTTACGTTGTATTAAGGTTTGGTTTTTACGATCCCCGGTTTCAACTGGTTTTCCTATGAAGAGTAGTTTGTCATCGATAGTTGATGTACCTAGCAGGATTGCACGTTCCTGTTCCGCAGGACACGTTTTTAAGTTTGTTACACGAAATGTAGGGTAAACGGAAACTTAATTGAGTCGAAAGTTCTAAACGGTAGGAAGCGGTTCCAATACGCCCCAAGGTTTCAAAAGGTTCAATATTGCAGATATAGCCCTTCTCGATTTTCTAAAATGGATTTTACCTTTCCAAGGTGCAGTTCCTCAATATTACGCGATTACACACTGGGATTTGTGAGGTTTTCATCTAAGTTTGGTATAACTCTACTGGCGACAATGGGTTGTCTCAAGCCCTTCTCGGACTTGAACGATCTCAATTGTTGTTTCTTGATGGAGTTCAGATTTCGGTGGTTGATGCTTTGGTTAAATGAACAGGGGTATGACATTAGCGGTCATATAGGGTTTCGGAAAGTGCGTGTGAACACACGAGTGGTATCTACTGTTGTAAGAGTGATCTACTAAAGGTGACAATACGAGTTTGTGACATGTCTTTCCAAGACGTAAATCATTCGTTTGCTCGGTTCGTCGGTTTGTGGGTGGTACGCGGTACTCATGTCTAAGCGGGTCTCCAAGGTTTCTTGCAAAACTAGAAGTGAAACGAGTATTTCGATACGTGATAAATGACGAAGATACACCGTGTTGGTGTAGAATCTCTTAAGATATGTTTGAATAAGTCAGTTAGGGTTCGAAAAATGTTCGTTAGGACTATTCACCCTCGTGGCGAATACTAATGTAATATGAGGAATTTCTCTATCCATGGAGAAATGTTACAAGGAGTTTCTTTAAACGGAAATGCGAGCGATAAAGATAGGAGTGAAATGAGGACTTAGAATAGGATGAGCTTGCATCTCGAGGTTGCCATAACGCGCCTCTAGTTGTCAAAAATTGAAGTCTGGAAGAGAAACAAGATAGTACACGTAATTGTATAGTTCGGGGTTGAATAATAGTTGGCCGATTATCAGAAACACAAGGACGTTAAGTCAAAGAAGAGTGAAGTATCGTTGGATTGTGTGTTATCTTAAATTCCAGTAATATTAGACGGTGACGGTGAAATAATAGAGGTAGGTAGTGTGGTACGGGATGACGAGAAAATTGATCGGATCCACAATTTAGGATTCGAATTCTTCGTGCAAAATAACGAATTTTAGTTATGTTGATTTTTGAGACGAGAGAGTATGCCTTTCGGCGTTCAAGTAGAAATATTTCCATGTTTGAGTTCCATCTGTTGCTATACGATTTTAACTAGAATTGTTGGTGTGAAGAATCACGCTCAAGGTTCGAACACGGAGAGGTTTAAAGTTTTCCTTAGTGAGTTAACGAGTTTAAAAGTCGTGTAACACGAGAAAAGTCAGAAATGAATCTTCGGTAAAAAAAATAGACGAGATCTAAGATTTTACGAATACAAGTCTGAGTTGGGAGAGTTTCCTGATTACATGTGGCTTGATTTCGAGATTGATTGTAATGCCTTGACCATTAACATCATGGTCTAGAAAATTGGACTTCGTTCAACAGAAATTCTCACTCGGAGAATTTGGTATAAAGTTGCTCTTTTCTCAAAAGTTCGAGCGTAAGATGGTGATGTTGTTCGTTTTCCTTCTTTACTTAAATAAGTTAAGATGTCATCTATAAATACGATAACAGATTTGTCTAGATAAGTTGCATACGTGATTTAGGAGGTTCATGAATACGGACGGAGTCCTAAATAAATCAAACGGTACTAAGAGAGATTTACAACTAACGTTGCGAGTTCGGAAAAGGCTTAGGAGACATCGTCTCCCTTAACCCCCAATTGGTGATAACTGGAACGGAGGTCGATTTGGAATACACACGAGTTTCACGCAAATAATCATGAGGTCATGGATACGAGGAAGAGAGTATTGGTTTCCAACCGAAAGTTACTTAGTTCACAAAAATCCATACATAAATGTAGGGCAACAATTTCTCCTTAATGAATAGGTTTTGAGTTCCTTAGTTCTATAGGTGTCGAGTCCAATTTCTTAACGCATATCCTCCGATAAAATTTATAGGCACACAATATATTCCGTCGGTCACTTAAATCGTCTAAGTAGTATCTGGGGGAAAGAGGTGGAATATAAAGAGCACGAGTCAAAGACTTGGTTAATAAACGTCTAGCGGTAAACGAATCGAATAAGTATGAAATATACGGTTTGTTGTGAAGAAACTTACCCGTGACTAGTCCATCGTCGTCTCGGGCATCCTAGGTGTCGATGTTGAAAGTTCAACGGCGTGCGTTGGGGTTGATTTTCTTATTTGGGCATTCATTCCTAAAATGACCCGATTGGCCACATTTGTAGCAAATACTCGGCTTTGGTGCGTCGGGCCCCTTTTGAGTGACGGGGGCGGTACTTCCACAATACTTGGCAATATGACCACTACCTTGGCACCGATGGCAAATTAGCTTGCCACATTCACCAAAATGATGCTTGTGACATTCGTTGCAAAAAGGTCGTGTCCCGGCATAACTTTTCTTGCCGACGGGGGTGAGAGGTTCCTTGGAAAAGTTGTTGTTGTAGTTACTCGATTGGGGGGCTTCCCATTTTCTTTTGTTGTCACCTGACTCATCCTCGGCTTTAGGTGCCGGCACTTCAATCTCGTCTACCATTTCGATCAATTGACGGGCCATATTCAGGGCCTCTTGGTGATTACTGGGTTTGGATGACATTACTCCTTGTTTGATGCTCTTGGGAAGACCATCCATGTAAAGTTCAACCCTTAGAGGTTCGGGGGTCACGAGGTTTGGGCACATCAAGGATAGCTCAGAAAATCGTTGATTATATGCTTTTAGGTCATTCCCGATCGATTTTAAAGTTCTTAGTTCGTGTTCGAGCTTACGGGTCTCTTCGCGCGGGAAGTATTCGGTGATCATCTTTTTCTTTAAGTCGGCCCATGAGAGAGTGTGAGCTTCATCGATACCCACCGACAGCACATACGTATTCCACCATGTGAGGACGATACCGGCAAAAGTGTGGGTGGAATATTTGACTTTGTCTTGGTCCCGACAACCGCTTATGCTAAAAACGGCTTCTGTTTGCTCAAACCATCGGGTGAGCACAACCGGTCCTCCGGTCCCATCGAAGGTGTGAGGTTTGCACCCCATGAAAGTTTTGTAGGAGCAACCCTCATTTGAATTACCGGCTCCATGGTTGTTGTGGTTATGGTTGTTATTGATGTCGGAGGAGATACTAGCCATAGCCGCACCTATGGCGGTGGCTATCATGCGTTGAAAAGCTTGTTCGGAAGTTTCATTACGTGGCCCGCGACGGGGAGGCATTGTTCCTTCAAGACACAAGAATATCGTTGATTAGTATTCTCAATAATACTAATCATGATAGGGAATGATGATGTAGAGAAAATTTTCCTTGACTCGCCTTAAATTCTTTATGTCATAATGTCGGAATGTCCATATGAATCACCGTAATATAATCCCGGAAATTATATTACCCTGATTCTCATGTGCATTTAACATTACCTCATAAAGTCAAGGTGGCGTGTCAACAAAATTTATCAACGTAAGATCAAGATCGAATACGAGTTAGATATGATTGAAGAGTTCGAGTATAAATGCACAAATAGTCAAGTAATTCCTACTTCAGTCTATATGCCGGTTGTAGTCTAGATTCACCTATGTACCCTATGACTCGGGGTGGACACAAATGAACTCTAAATCCCTACAACCAAGGCTCTGATACCACTTGTAACGACCCCGACAAATCGTCAAGTGACGGCGTTGACTACGTGGGTCCCATCACCTGGTCATAAGTCTTTATGACAATGTTTGACCAAAATATGTCACCCTCATTTCAAAATAAAGATTGTTTTCAAAGTTTACAAGAATTGTTCAACCAAAAGTTAAGTTACAAGGTTATAAGTACATTTGAAATCTAGGCGACACGGTTTAAAGTAAAGTCAAAAGACGCTCCAAGTAATGCATGTATACTCGACATCCAATGCAAGTATCAAAAAGTGAGCGGAAGCATGTATCACATATCGTGCAAGACCTGAGAAAAATATAGAAATCTGTCAACGAAAACGTTGGTGAAATCATAGGTTTAGTAAGTATTAAACGTTGTTTTTGAACCACAAGATTTTGTATTTCCATAACGTAGATTATCCAAATCATTTGCATTCCAAAAGTGTTGTTATACGCGAGCACTCAATTATCAAAACTTAACCAACGTTACCCCATCACACAGTGCTAGAACCCACACTAAAACACAAAAATATATTTCATCCGCATAACGGTAGCGAACCGTCCGAATGAGGGTTTGTTAAACCCGTATGGCCACACAATATAAGTTCTCGCTTACACCCTGCAAGTGTAACTAATGATAATCGAATTGAGGCATTTTTGTTCTAACTCGCACGTGGAATGTTTGTTTTCACACTTGTGTTCAAAACATAAAAGTAAGTAGTACAAGATGTAACAAAGTATATGTTTTCTCAGCCCACGATTTAAAAGTATAAAAGTTGTTGAAAAGGTGGGACTATGATCTCACCTTGAGCGCAAGAGTTAATAAAGTACTTCAACGAGTAAACGCGTGCAAAGACAAAGCTATTCTTGACCTAAACATATAGGTTATATCAATAACGGTAAACACAAAACGGTCAAAGATGTTCAATTAGTCCTATGGCTCATTACGACTCGATTAATATAGCATGTGAATCAATTTGTCAAGTTTCATGCACGATACAAGTAGTTAAGTATGTTAGAACGATTGTATAATCGTTTGGTTAAGTTTGACTAAAAGTCAAACTTGGTCAAAGTCAAAGTCAACGGGGTCGGGTCGGGTATCCGACAATTTTCCCAAGACGAGAAGTCATATAAGAGCCTAATAGTCAAGTTTCATGTTAAACGGAGTTTTAGTTAAGCGGAAACATTTTTGTGACATTTAAAAACAAAAGAGAGTGGCCTGGGGCTTTTGCGCGGCGCGCACCCAAGTGCAATTTCTGGTCAGAACTCAACCAAGAAGGCAAACATCTGGGATCTCTGATTCTGCGTGGCGCGCGGGTAAATGCGCGGCGCGCAATACCTGGGAATCATGCAGTTTGCAGAAAAATGGTCCAAGTCACGAACCAAAACCAATTCTAACACAACTCTTGACCCGCAAACACTTATAACGCCTATCATACATCGTTGGAAAGGTATTTTGATGAGGAATGCAACTAAACACATATCATCAATCAAATTTACACTTATAACAACCAAAAACCGCAATTAATGTTCAAAATCAAAGTTTCAAGTTTAAAAACGCATTTCATGATTCGGGCAACCAATTTACATGTATGTTATGCCGTTTCGAAGGTAATCAAACACACATTGCAACCAAATACTTAACAACAATATATCATAGCATTTGATGCATCAAAAGTTCATGTAAAGCTTATCAAACCCTAATCCAAGTTCACAAAATCACTAATCATGTTCTTGGAGTTTCCTTAATCAACCTATACATCAAAATGAAGCTAATGATACTAGTAACACTTTTAAAACATGCACTTTAACAATCTAACAACATTTGATCATCCAAAATCAAGGATTTAGCAAGTAATTTTTATATTCAAGCTAGTTACACCAAAAATAACAAATCGAGCATACAAATTACATACACGACATCACAATGAGCCATAGACACTAATTGACACACTTTTAAGTCAAGAACATGAATTTAAAGAAATCTAGTGATTTTAGAAAGTTACCCAAATTTGATGAAATCGGTATGGAATCGAAGAGGAAGATGCAAGGATTCCAAATATGTAATTTGTTTGGATTGAAGCTTGATCGATTTGAAATTGATGATGATTTCCTTTTTGAAGGATTGAGAGAAAATGGAGAAGTATGAAAAGAAATTGGAAAAGAAATGAAAAAGAAAGATGGGGAGGAGGTTGACTAGTCAAAGTGCTAGTCACCTCTTTGTCTTTTTGGCAAAACTAGTCCCTCTAGTTTGTAGTCGGGTGCGGGAATTAACCGAACGAATATTTTGAATTACACGGGAGTACGGGAGACGTTATAATCCAATAACGAAAATATTTTAAGAATGTAGCTAATGGAGGATACGAATCAAGATACTGAGGATATTAAATAATAAAATAAAATAAAAAAAAATAAAAAAAAAAGACGGCGTTAAAAATAATTTAACGGAAAAATGCGGGATGTTACATGGCATATCTCCCTGTAACTTGGTAACTACTATTTACATGCGGTATTGTAAACGCGAATCCTGTTGATAGATCTATCGGGCCTGACAACCCCAACCGGACTGGACGACCAGTATTCAACGGTTGCACAGTACTTCGTTTCGGTGACTACACTTGGTACAGTGTAGTAAGATTTCATAATAAAGGGAATATGCGACGTGATTAAATGTTAAGTATGGTTACCAAGTGCTCAACCACTTAGAATATTTTTATTGAAACGTTTATATATGAAATCTTGTGGTCTATATTTATAACGCTGCCGGCATTAAACCTATATCTCACCAACTTTATGTTGACGTTTTAAGCATGTTTATTCTCAGGTGATAACTAAAAGCTTCCGCTGCAACATGTTGAATTTAAGCAAGATCTTGAGTATGCATATTTGTGTCAAAAATAAAATTGCATATCGGAGGATTTGTAATGTAAAATATGTTGGAGGTCGTATTGTTATTATCACATGTAAAGTTTGTAAGTCTAAGATTATCGCTAAACGATAATCATTATTAAGTTGTTTAAACCTTGTATTTGTAATAAAAGCTATGGTTTGTATTGTAAAAACAAATGCAGTTTTTGAAAAATGTCGCATATAGAGGTCAATACCTCGCGATGAAATCATATGTTATTGTATTCGTCCTTATGGTTAAGGTCGGGTTATGACACTACTCCTGACGATTCACAAACAAGTGTGAGTAAATAAATATGTAAATATAAATATAAGTGTATATATTAATTGGAATTAATATAATACAATATAATAAGATGAATTGTAAATATAAAGTAACATGCAGAGTAATTAAGCTGTTACTAAAATGAATAAATATATATATGATACTTATTAATAATTATGATATTATGGCAATGTATATAAAATGTATAAATAATAAATATTCAACATATGTACTATTAATGATTAAATGTAATTACAAGTTAAAAATATATTTGTTATAATTACTTTTATTATTATTAATATCAATATCATTAATATTGTTATGGAAACATATAACATGTTATATCTTCATTATTATTAGATATTATTAGTATTATTATTAAAATATATAAGAATTTAATACTCATTATTATATAATTTATTATATAGTTAGATTACATAATCTAAAATATGTAATATTAATATATTAAACATAGTTGTTATAATAATAATTGCTATTACTTTTAATATTAATATCAATACTAGTGTTATTAATATTATTATTTTATATAGATATGAATTTATATACATATATATTATTATTACTAATATGATTCTCAATATTAATATAATTAGTATTATTATAATTAATATTGTTAATATTATCAATTTCACTAAAAATTGTTATTTTTTTTTGTGACTCATTATTATTATTACTATTATTATTATTATTATTATTATTATTATTATTATTATTATTATTATTATTAACATTATTATTATTAATAATAATAATATTATTATTATTATTATTTAGATTATCTTTAATATAAATATAATTATTAATTAATAATAATTATATAAAATTACACGTACAGCTTTGGAATCCAATTCAGTTGCACATCTCAATCCATACTGTATTAACTTTTATTTCTGTCTCAAGTTTGTTACACATTTACATCTGATCGTACCAATCAAGTTGAAATTTTTATTTGTTTTTTTGTTTTTGAACGAATATCTTTTTTTCTATGGAGCCAATCTAGCTACAAAACAATTGTTAATCTGGTCATTATGATTGTGGTAACATCACTTACCCTTTATATATCTATCTACTAACATAATTCGAAAGAAAACATTGAAATTAAACTGAATTTTTTTGAAAACCTAGTCGACTTCCCCTGTTCTTGTTTCAATTTTCCAATACCTCATTTACGAATCAAACTTCAAAATGTGTTAATACAGTTTTGTTAGGAATCTCTCACTCAATCTATCTGGAAAGTTTCAGCTTTCAATTTTTAGTATCGAGTTCGAATTTTCAAGTCAAACCTTAATTTCAAAAAGTCAAACAAATTGTTCATTGCGAAATTTGAATCTGATTTGATGTTTCAGGATTAATTGAGGATTTATATAGTTTCTAAGAGTCATTTAAAACATATTTCATGTTGTAATCATGAACCAAAACATTCTAAATATTTGAATCGATTTTGAGTTTCACAAGTTCATCGTGAACCTGTTTCTGTAATTTTTTTTTTATTTTGAAGAAAACATTGGACAAAAATAAAATTTGTTAGAAACAAAGAAATTAACTATGAGAAATTTTGTTAAGAAACCACGCTAACAAAATTCTAGCTAACTGTTCCTAGCTAATTGTTAATTCCTTATTACATTTAATTATCGCAATTTTAATTCTCACAATTTTATTTATCGTCATTTAAATTCTTTTATTTATTTTACGCACTTTATTTATCGTCATTTAAATACTGTTATTTACGCATTTAAATATCGGGACACGTATACAAAGTTTTGACATATCATATCGACGCATCTATATATATTATTTGGAATAACCATAGACACTCTATATGTGGTAATGATCGAGTTAGCTATACAGGATTGAGGTTGATTCTAAATAATATATATACTTTGAGTTGTGATCGAGTCTGAGACATGTATATAATGGGTCACGACATGTATTAGTTAATTCGAATATTATATATTAAACTATATATGAATTGTTGAACTACTAATTGTGGACTACTAACTGTGGACTAATAATATTGGACAATTAAAATGAATTAAAATATTGATCATAACATATAAAACTAAACATTTCTTCAAGTTTGCCACTTGATTTCATCTTAAACCTCATTTGTATCTTGACGATGACAATCTGCATTCAAACCTTTCATGATTCTTGAAAACACCTCAATCGAGAGGATGAACCAACCGCACTTCATCTACGGAAGAAAAGATTGATGCATATAGTTATGCACCTGAAAAACTCTTGGAACCTGAGGAAACGTTTAACACGTATCTATGCTAATTCGTTTAGCGTTATTATTACCAAAAATAACTTTGCAACTCCTGTTCGAGATAGCCAGTTTTGTCACAGCTTCAGCAAGTCAACTTCGACTGTTTGTTCAAAACAACCTTATTATAACCTTGACATATATGCGTGCTCTTTTATTGTTACCGGGGAACCTTTTATATTCTGCAATATTACCAACAGACGTACCAGCAACCTCGTTGCTCTTTGGCTTAAATCTCTTCGACAAATCACCATATTTATCTATTGAAGTCTTATCAAGTACTCATCCGCACCTTGTGACAAGAATTGCCATACCAATTATCGAAAATTAGCAAACAGTATTTTGAATCTCGCAACGTTTTTACATCAACGGTTATATGTATACATATAACATTTAACTCCTAGAATTATGATCTTCAATTCTGAATTTCTGAAAAGCACCTAGTTTACGAATCGAAACTCCAACTTTTGAAAAAGCTGAATAAAGCAGCAGAAACTATAGACAATCGTAAACGACCTTAACCATCAGAAATTTGATGATAAAGAATAGTATGTTGGCAAAGCTCAGAAAAGTTGGAACTGGAAAATGGATTGAACAAACCATGAAGGAAGCGGTGGACAAATTACAAAGACTAAACCTGCCTTTAAGGAATCCAAATGATTCAGTATTTGCCGAAGTCATTAACGAATACCTTGCTCCTGACTCTATACTTTCACGGACAAATATTCATCATCATCCTTTGATATTAGAAATTCTAAGATATCAACGTATCTTTCATTAAAAATATCCTCGATATTTCTGAAGATATTTTCATAACTATTATTATATGAAATCATTTAATCTCTTCGCAATATCAGTATTACATCAGAAAAGAAACTGTTTTAGTTTCTAAATTCTGAAAGATTCAAATTTAAATTATGAATGTTTTTGAAGTAGTGTTGGGAATTGAAGCATGAGTTAGTATAATATAATGACACTTGATCAACGTGATTATATTACAGTAAGTCATGCTGAGATTCTAATGGAACATGATGATTCACAGACTATAACGTCATCATGTGCCATGTTACACGACTCTTACATTCTATCTAATCTATAAACATATCAAGAATATATCTTTCTGATAATTCTATCTTTTCTCTTGAATTCTGGTAATTTAACCAATCAAGATCGTACTATTACAATCTCTCTCTTAGAACCTTAGCCATGTTCATTCCAAACTTCATATCTACGAATTCTGGACTATTATTCACTTGACTTAAAGTCGGGAAGAGAAAAAAAGTATGGAAATCCAAAATATAAAGGAAACGAAGTGCATGAATTTATAGTGAAATATCAGAAAGAGTAATCGAGGCAGATCACCGTATTTAATTATAGAGATCTTAATTTCCTTATTCACTGAAGAATCAAATCTTTTAGATTTCGAAGATTTTCTTTAAATCTCTTGAATTCCGAAAATCAACCATGATTACGTCATTGGTTAAGACAAACCTGCATTTACTCATTTCATTCTTTTGTGATAGCTTCACTCGTACTTTTCACATAAACGAATTGTTTTATCCATATTACTCAATGATGATAAAATTCTATTTATCAACTCATATTCATCATGAAAACATTCTTATTGTTATCCATGAGAATCTCTATCAAATTTCGGGGACGAAATTTCTTTAACGGGTAGGTACCGTGATGATCCGGAAATTTCCGACCAAATTTAAACTTAATTTTATTATGATTTCGACACGATAAGCAAAGTCTATAATGTTGAGTCTCAAAAAACTTGAACTGTTTATATGGAGTCATTTAACCTGTGACTACTCCCGGCGATTCACAAACAAGTGTGAGTAAATAAATATGTAAATATAAATATAAGTGTATATATTAATTGGAATTAATATAATACAATATAATAAGATGAAGTGTAAATATAAAGTAACATGTAGAATAATTAAGATGTTACTAAAATGAATAAATATATATATGATACTTATTAATAATTATGATATTATGGCAATATATATAAAATGTATAAATAATAAATATTCAACATATGTACTATTACTGATTAAATGTAATTGCAAGTTAAAAATATATTTGTTATAATTACTTTTATTATTATTAATATCAATATCATTAATATTGTTATGGAAACATATAACATGTTATATCTTCATTATTATTAGATATTATTATTATTATTAAATTATATTTAATACGCATTATTATATAATATATTATATAGTTAGATTACATAATCTAAAATATGTAATATTAATATATTAAACATAGTTGTTATAATAATAATTGCTATTACTTTTAATATTAATATCAATACTAGTGTTATTAATATTATTGTTTTATATAGATATGAATTTATATACATATATATTATTATTACTAATATGATTCTCAATATTAATATAATTAGTATTATTATAATTAATATTGTTAATATTATCAATTTTACTAAAAATCGTTATTTTTTTGTGACTCATTATTATTATTACTTTTATTATTATTATTATTACTTTTATTATTATTATTATTATTATTATTATTATTATTATTATTATTATTATTATTATTATTATTATTATTATTATTATTATTATTATTAATATTATTAACATTATTATTATTAGTATTTAGATTATCTTTAATATAAATATAATTATTAATTAATAATAATTATATAAAATTACACGTACAACTTTAGAATCCAATTCAGTTGCACATCTCAATCCATACTATATTAATTTTTGTTTCTGTCTCAAGTTTGTTACACATTTACATCCGATCGTACCAATCAAGTTGAAATTTTTATTTGTTTTTTTGTTCCTGAAGGAATATCTTCTTTTATGTGGAGCCAATCAAGCTACAAAACAATTGTTAATCTGGTAATTATGATTGTGGTAACATCACTTGCCCTTTATATATCTATCTACTAACATAATTCGAAAGAAAACATTGAAATTAAACTGAATTTTTTTGAAAAACCAGTCGACTGCCCCTGTTTTTGTTTCAATTTTCCAATACCTCGTTTACAAATCAAACTTCAAAATGTGTTAATACAGTTTTGTTAGGAATCTCTCACTCAATCTATCTGGAAAGTTTCAGATTTCAATTTTTAGTATCGAGTTCGAATTTTCGAGTCAAACCTTAATTTCAAAACGTCAAACAAATTGTTCATCGCGAAATTTGAATCCGATTTGATGTTTCAGGATCAATTGAGGATTCAAATATTTCTAAGAGTCTTTTAAAACATATTTCATGTTGTAATCGTGAACTAAAACATTCTAAATATTTGAATCGATATTTGAGTTTCACAAGTTCATCGTGAACTTGTTTCTGTAATTTTTTTATTTTTCTTTTTCACTGATTAATCCAAACCAACCAATACTGGTTATTTTTGTTTCAGTTAAAGAATCAAAAATTGTTTAGTTGATTGATTTTTATGTTTGATTTCATTCTGGTCGAATTAAAGTGAAGAAGAAGAAGAAGAAGAAGAAGAAGAAGAAGAAGAAGAAGAAGAAGAAGAAGAAGAAGAAGAAGAACATAGGTAGATGGGTTATATATTTATATCTGGGTTATACAACAGAAAAATTGAAATGGCTTGATGGTTTGAGGATGTTTCGAGTTTACAAGGGGTCTCGGGTTCGATCCCTGCTGGTGGCAGGTAACTATTTTATTTTGGCCTTTGTAAGGTAGTTTTTCAATAACCAAATTTTTATTATTATTATTATTATTATTATTATTATTATTATTATTATTATTATTATTATTATTATTATTATTATTATTATTATTATTATAATTATTATTATTATTATTATTATTATTATTATTATTATTATTATTATTATTATTATTATTATTATTATTATTATTATTATTATTAGACTTATAATTATTATCATTGTTATTTATTACTTATTATGATTATTATAATTAGAGTAATTATAGTTAATATTAACAAGGTTATTACTAATATTATTATCACTAGCATGTATTATTATTTAGGATATTTGTTATTATTATCATTTTAGTTATTATTATGAAATATCATTAAGTATTAATAGTATTATTATTATTATCATTGATATAAGTGTGATTATTATGAATATGATTATTATTATTATTGTTATTGCAAAAATAACGCAAAATATTATTATTATCATTAATAATAGTATTAGTATCAAGTTATTATTATTATTATTATTATTATTGATATTATTATTATTATTATTATTATTATTATTATTATTATTATTATTATTATTATTATTATTATTATTATTATTCATATAAGTATCATTTAATGAACTACTACCAAAATTATTATCTTTAGTAATGAAATGGTTATTTTATAGTTATTATTAATATCAGTATTATTACCGTTATCATTAATACTAGAAGTACCATTATTATTAACATTATAAGTGTCATTAAAATTATCAATTTATACAAAATTTTCATAATTATTATTATTATCAAATCTAATAGTATTATTACCCTTATTTTAATATTTTCATAAAGTTAACTAACAAATGATATCCAAATAACAATATACTTAATACACATCATAAAACTATATTAATATCTTATTTATTAATATATATAAAATGAATATACTTAATAAGATACATAGTTTATTAATATAAAAAAATATATCACTAATAATAATGTATATATTTGTCTGATAACAAGTATATCATTAATAATAATATGTATATTTGTTCGATTACAAGTATATGTTTTGATATATAAATGAATGATATAGGTTCGTGAATCCGAGGCTAACCCAGCACTTGTTCAGTGCCGTCATATGCATAATTGCTAAGAAATACAGTATAGTGAGTTCATTTGATTCCCTTTTACTCTTTACATTTTTGGGACTGAGAATGCATGCGCTGTTTTTATAACTGCTTTATTAAATGCTTTTGAAATATATTTTGAATTGCGAATACATGAAATGCTTTTATAAATGTTTGACGAGATAAACACAAGCAAAACATTCCTCGAATGAATTATTATACAGACAGAAGTTATGTGGATTATTATTGAATTATGTAGACATGATAATTGCCACCAATTGATGTGAATATTTCCCCCTGATTATTATTGCTTGGTAACCTAAGAATTAGAATCGGGTATGGCCCTAATTCACGCGAATCCTAAAGGTAGCTACCGGGTTTAACATCCCCACCCAGAATGTTCACTAGACGGAAGAGCTAGTAGGTGTGGTGTTTAGTACTTCGAAGTTTATATATTATACAGATGAGATGTTCTGTTTTGGGGATATTATTGATGCGCATTATATGTTAAGGTTGGCTACCATGTTGATCAATGAAATCGAAATGAATGTTATGTATCGAGAGAATGATTTTTATACACAGGTTATGTGTATTAGTTTTGTGCACGAGATATGTGCACGATTATTTAAAAACCGCGAGACAACCTACGGGGGAGAAAAAGATACGAACCTACTCTGCTAAGCATTATGAAAAATCGCGAGACACTTTAAAGCATGTTTATTCTCAGGTATGAAAGAAATCTTCCGCTGTGCATTTGCTCATTTTAGAGATATTACTTGGAGTCATTCATGACATATTTCAAAAGACGTTGTATTCGAGTCGTTGAGTTCAACAAAATTATTATTAAGTCAATTATAGTTGAATGTATTATGAAATGGTATGCATGCCGTCAACTTTCATTGTAATGAAATTTTGTCTTTTAAAAACGAATGCAATGTTTATAAAATGTATCATATAGAGGTCAAATACCTCGCGATGTAACCAAATGTAACGTATTCGTCCAGATGGATTAGGACGGGTCGTTAAATCCCAATCAAAAAATTAAAGTAGGATGTAATGTTAGTGCGGATACCAAGAAACAAAATGTGCAGTTGCTTGTGCAGTACAAGGATGTTTTTGCTTGGTGTGAAAATGATATGACTGGTGTTCCGTGCCATATTGAGAAACACAGACTTAATGTGAATCCGGCTTTAAAACCTGTAGTGCAGAAGCGTAGAGGCATGGCCCCAGACTGCGCTAAGTGGCTATGCGAGGAAGTAACGAAATTGGTGCGAGCTGGAATTTTGCGCGAAGTGCAATACCAATCATGGATTGCGAATCCAGTTTTGGTGAAAAAGCCTGATGACTCATGGAGAATGTGTACTTACTTAAAAGATTTAAATAAATCATGGCCAAAGGATAACTATCTACTTCTAGAAATCAATTTGAAAGTGGAATCTTTGCATGCTTTTCCATATAAATGTTTTTTGGATGCGGCAAGGGGATATCATCAGATCTCAATGGCTAAAGAAGATGCAGATAAAACCTCTTTTCATACGGGCAAAGGCATATTCCCTTATATAATGATGCCTTTTGGATTAATCAATGCGGGTGCATCATATCAACGCTTAATTGAAACTGCGTTTGAAAAACAAATTGGGCTAAATCTTGAAGCTTATGTAGATGATTTAGTAATTAAAAGCACAACACAAGAGCGAATTGTTGATGATATGCGGGAAACATTTGACACATTGCGAAGGATTAACATGAAGCTTCATCCGCTAAAATGTAGTTTTGGCGAAACTGAAGGAAATTTTTTGGGATATCTTGTTACTGAACAAGGTATTCAAGCTAATCCAAAGAAAATTGCGGTTATTAAAAATATGACAGCACCAAAAACGGTCAAGGAAGTGCAAAGTTTGACGGAAAAATTAGCCGCATTAACTCGTTTCTTGTCTAAAGCCGCTGAAAGACAGTTACCGTTTTTCAAAACTTTAAAAGGCTGCTTGAAGCAAAAAAGTTTTATTTGGACAAATGAAGCTGAGACTGCATTTCAGGAAATGAAGAAGTTATTAAAAACTTTGCCTACGCTAACTGCGCCAATTGATGGCAAAATTCTTTAGCTTTACATATCGGTATCAAATGAAGCTTTTGGCTCAGTTCTAGTTGCAGAAAGGGATAAAATACAAAAACCTGTGTAATTTGTCAGTAAAGCTCTTACAGGGAGTGAAATAAACTATGCGCTGATTGAGAAATTTGTGTATGCGCTAATATTAACATTGCGAAGGTTAAGAAGATATTTTCAAGGGCATCCAGTGCACGTGCTAACTAATAAGCTGATCAAGAAAGTCTTAACAAAACCAGAGATATCTAGTAGACTTGCATTATGGGCAGTAGAGTTAGGTGCTTATCAAATTTCTTACCTTCCGCGCAGTGCTGTAAAGGGCTAGGTTTTGGCGGATTATCTCGCTTAAATGACTGGGGAGTTGAAGGTGATTAATGAGCCAACAGAGTTAAAACCAATGGTTGGAGAAACTTGGGATTTATTTACCGATGGAGCTTCATGTGTAGAAGGTGCTGGTGCGGGTTTAGTGTTAGCAAGCCCAATTGGTGAAGAGCATACATACGCGTTACGTTTTAATTTTGATGTAACAAATAATGAAGCGGAATATGAAGCATTGCTTACTGGTTTAAATATTGCGCAGATAATGGATATCACCAAGTTACGAGCATATACAGATTCGCAATTAGTGGCGAATCAGTTTAATGGCTCTTTTGAGGCACATGATTCCTC
Organism: Rutidosis leptorrhynchoides; assembly: GCF_046630445.1. Taxonomy (NCBI): domain Eukaryota; kingdom Viridiplantae; phylum Streptophyta; class Magnoliopsida; order Asterales; family Asteraceae; genus Rutidosis; species Rutidosis leptorrhynchoides. The sequence continues at coordinate 143,420,916 of NC_092342.1, forward strand.
AATGCAGAAATATTTGTAGTTGTTGAAAGAATTGGCAGTGCAGTTTGAGCATTTTGAACTTGCGCAAGTGCCAAGGAGTCAAAATAAGAAGGCGGATGCTTTGAGTAAGCTGGCTGTTTTAACGTTTTCGCACTTTTAAAAACAAGTTTGGGTTGAGGATTTGCCAAGCAAGTCAATAGATAACGACTTGATGGTCGCATCTGTTGTAGAAGAACAGCCAAATTGGATGGAACCAATCTTGCAATATATTCGCAATGATATTTTGCCAGATGATAAGCGCGAAGCTCGGTTAGTTAGAGAGCGAGCACCAATGTACATCATTCAAAATGATATTTTATATCGCAAATCATACTGCGGTCCAATGATGCGATGTGTTGGCCTAAATGAAGCAGAAATGATAGTTGATGAAGTGCATAACAGTTCTCGTGCAATGCATTCGGGCTATAAAACTATTGCGTCAAAAATTATGTGGATGGGTTACTTTTAGCCATCCCTATATCGTGATGTTGCAAAGATTGTTAAGCGTTGTAAAAGCTGCCAAAGGCATGCTCCGCAGAATCGGATGCCAATGCATGATATGATTCCTGTTAATTCGCCATAGCCATTTCACAAGTGGGCTATTGACATTGTAGGGCCATTTCCCGCAGGACCTGGTAATGTCAAATTCCTGATTGTGGCAATTGACTATTTTACAAAATGGGTTGAAGCTAAGGCGGTTCACACTATCACTGGTGTGCAAGTGCGAAATTTTGTGTGGGAGTATATTGTTTGCAGATTTGGTATTCCTCGTGAATTAGTTAGCGATAACGGTGCTCAAATAGCGAAAGATCCTTTTAAAACATGGTGCACTGATTTAAATATAATCCAAAAGTTTACATCAGTGGCACATCCACAGGCTGATGGCTTATGCGAAGTAACCAACCGTGATACTGTAAGCGGTATTAAAAAGAGGTTATGCGAAAAGCGTACTGGTTGGGAGGATGAATTACCGAATGTTTTATGGGCACATCGCACTACTTTCAAGAAGAGCACTGGGGAAACACCCTTTTAGTTTGGTGTATGGCTCTGAGGCAGTAATACCCGCTGAAATTCTTGTGCCAATGCATAGAGTCGCTAACTTTGAGGAAGAAGCAAACGATGATGCATTGGGCGAGAATTTGAATTTCGTTGAAGAGCGAAGGTTAATGGCTGCTACCAGAGAGGCAAATAATAAACAGCAAATTGCCAAGTATTATAACAAAAGAGTGCGCGCTTTATCTTTTGATGTAGGCGAGTGGGTACTGTGAAATAATGATGCAAGTAGAGCAGAAAAACTTGGCAAATTAGGACCTAACTGGGAGGGTCCTTATCAAATTGTGGCAATTAATGCAGCATGTTCATATAAGCTCACAGATGTGGAAGGACGACCTTTACCTAATGCGTGGCATGTCGCTTTATTAAAGCGATACTATGCGTAATTTTGTGACAATAACATGAAGGCCAAAATGTCTATGTATAAAGTGCGGAATTTGTTGCAAGGCCTATACTTGATATTCATTCTATGTGTTTTTATTTTTAATTTTTGCAAGTCTTGATCACACTTGTGAGAGTATAAAATGTGGACACTTGAAAGAATATGCAAAAAGATTGTTTGTGAAATGCCAAAAGTTCATGAAATGTTTTGTATTTTGTTTCATAGTGCTGAGGTGTTTCGCGACAATTACGTGGCAAAGTGATGAAATTGCCCACTTTCGCAGAAAATAACTATTGCAAAAGGAACTTAAAGTCCTAAGTATTTGATTTTGCCAATACGTAGATGCTTCGCAATGCTAATTGATTGCCTAAGGATCGCTTTGGCGGACTTAGAAGATTCATAACGTATAAACATACACGTATACAGATTGTTTCGCAAAAGTACATACTTATTATGTGCACGATAATAAGAGTTGGAAATTGCAAAGGACAAGTCCGTGTTATGAATATTTTTAATTAAAGCGCTATATAAATCAAGCTTGATGATGTCATCTGCAGTGGCATCCTCCTGCTCACTTATCGCTGTTATCTTAGGGAGGGGAATTTCGGGTATGCCTTCTTGAGCGACATAAAATGCTGATTGCGCCTCTTCTAACGAACAAAGGCGATCAACTATTGCAGTTGGTAGTGGTTCTGGCAATGGGAAGTTGATGGCAATCTGATCCATAAACTCTACCCTCTCGCATAGTTTTAACGCGGCAGTGAACGTTGAAAAATTCGCAGGAACAGGCTTGGAGTTGAGAATTTTCCTAGCCAATTCGGGGAGATGTTGGCAGAGCTTGGTGAACTCAAGCTCCACAGAAGCTTTAGAAGCTAGAGCGCTGTCCCGCTCTGCTGTTAGCTTCGCCACATCCTCTGACAGTGCTTTAATAGTGGCCTGAAAATTGTTTTCTTTCTCGACCGCATTAGAAACCTGTTGTTTTAAGTCATCAACGGTGGTTTTTGCTGCGGTGAGTTCGTAAGAGAGGTCAACGCAGCATTTTTCGCTGTCCGCAGCTTTGGTCTTTTCGGTGTGGTACTTTGCTTTTTCAGCCTCAAGAACATTAAAAAATTATTCTTGGCGGCAGATCATGTCATAAGCAGAATTGAAGGACATGTAAAAATTATGCACAAAACTGTTATGCGCATCAAGCGCAGAAAGCTTTGAACATTCGCGACGAAGCTCGCCTGGGATTGCCATCTTCATTTGTTGTTGCTGATCCAGTGCTGCAGCAGAAGAGGCATAAGTGTATCCCGATAAACCGTCAATCCTCACCCCATAAGAGTCCGGTGGATTGCGGAACAACTCTGTGATTTGGTCAAGAGTGTTTAGGCTCGCAAAAATGGGGTCACCAGTGGAACCGCCTGCAAAAACATGCAAATTATAAGATCCGCAGAAAAATACGAGCATTACAAATGTTGTATTTATGCGATAATGTTCAGGACTTACCCGTTTGCTGATCCCCTTCATAATCCGATATAATCGAATTATCGTAAAGAGTGGTGTCGAGTTGCTTTAATTTTTTACTTTGTGATTGTGGTGGCATCTGGTATGGTCGTTTGGTGGAGCATGGCTTCGTTAGAGGAGATTTGGAGGTCAAGTCGATGACCGGAATTGTTTGCTTCTCTTTTGACACCGTCGATTTAGCCTCCGGGCTTGTTAATAGCTTCGTGAGTTAGGTTTTTGGGTTAACCTTGGTATCAACTTCGTCGATTTTCATTTTCGATTGGAAAAGAGTTGCGAGTAAAGTACAAAGTTGTAAAGGTTGATTGAGAATTTGAATGATTGCGAAATATCTCAGAGAAGCGAGTATGAAGTTTGTGATTATGGATAACGATATATATGGGGGGAGTAAGAGTGACAACGGATAAAAAACGGTAAATTTGCTTGCTGTTGTAGTGACCCGAACTTTTCCATGTTTATATATTAAATGAAAACTATATTTACTTGATTAAATGTTTCCAACATGTTAAGAAATCAAACTTGTTAAGACTTGATTAATTAAAATGAGTTTATGTAGACAATTAACCACACCGTTTGCATGATGATTCACAAACGTCATAACTTGTGATGATTATATAATCATTTTATTTTTTATGATATAAGTTTTTATTATATATATATATATATATATATATATATATATATATATATATATATATATATAAAGAAATACAATTATATCAAAGATGTACAAGTAAAACACTATTTGCTACAGTAAAACACTATTTGCTACATTAAAACACTATTTGCTACAGTAAATTTTTACTTTTCTACAGTAAAAATATTATTTACTACAGTAAAATACTATTTGCTATAGTAAAATACTATTTGCTACAGTAAACTATTTGCTACGGTACACGCTATTTACTACAGTAAACACTATTTACTCGTATTCAATCCGTATTCGTACTCGTACAATACCCAGCCTCTAGATGTGTATACTATTGGTATATACACTCAATGATCAGCTCCTTAGCAGCCTTAATGAGTCATCAAACATGTGGGAACGATCATTTGGCAACTAGCATGAATGATTACACTAAAAATCAAACTAATGGAGCCTATATCTTGACTCCATATTCACGTTTTCTTTCACCACCACAAACACATTTTCATTCCAACTTTTCTGCATCAAACACATCTCTCTCAAATTCTCACTTGATATTCTAAGTGTTCTTCATCATCTTCATCAGAGTCTACATCAATCTAGCTTATAAATCCATACATAAACCAACTTACAAAACAACAACTCAAGAACACATCAAGAACACTTTCAAGTTTACTAGCTTACTTCCAATCTTGCAAATCCATTTCGAGTGATTATCCAATCTCAAGAAATCTTTGTTATTTACAGTAGGTTATCATTCTAAATCAAGGTAATACTCATATTCAAACTTTGATTCAATTTCTATAACTATAACAATCTTAATTCGAGTAGTAAACTCACTTGAACTTATTTTCGTGTCATGATTCTACTTCAAGAACTTTCAAGCCATCCAAGATCCTTTAAAGCTAGATCATTTCTTGTCACTTCCAGTAGGTTTACCTACTATAGTTGAGGTGGTAATGTTCATAACATCATTCGATTCATATATATATATATATATATATATATATATAACTATCTTATATGAAGATTTAAACTTGTAATCACTAGAACATAGTTTAGTTAATTCTAAACTTGTTCGCAAACAAAGTTAATCCTTCTAACATGACTTTTAAAATCAACTAAACACATGTTCTATATCTATATGATATGCTAACTTAATGATTTAAAACCTGGAAACACGATGAACACTTTAAAACCGGACATACGCCGTCGTAGTGAAACCGGGGGCTGTTTTGGGTTTGATAATTAAAAATTATGATAAACTTTGTTTTAAAAGTTGTTCTTCTGGAAAAATGATTTTTCTTATTAACATGAAACTATATCCAGAAATCATGGTTAAACTCAAAGTGGAAGTATGTTTTTCAAAATGGTCATCAAGACGTCGTTCTTTCGACTGAAATGACTACCTCTTACAATATTGACTTGTAACCTGTATTTTCAACTATAAACTTATACTTTTTCTGTTTAGTTTCATAAATTTCAGTTCATTATGAAACCATATCAACTTGAATCACTCAAAATGGATTTAAAATGAAGAAATTATGGGTAAAACAAAATTGGATATTTTTGCTTGTTGTAGCTACATGAAATTTGTAACAAATCTATACAAATCATAACTCAACTAACTTATTGTATTATACATGTATTCTAACATATATTATGTAATCTTGGGATACCATAGACACGTATACAATATTTTGACATATCATATCGACCCATCTATATATATATATATATATATATATATATATATATATATATATATATATATATATATATATATATATATATATATATATATATATATATATATATATATATATATATTTCGGAACAACCATAGACACTCTATATGCAGTAATGCTTGAGTTAGCTATACACGGTTGAGGTTGATTCCAAAATAATATATATACATTGAGTTGTGATCTAGCTTGAGACTTGTATACACTGGGTCGTGGATTGATTCGAGATAATTTATATTGATTTATTTCTGTACATCTAACTGTGAACAACTAGTTGTAGATTTCTAACGTTGGACTACTAACTTAACAAACTTAATTCATCAAAACGTAATGAAAAATATTGTGAATATATTTCGATCATACTTTGATATATATGTATATATTTGTTATAGGTTCGTGAATCGATCCGTGGCCAAGTCTGAATTTCCGACGAAGTAAAAATCTGTGAAAGTGAGTTATAGTCCCACTTTTAAAATCTAATATTTTTGGGATGAGAATACATTCAGTTTTATAAATATTTGACAAAATAGACACAAGTAATCAAAACTACATTATATGAGTGAATGATCGAAGCCGAATATGCCCCTTTTTGCTTGGTAGCCTAAGAATTAGGGAACTGGCCCCTAATTGACGCGAATCCTAAAGATAGATCTATTGGGCCTAACAAACTCCATCCCTGGTTGCGGATGCTTTAGTACGTCGAGTTTTTTTATCATGTGCGAAGGATGTCCCAGAATGATGGGGATATTCTTATATGAATCTTGTTAATGTCGGTTACTAGGTGTTCACCATATGAATGATTTTTATGCATGCATGTTGTTTACAAGAAATGGAAATATGAAATCTTGTGGTCTATTATTACGATTTGATAAATATATAGGTTAAACCTATAATTCACCAATATTTTTGTTGACGTTTTATGAAATGTCCCGTTCTTATTGATTAAAAACATTCCATATTAATTGATTTCGTTGCGAGGTTTTGACCTCTATATGAGACGTTTTTCAAAGACTGCATTCATTTTTAAAACAAACCATAACCTTTATTTCATAAATAAAGGTTTAAAAAGCTTTACGTAGATTATCAAATAATGATAATCTAAAATATCCTGTTTACACACGACCATTACATAATGGTTTACAATACAAATATGTTACATCGAAATCAGTTTCTTGAATGCAGTTTTTACACAATATCATACAAACATGGACTCCAAATCTTGTCCTTATTTTAGTATGCAAGAGCGGAAGCTCTTAGTATTCACCTGAGAATAAACATGCTTTAAACGTCAACAAAAATGTTGGTGAGTTATAGGTTTAACCTATATATATCAAATCGTAACAATAGACCACAAGATTTCATATTTCAATACACATCCCATACATAGAGATAAAAATCATTCATATGGTGAACACCTGGTAACCGACATTAACAAGATGCATATATATAAGAATATCCCCATCATTCCGGGACACCCTTCGGATATGATATAAATTTCGAAGTACTAAAGCATCCGGTACTTTGGATGGGGTTTGTTAGGCCCAACAGATCTATCTTTAGGATTCGCGTCAATTAGGGTGTCTGTTCCCTAATTCTTAGATTACCAGACTTAATAAAAAAAGGGCATATTTGATTTCGAAAATTCAACCATAGAATGTAGTTTCACGTACTTGTGTCTATTTTGTAAATCATTTATAAAACTTGCATGTATTCTTATCCCAAAAATATTAGATTTTAAAAGTGGGACTATAACTCACTTTCACAGATTTTTACTTCATCGGGAAGTAAGACTTGGCCACTGGTTGATTCACGAACCTATAACAATATATACATATATATCAAAGTATGTTCAAAATATATTTACAACACTTTTAATATATTTTGATGTTTTAAGTTTATTAAGTCAGCTGTCCTAGTTAGTAACCTACAACTAGTTGTCCACAGTTAGATGTACAGAAATAAATCGATAAATATTATCTTGAATCAATCCACGACCCAGTGTATACGTATCTCAGTATTGATCACAACTCAAACTATATATATTTTGGAATCAACCTCAACCCTGTATAGCTAACTCCAACATTCACATATAGAGTGTCTATGGTTGTTCCGAAATATATATAGATGTGTCGACATGATAGGTCGAAAAATTGTATACGTGTCTATGGTATCTCAAGATTACATAATATACAATACAAGTTGATTAAGTTATGGTTGGAATAGATTTGTTACCAATTTTCACGTAGCTAAAATGAGAAAAATTATCCAATCTTGTTTTACCCATAACTTCTTCATTTTAAATCCGTTTTGAGTGAATCAAATTGCTATGGTTTCATATTGAACTCTATTTTATGAATCTAAACAGAAAAAGTATAGGTTTATAGTTGGAAAAATAAGTTACAAGTCGTTTTTGTAAAGGTTTTCATTTTAGTCGAAAGAACGACGTCTAGATGACCATTTTAGAAAACATACTTCCACTTTGAGTTTAACCATAATTTTTGGATATAGTTTCAGGTTCATAATAAAAATAATTTTCCCAGAATAACAACTTTTAAATCAAAGTTTATCATAGTTTTTAATTAACTAACCCAAAACAGCCCGCGGTGTTACTACGACGGCGTAAATCCGGTTTTACGGTGTTTTTCATGTTTCCAGGTTTTAAATCATTAAGTTAGCATATCATATAGATATAGAACATGTGTTTAGTTGATTTTAAAATTCAAGTTAGAAGTATTAACTTTTATTTGCGAACAAGTTTAGAATTAACTAAACTATGTTCTAGTGATTACAAGTTTAAAACTTTGAATAAGATAGCTTTATATGTATGAATCGAATGATGTTATGAACATCATTACTACCTCAAGTTCCTTGGATAAACCTACTGGAAATGAGAAAAATAGATCTAGCTTCAAAGGATCCTTGGATGGCTTGAAAGTTCTTGAAGCAGAATCATGACACGAAAACAATTTCAAGTAAGATTTCCACTCGAAATAAGATTGTTATAGTTATAGAAATTGAATTAAAGTTTGAATATGATTATTACCTTGTATTAGAAAGATAACCTACTGTAAGTTACAAAGGTTTCTTGATCTTGGATGATTACTTGGAATGGATTTAGAAAACTTGGAAGTAAACTTGCAATCTTGGAAGTATTCTTGATTTTATGAAACTAGAACTTTTGGAATTTATGAAGAACACTTAGAACTTGAAGATAAAACTTGAGAGAGATCAATTAGATGAAGAAAATTGAAGAATGAAAGTGTTTTTAGTTGTTTTGGTCGTTGGTGTATGGATTAGATATAAAGGATATGTAATTTTGTTTTCATGTAAATAAGTCATGAATGATTACTCATATTTTTGTAATTTTATGAGATATTTCATGCTAGTTGCCAAATGATGGTTCCCACATGTGTTAGGTAACTCACATGGGCTGCTAAGAGCTGATCATATGAGTGTATATACTAATAGTACATACATCTAAAAGCTGTGTATTGTACGAGTACGAATACGGGTGCATACGAGTAGAATTGTTGATGAAACTGAACGAGGATGTAATTGTAATCATTTTTGTTAAGTAGAAGTATTTTGATAAGTGTCTTGAAGTCTTTCAAAAGTTTATGAATACATATTAAAACACTACATGTATATACATTTTAACTGAGTCGTTAAGTCATCGTTAGCCGTTACATGTAAGTGTTGTTTTGAAACCTTTAGGTTAACGATCTTGTTAAATGTTGTTAACCCAATGTTTATAATATCAAATGAGATTTTAAATTATTATATTATCATGATATTTTGATGTACAAATATCTCTTAATATGATATATATACATTAAATGTCGTTACAACGATAATTGTTACATATATGTCTCGTTTCAAAATCATTAAGTTAGTAGTCTTGTTTTTACATATGTAGTTCATTATTAATATACTTAATGATATGTTTACTTATCATAATATCATGTTAACTATATATATAACCTTATATATGTCATCATATAGTTTTTACAAGTTTTAATGTTCGTGAATCACCGGTCAACTTGGGTGGTCAATTGTCTATATGAAACCTATTTCAATTAATCAAGTCTTAACAAGTTTGATTGCTTAATATGTTGGAAACACTTAATCATGTAAATAACAATTTCATTTAATATATATATATAAACATGGAAAAGTTCGGGTCACTATAGTACCTACCCGTTAAATAAATTTCGTCCCGAAATTTTAAGCAGTTGGAGGTGTTGACGTATCTTCTGGAAATAAATGTGGGTATTTCTTCTTCATCTGATCTTCTCGTTCCCAGGTGAACTCGGGTCCTCTACGAGCATTCCATCGAACCTTAACAATTGGTATCTTATTTTGCTTAAGTCTTTTAACCTCACGATCCATTATTTAGACGGGTTCTTCGATAAATTGAAGTTTTTCGTTGATTTGGATTTCATCTAACGGAATAGTGAGATCTTCTTTAGCAAAACATTTTTTCAAATTCGAGACGTGAAAAGTGTTATGTACAGCCACGAGTTGTTGAGGTAACTCAAGTCGGTAAGCTACTGGTCCGACACGATCAATAATCTTGAATGGTCCAATATACCTTGTATTTAATTTCCCTCGTTTACCAAATCGAACAACGCCTTTCCAAGGTGCAACTTTAAGCATGACCATCTCTCCAATTTCAAATTCTATATCTTTTCTTTTAATGTCAGCGTAGCTCTTTTGTCGACTTTGGGCGGTTTTCAACCGTTGTTGAATTTGGATGATCTTCTCGGTAGTTTCTTGTATTATCTCCGGACCCGTAATCTGTCTATCCCCCACTTCACTCCAACAAATCGGAGACCTGCACTTTCTACCATAAAGTGCTTCAAACGGCGCCATCTCAATGCTTGAATGGTAGCTGTTGTTGTAGGAAAATTCTGCTAATGGTAGATGTCCATCCCAACTGTTTCCGAAATCAATAACACATGCTCGTAGCATGTCTTCAAGAGTTTGTATCATCCTTTTGCTCTGCCCATCAGTTTGTGGATGATAGGCAGTACTCATGTCTAGACGAGTTCCTAATGCTTGCTATAATGTCTGCCAGAATCTTGAAATAAATCTGTCATCCCTATCAGAAATAATAGAGATTGGTATTCCATGTATGGAGACGACTTCCTTCAAATACAGTCGTGCTAACTTCTCCATCTTGTCATCTTCTCTTATTGGCAGGAAGTGTGCTGATTTGGTGAGACGATCAACTATTACCCAAATAGTATCAAAACCACTTGCAGTCCTTGGCAATTTAGTGATGAAATCCATGGTAATGTTTTCCCATTTCCATTCCGGGATTTCGGGTTATTGAAGTAGACCTGATGGTTTCTGATGCTCAGCTTTGACCTTAGAACACGTTAAACATTCTTCTACGTATTTAGCAATATCGGCTTTCATACCCGGCCACCAAAAATTTTTCTTGAGATCCTTGTACATCTTCCCCGTTCCAGGATGTATTGAGTATCTGGTTTTATGATCTTCTCTAAGTACCATTTCTCTCATATCTCCAAATTTTGGTGCCAAAATCCTTTCAGCCCTATACCGGGTTCCGTCTTCCCGAATATTAAGATGCTTCTCCGATCCTTTAGGTATTTCATCCTTTAAATTTCCCTCTATTAAAACTCCTTGTTGCGCCTCCTTTATTTGAGTAGTAAGGTTATTATGAATCATTATATTCATAGATTTTACTCGAATGGGTTCTCTGTCCTTCCTGCTCAAGGCATCGGCTACCATATTTGCCTTCCCCGGGTGGTAACGAATCTCAAAGTCGTAATCATTCAACAATTCAATCCACCTACGCTGCCTCATATTCAGTTGTTTCTGATTAAATATGTGTTGAAGACTTTTATGGTCGGTATATATAATACTTTTGACCCCATATAAGTATTGCCTCCAAGTCTTTACTGCAAAAACAACCGCGCCTAATTCCAAATCATGCGTCGTATAATTTTGTTCGTGAATCTTCAATTGTCTAGACGCATAAGCAATCACCTTCGTTCGTTGCATTAATACACAACCGAGACCTTGCTTTGATGCATCACAATAAATCACAAAATCATCATTCCCTTCAGGCAATGACAATATAGGTGCCGTAGTTAGCTTTTTCTTCAATAACTGAAACGCTTTCTCTTGTTCATCATTCCATTCAAATTTCTTCCCTTTATGCGTTAATGCAGTCAAGGGTTTTGCTATTCTGGAAAACTCTTGGATGAACCTTCTGTAGTAACCAGCTAGTCCTAAAAACTGGCGTATGTGTTTCGGAGTTTTCGGGGTTTTCCACTTTTCAACAGTTTCTATCTTTGCCGGATCCACCTTAATACCTTCTTTGTTCACTATGTGACCGAGGAATTGAACTTCTTCCAATCAAAATGCACACTTTGAAAACTTAGCGTACAATTCTTCCTTCCTCAATACTTCTAACACCTTTCTCAAATGTTCACCGTGTTCTTGGTCATTCTTTGAGTAAATAAGTATGTCATCAATGAAAACAATGACAAACTTGTCAAGGTATGGTCCACACACTCGGTTCATAAGGTCCATGAACACAGCTGGTGCATTAGTTAAACCAAACGGCATGACCATAAACTCGTAATGACCGTAACGTGTTCTAAAAGCAGTCTTTGGAATATCATCTTCTTTCACCCGCATTTGATGATACCCGGAACATAAGTCAATCTTTGAATAAATAGACGAGCCTTGTAGTTGATCAAATAAGTCGTCGATTCTCGGTAGTGGGTAGCGGTTCTTGATGGTAAGTTTGTTCAACTCTCGGTAGTCGATACACAACCTGAATGTACCATCTTTCTTCTTGACAAACAAAACAGGAGCTCCCCACGGTGATGTGCTTGGTCGAATGAAACCACGCTCTAAAAGTTCTTGTAATTGGCTTTGCAGTTCTTTCATCTCGCTGGGTGCGAGTCTGTAAGGAGCACGAGCTATTGGTGCAGCTCCTGGTACAAGATCTATTTGAAATTAAACGGATCGATGTGGGGGTAATCCCGGTAATTCTTTCGGAAATACATCGGGGAATTCTTTTGCAATGGGAACATCATTGATGCTCTTTTCTTCAGTTTGTACTTTCTCGACGTGTGCTAGAACAGCATAGCAACCTTTTCTTATTAGTTTTTGTGCATTCAAATTACTAATAAGATGTAGCTTCGTGTTGCCCTTTTCTCCGTACACCATTAAGGGTTTTCCTTTTTCTAGTATAATGCGAATTGCATTTTTGTAACAAACGATCTCTGCTTTCACTTCTTTTAACCAGTCCATACTGATTATCACATCAAAACTCCCTAACTCTACTGGTATCAAATCAATCTTAAATGTTTCGCTAACCAGTTTAATTTCTCGATTCCGACATATATTATCTGCTGAAATTAATTTACCATTTGCTAATTCGAGTAAAAATTTACTATCCAAAGGCATCAATGGACAACTTAATTTAGCACAAAAATCTCTACTCATAGAGCTTCTATCCGCACTCGAATCAAATAAAACGTAAGTAGATTTATTGTCAATAAGAAACGTACCCGTAACAAGCTCCGGGTCTTCCTGTGCCTCTGCCGCATTAATATTGAAAACTCTTCCACGGCCTTGTCCATTCGTGTTCTCCTGGTTCAGGAAATTTCTAATAATGTGGCCCGGTTTTCCACATTTATAACAAACTACATTGGCATAACTTGCTCCGACACTACTTGCTCCGCCATTACTCGTTCTGACACCATTTGTTCCTTTCATTCTATTAACCCCTGGTCCGTAGACCTCACACTTCGCCGCGCTATGACCATTTCTTTTACACTTGTTGCAAAATTTGGTGCAGAACCCCGAGTGATACTTTTCACACCTTTGGCATAGCTGCTTCTGATTGTTGTTGTTGTTGTTGTTGTTGCGGTTATTATTGTTGTTGGGATGATTGTTATAGTTGATGTTGTTGTTGTTGTTGTTGTTGTTGGGCCGTTTGTTGTAGTTGCGATTGATGTTGTGATTGTTAGGATAATTGTTGCGATTATTGTTGTAATTGCTGTTGTTGTTGTATTGGTGATTCTTATCACTGTTTTCCTCCCACTTTCTTTTGACTTGCTTCACATTAGCTTCTTCAGTAGTCTGTTCTTTAATTCTTTCTTCAATCTGGTTCACTAGTTTGTGAGCCATTCTACATGCCTGTTGTATGGAGGCGGGCTCGTGTGAGTGTATATCTTCTTGGATTCTTTCCGGTAATCCTTTCACAAACGCGTCGATCTTCTCTTCCTCATCTTCGAACACTCCCAGACACAATAGGCACAATTCTGTGAATCGTCTTTCGTACGTGGTAATATCAAATCCTTGGGTTCGTAACCCTCTAAGTTCTGTCTTGAGCTTATTGACCTCGGTTCTGGGACGATACTTCTCGTTCATCAAGTGCTTGAATGCTGACCACGGTAGTGCGTACGCATCATCTTGTCCCGCTTGCTCTAGATAGGTATTCCACCATGTTAACGCAGAACCTGTGAAGGTATGCGTAGTGTACTTCACTTTGTCCTCTTCAGTACACTTATGGCAAACACCGATTCGACCTTCTCGGTCCACCGTTTCAATCCGATCGGTCCTTCGGTTCCATCAAATTCCAAAGGTTTGCAGGCAGTGAATTCTTTGTAGGTGCATCCTACACGATTTTCTGTACTCCTAGATCCAAGGTTATTGTTGGTATGTAGCGCAGCCTGTACTGCGGCTATGTTTGAAGCTAGAAAAGTACGGAATTCCTCTTCATTCATATTCACGGTGTGTCGAGTTGTCGGTGCCATTTCCTTCAAAATATTCAAATGGAACAAGTTAATCATACAGAATATTAAGAGTAGTTAATAGTATTTCGTAGCATAATATGAACTCATTTATAAAAGCTTTTTCTTCATATTAGCGTTTTATAAGTTTAAATTCGGGTAGTACCTACCCGTTAAGTTCATACTTAGTAGCTAATATACAATTCAACTACTACAATTCTATATGAAAAACTGATTATAATAATATTTCGCGTTCAAACTTTTATACAATATTTTACAAACTTACAATAGCGCTTATTTTACATAAAGCATGAAATATAGCACACAATAACTTTGATACAAGATAGTTGTGAAGATAATTCTAGCTAGTACACAAGTCGTTCAGCAAAGGCAATAAACACACGTAATTCATACGTCCAGAAACAAGTCATGCATTCTGGTTTTACTAGGACTACTTCCCATCCTTGGTCTTGTGGAACATAACAGTTATGGCCGTTGATAAGACAGTGTGTTGTAACGTCGTCAAAGGGACGAGGGTTACGTAATGACCAACAGTCTTGTAATAACCTAAAAACCTCATTTCTTACCCCAATTACCGACTTCGTCACTTGTGGGAACGTTTTGTTTAATAGCTGTAGCCCGATGTTCTTTTTCTCACTTTGGTGAGAAGCGAACATTACTAACCCGTAAGCATAGCATGCTTCTTTATGTTTCATGTTAACCGCTTTTTCTAAATCATGAAGTCCTATATTCGGATACATTGAGTCAAAATAATTTCTTAACCCGTTGCGTAAAATAGCATTTGGGTTCCCCGCAATATATGCGTCAAAGTAAACACATCGTAACTTATGGGTTTTCCAATGTGATATCCCCCATATTTCAAACGAAAGTCTCTTATAAACCAAGACATTCTTGGAATGTTCTTCGAATGTCTTACAAACTGATTTCGCCGTAAATAGTTGTGCTGAAGAACTTCACCGTCCGAGTTAAAAGAACTTCAGAGTCAGTTAAAATAATTACTGGATCGTGGATTCATACGACCAAGTACTTCACCATGGGGAGCTCCGATTCTATTTGTTAAAAAGAAAGATGGATCTTTTAGGATGTGTATAGATTATCGTGAATTAAATAAGTTAACTATCAAAAATCGGTATCCACTACCGAGAATTGACGACTTATTTGATCAACTCCAAGGATCATGTGTGTACTCGAAAATTGACCTAAGATCGGGCTATCATCAATTACGCGTCAAAGAAGAAGATATACCGAAAACTGCTTTTCGGACACGTTACGGTCATTACGAATTTTTGGTCATGCCGTTTGGATTGACGAATGCGCCAGCTGTATTCATGGACCTCATGAATCGAGTTTGTAGTCCATATTTAGATAAGTTTGTTATTGTTTTCATTGATGACATTCTTATCTATTCCAAGAGTGAGCAAGAGCATGAGCAGCATTTAAGGTTAATATTAGAGTTGTTGAGAAAAGAACAGCTATACGCTAAATTTTCTAAGTGTGCTTTCTGGTTGAAAGAAGTGCAATTTCTTGGTCACATTGTTAGTAGCAAAGGAATTCAGGTTGATCCAGCTAAAATTGAGGCCATTGAAAAATGGGAGACTCCTAAAACACCAATGCAGATACGCCAATTTTTGGGTTTAGCCGGTTATTATAGAAGGTTTATTCAAGATTTTTCCCGAATAGCTAAGCCGTTGACAGCATTAACGCAAAAAGGGAAGAAATACGAATGGACCTCGGAGCAGGAGAACGCATTTCAATTACTGAAGAAGAAGTTAACTACGGCGCCTATTTTATCGTTACCTGAAGGGAACGATGATTTTGAAATATATTGTGACGCTTCGCGACAAGGTTTTGGTTGTGTTCTTATGCAACGAAAGAAAGTTATTGCATACGCATCCCGACAATTGAAGATTCACAAGCGGAATTATACGACGCATGATCTAGAACTGGGAGCAGTCGTGTTTGCGTTGAAGATATGGAGACACTACTTATATGGGGTTAGATGCACTGTGTTTACTGATCATAAAAGTCTTCAACATATTTTCGATCAGAAACAGCTGAACATGAGGCAACGTAGGTGGGTCGAGCTGATAAACGACTACGATTGTGAGATTCGCTATCATCCCGGGAAAGCGAATGTAGTGGCCGATGCTTTAAGTAGAAAGGAACGAGAACCAATTCGAGTACGAGTAATGAACATAAAAATTCTCATGAATCTCAACTCACAAATCAAAGAGGCTCAACGAGAAGCTCTTACTAAAGAAAACATAGGAAATGAAATAATGAAGAAGTATGGGAAACAACTCATTATGCGGGAAGATGGAATTCGATATTTTGCAAACCGTATTTGGGTACCAAAGTTGGGTGGATTAAGGAAGTTAATATTGAATGAGGCACATAAGACAAGATACTCAATACATCCTGGAGTTGGAAAGATGTATCAAGATCTTAAGACGCATTATTGGTGGCCTAATTTGAAGACAGACGTTGCAACATATGTTGGGGAATGTTTAACTTGTTCCAAAGTCAAAGCGGAACACCAGAAGCCGTCAGGATTACTTCAACAACCAGAAATCCCAGAATGGAAATGGGATGGTATTACCATGGATTTCATCACAAAATTACCTAAGACTGCCTGGGGTTATCACACCATTTGGGTAATAGTTGATCGTCTCACCAAATCTGCACATTTCTTGCCTATAAAGGAAACGGATAGAATGGAGAAACTATTACGATTATACATAAAGGAAATTGTTTCAAGGCATGGAATACCTATTTCCATTATATCCGATCGTGATAGTAGATTTACATCAAAGTTCTGGCAATCACTACAGGAGGCCCTAGGAACTCGTTTGGATATGAGTACCGCATATCATCCGCAAACTGACGGGCAGAGTGAAAGAACAATTCAGACTCTTGAAGACATGCTTAGGGCATGTGTGATCGATTTTGGAAACGGATGGGATAAATATCTACCATTAGCAGAATTCTCGTATAATAATAGTTATCATGCGAGCATTAAAGCTGCACCATTCGAAGCACTGTATGGAAGGAAGTGTAGATCCCCTATCTGTTGGAACGAAGTAGGAGATCGACAATTAACTGGTCCCGAGATCATACACGAAACGACCGAGAAGATAGTACAAATTAAGGAGAAATTGAAAACAGCCCGTAGTCGCCAAAAGAGCTACGCTGATGTCCGAAGGAAACCATTAGAGTTTCAGATCGGTGACATGGTTATGTTAAAGGTGTCACCTTGGAAAGGTGTAATACGTTTTGGAAAAAGGGGTAAACTAAACCCAAGGTATGTAGGCCCGTTCAAAATTATCGAACGCATCAGACCGGTAGCTTATCGACTCGAGTTACCGCAACAACTCGCCGGAGTACATAATACATTTCACGTCTCGAACCTTAAAAAGTGTCTTGCAAAGGAAGACCTCACCATTCCTCTTGAAGAAATTCAAGTTGACGAGAAACTACAATTCATAGAAGAACCAATCGAGATCATGGACCGTGAAGTTAAACGGCTCAAGCAGAGCAACATACCGATCGTTAAAGTTCGTTGGAATGCACGAAGAGGTCCCGAGTTTACTTGGGAGCGAGAGGATCAAATGAAACAAAAATTCCCGCATTTGTTTCCCGATGACGCAAAATAGGTACGATTTTAAAATTTCGGGACGAAATTTATTTAACGGGTAGGTACTGTAATGACCCGCACTTTTTCGATCGTTCTATACTTATAAGATTAATATTTACATAAATTAAACCTTACCAACATGATAAGCAATCCAAATTGTTGAGATTTATGTTTTCGAAAAGAGTTTTACACAACGTTTGACCGTCTAGTTTGACCGATGATATCACGAACTATATAACATATGATAATTATACGTTTTTGTATATATATGTATATATACATATTTAACATGATCTAAGGATATTTTAATATCTCATTTTGTATTAATAACAATAAGTTATAAGTATATTTTGAAACTACTAACTTAAGTTTTCAAAACGATAACCTTAAGTAACGTTTTTTTTTTATATAAATACTTATAACCTATAATGTTTATACATATATCGTATATGTAATGTATTTAATCACTTTTTAAGGACTTAAATACATAAAACAATATAAGTATATTCACAAAAGATAACTATATTTGAATCCTCGTTCCGTTTTCACAAGATTTCTATACGTATATTTAGAGTATATGTACTCGTATCATACCTAGCTTCTATACGTATTTACTATTGGTATATACACATCAAATCACCACCAACCAGCCCTTGTTTATGCCTTATGTATAAGGTAATTACTTTTGTATGATTGCTTGACTAATTACATAAAAATACAACATGAAAACTTGTCTTTGTCTCCTTTGATTCACGTTTTTAAGACCATGGGGGGGATCATCATTTGATTCAAATTCTATCTTCATTTCTTAGTTAAACACCCACACACTTATAAGCCTTAAACCCTTAATCAATTCAGCAAAGTTACCATGAATATCTAGCTTCAAAAACATCACTTAATCACCATAAGAAAACCCTTACAAAAACACTTCAAGAATCCTTCCAAGAACACAAGTTTACTTCCAATCTTTCATCCAACTCCATCACTCTTTTGGTTCTAGGTTTTTACTCCTCTTTTACAGCAATCTTGTCCAAGTAACTTGAGGTAGTAACTTTGTTCATAACCTTATTCGATTCATATATATATATAGTTATCTTATTTTATGGTATACAATTTTAACAACAAAAACATAGTTTGAATGATTTCAAACTTGTTTGCAAACTAAATAGATCCTTCTAACTTAACTTTTAAAATACTTCAAGACCTGTAATATATCATAAATATATGCTAATTTAACAAGGTATAACTTGATTTTTCAAAGATCACCTTAAAAACTGAATTTACGTCGTCGGAGTACAACCGGGGGCTGTTTTGGGTTGGATAATTAAAAACCATCTTGAACTTTGAATTGGAGGCTTATTTTCTGGAAAATTGATATTTACTATGAATATGTTAACAAATAAAAATTTCATGATTTAATTCAAAGTATGAGTATTTTTAGAAAAATGACCATTAAATGTTGTTTTTATGACAAAAATGATTACTTTCATAAGATTCACCTAGAGTTTGGATTATAACCTGTGATTCCGAATGTAAACCAAGGTATTTACAGTTCATATTCTTAAAATTTGACTCGATCCAAGGAAGTGGCAAGTTGAATCAACAAAAACGGAGTTGTAACGAAGAAACTACTACTAAAATAAGATCGGGTATCCAAAGCTTGTTTAACAACGAAAATAATTGGAGAAAAATTAAATAAATCATATCTTTCCTAATTAATATGATATTTCATATATATTTACTCATGATTTAATTTTATATATTTCAGGACCACCCGTAAACAACACGAGAAGATTAATCATAAGACCTCATGTACGTACGCAACACGTCATTTGACAACACGGTACTTTATGTACGCAACACGTCATTTGACAACACGGTACCGTGGGTCAAGATTAATTCCGATCAACATGAATACGATGGGGTCTTTATTTTTTTTAGCAACTAATTGTGGACTACTAACATCGGACTGCTAACTACGGACTAAGAAATTATTAAAAGTATTAAAAGTATATATATGAAACGTTTATTTCTTAAAAAGAAAATATGTTGATATATCATATATATGGTTAGGTTCGTGATATCTATCAGAGACCAAGTCGAGTTAAATACCTTCAAGGAAAAGGTGAGTATATAGTCCCACTTTTAAACTCTAAATATTTCGGGATGAGAATACATGCATTTTATGATTTACGTTATAGACACAAGTACTTAAAAATATATTCTACGTTGAGTTGTACCACTGGCATGTAACGACCCCGATAAATCGTCAAGTGACGGCGTCGACTACGTGGGTCCCATCACCTGGTCATAAGTCTTTATGACAATGTTTGACCAAAATATGTCACCCTCATTTCAAAATAAAGATTGTTTTCAAAGTTTACAAGAATTGTTCAACCAAAAGTTAAGTTACAAGGTTATAAGTACATTTGAAATCTAGGCGACACGGTTTAAAGTTAAGTCAAAAGACGCTCCAAGTAATGCATGTATACTCGACATCCAATGCAAGTATCAAAAAGTGAGCGGAAGCATGTATCACATATCGTGCAAGACCTGAGAAAAATATAGAAATCTGTCAACGAAAACGTTGGTGAAATCATAGGTTTAGTAAGTATTAAACGTTGTTTTTGAACCACAAGATTTTGTATTTCCATAACGTAGATTATCCAAATCATTTGCATTCCAAAAGTGTTGTTATACGCGAGCACTCAATTATCAAAACTTAACCAACGTTACCCCATCACACAGTGCTAGAACCCACACTAAAACACAAAAATATATTTCATCCGCATAACGGTAGCGAACAGTCCGAATGAGGGTTTGTTAAACCCGTATGGCCACACAATATAAGTTCTCGCTTACACCCTGCAAGTGTAACTAATGATAATCGAATTGAGGCATTTTTGTTCTAACTCGCACGTGGAATGTTTGTTTTCACACTTGTGTTCAAAACATAAAAGTAAGTAGTACAAGATGTAACAAAGTATATGTTTTCTCAGCCCACGATTTAAAAGTATAAAAGTTGTTGAAAAGGTGGGACTATGATCTCACCTTGAGCGCAAGAGTTAATAAAGTACTTCAACGAGTAAACGCGTGCAAAGACAAAGCTAGTCTTGACCTAAACATATAGGTTATATCAATAACGGTAAACACAAAACGGTCAAAGATGTCCAATTAGTCCTATGGCTCGTTACGACTCGATTAATATAGCATGTGAATCAATTTGTCAAGTTTCATGCCCGATACAAGTAGTTAAGTATGTTAGAACGATTGTATAATCGTTTGGTTAAGTTTGACTAAAAGTCAAACTTGGTCAAAGTCAAAGTCAACGGGGTCGGGTCGGGTATCCGACAATTTTCCCAAGACGAGAAGTCATATAAGAGCCTAATAGTCAAGTTTCATGTTAAACGGAGTTTTAGTTAAGCGGAAACATTTTTGTGACATTTAAAAACAAAAGAGAGTGGCCTGGGGCTTTTGCGCGGCGCGCACTGGGTTGCGCGGCGCGCACCCAAGTGCAATTTCTGGTCAGAACTCAACCAAGAAGGCAAACATCTGGGATCTCTGATTCTGCGCGGCGCGCGGGTAAATGTGCGGCGCGCAATACCTGGGAATCATGCAGTTTGCAGAAAAATGGTCCAAGTCACGAACCAAAACCAATTCTAACACAACTCTTGACCCGCAAACACTTATAACGCCTATCATACATCGTTGGAAAGGTATTTTGACGAGGAATGCAACTAAACACATATCATCAATCAAACTTCCACTTATAACAACCAAAAACCGCAATTAATGTTCAAAATCAAAGTTTCAAGTTTAAAAACGCATTTCATGATTCGGGCAACCAATTTACATGTATGATATGCCGTTTCGAAGGTAATCAAACACACATTGCAACCAAATACTTAAAAACAATATATCATAGCATTTGATGCATCAAAAGTTCATGTAAAGCTTATCAAACCCTAATCCAAGTTCACAAAATCACTAATCATGTTCTTGGAGTTTCCTTAATCAACCTATACATCAAAATGAAGCTAATGATACTAGTAACACTTTTAAAACATGCACTTTAACAATCTAACAACATTTGATCATCCAAAATCAAGGATTTAGCAAGTAATTTTTATATTCAAGCTAGTAACACCAAAAACAACAAATCGAGCATACAAATTACATACACGACATCACAATGAGCCATAGACACTAATTGACACACTTTTAAGTCAAGAACATGAATTTAAAGAAATCTAGTGATTTTAGAAAGTTACCCAAATTTGATGAAATCGGTATGGAATCGAAGAGGAAGATGCAAGGATTCCAAATATGTAATTTGTTTGGATTGAAGCTTGATCGATTTGAAATGGATGATGATTTCCTTTTTGAAGGATTGAGAGAAAATGGAGAAGTATGAAAAGAAATTGGAAAAGAAATGAAAAAGAAAGATGGGGAGGAGGTTGACTAGTCAAAGTGCTAGTCACCTCTTTGTCTTTTTGGCAAAACTAGTCCCTCTAGTTTGTAGTCGGGTGCGAGAATTAACCGAACGAATATTTTGAATTACACGGGAGTACGGGAGACGTTATAATCCAATAACGAAAATATTTTAAGAATGTAGCTAATGGAGGATACGAATCGAGATACTGAGGATATTAAATAATAAAATAAAAAAAAAATAAAAATAAAAAAAAAAGACGGCGTTAAAAATAATTTAACGGAAAAATGCGGGATGTTACATTATCCACACCTCAAAAGAAATTTCGTCCCGAAATTTAGTTGGAAGTAATAGTCGATGTCTCTTGCTCGAGACCTTTCGTTGTCAATGCTATAAGTAAGTGAGGATACGTCCTTGGACATTTTCACGATTTCGGATAGTCGGGATTTTACGTTGTATTAAGGTTTGGTTTTTACGATCCCCGGTTTCAACTGGTTTTCCTATGAAGAGTAGTTTGTCATCGATAGTTGATGTACCTAGCAGGATTGCACGTTCCTGTTCCGCAGGACACGTTTTTAAGTTTGTTACACGAAATGTAGGGTAAACGGAAACTTAATTGAGTCGAAAGTTCTAAACGGTAGGAAGCGGTTCCAATACGCCCCAAGGTTTCAAAAGGTTCAATATTGCAGATATAGCCCTTCTCGATTTTCTAAAATGGATTTTACCTTTCCAAGGTGCAGTTCCTCAATATTACGCGATTACACACTGGGATTTGTGAGGTTTTCATCTAAGTTTGGTATAACTCTACTGGCGACAATGGGTTGTCTCAAGCCCTTCTCGGACTTGAACGATCTCAATTGTTGTTTCTTGATGGAGTTCAGATTTCGGTGGTTGATGCTTTGGTTAAATGAACAGGGGTATGACATTAGCGGTCATATAGGGTTTCGGAAAGTGCGTGTGAACACACGAGTGGTATCTACTGTTGTAAGAGTGATCTACTAAAGGTGACAATACGAGTTTGTGACATGTCTTTCCAAGACGTAAATCGTTCGTTTGCTCGGTTCGTCGGTTTGTGGGTGGTACGCGGTACTCATGTCTAAGCGGGTCTCCAAGGTTTCTTGCAAAACTAGAAGTGAAACGAGTATTTCGATACGTGATAAATGACGAAGATACACCGTGTTGGTGTAGAATCTCTTAAGATATGTTTGAATAAGTCAGTTAGGGTTCGAAAAATGTTCGTTAGGACTATTCACCCTCGTGGCGAATACTAATGTAATATGAGGAATTTCTCTATCCATGGAGAAATGTTACAAGGAGTTTCTTTAAACGGAAATGCGAGCGATAAAGATAGGAGTGAAATGAGGACTTAGAATAGGATGAGCTTGCATCTCGAGGTTGCCATAACGCGCCTCTAGTTGTCAAAAATTGAAGTCTGGAAGAGAAACAAGATAGTACACGTAATTGTATAGTTCGGGGTTGAATAATAGTTGGCCGATTATCAGAAACACAAGGACGTTAAGCCAAAGAAGAGTGAAGTATCGTTGGATTGTGTGTTATCTTAAATTCCAGTAATATTAGACGGTGACGGTGAAATAATAGAGGTAGGTAGTGTGGTACGGGATGACGAGAAAATTGATCGGATCCACAATTTAGGATTCGAATTCTTCGTGCAAAATAACGAATTTTAGTTATGTTGATTTTTGAGACGAGAGAGTATGCCTTTCGGCGTTCAAGTAGAAATATTTCCATGTTTGAGTTCCATCTGTTGCTATACGATTTTAACTAGAATTGTTGGTGTGAAGAATCACGCTCAAGGTTCGAACACGGAGAGGTTTAAAGTTTTCCTTAGTGAGTTAACGAGTTTAAAAGTCGTGTAACACGAGAAAAGTCAGAAATGAATCTTCGGTAAAAAAAATAGACGAGATCTAAGATTTTACGAATACAAGTCTGAGTTGGGAGAGTTTCCTGATTACATGTGGCTTGATTTCGAGATTGATTGTAATGCCTTGACCATTAACATCATGGTCTAGAAAATTGGACTTCGTTCAACAGAAATTCTCACTCGGAGAATTTGGTATAAAGTTGCTCTTTTCTCAAAAGTTCGAGCGTAAGATGGTGATGTTGTTCGTTTTCCTTCTTTACTTAAATAAGTTAAGATGTCATCTATAAATACGATAACAGATTTGTCTAGATAAGTTGCATACGTGATTTAGGAGGTTCATGAATACGGACGGAGTCCTAAATAAATCAAACGGTACTAAGAGAGATTTACAACTAACGTTGCGAGTTCGGAAAAGGCTTAGGAGACATCGTCTCCCTTAACCCCCAATTGGTGATAACTGGAACGGAGGTCGATTTGGAATACACACGAGTTTCACGCAAATAATCATGAGGTCATGGATACGAGGAAGAGAGTATTGGTTTCCAACCGAAAGTTACTTAGTTCACAAAAATCCATACATAAATGTAGGGCAACAATTTCTCCTTAATGAATAGGTTTTGAGTTCCTTAGTTCTATAGGTGTCGAGTCCAATTTCTTAACGCATATCCTCCGATAAAATTTATAGGCACACAATATATTCCGTCGGTCACTTAAATCGTCTAAGTAGTATCTGGGGGAAAGAGGTGGAATATAAAGAGCACGAGTCAAAGACTTGGTTAATAAACGTCTAGCGGTAAACGAATCGAATAAGTATGAAATATACGGTTTGTTGTGAAGAAACTTACCCGTGACTAGTCCATCGTCGTCTCGGGCATCCTAGGTGTCGATGTTGAAAGTTCAACGGCGTGCGTTGGGGTTGATTTTCTTATTTGGGCATTCATTCCTAAAATGACCCGATTGGCCACATTTGTAGCAAATACTCGGCTTTGGTGCGTCGGGCCCCTTTTGAGTGACGGGGGCGGTACTTCCACAATACTTGGCAATATGACCACTACCTTGGCACCGATGGCAAATTAGCTTGCCACATTCACCAAAATGATGCTTGTGACATTCGTTGCAAAAAGGTCGTGTCCCGGCATAACTTTTCTTGCCGACGGGGGTGAGAGGTTCCTTGGAAAAGTTGTTGTTGTAGTTACTCGATTGGGGGGCTTCCCATTTTCTTTTGTTGTCACCTGACTCATCCTCGGCTTTAGGTGCCGGCACTTCAATCTCGTCTACCATTTCGATCAATTGACGGGCCATATTCAGGGCCTCTTGGTGATTACTGGGTTTGGATGACATTACTCCTTGTTTGATGCTCTTGGGAAGACCATCCATGTAAAGTTCAACCCTTAGAGGTTCGGGGGTCACGAGGTTTGGGCACATCAAGGATAGCTCAGAAAATCGTTGATTATATGCTTTTAGGTCATTCCCGATCGCTTTTAAAGTTCTTAGTTCGTGTTCGAGCTTACGGGTCTCTTCGCGCGGGAAGTATTCGGTGATCATCTTTTTCTTTAAGTCGGCCCATGAGAGAGTGTGAGCTTCATCGATACCCACCGACAGCACATACGTATTCCACCATGTGAGGACGATACCGGCGAAAGTGTGGGTGGAATATTTGACTTTGTCTTGGTCCCGACAACCGCTTATGCTAAAAACGGCTTCTGTTTGCTCAAACCATCGGGTGAGCACAACCGGTCCTCCGGTCCCATCGAAGGTGTGAGGTTTGCACCCCATGAAAGTTTTGTAGGAGCAACCCTCATTTGAATTACCGGCTCCATGGTTGTTGTGGTTATGGTTGTTATTGATGTCGGAGGAGATACTAGCCATAGCCGCACCTATGGCGGTGGCTATCATGCGTTGAAAAGCTTGTTCGGAAGTTTCATTACGTGGCCCGCGACGGGGAGGCATTGTTCCTTCAAGACACAAGAATATCGTTGATTAGTATTCTCAATAATACTAATCATGATAGGGAATGATGATGTAGAGAAAATTTTCCTTGACTCGCCTTAAATTCTTTATGTCATAATGTCGGAATGTCCATATGAATCACCGTAATATAATCCCGGAAATTATATTACCCTGATTCTCATGTGCATTTAACATTACCTCATAAAGTCAAGGTGGCGTGTCAACAAAATTTATCAACGTAAGATCAAGATCGAATACGAGTTAGATATGATTGAAGAGTTCGAGTATAAATGCACAAATAGTCAAGTAATTCCTACTTCAGTCTATATGCCGGTTGTAGTCTAGATTCACCTATGTACCCTATGACTCGGGGTGGACACAAATGAACTCTAAATCCCTACAACCAAGGCTCTGATACCACTTGTAACGACCCCGACAAATCGTCAAGTGACGGCGTCGACTACGTGGGTCCCATCACCTGGTCATAAGTCTTTATGACAATGTTTGACCAAAATATGTCACCCTCATTTCAAAATAAAGATTGTTTTCAAAGTTTACAAGAATTGTTCAACCAAAAGTTAAGTTACAAGGTTATAAGTACATTTGAAATCTAGGCGACACGGTTTAAAGTAAAGTCAAAAGACGCTCCAAGTAATGCATGTATACTCGACATCCAATGCAAGTATCAAAAAGTGAGCGGAAGCATGTATCACATATCGTGCAAGACCTGAGAAAAATATAGAAATCTGTCAACGAAAACGTTGGTGAAATCATAGGTTTAGTAAGTATTAAACGTTGTTTTTGAACCACAAGATTTTGTATTTCCATAACGTAGATTATCCAAATCATTTGCATTCCAAAAGTGTTGTTATACGCGAGCACTCAATTATCAAAACTTAACCAACGTTACCCCATCACACAGTGCTAGAACCCACACTAAAACACAAAAATATATTTCATCCGCATAACGGTAGCGAACCGTCCGAATGAGGGTTTGTTAAACCCGTATGGCCACACAATATAAGTTCTCGCTTACACCCTGCAAGTGTAACTAATGATAATCGAATTGAGGCATTTTTGTTCTAACTCGCACGTGGAATGTTTGTTTTCACACTTGTGTTCAAAACATAAAAGTAAGTAGTACAAGATGTAACAAAGTATATGTTTTCTCAGCCCACGATTTAAAAGTATAAAAGTTGTTGAAAAGGTGGGACTATGATCTCACCTTGAGCGCAAGAGTTAATAAAGTACTTCAACGAGTAAACGCGTGCAAAGACAAAGCTAGTCTTGACCTAAACATATAGGTTATATCAATAACGGTAAACACAAAACGGTCAAAGATGTTCAATTAGTCCTATGGCTCATTACGACTCGATTAATATAGCATGTGAATCAATTTGTCAAGTTTCATGCACGATACAAGTAGTTAAGTATGTTAGAACGATTGTATAATCGTTTGGTTAAGTTTGACTAAAAGTCAAACTTGGTCAAAGTCAAAGTCAACGGGGTCGGGTCGGGTATCCGACAATTTTCCCAAGACGAGAAGTCATATAAGAGCCTAATAGTCAAGTTTCATGTTAAACGGAGTTTTAGTTAAGCGGAAACATTTTTGTGACATTTAAAAACAAAAGAGAGTGGCCTGGGGCTTTTGCGCGGCGCGCACCCAAGTGCAATTTCTGGTCAGAACTCAACCAAGAAGGCAAACATCTGGGATCTCTGATTCTGCGTGGCGCGCGGGTAAATGCGCGGCGCGCAATACCTGGGAATCATGCAGTTTGCAGAAAAATGGTCCAAGTCACGAACCAAAACCAATTCTAACACAACTCTTGACCCGCAAACACTTATAACGCCTATCATACATCGTTGGAAAGGTATTTTGATGAGGAATGCAACTAAACACATATCATCAATCAAATTTCCACTTATAACAACCAAAAACCGCAATTAATGTTCAAAATCAAAGTTTCAAGTTTAAAAACGCATTTCATGATTCGGGCAACCAATTTACATGTATGTTATGCCGTTTCGAAGGTAATCAAACACACATTGCAACCAAATACTTAACAACAATATATCATAGCATTTGATGCATCAAAAGTTCATGTAAAGCTTATCAAACCCTAATCCAAGTTCACAAAATCACTAATCATGTTCTTGGAGTTTCCTTAATCAACCTATACATCAAAATGAAGCTAATGATACTAGTAACACTTTTAAAACATGCACTTTAACAATCTAACAACATTTGATCATCCAAAATCAAGGATTTAGCAAGTAATTTTTATATTCAAGCTAGTTACACCAAAAACAACAAATCGAGCATACAAATTACATACACGACATCACAATGAGCCATAGACACTAATTGACACACTTTTAAGTCAAGAACATGAATTTAAAGAAATCTAGTGATTTTAGAAAGTTACCCAAATTTGATGAAATCGGTATGGAATCGAAGAGGAAGATGCAAGGATTCCAAATATGTAATTTGTTTGGATTGAAGCTTGATCGATTTGAAATAGATGATGATTTCCTTTTTGAAGGATTGAGAGAAAATGGAGAAGTATGAAAAGAAATTGGAAAAGAAATGAAAAAGAAAGATGGGGAGGAGGTTGACTAGTCAAAGTGCTAGTCACCTCTTTGTCTTTTTGGCAAAACTAGTCCCTCTAGTTTGTAGTCGGGTGCGGGAATTAACCGAACGAATATTTTGAATTACACGGGAGTACGGGAGACGTTATAATCCAATAACGAAAATATTTTAAGAATGTAGCTAATGGAGGATACGAATCAAGATACTGAGGATATTAAATAATAAAATAAAATAAAAAAAAAATAAAAAAAAAGACGGCGTTAAAAATAATTTAACGGAAAAATGCG
Source organism: Rutidosis leptorrhynchoides (assembly GCF_046630445.1). Classification (NCBI taxonomy): domain Eukaryota; kingdom Viridiplantae; phylum Streptophyta; class Magnoliopsida; order Asterales; family Asteraceae; genus Rutidosis; species Rutidosis leptorrhynchoides. The sequence goes on from NC_092342.1 coordinate 143,449,839, forward strand.
GGATGTTACATGGCATATCTCCCTGTAACTTGGTAACTACTATTTACATGCGGTATTGTAAACGCGAATCCTGTTGATAGATCTATCGGGCCTGACAACCCCAACCGGACTGGACGACCAGTATTCAACGGTTGCACAGTACTTCGTTTCGGTGACTACACTTGGTACAGTGTAGTAAGATTTCATAATAAAGGGAATATGCGACGTGATTAAATGTTAAGTATGGTTACCAAGTGCTCAACCACTTAGAATATTTTTATTGAAACGTTTATATATGAAATCTTGTGGTCTATATTTATAACGCTGCCGGCATTAAACCTATATCTCACCAACTTTATGTTGACGTTTTAAGCATGTTTATTCTCAGGTGATAACTAAAAGCTTCCGCTGCAACATGTTGAATTTAAGCAAGATCTTGAGTATGCATATTTGTGTCAAAAATAAAACTGCATATCGGAGGATTTGTAATGTAAAATATGTTGGAGGTCGTATTGTTATTATCACATGTAAAGTTTGTAAGTCTAAGATTATCGCTAAACGATAATCATTATTAAGTTGTTTAAACCTTGTATTTGTAATAAAAGCTATGGTTTGTATTGTAAAAACAAATGCAGTTTTTGAAAAATGTCGCATATAGAGGTCAATACCTCGCGATGAAATCATATGTTATTGTATTCGTCCTTATGGTTAAGGTCGGGTTATGACACTACTCCTGACGATTCACAAACAAGTGTGAGTAAATAAATATGTAAATATAAATATAAGTGTATATATTAATTGGAATTAATATAATACAATATAATAAGATGAATTGTAAATATAAAGTAACATGCAGAGTAATTAAGCTGTTACTAAAATGAATAAATATATATATGATACTTATTAATAATTATGATATTATGGCAATGTATATAAAATGTATAAATAATAAATATTCAACATATGTACTATTAATGATTAAATGTAATTACAAGTTAAAAATATATTTGTTATAATTACTTTTATTATTATTAATATCAATATCATTAATATTGTTATGGAAACATATAACATGTTATATCTTCATTATTATTAGATATTATTAGTATTATTATTAAAATATATAAGAATTTAATACTCATTATTATATAATTTATTATATAGTTAGATTACATAATCTAAAATATGTAATATTAATATATTAAACATAGTTGTTATAATAATAATTGCTATTACTTTTAATATTAATATCAATACTAGTGTTATTAATATTATTATTTTATATAGATATGAATTTATATACATATATATTATTATTACTAATATGATTCTCAATATTAATATAATTAGTATTATTATAATTAATATTGTTAATATTATCAATTTCACTAAAAATTGTTATTTTTTTTTGTGACTCATTATTATTATTACTATTATTATTATTATTATTATTATTATTATTATTATTATTATTATTATTATTATTATTATTATTATTATTATTATTATTATTATTAACATTATTATTATTAATAATAATAATATTATTATTATTATTATTTAGATTATCTTTAATATAAATATAATTATTAATTAATAATAATTATATAAAATTACACGTACAGCTTTGGAATCCAATTCAGTTGCACATCTCAATCCATACTGTATTAACTTTTATTTCTGTCTCAAGTTTGTTACACATTTACATCTGATCGTACCAATCAAGTTGAAATTTTTATTTGTTTTTTTGTTTTTGAACGAATATCTTTTTTTCTATGGAGCCAATCTAGCTACAAAACAATTGTTAATCTGGTCATTATGATTGTGGTAACATCACTTACCCTTTATATATCTATCTACTAACATAATTCGAAAGAAAACATTGAAATTAAACTGAATTTTTTTGAAAACCTAGTCGACTTCCCCTGTTCTTGTTTCAATTTTCCAATACCTCATTTACGAATCAAACTTCAAAATGTGTTAATACAGTTTTGTTAGGAATCTCTCACTCAATCTATCTGGAAAGTTTCAGCTTTCAATTTTTAGTATCGAGTTCGAATTTTCAAGTCAAACCTTAATTTCAAAAAGTCAAACAAATTGTTCATTGCGAAATTTGAATCTGATTTGATGTTTCAGGATTAATTGAGGATTTATATAGTTTCTAAGAGTCATTTAAAACATATTTCATGTTGTAATCATGAACCAAAACATTCTAAATATTTGAATCGATTTTGAGTTTCACAAGTTCATCGTGAACCTGTTTCTGTAATTTTTTTTTTATTTTGAAGAAAACATTGGACAAAAATAAAATTTGTTAGAAACAAAGAAATTAACTATGAGAAATTTTGTTAAGAAACCACGCTAACAAAATTCTAGCTAACTGTTCCTAGCTAATTGTTAATTCCTTATTACATTTAATTATCGCAATTTTAATTCTCACAATTTTATTTATCGTCATTTAAATTCTTTTATTTATTTTACGCACTTTATTTATCGTCATTTAAATACTGTTATTTACGCATTTAAATATCGGGACACGTATACAAAGTTTTGACATATCATATCGATGCATCTATATATATTATTTGGAATAACCATAGACACTCTATATGTGGTAATGATCGAGTTAGCTATACAGGATTGAGGTTGATTCTAAATAATATATATACTTTGAGTTGTGATCGAGTATGAGACATGTATATAATGGGTCACGACATGTATTAGTTAATTCGAATATTATATATTAAACTATATATGAATTGTTGAACTACTAATTGTGGACTACTAACTGTGGACTAATAATATTGGACAATTAAAATGAATTAAAATATTGATCATAACATATGAAACTAAACATTTCTTCAAGTTTGCCACTTGATTTCATCTTAAACCTCATTTGTATCTTGACGATGACAATCTGCATTCAAACCTTTCATGATTCTTGAAAACACCTCAATCGAGAGGATGAACCAACCGCACTTCATCTACGGAAGAAAAGATTGATGCATATAGTTATGCACCTGAAAAACTCTTGGAACCTGAGGAAACGTTTAACACGTATCTATGCTAATTCGTTTAGCGTTATTATTACCAAAAATAACTTTGCAACTCCTGTTCGAGATAGCCAGTTTTGTCACAGCTTCAGCAAGTCAACTTCGACTGTTTGTTCAAAACAACCTTATTATAACCTTGACATATATGCGTGCTCTTTTATTGTTACCGGGGAACCTTTTATATTCTGCAATATTACCAACAGACGTACCAGCAACCTCGTTGCTCTTTGGCTTAAATCTCTTCGACAAATCACCATATTTATCTATTGAAGTCTTATCAAGTACTCATCCACACCTTGTGACAAGAATTGCCATACCAATTATCGAAAATTAGCAAACAGTATTTTGAATCTCGCAACGTTTTTACATCAACGGTTATATGTATACATATAACATTTAACTCCTAGAATTATGATCTTCAATTCTGAATTTCTGAAAAGCACCCAGTTTACGAATCGAAACTCCAACTTTTGAAAAAGCTGAATAAAGCAGCAGAAACTATAGACAATCGTAAACGACCTTAACCATCAGAAATTTGATGATAAAGAATAGTATGTTGGCAAAGCTCAGAAAAGTTGGAACTGGAAAATGGATTGAACAAACCATGAAGGAAGCGGTGGACAAATTACAAAGACTAAACCTGCCTTTAAGGAATCCAAATGATTCAGTATTTGCCGAAGTCATTAACGAATACCTTGCTCCTGACTCTATACTTTCACGGACAAATATTCATCATCATCCTTTGATATTAGAAATTCTAAGATATCAACGTATCTTTCATTAAAAATATCCTCGATATTTCTGAAGATATTTTCATAACTATTATTATATGAAATCATTTAATCTCTTCGCAATATCAGTATTACATCAGAAAAGAAACTGTTTTAGTTTCTAAATTCTGAAAGATTCAAATTTAAATTATGAATGTTTTTGAAGTAGTGTTGGGAATTGAAGCATGAGTTAGTATAATATAATGACACTTGATCAACGTGATTATATTACAGTAAGTCATGCTGAGATTCTAATGGAACATGATGATTCACAGACTATAACGTCATCATGTGCCATGTTACACGACTCTTACATTCTATCTAATCTATAAACATATCAAGAATATATCTTTCTGATAATTCTATCTTTTCTCTTGAATTCTGGTAATTTAACCAATCAAGATCGTACTATTACAATCTCTCTCTTAGAACCTTAGCCATGTTCATTCCAAACTTCATATCTACGAATTCTGGACTATTATTCACTTGACTTAAAGTCGGGAAGAGAAAAAAAGTATGGAAATCCAAAATATAAAGGAAACGAAGTGCATGAATTTATAGTGAAATATCAGAAAGAGTAATCGAGGCAGATCACCGTATTTAATTATAGAGATCTTAATTTCCTTATTCACTGAAGAATCAAATCTTTTAGATTTCGAAGATTTTCTTTAAATCTCTTGAATTCCGAAAATCAACCATGATTACGTCATTGGTTAAGACAAACCTGCATTTACTCATTTCATTCTTTTGTGATAGCTTCACTCGTACTTTTCACATAAACGAATTGTTTTATCCATATTACTCAATGATGATAAAATTCTATTTATCAACTCATATTCATCATGAAAACATTCTTATTGTTATCCATGAGAATCTCTATCAAATTTCGGGGACGAAATTTCTTTAACGGGTAGGTACCGTGATGATCCGGAAATTTCCGACCAAATTTAAACTTAATTTTATTATGATTTCGACACGATAAGCAAAGTCTATAATGTTGAGTCTCAAAAAACTTGAACTGTTTATATGGAGTCATTTAACCTGTGACTACTCCCGGCGATTCACAAACAAGTGTGAGTAAATAAATATGTAAATATAAATATAAGTGTATATATTAATTGGAATTAATATAATACAATATAATAAGATGAAGTGTATATATAAAGTAACATGTAGAATAATTAAGATGTTACTAAAATGAATAAATATATATATGATACTTATTAATAATTATGATATTATGGCAATGTATATAAAATGTATAAATAATAAATATTCAACATATGTACTATTACTGATTAAATGTAATTGCAAGTTAAAAATATATTTGTTATAATTACTTTTATTATTATTAATATCAATATCATTAATATTGTTATGGAAACATATAACATGTTATATCTTCATTATTATTAGATATTATTATTATTATTAAATTATATTTAATACGCATTATTATATAATATATTATATAGTTAGATTACATAATCTAAAATATGTAATATTAATATATTAAACATAGTTGTTATAATAATAATTGCTATTACTTTTAATATTAATATCAATACTAGTGTTATTAATATTATTATTTTATATAGATATGAATTTATATACATATATATTATTATTACTAATATGATTCTCAATATTAATATAATTAGTATTATTATAATTAATATTGTTAATATTATCAATTTTACTAAAAATCGTTATTTTTTTGTGACTCATTATTATTATTACTTTTATTATTATTATTATTACTTTTATTATTATTATTATTATTATTATTATTATTATTATTATTATTATTATTATTATTATTATTATTAGTATTATTATTATTATTAATATTATTAACATTATTATTATTAGTATTTAGATTATCTTTAATATAAATATAATTATTAATTAATAATAATTATATAAAATTACACGTACAACTTTAGAATCCAATTCAGTTGCACATCTCAATCCATACTATATTAATTTTTGTTTCTGTCTCAAGTTTGTTACACATTTACATCCGATCGTACCAATCAAGTTGAAATTTTTATTTGTTTTTTTGTTCCTGAAGGAATATCTTCTTTTATGTGGAGCCAATCAAGCTACAAAACAATTGTTAATCTGGTAATTATGATTGTGGTAACATCACTTGCCCTTTATATATCTATCTACTAACATAATTCGAAAGAAAACATTGAAATTAAACTGAATTTTTTTGAAAAACCAGTCGACTGCCCCTGTTTTTGTTTCAATTTTCCAATACCTCGTTTACAAATCAAACTTCAAAATGTGTTAATACAGTTTTGTTAGGAATCTCTCACTCAATCTATCTGGAAAGTTTCAGATTTCAATTTTTAGTATCGAGTTCGAATTTTCGAGTCAAACCTTAATTTCAAAACGTCAAACAAATTGTTCATCGCGAAATTTGAATCCGATTTGATGTTTCAGGATCAATTGAGGATTCAAATATTTCTAAGAGTCTTTTAAAACATATTTCATGTTGTAATCGTGAACTAAAACATTCTAAATATTTGAATCGATATTTGAGTTTCACAAGTTCATCGTGAACTTGTTTCTGTAATTTTTTTATTTTTCTTTTTCACTGATTAATCCAAACCAACCAATACTGGTTATTTTTGTTTCAGTTAAAGAATCAAAAATTGTTTAGTTGATTGATTTTTATGTTTGATTTCATTCTGGTCGAATTAAAGTGAAGAAGAAGAAGAAGAAGAAGAAGAAGAAGAAGAAGAAGAAGAAGAAGAAGAAGAACATAGGTAGACGGGTTATATATTTATATCTGGGTTATACAACAGAAAAATTGAAATGGCTTGATGGTTTGAGGATGTTTCGAGTTTACAAGGGGTCTCGGGTTCGATCCCTGCTGGTGGCAGGTAACTATTTTATTTTGGCCTTTGTAAGGTAGTTTTTCAATAACCAAATTTTTATTATTATTATTATTATTATTATTATTATTATTATTATTATTATTATTATTATTATTATTATTATTATTATTATTATTATTATTATTATTATTATTATTATTATTATTATTATTATAATTATTATTATTATTATTATTATTATTATTATTATTATTATTATTATTATTATTATTATTATTATTATTATTATTATTATTATTATTATTGTTAGACTTATAATTATTATCATTGTTATTTATTACTTATTATGATTATTATAATTAGAGTAATTATAGTTAATATTAACAAGGTTATTACTAATATTATTATCACTAGCATGTATTATTATTTAGGATATTTGTTATTATTATCATTTTAGTTATTATTATGAAATATCATTAAGTATTAATAGTATTATTATTATTATCATTGATATAAGTGTGATTATTATGAATATGATTATTATTATTATTGTTATTGCAAAAATAACGCAAAATATTATTATTATCATTAATAATAGTATTAGTATCAAGTTATTATTATTATTATTATTATTATTGATATTATTATTATTATTATTATTATTATTATTATTATTATTATTATTATTATTATTATTATTATTATTCATATAAGTATCATTTAATGAACTACTACCAAAATTATTATCTTTAGTAATGAAATGGTTATTTTATAGTTATTATTAATATCAGTATTATTACCGTTATCATTAATACTAGAAGTACCATTATTATTAACATTATAAGTGTCATTAAAATTATCAATTTATACAAAATTTTCATAATTATTATTATTATCAAATCTAATAGTATTATTACCCTTATTTTAATATTTTCATAAAGTTAACTAACAAATGATATCCAAATAACAATATACTTAATACACATCATAAAACTATATTAATATCTTATTTATTAATATATATAAAATGAATATACTTAATAAGATACATAGTTTATTAATATAAAAAAATATATCACTAATAATAATGTATATATTTGTCTGATAACAAGTATATCATTAATAATAATATGTATATTTGTTCGATTACAAGTATATGTTTTGATATATAAATGAATGATATAGGTTCGTGAATCCGAGGCTAACCCAGCACTTGTTCAGTGCCGTCATATGCATAATTGCTAAGAAATACAGTATAGTGAGTTCATTTGATTCCCTTTTACTCTTTACATTTTTGGGACTGAGAATGCATGCGCTGTTTTTATAACTGCTTTATTAAATGCTTTTGAAATATATTTTGAATTGCGAATACATGAAATGCTTTTATAAATGTTTGACGAGATAAACACAAGCAAAACATTCCTCGAATGAATTATTATACAGACAGAAGTTATGTGGATTATTATTGAATTATGTAGACATGATAATTGCCACCAATTGATGTGAATATTTCCCCCTGATTATTATTGCTTGGTAACCTAAGAATTAGAATCGGGTATGGCCCTAATTCACGCGAATCCTAAAGGTAGCTACCGGGTTTAACATCCCCACCCAGAATGTTCACTAGACGGAAGAGCTAGTAGGTGTGGTGTTTAGTACTTCGAAGTTTATATATTATACAGATGAGATGTTCTGTTTTGGGGATATTATTGATGCGCATTATATGTTAAGGTCGGCTACCATGTTGATCAATGAAATCGAAATGAATGTTATGTATCGAGAGAATGATTTTTATACACAGGTTATGTGTATTAGTTTTGTGCACGAGATATGTGCACGATTATTTAAAAACCGCGAGACAACCTACGGGGGAGAAAAAGATACGAACCTACTCTGCTAAGCATTATGAAAAATCGCGAGACACTTTAAAGCATGTTTATTCTCAGGTATGAAAGAAATCTTCCGCTGTGCATTTGCTCATTTTAGAGATATTACTTGGAGTCATTCATGACATATTTCAAAAGACGTTGTATTCGAGTCGTTGAGTTCAACAAAATTATTATTAAGTCAATTATAGTTGAATGTATTATGAAATGGTATGCATGCCGTCAACTTTCATTGTAATGAAATTTTGTCTTTTAAAAACGAATGCAATGTTTATAAAATGTATCATATAGAGGTCAAATACCTCGCGATGTAACCAAATGTAACGTATTCGTCCAGATGGATTAGGACGGGTCGTCAAATCCCGATCAAAAAATTAAAGTAGGATGTAATGTTAGTGCGGATACCAAGAAACAAAATGTGCAGTTGCTTGTGCAGTACAAGGATGTTTTTGCTTGGTGTGAAAATGATATGACTGGTGTTCCGTGCCATATTGAGAAACACAGACTTAATGTGAATCCGGCTTTAAAACCTGTAGTGCAGAAGCGTAGAGGCATGGCCCCAGACTGCGCTAAGTGGCTATGCGAGGAAGTAACGAAATTGGTGCGAGCTGGAATTTTGCGCGAAGTGCAATACCAATCATGGATTGCGAATCCAGTTTTGGTGAAAAAGCCTGATGACTCATGGAGAATGTGTACTTACTTAAAAGATTTAAATAAATCATGGCCAAAGGATAACTATCTACTTCTAGAAATCAATTTGAAAGTGGAATCTTTGCATGCTTTTCCATATAAATGTTTTTTGGATGCGGCAAGGGGATATCATCAGATCTCAATGGCTAAAGAAGATGCAGATAAAACCTCTTTTCATACGGGCAAAGGCATATTCCCTTATATAATGATGCCTTTTGGATTAATCAATGCGGGTGCATCATATCAACGCTTAATTGACACTGCGTTTGAAAAACAAATTGGGCTAAATCTTGAAGCTTATGTAGATGATTTAGTAATTAAAAGCACAACACAAGAGCGAATTATTGATGATATGCGGGAAACATTTGACACATTGCGAAGGATTAACATGAAGCTTCATCCGCTAAAATGTAGTTTTGGCGAAACTGAAGGAAATTTTTTGGGATATCTTGTTACTGAACAAGGTATTCAAGCTAATCCAAAGAAAATTGCGGTTATTAAAAATATGACAGCACCAAAAACGGTCAAGGAAGTGCAAAGTTTGACGGAAAAATTAGCCGCATTAACTCGTTTCTTGTCTAAAGCCGCTGAAAGACAGTTACCGTTTTTCAAAACTTTAAAAGGCTGCTTGAAGCAAAAAAGTTTTATTTGGACAAATGAAGCTGAGACTGCATTTCAGGAAATGAAGAAGTTATTAAAAACTTTGCCTACGCTAACTGCGCCAATTGATGGCAAAATTCTTTAGCTTTACATATCGGTATCAAATGAAGCTTTTGGCTCAGTTCTAGTTGCAGAAAGGGATAAAATACAAAAACCTGTGTAATTTGTCAGTAAAGCTCTTACAGGGAGTGAAATAAACTATGCGCTGATTGAGAAATTTGTGTATGCGCTAATATTAACATTGCGAAGGTTAAGAAGATATTTTCAAGGGCATCCAGTGCACGTGCTAACTAATAAGCTGATCAAGAAAGTCTTAACAAAACCAGAGATATCTAGTAGACTTGCATTATGGGCAGTAGAGTTAGGTGCTTATCAAATTTCTTACCTTCCGCGCAGTGCTGTAAAGGGCTAGGTTTTGGCGGATTATCTCGCTTAAATGACTGGGGAGTTGAAGGTGATTAATGAGCCAACAGAGTTAAAACCAATGGTTGGAGAAACTTGGGATTTATTTACCGATGGAGCTTCATGTGTAGAAGGTGCTGGTGCGGGTTTAGTGTTAGCAAGCCCAATTGGTGAAGAGCATACATACGCGTTACGTTTTAATTTTGATGTCACAAATAATGAAGCGGAATATGAAGCATTGCTTACTGGTTTAAATATTGCGCAGATAATGGATATCACCAAGTTACGAGCATATACAGATTCGCAATTAGTGGCGAATCAGTTTAATGGCTCTTTTGAGGCACATGATTCCTCAATGCAGAAATATTTGTAGTTGTTGAAAGAATTGGCAGTGCAGTTTGAGCATTTTGAACTTGCGCAAGTGCCAAGGAGTCAAAATAAGAAGGCGGATGCTTTGAGTAAGCTGGCTGTTTTAACGTTTTCGCACTTTTAAAAACAAGTTTGGGTTGAGGATTTGCCAAGCAAGTCAATAGATAACGACTTGATGGTCGCATCTGTTGTAGAAGAACAGCCAAATTGGATGGAACCAATCTTGCAATATATTCGCAATGATATTTTGCCAGATGATAAGCGCGAAGCTCGGTTAGTTAGAGAGCGAGCACCAATGTACATCATTCAAAATGATATTTTATATCGCAAATCATACTGCGGTCCAATGATGCGATGTGTTGGCCTAAATGAAGCAGAAATGATAGTTGATGAAGTGCATAACAGTTCTCGTGCAATGCATTCGGGCTATAAAACTATTGCGTCAAAAATTATGTGGATGGGTTACTTTTAGCCATCCCTATATCGTGATGTTGCAAAGATCGTTAAGCGTTGTAAAAGCTGCCAAAGGCATGCTCCGCAGAATCGGATGCCAATGCATGATATGATTCCTGTTAATTCGCCATAGCCATTTCACAAGTGGGCTATTGACATTGTAGGGCCATTTCCCGCAGGACCTGGTAATGTCAAATTCCTGATTGTGGCAATTGACTATTTTACAAAATGGGTTGAAGCTAAGGCGGTTCACACTATCACTGGTGTGCAAGTGCGAAATTTTGTGTGGGAGTATATTGTTTGCAGATTTGGTATTCCTCGTGAATTAGTTAGCGATAACGGTGCTCAAATAGCGAAAGATCCTTTTAAAACATGGTGCACTGATTTAAATATAATCCAAAAGTTTACATCAGTGGCACATCCACAGGCTGATGGCTTATGCGAAGTAACCAACCGTGATACTGTAAGCGGTATTAAAAAGAGGTTATGCGAAAAGCGTACTGGTTGGGAGGATGAATTACCGAATGTTTTATGGGCACATCGCACTACTTTCAAGAAGAGCACTGGGGAAACACCCTTTTAGTTTGGTGTATGGCTCTGAGGCAGTAATACCCGCTGAAATTCTTGTGCCAATGCATAGAGTCGCTAACTTTGAGGAAGAAGCAAACGATGATGCATTGGGCGAGAATTTGAATTTCGTTGAAGAGCGAAGGTTAATGGCTGCTACCAGAGAGGCAAATAATAAACAGCAAATTGCCAAGTATTATAACAAAAGAGTGCGCGCTTTATCTTTTGATGTAGGCGAGTGGGTACTGCGAAATAATGATGCAAGTAGAGCAGAAAAACTTGGCAAATTAGGACCTAACTGGGAGGGTCCTTATCAAATTGTGGCAATTAATGCAGCATGTTCATATAAGCTCACAGATGTGGAAGGACGACCTTTACCTAATGCGTGGCATGTCGCTTTATTAAAGCGATACTATGCGTAATTTTGTGACAATAACATGAAGGCCAAAATGTCTATGTATAAAGTGCGGAATTTGTTGCAAGGCCTATACTTGATATTCATTCTATGTGTTTTTATTTTTAATTTTTGCAAGTCTTGATCACACTTGTGAGAGTATAAAATGTGGACACTTGAAAGAATATGCAAAAAGATTGTTTGTGAAATGCCAAAAGTTCATGAAATGTTTTGTATTTTGTTTCATAGTGCTGAGGTGTTTCGCGACAATTACGTGGCAAAGTGATGAAATTGCCCACTTTCGCAGAAAATAACTATTGCAAAAGGAACTTAAAGTCCTAAGTATTTGATTTTGCCAATACGTAGATGCTTCGCAATGCTAATTGATTGCCTAAGGATCGCTTTGGCGGACTTAGAAGATTCATAACGTATAAACATACACGTATACAGATTGTTTCGCAAAAGTACATACTTATTATGTGCACGATAATAAGAGTTGGAAATTGCAAAGGACAAGTCCGTGTTATGAATATTTTTAATTAAAGCGCTATATAAATAAAGGTACTTGCAAATATAAGAACAGCGAAAATTTTATTAATAAGGACGCAGAGGCAGCTGCGCGCTGTTATACAAAGCGAAATTCTATTCCTTGGATAAGTCAAGCTTGATGATGTCATCTGCAGTGGCATCCTCCTGCTCACTTATCGCTGTTATCTTAGGGAGGGGAATTTCGGGTATGCCTTCTTGAGCGACATAAAATGCTGATTGCGCCTCTTCTAACGAACAAAGGCGATCAACTATTGCAGTTGGTAGTGGTTCTGGCAATGGGAAGTTGATGGCAATCTGATCCATAAACTCTACCCTCTCGCATAGTTTTAACGCGGCAGTGAACGTTGAAAAATTCGCAGGAACAGGCTTGGAGTTGAGAATTTTCCTAGCCAATTCGGGGAGATGTTGGCAGAGCTTGGTGAACTCAAGCTCCACAGAAGCTTTAGAAGCTAGAGCGCTGTCCCGCTCTGCTGTTAGCTTCGCCACATCCTCTGACAGTGCTTTAATAGTGGCCTGAAAATTGTTTTCTTTCTCGACCGCATTAGAAACCTGTTGTTTTAAGTCATCAACGGTGGTTTTTGCTGCGGTGAGTTCGTAAGAGAGGTCAACGCAGCATTTTTCGCTGTCCGCAGCTTTGGTCTTTTCGGTGTGGTACTTTGCTTTTTCAGCCTCAAGAACATTAAAAAATTATTCTTGGCGGCAGATCATGTCATAAGCAGAATTGAAGGACATGTAAAAATTATGCACAAAACTGTTATGCGCATCAAGCGCAGAAAGCTTTGAACATTCGCGACGAAGCTCGCCTGGGATTGCCATCTTCATTTGTTGTTGCTGATCCAGTGCTGCAGCAGAAGAGGCATAAGTGTATCCCGATAAACCGTCAATCCTCACCCCATAAGAGTCCGGTGGATTGCGGAACAACTCTGTGATTTGGTCAAGAGTGTTTGGGCTCGCAAAAATGGGGTCACCAGTGGAACCGCCTGCAAAAACATGCAAATTATAAGATCCGCAGAAAAATACGAGCATTACAAATGTTGTATTTATGCGATAATGTTCAGGACTTACCCGTTTGCTGATCCCCTTCATAATCCGATATAATCGAATTATCGTAAAGAGTGGTGTCGAGTTGCTTTAATTTTTTACTTTGTGATTGTGGTGGCATCTGGTATGGTCGTTTGGTGGAGCATGGCTTCGTTAGAGGAGATTTGGAGGTCAAGTCGATGACCGGAATTGTTTGCTTCTCTTTTGACACCGTCGATTTAGCCTCCGGGCTTGTTAATAGCTTCGTGAGTTAGGTTTTTGGGTTAACCTTGGTATCAACTTCGTCGATTTTCATTTTCGATTGGAAAAGAGTTGCGAGTAAAGTACAAAGTTGTAAAGGTTGATTGAGAATTTGAATGATTGCGAAATATCTCAGAGAAGCGAGTATGAAGTTTGTGATTATGGATAACGATATATATGGGGGGAGTAAGAGTGACAACGGATAAAAAACGGTAAATTTGCTTGCTGTTGTAGTGACCCGAACTTTTCCATGTTTATATATTAAATGAAAACTATATTTACTTGATTAAATGTTTCCAACATGTTAAGAAATCAAACTTGTTAAGACTTGATTAATTAAAATGAGTTTATGTAGACAATTAACCACACCGTTTGCCTGATGATTCACAAACGTCATAACTTGTGATGATTATATAATCATTTTATTTTTTTATGATATAAGTTTTTATTATATATATATATATATATATATATATATATATATATATATATATATATATATATATATATATATATATAAAGAAATACAATTATATCAAAGATGTACAAGTAAAACACTATTTGCTACAGTAAAACACTATTTGCTACATTAAAACACTATTTACTACAGTAAATTTTTACTTTTCTACAGTAAAAATATTATTTACTACAGTAAAATACTATTTGCTATAGTAAAATACTATTTGCTACAGTAAACTATTTGCTACGGTACACGCTATTTACTACAGTAAACACTATTTACTCGTATTCAATCCGTATTCGTACTCGTACAATACCCAGCCTCTAGATGTGTATACTATTGGTATATACACTCAATGATCAGCTCCTTAGCAGCCTTAATGAGTCATCAAACATGTGGGAACGATCATTTGGCAACTAGCATGAATGATTACACTAAAAATCAAACTAATGGAGCCTATATCTTGACTCCATATTCACGTTTTCTTTCACCACCACAAACACATTTTCATTCCAACTTTTCTGCATCAAACACATCTCTCTCAAATTCTCACTTGATATTCTAAGTGTTCTTCATCATCTTCATCAGAGTCTACATCAATCTAGCTTATAAATCCATACATAAACCAACTTACAAAACAACAACTCAAGAACACATCAAGAACACTTTCAAGTTTACTAGCTTACTTCCAATCTTGCAAATCCATTTCGAGTGATTATCCAATCTCAAGAAATCTTTGTTATTTACAGTAGGTTATCATTCTAAATCAAGGTAATACTCATATTCAAACTTTGATTCAATTTCTATAACTATAACAATCTTAATTCGAGTAGTAAACTCACTTGAACTTATTTTCGTGTCATGATTCTACTTCAAGAACTTTCAAGCCATCCAAGATCCTTTAAAGCTAGATCATTTCTTGTCACTTCCAGTAGGTTTACCTACTATAGTTGAGGTGGTAATGTTCATAACATCATTCGATTCATATATATATATATATATATATATATATATATATATATATATATATATATATATATATATATATATATATATATATATATATATAACTATCTTATATGAAGATTTAAACTTGTAATCACTAGAACATAGTTTAGTTAATTCTAAACTTGTTCGCAAACAAAGTTAATCCTTCTAACATGACTTTTAAAATCAACTAAACACATGTTCTATATCTATATGATATGCTAACTTAATGATTTAAAACCTGGAAACACGATGAACACTTTAAAACCGGACATACGCCGTCGTAGTGAAACCGGGGGCTGTTTTGGGTTTGATAATTAAAAATTATGATAAACTTTGTTTTAAAAGTTGTTCTTCTGGAAAAATGATTTTTCTTATTAACATGAAACTATATCCAGAAATCATGGTTAAACTCAAAGTGGAAGTATGTTTTTCAAAATGGTCATCAAGACGTCGTTCTTTCGACTGAAATGACTACCTCTTACAATATTGACTTGTAACCTGTATTTTCAACTATAAACTTATACTTTTTCTGTTTAGTTTCATAAATTTCAGTTCATTATGAAACCATATTGAAAGGATCCGAAACTAATCATCCGGACATCGTCCATATAGATTAAAAACGAATTACAATAGTTGATAACATCGCGAGGTACTTGACCTCTATATGATACATTTTACAAACGTTGCATTTATTTCTTAAAGGCAATCTATTATTACATCGAGAGTTGACATATTAGCCTAACATTTTATAACAACCAAATGATCTAATCTGCCATTTTCATAACAATAGTCTTTAATGAACTTCAATGACTCGAATGCAACGTCCTTGTATCATAGCTTAAATGGTCCCAAGTAGTATCCTTAACATGAGCTAATGCACAGCGGAAGACTTAATTCGTACCTGAGAATAACATGCTTTAAAACGTCAACATAAAGTTGGTGAGATATATAGGTTTGATGCTAGCAGCGTTATAACAATGGACCACAAGATTTCGTATATAATCATTTCAATAAAAATATTCTAAGTGGTTGAGCACTTGGTAACCATACTTAACAATTAATCACGTCGCATATTCCCTTTAATATGAAATCTTACTACACTGTACCAAGTGTAGTCACGAAACGAAGTACTGTGCAACCGTTGAATACTGGTCGTCCAGTCCGGTTGGGGTTGTCAGGCCCGATAGATCTATCAACAGGATTCGCGTTTACAATACCGCTGTAAATATTAGTTACCAAGCTACAGGGAAGTATGCCAGTGGTACAACTCAACGTAGAACATATTTTTCAGTTACTTGTGTCCATATCGTAAAACATAAAATACATGTATTCTCATCCCGAAATATTTAGAGTTTAAAAGTGGGACTATATACTCACTGTTGTCTCGAAGATATATATATTTTTGACTTGGTCTTCCGGTTGATATCACGAACCTATCCATATATAATATATCAATATATTTTCATTTTAAACAAACATCTCGTATATATATTTATAATACTTTTAATACTTTGAATAATTCCTTAGTCCGTAGTTAGCGTTTCGATGTTAGTAATTCAATTTTAATGGTTCATTTTTAGATGTTTAATATACCCGCAATAAATAAACCCCCAACGAAATAAATAAAACTCCCATAAAACCCCATCGTATATGTGTTGGTCGAGATTAATCTTGACCCATGGTACCGGTGTTGTCAAATGACGTGTTGCGTACATAAAGTACCGGTGTTGTCAAATGACGTGTTGCGTACAATCATGGGATCTTATGATTAATCTTCTCGTGTTGTTTACGGGTGATCCTGAACCATATGAAATTGAATTATGAGTACATATATATAAAATATCATGTTATCTTAGAAATATGTGATTTATATCTTTTTTTCCAATTGATCCCGTAGTTGAAATGATCTAGGATAACCAATTTTGTTTCGGTCATAGTTTCTTCGTTACAAGTCCGTTTTTGTTGATTCAAATTGCCATCTTCTTGGATCGAGTTCTTCTTTAAGACTATGAACTGTAAATACCTTGGTTTGTATTCAAAATCATACGGCATAAGTGAAACATTAGTGAAACATATGAAGTTAAACATTTTGTTACAAAAAAAAAATCATTTAATGACCATTTTTCTAAAAATACTTATACTTTGAAAAAACCAAGTTTTACCTTATTAAATTAGCATATATTTAAGTTATATTACAGGTCTTGAAGTATTTTAAAAGTTAAGTTAGAAGGATCTATTTAGTTTGCAAACAAGTTTGAAAACATTCAAACTATGTTCTTGTTGTTAAACTTTTGTACCACAAAATAAGATAGCTATATATATATGAATCGAACAAGGTTATGAACATAGATTCTACCTCAAGTTCCTTGGATAAGTTTGCTGTAAAAGAGGAGTAAGAAGCTAGAATCAAAAGGGTGATAGAAGTGGATGAAAGATTGGAAGTAAGTTGGTGTTCTTGGAAGGTTTTCTTGAAGTGTTTTTGTATGGTTTTCTTATGGTGTTTATGTAAGGTTTTTGAAGCTAGATCTTCTTAGAACTTTACTGAATTGTTGAAGGTGTTTAAGGGTTATAAGTGTGTGTGTTTTAGCTAGGAGATTGAAGTAGTAAATGAATCAAAATGATGATACATATATACTCCTAAAAATGTGATCTTTAAGGATAACATGACAAAATTTTAGTTTGTAATCTTATGTATTTGTCAAACAATAATACAAAAGCAATTACCTTATACCTAGGGTAGTAACAAGGGCTGGTTAGGTGGTGATTTGATGTGTATATACCAATAGTAAATACGTATAGAAGCTAGGTATGATACGAGTACAAATACTCTAGATATACGTATAGAAATTTTGTGAAAAATGGAATGAGGATTCAAATATAGCAATCTTTTGTGAATACACTTATATGATTTTATGTATTTAAGTCTTAAAAGTGAGTAAATACATTACTTATACGATATATGTATAAACATTATAAGTCTTAAGTATTTATGTCAAATAACGTTACGTATAGTTATCGTTTTGAAAACTTAAGTTAGTAGTTTCAAAATATACTTATAACTTATAGTTTTTGATACAAAATAAGATATTAAAACATTCATTAATCATGTTAAATATGTATATATACATATATATACGCAAACGTATAATTATCATATATTGTATAGTTCGTGATATCGTCGGTCAAACTAGACGGTCAAACGTTGTGTAAAACTCTTTTCGGAAATATAAATCTCGACAATTTGGATTACTTATCATGTTGGTAAGTTTTAATTTATGTAAATATTAATCTTATAAGTATAGAACGATCGAAAAAAAATGCGGGTCAACTTTAGGGTTTTTGCTTATCGTGTCGGAACCATATAGAGATTAGAGTTTAAATTTGGTCGGAAATTTCCGGGTCGTTACAGTACCCATCCGTTAAAGAAATTTCGTCCTCGAAATTTGGTAGAGGTTGTCATAAATAACCATAGGAATGTTTTCATGACGAATATGAGGTAATAATGAAATTTTATCATTATTGAAAGATTTAGATAAAACGATTTGGTTATGTGAGACGCACGAGCGAAGCTATCACAAAAAAAAAAAATGAAATGAGTAAATATGGAATCGTTTTTAATCGATGACGTGGTTTAGAATTGATTTCCGGGATTTAAGGGATTTAGGAAAAATCTTACGTAATAAGATTTGGTTATTCGGCGATCAGAATCTTCTTTGATTTAATGCGGTAATCTGTTTCGATTTCTCTGTCGGATATTTCACTATAAATCCACCCCTTCGTTTCCTTATTTTTCACAACTCGCATCTTCTACTCTTTCTCCTTAATTCCTACTTTAAGGTATCCTTTGAAATGCTTCATCCCGTTCTGATTTTTGTTATACTTCTAACTTTTATATCTTTCATTCTTCTCTTCCATCTACCGCCAGAAGAATCTATTCACTTTTATGATTTTCTTGGAATTATAATGTTTCTAATTCTCCCGTGTCTTTACGTCGCCATACGTATTGATATACATGGTTTGTAGTTTCTGGGTGGTTGTTGGGTTTGATATCTTTCCTTATACTTCGATGCTCCTGCTTCTGTTTTCCATAATCATTGTCATCCATAGTTAATATTCTCTCCTATTTGCTGTGATCTATACCCCAATTTCTATTTTGGGACTTTGTCCCTTCGTTTCTTCTTCCCGTCCTTGAGTCAAGCGATCAATAGTTCGGAATTCGTAGGTATAAAATTTGGAATGAACCTAGCTATTGGTTTTAGAATAAAATTGTAATGGCACGATCTTGATTCGTTAAATTACTCGAATATTCCGGAAAAATAGAACTATCAAGGTGATACGTTCTAATATGTTTGGAGACTTGATAGAATGTAAGAGCCGTGTAACATGGCACATGATGACGGTACTGTGAATCATCACATTCCATTAGAAACTTAACATGACTTACTGTAATATAATGAAGTTGATCAAGTTTCATTATATTATACTAATTCATGTATCAGTTCCCAACACTACTTCAAAACATTCCTATTTTAAACTTGAAGGTTTTAGAACTTAGAAACTAACACAGTTTCTTTTATATTGTAACGCAGATATTACGGAGAAATACATGATTTTGGATAAGAACAGTTGTGAGAATATCTCCAGAAATATGGAGGATATGTATAACAAAAGATATGAAGATATCTTATAATATCTAAGATAAGATGATGATGAAGAATATCATCGGGAAAGGTTTAGGATAAGGGGTAGGTTTTTTTTTTTTTACTAATGGTTTCAGCAAGCACTGAATCGTTTGAATCCTTTGAAAGCAGATTCAGTTCTTGTGATTTATCTACATCCTCCTTCATACTTTGCTCAATCCGTTTTCCAGTTCCAACTCTCCTCTTTTTCTAAGCTTTACCAATACAATGTACTTCATCATTAAACTTTTGACTGTTAAAGTCGTTTACAGTTTTTTTTTTTTTTTTTTTTTTTTTTTTTTTTTTTTTTCTGCTTCTTCAGCATTTCAAGAACTACTTCATAGTCCAGGATGTTTTTCAGAACTTCACATTCGAAAAATGTAATTCTTAGGGATAGTCGTTCTCGGTATAACTGAGAGAATTTCTACGAGATTTTCAAAATACTGATTGCGGGTTTCGCCAAAGAGATAACGAGTTGCTGGTACGTCTGCTGATGATGTTGTGAAAAAGGTTCTCCGGTAACAACGTCGAAAGGACAAAGTATAAATATCGAGATTATAATAGGAGTAGTCTCACTGAGAAGTCGAAGTGGAGCTGTGACAAAATTAGCTTCTTGAAAAGGAATCGTATGATTGTTTTTGATAATGAATGATAAGGAATTCGACGCGGATACGTTTTAACTATAACTTCGGTTTCGAAAATTTTTCAGGTGCATCACTGTATGCATAAATCTTTCTTCCGTAAACGAGGTGCGGCTGGTTCAACTTCTCGATCGAGGTGTTTTCAAGAATCATGAAAAGATTTGAATGAGGATTATAATTGTCGAAGTACAAATGAGGTTTAGGATGAAATCAAGTGGCAAAATTGAAGAATTGTTTAGTTTCATATGTTATAATCAACATTTTATTTCATTTTAATTGTCCAATGTTTCTTCTTTATGCCACTTGTTGGATTTGGATAGGTAAAAAAAAATTCAAATATGAAATTTAAATGGAAATGGTTATTCTGGGGTGAACGGATACGTATATCGATGGTTGTAAGTAAAATAACAAATGACCGTTGAATCAGATTCAAGAATGTACAATATAACTTATTAATGTGAATTCTAAATATTCCTCGGGTACTACCCACCCGTTAAAATATTTTCATCATTATTAGTTTGTACGAAGGAATTTTTAATTACTATCTTTATGAAAATATACTTGCATATATATTTTCTTCAGAGATAATCATAGATTTAATGAGTCAATAAGATAATAAACTCATTTGATTTATCGTTAATTCTAGATTACATAATCTCTTAAGACTTTAGAAATTACATAATCGTCATACGATACGTAAAGCGAAGATAATCGATGTAGAACGATATATAGAACGAAGATCATACTCGAAGTACAGATATTGAGTCGTGTGATGTTGATATTCGAGATACAGATTGTGATGTTGAGATTTTGGGGGTGACAAGAGTACTGTCGGCGTTGATGATGGTGGTATAGATTATGCTGCTGGTGCTGCTGCTGGTGTTTGTAACCTTCGCACCGTATTTTCTAAAGCCACTACCCGAGCGCGAAGCTCGTTGACTTCTTCTATTATACCGGGATGATTGACGGTTGGAACGAGCGAATGAACAAGATTCGAAATATGGGATAGTATGTAATCATGACGAGATACTCTAGAAATGAGCGAGAAAATGGTGTTTCGAATAGGTTCACCGGTAAGTGCTTCAAGTTCATCGTTAAGAGGACAATTTGGTGGATGGAATGGATCACCTTCTTCTTGCCTCCAGAGATTTAGTATATTACGAACCCATCCCCAATTCATCCAAAATAGATGATGGGAAATTGGTTGATCCATTCCGGTGACGCTGTTCTCGGAGCTCGAATGGAAATCCATATCGGCGTAGCTATCGAAGTCGGAGGAATTCGAACTGGATGAAGAATCCATCTTGTATAGTCGGAGAAGTGAATTTTTGGTTTGGAATAGATTATAGGAGTTGGGTTTGGTACTCTTCAATACATAATTTACATATGTATATATAATATCAAAATCCCATGAATTACGGAGAATCTTTGAAATACGTCAGGCAATGTCTATAGTAACAGATACGCTAAGATATGAATTTTGTCTATACACTATCGATGCACTAAATGCAGTAAGACGTGTCTAGACTTAAGAATGATAAGCAGGCAGTTCCCTAAGGATGATAAGCAGATGATTTCCGACTAGGATTGATAAGCAAAACTTTTGACAGGCAGACACGGTCAAAGTCCAGACTCACTTAATGTATCCTAACAACTACTAGTTAGACACACTAATGCAAGGCCTGGTTCGCTAAGACCAACGCTCTGATACCAACTGAAAGGATCCGAAACTAATCATCCGGACATCGTCCATATAGATTAAAAACGAATTACAATAGTTGATAACATCGCGAGGTACTTGACCTCTATATGATACATTTTACAAACGTTGCATTTATTTCTTAAAGGCAATCTATTATTACATCGAGAGTTGACATATTAGCCTAACATTTTATAACAACCAAATGATCTAATCTGCCATTTTCATAACAATAGTCTTTAATGAACTTCAATGACTCGAATGCAACGTCCTTGTATCATAGCTTAAATGGTCCCAAGTAGTATCCTTAACATGAGCTAATGCACAGCGGAAGACTTAATTCGTACCTGAGAATAACATGCTTTAAAACGTCAACATAAAGTTGGTGAGATATATAGGTTTGATGCTAGCAGCGTTATAACAATGGACCACAAGATTTCGTATATAATCATTTCAATAAAAATATTCTAAGTGGTTGAGCACTTGGTAACCATACTTAACAATTAATCACGTCGCATATTCCCTTTAATATGAAATCTTACTACACTGTACCAAGTGTAGTCACGAAACGAAGTACTGTGCAACCGTTGAATACTGGTCGTCCAGTCCGGTTGGGGTTGTCAGGCCCGATAGATCTATCAACAGGATTCGCGTTTACAATACCGCTGTAAATATTAGTTACCAAGCTACAGGGAAGTATGCCAGTGGTACAACTCAACGTAGAACATATTTTTCAGTTACTTGTGTCCATATCGTAAAACATAAAATACATGTATTCTCATCCCGAAATATTTAGAGTTTAAAAGTGGGACTATATACTCACTGTTGTCTCGAAGATATATATATTTTTGACTTGGTCTTCCGGTTGATATCACGAACCTATCCATATATAATATATCAATATATTTTCATTTTAAACAAACATCTCGTATATATATTTATAATACTTTTAATACTTTGAATAATTCCTTAGTCCGTAGTTAGCGTTTCGATGTTAGTAATTCAATTTTAATGGTTCATTTTTAGATGTTTAATATACCCGCAATAAATAAACCCCCAACGAAATAAATAAAACTCCCATAAAACCCCATCGTATATGTGTTGGTCGAGATTAATCTTGACCCATGGTACCGGTGTTGTCAAATGACGTGTTGCGTACATAAAGTACCGGTGTTGTCAAATGACGTGTTGCGTACAATCATGGGATCTTATGATTAATCTTCTCGTGTTGTTTACGGGTGATCCTGAACCATATGAAATTGAATTATGAGTACATATATATAAAATATCATGTTATCTTAGAAATATGTGATTTATATCTTTTTTTCCAATTGATCCCGTAGTTGAAATGATCTAGGATAACCAATTTTGTTTCGGTCATAGTTTCTTCGTTACAAGTCCGTTTTCGTTGATTCAAATTGCCATCTTCTTGGATCGAGTTCTTCTTTAAGACTATGAACTGTAAATACCTTGGTTTGTATTCAAAATCATACGGCATAAGTGAAACATTAGTGAAACATATGAAGTTAAACATTTTGTTACAAAAAAAAATCATTTAATGACCATTTTTCTAAAAATACTTATACTTTGAAAAAACCAAGTTTTACCTTATTAAATTAGCATATATTTAAGTTATATTACAGGTCTTGAAGTATTTTAAAAGTTAAGTTAGAAGGATCTATTTAGTTTGCAAACAAGTTTGAAAACATTCAAACTATGTTCTTGTTGTTAAACTTTTGTACCACAAAATAAGATAGCTATATATATATGAATCGAACAAGGTTATGAACATAGATTCTACCTCAAGTTCCTTGGATAAGTTTGCTGTAAAAGAGGAGTAAGAAGCTAGAATCAAAAGGGTGATAGAAGTGGATGAAAGATTGGAAGTAAGTTGGTGTTCTTGGAAGGTTTTCTTGAAGTGTTTTTGTATGGTTTTCTTATGGTGTTTATGTAAGGTTTTTGAAGCTAGATCTTCTTAGAACTTTACTGAATTGTTGAAGGTGTTTAAGGGTTATAAGTGTGTGTGTTTTAGCTAGGAGATTGAAGTAGTAAATGAATCAAAATGATGATACATATATACTCCTAAAAATGTGATCTTTAAGGATAACATGACAAAATTTTAGTTTGTAATCTTATGTATTTGTCAAACAATAATACAAAAGCAATTACCTTATACCTAGGGTAGTAACAAGGGCTGGTTAGGTGGTGATTTGATGTGTATATACCAATAGTAAATACGTATAGAAGCTAGGTATGATACGAGTACAAATACTCTAGATATACGTATAGAAATTTTGTGAAAAATGGAATGAGGATTCAAATATAGCTATCTTTTGTGAATACACTTATATGATTTTATGTATTTAAGTCTTAAAAGTGAGTAAATACATTACTTATACGATATATGTATAAACATTATAAGTCTTAAGTATTTATGTCAAATAACGTTACGTATAGTTATCGTTTTGAAAACTTAAGTTAGTAGTTTCAAAATATACTTATAACTTATAGTTTTTGATACAAAATAAGATATTAAAACATTCATTAATCATGTTAAATATGTATATATACATATATATACGCAAACGTATAATTATCATATATTGTATAGTTCGTGATATCGTCGGTCAAACTAGACGGTCAAACGTTGTGTAAAACTCTTTTCGGAAATATAAATCTCGACAATTTGGATTACTTATCATGTTGGTAAGTTTTAATTTATGTAAATATTAATCTTATAAGTATAGAACGATCGAAAAAAAATGCGGGTCAACTTTAGGGTTTTTGCTTATCGTATCGGAACCATATAGAGATTAGAGTTTAAATTTGGTCGGAAATTTCCGGGTCGTTACACATATCAACTTGAATCACTCAAAATGGATTTAAAATGAAGAAATTATGGGTAAAACAAAATTGGATATTTTTGCTTGTTGTAGCTACGTGAAATTTGTAACAAATCTATACAAATCATAACTCAACTAACTTATTGTATTATACATGTATTCTAACATATATTATGTAATCTTGGGATACCATAGACACGTATACAATATTTTGACATATCATATCGACCCATCTATATATATATATATATATATATATATATATATATATATATATATATATATATATATATATATATATATATATATATATATATATATATATATATATATATATATATATATATATATATATATATATATATATATATATATATATATATATATATATATATATATATATATATATATATATATTTCGGAACAACCATAGGCACTCTATATGCAGTAATGCTTGAGTTAGCTATACACGGTTGAGGTTGATTCCAAAATAATATATATACATTGAGTTGTGATCTAGCTTGAGACTTGTATACACTGGGTCGTGGATTGATTCGAGATAATTTATATTGATTTATTTCTGTACATCTAACTGTGAACAACTAGTTGTAGATTTTTAACGTTGGACTACTAACTTAACAAACTTAATTCATCAAAACGTAATGAAAAATATTGTGAATATATTTCGATCATACTTTGATATATATGTATATATTTGTTATAGGTTCGTGAATCGATCCGTGGCCAAGTCTGAATTTCCGACGAAGTAAAAATCTGTGAAAGTGAGTTATAGTCCCACTTTTAAAAACTAATATTTTTGGGATGAGAATACATTCAGTTTTATAAATATTTGACAAAATAGACACAAGTAATCAAAACTACATTATATGAGTGAATGATCGAAGCCGAATATGCCCCTTTTTGCTTGGTAGCCTAAGAATTAGGGAACTGGCCCCTAATTGACGCGAATCCTAAAGATAGATCTATTGGGCCTAACAAACTCCATCCATGGTTGCGGATGCTTTAGTACGTCGAGTTTTTTTATCATGTGCGAAGGATGTCCCAGAATGATGGGGATATTCTTATATGAATCTTGTTAATGTCGGTTACTAGGTGTTCACCATATGAATGATTTTTATGCATGCATGTTGTTTACAAGAAATGGAAATATGAAATCTTGTGGTCTATTATTACGATTTGATAAATATATAGGTTAAACCTATAATTCACCAATATTTTTGTTGACGTTTTATGAAATGTCCCGTTCTTATTGATTAAAAACATTCCATATTAATTGATTTCGTTGCGAGGTTTTGACCTCTATATGAGACGTTTTTCAAAGACTGCATTCATTTTTAAAACAAACCATAACCTTTATTTCATAAATAAAGGTTTAAAAAGCTTTACGTAGATTATCAAATAATGATAATCTAAAATATCCTGTTTACACACGACCATTACATAATGGTTTACAATACAAATATGTTACATCGAAATCAGTTTCTTGAATGCAGTTTTTACACAATATCATACAAACATGGACTCCAAATCTTGTCCTTATTTTAGTATGCAAGAGCGGAAGCTCTTAGTATTCACCTGAGAATAAACATGCTTTAAACGTCAACAAAAATGTTGGTGAGTTATAGGTTTAACCTATATATATCAAATCGTAACAATAGACCACAAGATTTCATATTTCAATACACATCCCATACATAGAGATAAAAATCATTCATATGGTGAACACCTGGTAACCGACATTAACAAGATGCATATATATAAGAATATCCCCATCATTCCGGGACACCCTTCGGATATGATATAAATTTCGAAGTACTAAAGCATCCGGTACTTTGGATGGGGTTTGTTAGGCCCAACAGATCTATCTTTAGGATTCGCGTCAATTAGGGTGTCTGTTCCCTAATTCTTAGATTACCAGACTTAATAAAAAAAGGGCATATTTGATTTCGAAAATTCAACCATAGAATGTAGTTTCACGTACTTGTGTCTATTTTGTAAATCATTTATAAAACTTGCATGTATTCTTATCCCAAAAATATTAGATTTTAAAAGTGGGACTATAACTCACTTTCACAGATTTTTACTTCATCGGGAAGTAAGACTTGGCCACTGGTTGATTCACGAACCTATAACAATATATACATATATATCAAAGTATGTTCAAAATATATTTACAACACTTTTAATATATTTTGATGTTTTAAGTTTATTAAGTCAGCTGTCCTAGTTAGTAACCTACAACTAGTTGTCCACAGTTAGATGTACAGAAATAAATCGATAAATATTATCTTGAATCAATCCACGACCCAGTGTATACGTATCTCAGTATTGATCACAACTCAAACTATATATATTTTGGAATCAACCTCAACCCTGTATAGCTAACTCCAACATTCACATATAGAGTGTCTATGGTTGTTCCGAAATATATATAGATGTGTCGACATGATAGGTCGAAAAATTGTATACGTGTCTATGGTATCTCAAGATTACATAATATACAATACAAGTTGATTAAGTTATGGTTGGAATAGATTTGTTACCAATTTTCACGTAGCTAAAATGAGAAAAATTATCCAATCTTGTTTTACCCATAACTTCTTCATTTTAAATCCGTTTTGAGTGAATCAAATTGCTATAATTTCATATTGAACTCTATTTTATGAATCTAAACAGAAAAAGTATAGGTTTATAGTTGGAAAAATAAGTTACAAGTCGTTTTTGTAAAGGTTTTCATTTTAGTCGAAAGAACGACGTCTAGATGACCATTTTAGAAAACATACTTCCACTTTGAGTTTAACCATAATTTTTGGATATAGTTTCAGGTTCATAATAAAAATAATTTTCCCAGAATAACAACTTTTAAATCAAAGTTTATCATAGTTTTTAATTAACTAACCCAAAACAGCCCGCGGTGTTACTACGACGGCGTAAATCCGGTTTTACGGTGTTTTTCATGTTTCCAGGTTTTAAATCATTAAGTTAGCATATCATATAGATATAG
Source organism: Rutidosis leptorrhynchoides (assembly GCF_046630445.1). Lineage (NCBI taxonomy): Eukaryota > Viridiplantae > Streptophyta > Magnoliopsida > Asterales > Asteraceae > Rutidosis > Rutidosis leptorrhynchoides. The sequence goes on from NC_092342.1 coordinate 143,478,078, forward strand.
AACATGTGTTTAGTTGATTTTAAAATTCAAGTTAGAAGTATTAACTTTTATTTGCGAACAAGTTTAGAATTAACTAAACTATGTTCTAGTGATTACATGTTTAAAACTTTGAATAAGATAGCTTTATATGTATGAATCGAATGATGTTATGAACATCATTACTACCTCAAGTTCCTTGGATAAACCTACTGGAAATGAGAAAAATAGATCTAGCTTCAAAGGATCCTTGGATGGCTTGAAAGTTCTTGAAGCAGAATCATGACACGAAAACAATTTCATGTAAGATTTCCACTCGAAATAAGATTGTTATAGTTATAGAAATTGAATTAAAGTTTGAATATGATTATTACCTTGTATTAGAAAGATAACCTACTGTAAGTTACAAAGGTTTCTTGATCTTGGATGATTACTTGGAATGGATTTAGAAAACTTGGAAGTAAACTTGCAATCTTGGAAGTATTCTTGATTTTATGAAACTAGAACTTTTGGAATTTATGAAGAACACTTAGAACTTGAAGATAAAACTTGAGAGAGATCAATTAGATGAAGAAAATTGAAGAATGAAAGTGTTTTTAGTTGTTTTGGTCGTTGGTGTATGGATTAGATATAAATGATATGTAATTTTGTTTTCATGTAAATAAGTCATGAATGATTACTCATATTTTTGTAATTTTATGAGATATTTCATGCTAGTTGCCAAATGATGGTTCCCACATGTGTTAGGTAACTCACATGGGCTGCTAAGAGCTGATCATATGAGTGTATATACCAATAGTACATACATCTAAAAGCTGTGTATTGTACGAGTACGAATACGGGTGCATACGAGTAGAATTGTTGATGAAACTGAACGAGGATGTAATTGTAATCATTTTTGTTAAGTAGAAGTATTTTGATAAGTGTCTTGAAGTCTTTCAAAAGTTTATGAATACATATTAAAACACTACATGTATATACATTTTAACTGAGTCGTTAAGTCATCGTTAGCCGTTACATGTAAGTGTTGTTTTGAAACCTTTAGGTTAACGATCTTGTTAAATGTTGTTAACCCAATGTTTATAATATCAAATGAGATTTTAAATTATTATATTATCATGATATTTTGATGTACAAATATCTCTTAATATGATATATATACATTAAATGTCGTTACAACGATAATTGTTACATATATGTCTCGTTTCAAAATCATTAAGTTAGTAGTCTTGTTTTTACATATGTAGTTCATTATTAATATACTTAATGATATGTTTACTTATCATAATATCATGTTAACTATATATATAACCTTATATATGTCATCATATAGTTTTTACAAGTTTTAATGTTCGTGAATCACCGGTCAACTTGGGTGGTCAATTGTCTATATGAAACCTATTTCAATTAATCAAGTCTTAACAAGTTTGATTGCTTAATATGTTGGAAACACTTAATCATGTAAATAACAATTTCATTTAATATATATATATAAACATGGAAAAGTTCGGGTCACTACAGTACCTACCCGTTAAATAAATTTCGTCCCGAAATTTTAAGCAGTTGGAGGTGTTGACGTATCTTCTGGAAATAAATGTGGGTATTTCTTCTTCATCTGATCTTCTCGTTCCCAGGTGAACTCGGGTCCTCTACGAGCATTCCATCGAACCTTAACAATTGTTATCTTATTTTGCTTAAGTCTTTTAACCTCACGATCCATTATTTAGACGGGTTCTTCGATAAATTGAAGTTTTTCGTTGATTTGGATTTCATCTAACGGAATAGTGAGATCTTCTTTAGCAAAACATTTTTTCAAATTCGAGACGTGAAAAGTGTTATGTACAGCCACGAGTTGTTGAGGTAACTCAAGTCGGTAAGCTACTGGTCCGACACGATCAATAATCTTGAATGGTCCAATATACCTTGGATTTAATTTCCCTCGTTTACCAAATCGAACAACGCCTTTCCAAGGTGCAACTTTAAGCATGACCATCTCTCCAATTTCAAATTCTATATCTTTTCTTTTAATGTCAGCGTAGCTCTTTTGTCGACTTTGGGCGGTTTTCAACCGTTGTTGAATTTGGATGATCTTCTCGGTAGTTTCTTGTATTATCTCCGGACCCGTAATCTGTCTATCCCCCACTTCACTCCAACAAATCGGAGACCTGCACTTTCTACCATAAAGTGCTTCAAACGGCGCCATCTCAATGCTTGAATGGTAGCTGTTGTTGTAGGAAAATTCTGCTAATGGTAGATGTCGATCCCAACTGTTTCCGAAATCAATAACACATGCTCGTAGCATGTCTTCAAGAGTTTGTATCATCCTTTTGCTCTGCCCATCAGTTTGTGGATGATAGGCAGTACTCATGTCTAGACGAGTTCCTAATGCTTGCTATAATGTCTGCCAGAATCTTGAAATAAATCTGCCATCCCTATCAGAAATAATAGAGATTGGTATTCCATGTATGGAGACGACTTCCTTCAAATACAGTCGTGCTAACTTCTCCATCTTGTCATCTTCTCTTATTGGCAGGAAGTGTGCTGATTTGGTGAGACGATCAACTATTACCCAAATAGTATCAAAACCACTTGCAGTCCTTGGCAATTTAGTGATGAAATCCATGGTAATGTTTTCCCATTTCCATTCCGGGATTTCGGGTTATTGAAGTAGACCTGATGGTTTCTGATGCTCAGCTTTGACCTTAGAACACGTTAAACATTCTTCTACGTATTTAGCAATATCGGCTTTCATACCCGGCCACCAAAAATGTTTCTTGAGATCCTTGTACATCTTCCCCGTTCCAGGATGTATTGAGTATCTGGTTTTATGATCTTCTCTAAGTACCATTTCTCTCATATCTCCAAATTTTGGTGCCCAAATCCTTTCAGCCCTATACCGGGTTCCGTCTTCCCGAATATTAAGATGCTTCTCCGATCCTTTAGGTATTTCATCCTTTAAATTTCCCTCTATTAAAACTCCTTGTTGCGCCTCCTTTATTTGAGTAGTAAGGTTATTATGAATCATTATATTCATAGATTTTACTCGAATGGGTTCTCTGTCCTTCCTGCTCAAGGCATCGGCTACCATATTTGCCTTCCCCGGGTGGTAACGAATCTCAAAGTCGTAATCATTCAACAATTCAATCCACCTACGCTGCCTCATATTCAGTTGTTTCTGATTAAATATGTGTTGAAGACTTTTATGGTCGGTATATATAATACTTTTGACCCCATATAAGTATTGCCTCCAAGTCTTTAATGCAAAAACAACCGCGCCTAATTCCAAATCATGCGTCGTATAATTTTGTTCGTGAATCTTCAATTGTCTAGACGCATAAGCAATCACCTTCGTTCATTGCATTAATACACAACCGAGACCTTGCTTTGATGCATCACAATAAATCACAAAATCATCATTCCCTTCAGGCAATGACAATATAGGTGCCGTAGTTAGCTTTTTCTTCAATAACTGAAACGCTTTCTCTTGTTCATCATTCCATTCAAATTTCTTCCCTTTATGCGTTAATGCAGTCAAGGGTTTTGCTATTCTGGAAAACTCTTGGATGAACCTTCTGTAGTAACCAGCTAGTCCTAAAAACTGGCGTATGTGTTTCGGAGTTTTCGGGGTTTTCCACTTTTCAACAGTTTCTATCTTTGCCGGATCCACCTTAATACCTTCTTTGTTCACTATGTGACCGAGGAATTGAACTTCTTCCAATCAAAATGCACACTTTGAAAACTTAGCGTACAATTCTTCCTTCCTCAATACTTCTAACACCTTTCTCAAATGTTCACCGTGTTCTTGGTCATTCTTTGAGTAAATAAGTATGTCATCAATGAAAACAATGACAAACTTGTCAAGGTATGGTCCACACACTCGGTTCATAAGGTCCATGAACACAGCTGGTGCATTAGTTAAACCAAACGGCATGACCATAAACTCGTAATGACCGTAACGTGTTCTAAAAGCAGTCTTTGGAATATCATCTTCTTTCACCCGCATTTGATGATACCCGGAACATAAGTCAATCTTTGAATAAATAGACGAGCCTTGTAGTTGATCAAATAAGTCGTCGATTCTCGGTAGTGGGTAGCGGTTCTTGATGGTAAGTTTGTTCAACTCTCGGTAGTCGATACACAACCTGAATGTACCATCTTTCTTCTTGACAAACAAAACAGGAGCTCCCCACGGTGATGTGCTTGGTCGAATGAAACCACGCTCTAAAAGTTCTTGTAATTGGCTTTGCAGTTCTTTCATCTCGCTGGGTGCGAGTCTGTAAGGAGCACGAGCTATTGGTGCAGCTCCTGGTACAAGATCTATTTGAAATTAAACAGATCGATGTGGGGGTAATCCCGGTAATTCTTTCGGAAATACATCGGGGAATTCTTTTGCAATGGGAACATCATTGATGCTCTTTTCTTCAGTTTGTACTTTCTCGACGTGTGCTAGAACAGCATAGCAACCTTTTCTTATTAGTTTTTGTGCCTTCAAATTACTAATAAGATGTAGCTTCATGTTGCCCTTTTCTCCGTACACCATTAAGGGTTTTCCTTTTTCTAGTATAATGCGAATTGCATTTTTGTAACAAACGATCTCTGCTTTCACTTCTTTTAACCAGTCCATACTGATTATCACATCAAAACTCCCTAACTCTACTGGTATCAAATCAATCTTAAATGTTTCGCTAACCAGTTTAATTTCTCGATTCTGACATATATTATCTGCTGAAATTAATTTACCATTTGCTAATTCGAGTAAAAATTTACTATCCAAAGGCATCAATGGACAACTTAATTTAGCACAAAAATCTCTACTCATAGAGCTTCTATCCGCACTCGAATCAAATAAAACGTAAGTAGATTTATTGTCAATAAGAAACGTACCCGTAACAAGCTCCGGGTCTTCCTGTGCCTCTGCCGCATTAATATTGAAAACTCTTCCACGGCCTTGTCCATTCGTGTTCTCCTGGTTCAGGAAATTTCTAATAATGTGGCCCGGTTTTCCACATTTATAACAAACTACATTGGCATAACTTGCTCCGACACTACTTGCTCCGCCATTACTCGTTCTGACACCATTTGTTCCTTTCATTCTATTAACCCCTGGTCCGTAGACCTCACACTTCGCCGCGCTATGACCATTTCTTTTACACTTGTTGCAAAATTTGGTGCAGAACCCCGAGTGATACTTTTCACACCTTTGGCATAGCTGCTTCTGATTGTTGTTGTTGTTGTTGTTGCGGTTATTATTGTTGTTGGGATGATTGTTATAGTTGATGTTGTTGTTGTTGTTGTTGTTGTTGGGCCGTTTGTTGTAGTTGCGATTGATGTTGTGATTGTTAGGATAATTGTTGCGATTATTGTTGTAATTGCTGTTGTTGTTGTATTGGTGATTCTTATCACTGTTTTCCTCCCACTTTCTTTTGACTTGCTTCACATTAGCTTCTTCAGCAGTCTGTTCTTTAATTCTTTCTTCAATCTGGTTCACTAGTTTGTGAGCCATTCTACATGCATGTTGTATGGAGGCGGGCTCGTGTGAGTGTATATCTTCTTGGATTCTTTCCGGTAATCCTTTCACAAACGCGTCGATCTTCTCTTCCTCATCTTCGAACACTCCCGGACACAATAGGCACAATTCTGTGAATCGTCTTTCGTACGTGGTAATATCAAATCCTTGGGTTCGTAACCCTCTAAGTTCTGTCTTGAGCTTATTGACCTCGGTTCTGGGACGATACTTCTCGTTCATCAAGTGCTTGAATGCTGACCACGGTAGTGCGTACGCATCATCTTGTCCCGCTTGCTCTAGATAGGTATTCCACCATGTTAACGCAGAACCTGTGAAGGTATGCGTAGTGTACTTCACTTTGTCCTCTTCAGTACACTTATGGCAAACACCGATTCGACCTTCTCGGTCCACCGTTTCAATCCGATCGGTCCTTCGGTTCCATCAAATTCCAAAGGTTTGCAGGCAGTGAATTCTTTGTAGGTGCATCCTACACGATTTTCTGTACTCCTAGATCCAAGGTTATTGTTGGTATGTAGCGCAGCCTGTACTGCGGCTATGTTTGAAGCTAGAAAAGTACGGAATTCCTCTTCATTCATATTCACGGTGTGTCGAGTTGTCGGTGCCATTTCCTTCAAAATATTCAAATGGAACAAGTTAATCATACAGAATATTAAGAGTAGTTAATAGTATTTCGTAGCATAATATGAACTCATTTATAAAAGCTTTTTCTTCATATTAGCGTTTTATAAGTTTAAATTCGGGTAGTACCTACCCGTTAAGTTCATACTTAGTAGCTAATATACAATTCAACTACTACAATTCTATATGAAAAACTGATTATAATAATATTTCGCGTTCAAACTTTTATACAATATTTTACAAACTTACAATAGCGCTTATTTTACATAAAGCATGAAATATAGCACACAATAACTTTGATACAAGATAGTTGTGAAGATAATTCTAGCTAGTACACAAGTCGTTCAGCAAAGGCAATAAACACACGTAATTCATACGTCCAGAAACAAGTCATGCATTCTGGTTTTACTAGGACTACTTCCCATCCTTGGTCTTGTGGAACATAACAGTTATGGCCGTTGATAAGACAGTGTGTTGTAACGTCGTCAAAGGGACGAGGGTTACGTAATGACCAACAGTCTTGTAATAACCTAAAAACCTCATTTCTTACCCCAATTACCGACTTCGTCACTTGTGGGAACGTTTTGTTTAATAGCTGTAGCCCGATGTTCTTTTTCTCACTTTGGTGAGAAGCGAACATTACTAACCCGTAAGCATAGCATGCTTCTTTATGTTTCATGTTAACCGCTTTTTCTAAATCATGAAGTCCTATATTCGGATACATTGAGTCAAAATAATTTCTTAACCCGTTGCGTAAAATAGCATTTGGGTTCCCCGCAATATATGCGTCAAAGTAAACACATCGTAACTTATGGGTTTTCCAATGTGATATCCCCCATATTTCAAACGAAAGTCTCTTATAAACCAAGACATTCTTGGAACGTTCTTCGAATGTCTTACAAACTGATTTCGCCGTAAATAGTTGTGCTGAAGAATTCTGACCGACTCTAGACAATATTTCATCAATCATGTCTCCGGGTAGGTCTCTTAAAATATTGGGTTGTCTATCCATTTTGTGTTTTTATACTGTAAAATAGATAAGAGTTAGATTCATAAAAAAAAATAATTCTTATTAATACAAGCAATTTTTACATATATCATAAAGCATAAGCACACTATATTGCATATATTACACCACACGAATATAACTACCTTATTCTGACTCGCTCATTTCTTCTTCTTCGGTTTTGGTTCGTTTTGCCAAGTTTCTAGGGATATATGAAAAACCTGGTGGTTTACAGGTTCCCGGGTCATTGTTACAACTTAAGGACTTCGGGTGTTGACGATACATATAAAGTTCATCGGGTTTGGAATCAAATTTCTCTATTTTTATGCCCTTTCCCTTATTGTTCTCTTTTGCCTTATTAAATTGTGTTGGGGTAATTTCTATAACATCATCAGAATCCTTGTCGGGATCCGATTCATCGGAGAATTGGTAATCCTCCCAATACTTTGCTTCCTTGGCGGAAACACCATTGACCATAACTAACTTTGGTCGGTTGGTTGAGGATTTTCTTCTACTTAACCGTTTTATTATTTCCCCCACTGGTTCTATTTCTTCTTCCGGTTCCGATTCTTCTTCCGGTTCCGACTCTTCTTCCGGTTCCGACTCTTCCTCCGGTTCCTCTTCGGGAACTTGTGAATCAGTCCACGAATCATTCCAATTTACATTTGACTCTTCATTATTATTAGGTGAGTCAATGGGACTTTTTCTAGAGGTAGACATCTATCACATAATATCAAACACTTTAAGAGATTAATATATCACATAATATTCACATGTTAAAAATATATAGTTTCCAACAAAATTTGTTAAGCAGTCATTTTTCAAGTAAACATGGTCGAAGTCCAGATTCACTAATGCATCCTAACAAATTCGATAAGACACACTAATGCAAAATTCTGGTTCTCTAAGACCAACGCTCGGATACCAACCGAAATGTCCCGTTCTTATTGATTAAAAACGTTCCATATTAATTGATTTCGTTGCGAGGTTTTGACCCGACGTTTTTCAAATATTGCATTCATTTTTAAAACAAACCATAACCTTTATTTCCTAAATAAAGGTTTAAAAAGCTTTACGTAGATTATCAAATAATGATAATCTAAAATATCCTGTTTACACACGACCATTACATAATGGTTTACAATACAAATATGTTACATCAAAATTAGTTTCTTGAATGCAGTTTTTACACAATATCATACAAACATGGACTCCAAATCTTGTCCTTATTTTAGTATGCAATAGGGGAAGCTCTTAGTATTCACCTGAGAATGAACATGCTTTAAACGTCAACAAAAATGTTGGTGAGTTATAGGTTTAACCTATATATATCAAATCGTAATAATAGACCACAAGATTTCATATTTCAATACACATCCCATACATAGAGATAAAAATCATTCATATGGTGAACACCTGGTAACCAACATTAACAAGATGCATATATATAAGAATATCCCCATCATTCCGGGACACCCTTCGAATATGATATAAATTTCGAAGTACTAAAGCATTCAGTACTTTGGATGGGGTTTGTTAGGCCCAATAGATCTATCTTTAGGATTCGCGTCAATTAGGGTGTCTGTTCCCTAATTCTTAGATTACCAGACTTAATAAAAAAAGGGCATATTCGATTTCGATAATTCAACCATAGAATGTAGTTTCATGTACTTGCGTCTATTTTGTAAATCATTTATAAAACCTGCATGTATTCTCATCCCAAAAATATTAGATTTTAAAAGTGGGACTATAACTCACTTTCACAGATTTTTACTTCGTCAGGAAGTAAGACTTGGCCACTGGTTAATTCACGAACCTATAACAATATATACATATATATCAAAGTATGTTCAAAATATATTTACAACACTTTTAATATATTTTGATGTTTTAAGTTTATTAAGTCAGTTGTCCTCGTTAGTAACCTACAACTAGTTGTCCACAGTTAGATGTACAGAAATAAATCGATAAATATTATCTTGAATCAATCCACGACCCAGTGTATACGTATCTCAGTAATTATCACAACTCAAACTATATATATTTTGGAATCAACCTCAACCCTGTATAGCTAACTCCAACATTCACATATAGAGTGTCTATGGTTGTTCTGAAATATATATAGATGTGTCGACATGATAGGTCGAAAAATTGTATACGTGTCTATGGTATCTCAAGATTACATAATATACAATACAAGTTGATTAAGTTATGGTTGGAATAGATTTGTTACCAATTTTCACGTAGCTAAAATGAGAAAAATTATCCAATCTAGTTTTACCCATAACTTCTTCATTTTAAATCCGTTTTGAGTGAATCAAATTGCTATGGTTTCATATTGAACTCTATTTTATGAATCTAAACATAAAAAGTATAGGTTTATAGTCGGAAAAATAAGTTACAAGTCATTTTTGTAAAGGTAGTCATTTCAGTCGAAAGAACGACGTCTAGATGACCATTTTAGAAAACATACTTCCACTTTGAGTTTAACCATAACTTTTAGATATAGTTTCATGTTCATAATAAAAATCATTTTTCCAGAATAACAACTTTTAAATCAAAGTTTATCATAGTTTTTAAATAACTAACCCAAAACAGCCCGCGGTGTTACTACGACGGCGTAAATCCAGTTTTACGGTGTTTTTCGTGTTTCCAGGTTTTAAATCATTAAGTTAGCATATCATATAGATATAGAACATGTGTTTAGTTGATTTTAAAAGTCAAGTTAGAAGGATTAACTTTTATTTGCGAACAAGTTTAGAATTAACTAAACTACGTTCTAGTGATTACAAGTTTAAACCTTCGAATAAGATAGCTTTATATGTATGAATCGAATGATGTTATGGACATCATTACTATCTCAAGTTCCTTGGATAAACCTACAGGAAATGAGAAAAATAGATCTAGCTTCAAAGGATCCTTGGATGGCTTGAAAGTTCTTGAAGCAGAATCATGACACGAAAACAATTTCAAGTAAGATTTCCACTCGAAATAAGATTGTTATAGTTATAGAAATTGAATTAAAGTTTAAATATTATTATTACCTTGTATTAGAAAGATAACCTACTGTAAGTAACAAAGGTTTCTTGATCTTGGATGATTACTTGGAATGGATTTAGAAAACTTGGAAGTAAACTTGCAATCTTGGAAGTATTCTTGATTTTATGAAACTAGAACTTTTGGAATTTATGAAGAACACTTAGAACTTGAAGATAGAACTTGAGAGAGATCAATTAGATGAAGAAAATTGAAGAATGAAAGTGTTTTTAGTTGTTTTGGTCGTTGGTGTATGGATTAGATATAAAGGATATGTAATTTTGTTTTCATGTAAATAAGTCATGAATGATTACTCATGTTTTTGTAATTTTATAAGATATTTCATGCTAGTTGCCAAATGATGGTTCCCACATGTGTTAGGTGACTCACATGGGATGCTAAGAGCTGATCATTGGAGTGTATATACCAATAGTACATACATCTAAAAGCTGTGTATTGTACGAGTACGAATACGGGTGCATACGAGTAGAATTGTTGATGAAACTGAACGAGGATGTAATTGTAAGCATTTTTGTTAAGTAGAAGTATTTTGATAAGTGTCTTGAAGTCTTTCAAAAGTGTATGAATACATATTAAAACACTACATGTATATACATTTTAACTGAGTCGTTAAGTCATTGTTAGCCGTTACATGTAAGTGTTGTTTTGAAACCTTTAGGTTAACGATCTTGTTAAATGTTGTTAACCCAATGTTTATAATATCAAATGAGATTTTAAATTATTATATTATCATGATATTATGATGTACGAATATCTCTTAATATGATATATATACATTAAATGTCGTTACAACGATAATCGTTACATATATATCTCGTTTCAAAATCATTAAGTTAGTAGTCTTGTTTTTACATATGTAGTTCATTATTAATATACTTAATGATATGTTTACTTATCATAATATCATGTTAACTATATATATAACCATATATATGTCATCATATAGTTTTTACAAGTTTTAACATTCTTGAATCACCGGTCAACTTGGGTGGTCAATTGTCTATATGAAACGTATTTCAATTAATCAAGTCTTAACAAGTTTGATTGCTTAATATGTTAGAAACACTTAATCATGTAAATAACAATTTCATTTAATATATATATAAACATGGAAAAGTTCGGGTCACTACATTTTAAGTATGTTTATTCTCAGGTGATTATTAAGAGCTTCCACTGCTGCATGCTAAATAAAGACAAGATTGGAGTCTGCATGCTTGTATAATATTGGTTAAAACTGCATTCGAAGACTTAAGTTGATGTGTAATATTATTGTAAACCATTATGTAATGGTCATGTGATAACGCTATATTTTAAATTATCATTATTTGATAATCGTCGTAATGTTTTTAAAACCTTTAACGATAAAATAAAGGTTATGGTTGTTTTAAAAATCGAATGCGTTCTTTGAAAAACGTCTCATATAGAGGTCAAAACCTCACAACGAAATCAATAAATATGAAACGTTTATAATCATTATGAACTGGAAATTTCACTTGGTAGCAGAGCGTTGGTCTTAGAGAACCAAAAATTTGCATTAGTGTGTCTTACTGAGTTGTTAGGATGCATTAGTGAGTCAGGACTTCGACCGTGTTTTCTTTAAAAACGATTGCTTAACATTTTTTGTTGGAAACTATATTTTATTAACATGTAAATATTATGTGATATATTAATCTCTTAATGTGTTTGATATTGTGTGATAGATGTCTACCTCTAGTACAAATCCCATCAACTCACCTAATAATAATGAAGAGTCGAATATATTTTGGGAAGATTCACAAATTCTCGAAGAGGAACCGGAAGAGGAGGAACCGGAAGAAGTGGAACTGGAAGAAGAGGAACCGGAAGAGGAGGAACTGGAAGAAGAAGAGGTTCCGGAGGAAGAAATATTAATACCTACAGTAAAACGATTAAATAAAAGAAAATCCTCAACCAATGGAACAAAATTATAAATGGTCAATGGTGTTTTCGCTAAGGAAGCAAAATATTGGGAAAATTACCAATTTTCTGATGAATCGGATCCCAACGAGGATTCCGATGATGTTATAGAAATTACCCCAACTCAATTTAATAAGGCAAAAGAGAATAATAAGGGAAAGGGCATCAAAATAGAGAAACCTGATTCCGACCCAGATGAACTTTATGTGTATCATAAACGCCCGTATTTCTTAGATTTTAACAATAATCCGGGAACATCTAGGCCACCAGGTTTTTCCAAACCATTTGTGAAAATGACGGCTCGTATTAGAGGATCACCATGTATCCCTAGGAAATTAGCCAAACGAACCAAGTCCGAAGAAGAAGAAACGAGTGAGTCAGAATAAAGAGTTGTAATCATGATGTGTAATATATGTATTGTTGTGTGCTTGTACTTTTAAGAAATATCTAAAAATTGCTTGTATTGTTTGTTAATTATCTTTTACGAATCTATTCCTTGTTTATTTTACAGTATAAAAACAAAAAAAAATGGATGTTAAGGTTAGACAACCAAAAATTTTTGAAGACCTACCAGGGGATATGATTGATGAAATCTTGTCTAGAGTCGGGCAGAATTCATCAGCACAATTATTTACGACGAAAATAGTTTGTCGAACGTTTGAAAGACATTCCAGGCATGCCTTAGTTTATAAAAGGCTTTCCTTTGAAATATGCGGAAAACCTAGATGCAATTTTATGCTACGGGTTAAGAACCTATTTTGGCTCTACATATCCCAACATAGGACTCCGTTCTTTAGAAAGAGCTTCTAACATGCAACATAATGAAGCATGTTATGCTTACGGGTTAGTAATGTTCGCTTCTCACCAAATTGAGAAAAAGAGCATTGGGTTGTAACTTTTAAATAAAACATTCCCATAAGTGACGGATTCGGTAGTTGAGGTGAGAAACAAGGTTTTTAGATTGTTACGGGGCTGTTGGGCATTACGTAACCCTCGTCCTTTTGACGACATTACAACATGCTGCCTAGCCAACGGTCACAACGGTTATTTTCCACAAGACCAAGGATGGGAAATAATACTAGTAAAACCCGAATGCATGACTTGTTTCTGGACTTATAAATTACGTGTCTTTATTGCCTTTGCTGAACGACTTGCGTATTAACTAGAATTGTCTTCGCAACTGCCTTGTATTAAAGTTATTGTGTGCTATATTTCATACGATATGTAAAATAGCGGTATTGTAAGTTTGTAAAATATTGTATAAAAGTTTGAACGCGAAATATTATGGTAATCGGTTTTTCATATAGAAATGTAGTAGTTGAATTGTATATTAGCTACTAAGTATGAACTTAACGGGTAGGCACTACCCGAATGAAAAATTATAAAACGCTAATATGAAGAAAAAACTTTTATAACTAAGTTCATATTATGCTACGAAATACTATTGACTACTCTTAATATTCTATATGATTAACTTAATTCTTTTGGCTATTTTTGAAGGAAATGGCACCGACTACTCGTCAGAACTTGAACATGAGTGAGGAAGACTTCGGTGTTTTCCTTGCAACAAACATAGCCGCAGTACAGGCTGCGATGCAAAATAACAATAACTCTGGATCTAACAGTGGAACTAATTCCATAAGAAATCGTGTAGGATGCTCCTACAAAGACTTCACTGCCTGTAAACCTCTGGAATTCGATGGAACCGAGGGTCCAATTGGATTAAAATGAGACACCGAGAATGTCGAATCGGTGTTTTCCATAAGTAAGTGCACTGAAGAAGATAAAGTAAAGTACGCTACGTATACCTTCACAGGCACTGCGTTAACATGGTGGAATACCTATCTCGAGCAGGTGGGACAAGATACTGCCTACGCGCTACCGTGGTCAGCATTCAAACACCTGATGAATGAACAATATCGCCCCAGAAACGAGGTTAATAAGCTCAAAGTAGAGTTTAGGGGATTACGAACACAAGGATTCGACATTACCACGTATGAACGACGATTCACAGAGTTGTACCTATTATGTCCAAGAGTTTTCGAAGATGAAGAAGAGAAGATTGACACATTTGTTAAAGGGTTACCAGAAAGGATTCAAGAAGATGTGAGTTCACAAGAGCTTGCCTCCATATAAAAGGCAAGTCGTATGGCTCACAAACTAGTAAACCAGATTGAGGGAAGGATTAAGGAGCGGGCGGCTGAAGAGGCCAACATGAAACAGGTCAAGAGAAAGTGGGAAGAAACCAGTGACAAGGGTCACCAATACAACAACAACAACAATCACAATAACAATCATAACAATCGCAACAATAACCGCAATCCTAACAATAACTACAACAAACGTCCCAACAACAACAACAACTACAACAATCGTTTCAACAACAATAAAAATCCCAACAACAATTTCAACAACAACAATGGCAACAAAAACCAAAAACAGCCATGCCAAAGGTGTGAAGAGCATCACCAGGGGTTCTGCACAACATTTTGCAACAGGTGTAAAAGAAATGGTCATAGCGCGATGAAGTGAGAGGTCTACGGACCAATGTATAACAGAATTAAAAGAACAAATAATGTCGGAAAAATAATGCCGCCATAGTTTGTTTTGGATGTGGAAAACCGGGCCACATTAATAGAGATTACCCGAATAAGGGGAATACTAATGGGCAAGGCTGCGGAAGAGTTTTCAATATTAATACGGCAGAAGTGCAGGAAGACCCGGTTCTTGTTACGGGTACGTTTCTTATTTACAATAAATTTGCTTATGTTTTATTTGATTCGGGTGTGGATAGAAGCTATATGAGTAGAGATTTTGGTGCTAAACTAAGTTGTCCACTGACACCCTTGAATAATAAATTTTTACTCGAATTAGCAAACGGTAAATTAATTACAGCAGATAATATATGTCGGAATCGAGAAATTAAACTGGTTAGCAAAACGTTTAAGATTGATTTGATACCAGTAGAGTTAGGGAGTTTTGATGTGATAATCGGCATGGACTGGTTGAAAAAGGAGAGAGCAGAAATCGTATGTTACAAAAATGCAATTCGTATTGTACGAGAAAAAGGAAAACCCTTAATGGTGTACGGAGAAAAGAGCAACGCGAAGTTAAATCTTATTAGTAACCTGAAGGCACGAAAACTAATAAGAAAAGGTTGTTATGTCGTTCTAGCACACGTCGAGAAAGTCAATACCGAAGAAAAGAACATCAATGATGTTCCCGTCGCAAAAAAATTTCCCGATGTATTTCCGAAAGAATTATCAGGACTACCTCCAAACCGATCTGTTGAATTTCAAATAGATCTCATACCAGGAGCTGCACCAATAGCTCGTGCTCCATACAGACTCGCACCCAGTGAAATGAAAGAACTTTAGAGCCAATTACAAGAACTTTTAGAGCATGGTTTCATTCGACCAAGCACATCACCGTGGGGAGCTCCTATTTTGTTTGTCAAAAAAAAAGATGGTACATTTAGATTATGTATCGACTATAGAGAGTTGAACAAACTTACCATCAAGAATCGTTATCCACTACCGAGAATCGACAATTTATTTGATCAGCTGCAAGGTTCGTCAGTTTACTCGAAGATTGATTTACGTTCTGAATATCATCAGATGTGGGTGAAGGAGGATGATATTCCGAAGACTGCTTTCAGGACGCGTTACGGTCATTACGAGTTTATGGTTATTCCGCTTGGTTTGACTAACGCACCAGCTGTGTTCATGGACCTCATGAACCGAGTGTGTGGACCATACCTTAACAAGTTTGTCATTGTTTTTATCGATGACATACTTATTTACTCAAAGAATGATCAAGAGCACGAAGAACATTTGAGAAAAGTGCTAGAATTGTTGAGAAAAGAAAAACTGTATGCTAAGTTTTCAAAGTGTGCATTTTGGTTGGAAGAAGTCCAATTCCTCGATCACATAGTGAACAAAGAAGGTATTCAAGTGGATCCGACAAAGATTGAAACCGTTGATAAGTGGGAAACCCTGAAAACTCCGAAACATATACGCCAATTTTTAGGACTGGCTGGTTACTACAGAAGATTCATCCAAGATTTTTCCAAAATAGCAAAACCGTTGACTGTATTAACGCATAAAGGGAAGAAATTTGAATGGAAGGATGAACAAGAGAAAGCGTTTCAATTTTTAAAGAAAAAGTTAACTACGGCACCTATATTGTCATTGCCTGAAGGGAATGATGATTTTGTGATTTATTGTTACGCTTCGAATCAAGGTCTTGGTTGTGTAGTAATGCAACGAACGAAGGTAATTGCTTATGCATCCAGATAATTGAAGATTCACGAGCAAAATTATACGACTCACGATTTGGAATTGGGCGCTGTTGTTTTTGCATTAAAGACTTGGAGGCACTACTTATATGGGGTCAAAGGTATCATATATACCGACCATAAAAGTCTCCAACATATATTTGATCAGAAACAACTGAACATGAGACAGCGTAGGTGGATTGAATTGTTGAATGATTAAGACTTTGAGATTCATTACCACCTGGGGAAGGCAAATGTGGTAGCCGACGCTTTGAGTAGAAAGGACAGAGAACCTATGCGGGTAAAAGCTATGAATATAATTATTCGTACTAGCCTTACTACTCAAATAAAGGAGGCGCAACAAGGAGTTTTAAAAGAGGGAAATTTGAAGAATGAAATACCCAAAGGTTTGGAAAAACATCTTAATATTAGGGAAGACGGAACCCGGTATAGGGCTGAAAGAATTTAGGTACCAAAGTTTGGAGATGTGAGAGAAATGGTACTTAAGGAAGCACATAAAACCAGATACTCAATACATCCTGGAGCGGGAAAGATGTACAAAGATCTCAAGAAACACTTTTGGTGGCCGGGTATGAAAGCCGATATTGCTAAATATGTAGGAGAATGTTTGACGTGTTCTAAGGTCAAAGCTGAACATCAGAAACCATTAGGTCTACTTCAACAACCAGAAATCCCAGAATGGAAATGCGAAAACATTACCATGGATTTCATTACTAAATTACCAAGGACTGCAAGTGGTTATGATGCTATTTGGGTAATAGTCGATCGTCTCACCAAATCAGCACACTTTCTGCCAATGAGAGAAGATGATAAAATGGAAAAATTGGCACATTTATACTTGAAGGAAGTTGTCTCCAGACATGGAATACCAGTCTCTATTATCTCTGATACGGATGGCAGATTTGTTTCAAGATTCTGGCAGACATTACAGCAAGCATTGGGAACTCGTCTAGACATGAGTACTGCCTACCATCCACAAACTGATGGGCAAAGTGAAAGGACGATACAGACCCTTGAAGACATGCTACGAGCATGTGTTATCAATTTCGGAAACAGTTGGGATCGACATCTACCGTTAGCAGAATTTTCCTACAACAACAGTTATCATTCAGGTATTGAGATGGCACCATTCGAGGCACTTTATGGTAGAAAGTGCAGGTCTCCGATTTGTTAGAGTGAAGTTGGGGATAGACAGATTACGGGTCCAGAAATTATCCAAGAAACCACAGAGAAAATCATTCAAATTCAACAATGGTTGAAAATCGCTCAGAGTCGACAAAAGAGCTACGCAGACAGTAAAAAAAAAGATATAGAATTTGAAATTGGAGACATGGTCATGCTAAAAGTATCACCTTGGAAAGGCGTTGTTCGTTTAGGAAAACGAGCAAAACTAAACCCGAGATATATTGGGCCATTTAATATTATTGATCGTGTCGGACCGGTAGCTTATCAACTTGAATTACCACAACAATTAGCCGGCGTACATAATACCTTTCACGTCTCGAATCTGAAGAAATGCTTAGCCAAAGAAGATCTCACTAATCCTTCAGATGAAATCCAAATCAATGAAAAACTTCAATTCATTGAAGAACCCGTCGAAATAATGGATCGTGAGGTCAAACGACTTTAGCAAAATAAAATACCAAATAGTTAAGGTTTGATGGAATGCCCGTAGGGGACCCGAGTTCACCTGGGAACGTGAAGATCAGATGAAGAAGAAATACCCACACTTATTTCCAGAAGATCCGTCAACACCTTCAACAGCTTAAAATTTCGGAACGAAATTTATTTAACGGGTAGGTACTGTAGTGACCCGAACTTTTCCATGTTTATATATTAAATGAAAACTATATTTACTTGATTAAATGTTTCCAACATGTTAAAAAATCAAACTTGTTAAGACTTGATTAATTAAAATGAGTTTATGTAGACAATTGACCACCCCGTTTGCCGGATGATTCACGAACGTCATAACTTGTGATGATTATATAATCATTTTATTTTTTTATGATGTAAGCTTTTATTACATATATATATATATATATAAGAAGAAATACAATTAAATCAAAGATGTACAAGTAAAATACTATTTGCTACAGTAAAACACTATTTGCTACAATAAAACACTATTTACTACAGTAAATTTTCGCTTTGCTACAGTAAAATACTATTTACTATAGTAAACTACTATTTGCTACAGTAAAAAACTATTTGCTATAGTAAAATACTATTTGCTACATTAAAATACTATTTGATATAGTAAACACTATTTACTACAGTAAACACTCTTTACTCGTATTCAATCCGTATTCGTATTCGTACAATACCCAGCCTCTAGATGTATATACTATTGGTATATACACTCAATGATCAGCTCCTTAGCAGCCTTAATGATTCATCAAACATGTGTGAACCATCATTTGGCAACTAGCATGAATGATTACACTAAAAATTAAACTAATAGAGCCTATATCTTGACTCCATATTCACGTTTTCTTTCACCCACCACAAATACATTTTCATTCCAACTTTTCTGCATCAAACACATCTCTCTCAAATTCTCTCTTGATGTTCTAAGTGTTCTTCATCATCTTCATCAGAATCTACATCAATCTAGCTCATAAATCCATACATAAACCAACTTACAAAACAACAACTCAAGAACCGATCAAGAACACTTTCAAGTTTACTAGCTTACTTCCAATCTTGCAAATCCATTTCGAGTGATTATCCAATCTCAAGAAATCTTTGTTATTTACAGTAGGTTATCTTTCAAATTCAAGATAATACTCATATTCAAACTTTGATTCAATTTCTATAACTATAACAATCTTAATTTGAGTAGTAAACTCACTTGAACTTATTTTCGTGTCATTATTCTACTTCAAGAAGTTTCAAGCCATCCAAGATCCTTTGAAGCTAGATCATTTCTTGTCACTTCTAGTAGGTTTACCTACTATAGTTAAGGTAGTAATGATGTTCATAACATCATTCGATTCATATATATATATAACTATCTTATTCGAAGATTTAAACTTGTAATCACTAGAACATAGTTTAGTTAATTCTAAACTTGTTCGCAAACAAAGTTAATCCTTCTAACTTGACTTTTAAAATCAACTAAACACATGTTCTATATCTATATGATATGCTAACTTAATGATTTAAAACCTGGAAACACGAAGAACACCTTAAAACCGGACATATGCCGTCGTAGTGAAACCGGGGGCTATTTTGGGTTTGATAATTAAAAATTATGATAAACTTTGTTTTAAAAGTTCTTCTTCTGGGAAAATGATTTTTCTTATTAACATGAAACTATATCCAAAAATCATGGTTAAACTCAAAGTGGAAGTATGTTTTTCAAAATGGTCATCAAGACGCCGTTCTTTCGACTGAAATGACTACCTCTTACAATATTGACTTGTAACCTGTATTTCCAACTATAAACTTATACTTTTTCTATTTAATTTCATAAATTTAAGTTCATTATGAAACCATAGCAACTTGAATCACTCAAAACGGATTTAAAACGAAGAAATTATAGGTAAAACAAAATTGGATATTTTTACTTGTTGTAGCTACGTGAAATTTGTAACAAATCTATACAAATCATAACTTAAGTAACTTATTGTATTATACATGTATTCAAACATATATTATGTAATCTTGGGATACCATAGACACGTATACAATGTTTTGACATATCATATCGACCCATCTATATATATATATATATATATTTCGGAACAACCATTGACACTCTATATGCAGTAATGTTTGAGTTAGCTATACAGGGTTGAGGTTGATTCCAAAATAATATATATACTTTGAGGTGTGCTCTAGCCTGAGACTTGTATACACTGGGTCGTGGATTTATTCGAGATAATTTATATTGATTTATTTCTATACATCTAACTGTGGACAACTAGTTGTAGATTACTAACGTTGGACTGCTAACTTAACAAACTTAATTCATTAAACCGTAATGAAAAATGTTGTGAATATATTTCGATCATACTTTGATATATATGTATATATTTTTTATAGGTTCGTGAATCAATCCGTGGCCAAGTCTTAATTTTCGACGAACTAAAAATCTGTGAAAGTGAGTTATAGTCCCACTTTTAAAATCTTATATTTTTGGGATGAGAATACATGCAGTTTTATAAATATTTGACGAAATAGACACGAGTAATCAAAACTACATTCTATGGGTGAATGATTGAAGCTGAATATGCCCCTTTTTGCTTGGTAGCCTAAGAATTAGGGAACTGGCCCCTAATTGACGCGAATCCTAAAGATAGATCTATTGGGCCTAACAAACCCCATCCATGGTTGCGGATGCTTTAGTACTTCGATTTTTTTTATCCTGTCCGAAGGATGTCCCGGAATGATGGGGATATTCTTATATGCATCTTGTTAATGTTGGTTACCAGGTGTTCACCATATGATTGATTTTTATGCATGCATGTTGTTTACAAGAAATGGAAATATGAAATCTTGTGGTCTATTATTATGATTTGATAAATATATAGGTTAAACCTATAACTCACCAACATTTTTGTTGACGTTTTAAACATTTTTGTTGCATTCGAAGACTTAAGTTGATGTGTAATATTATTGTAAACCATTATGTAATGGTCATGTGATAACGCTATATTTCAAATTATCATTATTTGATAATCGTCGTAATGTTTTTAAAACCTTTAACGATAAAATAAAGGTTATGGTTGTTTTAAAAATCGAATGCAGTCTTTGAAAAACGTCTCATATAGAAGTCAAAACCTCGCAACGAAATCAATTAATATGAAATGTTTATAATCATTATGAACGGGATATTTCAGCTGTAACGGTAACAAAGGCAAAGCGAGAACGTTTTCATGCGGATAATGGTCAAGTTAACTGCGAATTTTTAGAGTTTATCATGACACATTTACTTCGCATAATGTATCATAATAAACTGGGGGGACTTGATCATATACATAGCATTGTATATGTATATTTTATTCGTTTAAGGCTAAAAACAGAAGGTACGCGAAGTTTATTTGAAAGCCTTGGAATATTCGCTGAAATTAAAGATAGCGGGTCATTTTCCGAGTAAATAAAAGATCGCGGTTTACTCCGCTAAGTTTCCGCGGATAGTAGAACAATTCGCAGGCCGCGGATATTTCGAGTACTATAAATGGGAGCATAGCCTCTCATTTATAGGTTGTTGATTCTCTGCCATTTGCCTGAACCTTTGTAATTTTCTCTTATGATCTCGCCCAAGGAATTTTTACATCGTGTCAAGGTGAATCATGCTAATTAACAATCAAGACCGGGTAGGGGTGGTTGATCACTTGATATTTAAAGTGAAAGACGATCATCAGGGTCCAAATAATCATCAAACATCACATCCTTCATCTCAATCTTATTGCACTCAATCCATAATTAAGTAACTTATTAATTAGGGATTGATCAAATAACAAAACTAAAACTGAAACAACCCAACCCGTATTCAACCGGATAATTTTTTTTATAGTAACGATCATTACGTGCCAATGGAATGATATAAACCATTCTATACAACCCATTAAAACGTACAACAAGTTTAATGTTTACAAAAGGCACTAAGGCCATTAATCAAGTGTAATACGAGTTCGACCCATTTGAAATGATAGTTTTAATCCAAACTACACCCGAGCATGGTTTGGGGCTAAACTACAAAAAAGCATTAGGTCATCATCCAAAAGCTTTAACTAGTACGCATCATGGGAATCTAATGCCCAATAACCCCTTTTCCTTTCTCCGTGTTCGTACCTAAAAATGTAAACAACGAGGGGGTAAGCTAAAGCTTAGTGAGTGCAATAGTTATACATATACATATATAACCTACTTACACAATACCGCATACAAACTTGTAACTCAAATAGCATGTCATCATACTCGTATTACTAACAAGTTGTACAATATCACAAAACCGCATTAGCATAGACTCATCACAATATATATATATATATATATATATATATATATATATATATATATATATATATATATATATATATATATATATATATATATATATATATATATATATATATATATATATATATATATATATATATATATATATATATATATATATATATATATATATATATATATATATATATATAATATGCTAAACAATCAACAAACCCCCATATGGTTAACCATAACGCTATGGTGCTACCGGCTCGATGGTTCACACCATACGCATTTGAGTCATACTCTTTTATAGTGCTACCGGCTCGATGGTTCACACTTTGTTTTATAGTGCTACCGGCTCGTGGTTCACACTTTGATGCTACCGGCTCGATGGATCACATCATAATTTTATAGTGCTACCGGCTCGATGGTTCACACTTTGATACTACCGGCTCGATGGTTCATATCATAATTTTATAGTGCTACCGGCTCTTTGGTTCACACTTCGGCGCTACCGGCTTGATGGTTCACGCCTCATTTTATAGTGCTACCGGCTCGATGGTTCACACTTTGACACTCGTCACATACATGTTATGGCACTACCGGCTCGATGGTTCATACCATATCATTCACAAATAAATACGCCATATACACATACGTATAATTACTCCACTTACCTTATAGACTAGGCGATGAATTAACAACTACGCAAGCTTCAAAGTGAAGTACCTAATACAATAAGTACAATTTCAATACACCAAACTAGTTGGACTTGACACCAACATTTATCACTTAGGCATTTAATGACTCATTTGCATTAAATGACCCATTTACTCCAAAACCGCCCATTAATGGCCAAGACTCATCATCAATTACTAAAAACTAGTGATTATAGTCCAATAACAATAACTACCAACTTTTAGGGTATTTTCATACTCATCTTTGCCCAACTAGGTCAACATTACCCCTTTTGACCCATTTTAACACTTAGACTCGCAAATTGGTCAAACACGAACCCATTAGCAAATCTTTCATCAATTTACAAGTGTATTAGTGACTAACAACACAATTTAACACTTACAAATCTCGATTTACATGACCAAACCCTAGATTATAGTTATTAGGGTTTCCTTACATCAATATAACCCAAATTCACCCATTAAATTCCCAAATGGGTCTTACAAGCCTCAAATGACCCAAACCCTAGCCATAAATTAACTAAAACTTAAAACATGGAGTTAAGACTTACCAACACTATCAAGTCGTAGCTAAGAATGAGGAGAACAAATTTCCTATTTGCTCCAAAGATCGAATCTCAAATCTTCACTCTCAAATCTCACTTTGGATTTAAATGGGTTTTGTGTTTTGAGAGAAAATAGCAAAAGAAAAGAGAAATGAAATGAAATAAATGAGATAAGTGGCTGAGACTTAAAGTCTCAATCAGATCTACATGCGAAAAGATGAAAATACCCTTGATTCACTCTTTTTAAAAGCTAAAACCAGAACCAGTTCACCCGCGCGACCATATATGTCGCGGCGCGGCAATTAACTGATTTTTCGAGCTGTCTTAATCTACTCCTGACTTTGATTTGCTTTATTCGTCGCGGCGCGCCCAAGAACCTCGCCACGAGGTAATGGCCTACAACTAACCATTTTGACAACTTAACACAACTATCGATTTATTTGACTTGTACATCTCATTCACGCTTCCTATATACGTTTAAACTTCCTCTTTAAGTCTCACATGACTTAACACTATCAAAACCCATGCATATACTTATACATGCATACATTCTCAAACGTAATATAAATATATCTCGTATACATCAAGTTAACACTTTAAATCGTTTAATCACATAAACAAGCGAATTATAAACGTTCTAACGATTAAATAAGTACCTTAAGACACGTATGAAGAAAACGGGATGTTACAACTCTCACCCACTTGAATCAGAGCGCGTCCTCGCGATCCAAGCCGCGTGAAAAGCTGGAAGATACACCAATACAAATTCCTCGATCCCATGTAAACTCGAAACCTTTACTACGACTCCATTGAACTTTAAAAGTTCTCACCTCTTTATGTCTCAACCTCTTTACCTTTTCATCGAGTATAACAATTGGCTTCTCAATATACTCTAACTTGTTGTTTAGCTCAATCTCGTCTAATGGTACCCATGAAGAATTATCCGCAACACACTTATGGAGATGGGAAACATGAAATGTATTATGGATCCCCGCAAGCTCTTCGGGTAATTCCAAACGATACGCAACTTCACCAACACGAGCTAAAATCTTAAACGGACCAATAAACCGAGGAGCTAACTTTCCTCATTTTCGAAACCGAATAATACCCTTCCATGGCGAAACTTTAAGCATCACCATGTCACCTTCTTGGAATTCAATCGGTCACCTTCGTTTGTCAGCGTACAACTTTTGTCTATCTTGAGCCTTTTTCAAATGAGCCCGAATCATATCGATCTTGCTATTCGTCTCTAAAACCAAATTGGTACTCCCGATTTCTCTTTGACCCACTTCACCCCAACAAATCGGGGTTCGACACCTACGCCCATTAAGCATCTCGTACGGTGGCATTCCAATACTAGCGTGATAGCTATTACTATACGAGAATTCCACCAAGGGTAAATGCTCATCCCAACTACCACCGAAATCAATAATACATGCCCGTAACATATCCTCCAATGTTTGATTCGTGCGTTCGGTTTGACAGTCCGTTTGAGGATGGTACGCCGTGCTCAATTTCAATTGTGTACCCATATCTTCATGAAACTTTTCCCAAAACCGAGATGTGAAACGGGTATCTCGATCTGAAATAATAGATATAGGAACCCCATGCCTTGATATCACTTCCTTGATGAACAACATAGCCAAAGTTGTGACGACCCGAGAAATTTCCGACCAAATTTAAACTTAATCTTTATATGATTTCGACAAGATAAGCAAAGTCTGTAATATTGAGTCTCAAAAGTTTTGGAATTATGTTCAAACAATCAATTACCCTTTGAGTGTGCCCGACAATTCACGAACAATTGTTTATAAATAAATATATAGATATAAATAAAAAGACAAGAATACATAGATATTATTTTTAATTAATAAAATGCACTCCAATAAATTGGGATTAATAATGTAAAAATAAAATACAGAATAATAGGTTGCTATTAAAATATATATAATTATATATATGAATTCTGAACATAAATAATATTATATGTATTGTAAATTATAAATATTAAATATTAAATATAAATTATTATATAATATACTATATAATTAGTAACTAGGATAAGAGTTATAAATTGTAATATATTAAATTACAAGTTTGAATATAATTGTTATGTTAATATTATTAACAATAATTTCATTATAAACTATAATATGAATATTTAAATAATTAATATGTATATATATATATATATATATATATATATATATATATATATATATATTAATATTTAAAACTTGATATGTACACGTAAAATTAATATTTTTGATATTATTATTATTATTATTATCATTTCTATTATTATTATTGTTATTAGTTTCATCATTATTATTAAAATTAATAATGATGTTTATATAATTAATATCATTATGTTTCCTTATATATTTAATATATATATATATATATATATATATATATATATATATATATATATATATATATATATATATATATATATATATATATATAAATACAGATATAGAAAATTGGATATATAAAATTACATACATATAAATTACAGATATATATTTATATATAAATGTTTATATAAATAAATTAATATATATATATATATATATATATATATATATATATATATATATTTATATATATATATATATATATATATATATATATATATATACGAGTATATATAGATATTACACATATAAAAGCGTATTCTGTTTCTAATCCTTATCAAACTGTAGATGATTTATTCTCTGTTCAAGATAGTATAAATCACGACCCTAATGACATTAAATCTATTAGCAGTTACAATCAGACTTTTATTTTTTTGTTTTTCTTGTTTGTTCCTTCTTCTGTTTGATTCTTTGTGTCGACCCTCACTCAATACATATCAATTAATCATCCATTCCTTAGTAGGAAAACCAGTCGACTTCTCTCCATCAATTACAATTACATTACTTAGTAATTTTTTAATTGAAAACAGGAAAGGTTATTAATCCCAACTCGAACACAATCATGAATAACTACCATGGATTCACCACTTTCCACTTCATCCATCAACCACCTTCGAACTAAACTACAACCGCCACCATGAACGACACCAACAACTGCTGCTACACATCTATTGTGAACACCTGCGATAGACTGAACAACCATCACAAAACAACCGGTATAAATTCTATTTCTTATTTCTTCTTTACTTTCGTAAGTCACTATCTTCACCAAATCATAAATCACCACCCCCATCAAATCGCCACATGTTAATTTACTTCATCTTGTTTCTATTTCTTCTTCGTGAACTCAACTCCACAATAACCATAACTGCTACTCTTTTTCTTCTCTTTTGATTGAATGAACAACAACCAAAAACCACCACACTTTATCACCCAAAAACAACCCAAACCGTCACCTTCTCTCTTCTCTCTCTCTCTTCTTCCTTTTTCTTATAGGTTCAAAACCACACCCATGCATTGCCTTTCTATTTTCACTGCTGCAACCATATTTTTTTCCTTTCGTTGCATCAGCTTGACCCAATCAAAACCATACGCTATTATTATTATTCTTTTTTTTGCTTCTATCTCAGACAACAAGGGAAGAAAGTATATATATATATATATATATATATATATATATATATATATATATATATATATATATAGGATGGGTCACAATTTAAATATGTAGCAATTATTATTGGATTCCAATACTTTAGTGTAAAATAATTATATATGTGGGACGAGATTATCATCATGGCCGAAAAGTTTATTACAAGGGGTAGGGTGAGAATCGATTTCTTCTAAATAAAAAAAAGGGAACGTAACAAAACTCGTCTTCTACCTGTTGTTACTTTTTGAACCGAACCCCACTGATTTGCACACTATATGCATCCGAAATTCACTTGGTAAATGATTCTACTTGATTTATTAAAGGTTGTATGATGATGTGTGATATTGCTGTCAAAAAGGAAGAATGAAACTTTATGGAATTACATCCTAAAAACCGAACCCCACTTGTGCAACTTGTATAGTTATTGGCTATATTTTCTATTTTAAACAAAACCCAGGATTCAATTTGATAACCACCTGCCATTTGACTGTCGTATTCAGCTCATTCTTCTATTTTTTTTAAAGATTATAAACTTCTATTAAATTGGGCCATATGTTTTCTTGTGTCATTGTACCGAGAGCTAGTATACTTGTTGGGCCAAAAAGTTTAACTATGATGATGATATACGATGAACGAGATGATCGTGACTGAGGAATTAGGATGTTAATATTATGATGATGCTATTATAATGATAAAGGTCGATGATGATAAGGTGAGATTGATTATGATATGATGATGATGATGAAAACTGGTCATGATAAAGACGATAATGATGCATGATAACTTGATGATGTTTAGGTGATGCTCGATGATGATAATGATGTTGGGAAGATGTACAAATGATGATGTTGATATGATCATAAGTGACATATGATATAGATGATGATGATTATGTAAATAATATAGGTGATCATGATGATGACGTTTATGTGATGATAATGATGTCGAGTTGGATGATGATAGATTACGAATGATGATGATTTACGCTTATGTTGATAACAATAATAATAATATGATTATGATACGGATTATAATAGAAAAACAAGGACAGTAATGGTTAAGGATGTTATCGGGTTAGCGGGACGTCGCGGGTTCAAACCCGGACTTGGGCATTTTTTTAAAGGGCTACTTTCTTGAGGTAGTTTATTTATTACTTAGCATTATTATTATTATTCTTACTTATTATTATTATTATTATTATTATTATTATTGTTATTAGTAATATTTATTATAATTATTATGTTATTACAAATATTAAAAATATAAATATTAGTATCATTATTACTATTAGTAAAAATCATTATTTTTTTTATAGTTATTATTATTGTATTCATTATTTTTAAAATTAACATTTTTATTAAATGTATCATTTATATTTAAGTTATCATTTTTATCATTAAGTATCATTTCTAACTCTATTATCATTACTATTATTTTTACCATTAGTAATATTATTTTAAAATTATTATAATTTTAACAAACAAACGATATATATATATACACAAAAATATATTTAATACATATAACATATCAAAAGTAATATTTCTTATTTTAAATATATAAAAAGAATATATGAAACATATATGTTATTAATATAAAAATGATATAAATAATAAATTTATATATATATAAACTTGTACAATTACAATTATGTGTGTTAATATATATAAATAATATTGGTTCGTGAATCCGAATCCAACCTTGCACTTGTTCAATGATGTTATATGTATTTTTACAACGAAATACAGTATGGTGAGTTTCATTTGCTCCCTTTTTAAATGCTTTTGCAATATATATTTTTGGGACTGAGAATACATGCGCTTTTATAACTGTTTTACGAAATAGACACAAGTAATTGAAACTACATTATATGGGTGAATGATCGAAGCCGAATATGCCCCTTTTGCTTGGTAGCCTAAGAATTAGTAAACCGATCTACTAATTGACGCGAATCCTAAAGATAGATCTATTGGGCCTAACGAACCCCATCCAAAGTACCGGATGCTTTAGTACTTCGAATTCATTTTTATCATGTCCGAAGGATTTCCCGGAATGATAGGGGATATTCTTATATGCATCTTGTTAATGTCGGTTACCAGGTGTTCACCATATGAATGATTTTTGTCTCTATGCATGGGACGTATATTTATGAGAAATGAAAATGAAAATCTTGTGGTCTATTAAAAATGATGGAAATGAATATTTATGATAAACTAATGAACTCACCAACCTTTTGGTTGACACTTGAAAGCATGTTTATTCTCAGGTACGAAAGAAATCTTCCGCTGTGCATTTGCTCATTTTAGAGATATTACTTGGAGTCATTCATGACATATTTCAAAAGACGTTACATTCGAGTCGTTGAGTTCATCATGATTATTATTAAATCAATTATAGTTGGATATATTATGAAATGGTATGCATGCCGTCAACTGTCGATGAAATGAAAGATTGTCTTTTAAAAACGAATGCAATGTTTGTAAAATGTATCATATAGAGTTCAATTACCTCACGATGTAATCAACTATTATGAATTGTTTATAATCGATATGAACGGGGCATTTCAGTTGGTATCAGAGCGGTGGTCTTAGTGAACCAGGTCTTGCATTAGTGTGTCTAACTGATAGTTATTTAGATGCATTAGTGAGTCTGGACTTCGACCGTGTCTGCATGTCAAAAGTTTTGCTTATCATTTCGTGTCGAAAATCATCTACTTATCATCCTTAGGAAATTACCTGCTTATCATTCCTAGTCTAGACACATCTTACTGCATTGATTGCATGAATAGTATATAGACAAATCCATATCTTAGCGTATTTGTTACTGTAGACTTTATCTGACACGTTTCCTTAATTTCCTCCGTAATCTACGGGATCTTCTGTACTATATTAGATATTCTATATAATTAGAATATTATCCGATAATCAAAAATCATTTCATATCGAAAATCCTCTAACTGATCATAAGAGATAGATCCTACACCTAGCTTGGATTCCATTAGTTCCGGAAGCAATTTCGAGATGCGTATTGAAGTAGACTCCGAAGTCAATGAACCCGAAGTGTCTCCAACGTTTAGCTACTTTTCTTTCTGGAGGAGATGGGGGTGGGTCCGAGACTTACTCACTCAATGGAGAAATGAAGAAGACGAGCCCTACCGCGAACCAAACTTACCTCCTAACATCGGAGAAAATGATGTACTCACTGGTGAACCTATGCGCAACACTGTATTCACCCTTCTTGCTAAAGTTTTCCACCTCGAAGGTCGCATTACTGCAATCTCAGAAAATATTCAACCTCTACTTCCGAATACCAATCGAAGGGGAATATTAGAAGAAGTTAGGGAACTTTTAATTGATAATCAAGATTTATTCAATCATATGAGTGGATAGATAGAAATGATAGAGGGTAGGATAGAAACCCTGACAAGAATGGTGTGTGATCTACAAGCTATACTTACTACACCAACATCATCACCAACCTCAGCACCAACAACACTTATAGCACCGACAGCAACAATACCACCATCAGCAGCACCAGCAACATAACCAGTACCAACAACAACAACATCATCACACGTCTCAACCTCGCAATCTATACCTCAAGCATAATCATTGTTCTACGAATCGTTCTACATAAACTATCTTCGTCCTTCATGGCGATTATATAATCTCTAATGTTTTAGAGATTATGTACTCTAGTTCTAGCCATAAATCTGATGAGTTTAATATCACATTGACTCATTAAATCCATGATTACGTCTGAAGAAAATATATATGTATATATGTTTTCATAAAGATTGTAATTAAAAATTCTTTTGTACAAACTGTTAATGGTGAAAATATTTTAACGGGTAGGTAATACCTGAGAAATATTTAAATTTCACATTAATAAGTTACACAGTACATTCTTCCAATCTGATTCAACAGTCATTTACTATCCTACTTATTTCCACAGATATACGTATCCGTTCACCGCAGAATAATCATTTTCATTCAATTTCATATTTGGATTTTGACCTGTCAGAATCCAACAAGTGGCATAATGAAGAAAATATTGGACAAAATAAAATTTGTTAGAAACAAACAAATTAATTATGAGAAAAATTTTGTTAAGAATTCACGCTAACTGTTCCTAGCTAACTGTTCCTAGCTAACTGATTACATTTTATTTATCAAAATTTATTTATCGCCATTTATATTCTCGCAATTTTATTTATTGTCATTTAATTTCTGTTATTTATTTTACGCGCTTTAAATATCGGGACACGTATACAAGGTTTTGACATATCATATCGAGGCATATATATATATATATATATTATTTAGAATAACCATAGACACTCTATATGCAGTAATGCTTGAGTTAGCTATACAGGGTTGAGGTTGATTCTATAATAATATATATACTTTGAGTTGTAATCGAGTCTGAGACATGTATACGGGTCACGATACGTATTAATTAATTTGAATATTATAAACTATATATGAATTATTGAATTAACAACTGTGGACTACTAACTGTGGACTACCAATATTGGACAATTAAAATGATTTAGAATATTGATTATAACATATGAAACTAAACAATTCTTCAAGTTTTCCACTTGATTTCATCTTAAACCTCATTTGTATCTTGACAATTACAAACTGCGTTCAAACCTTTCATGATTCTTCAAAACACCTCAATCGGGAGGATGAACCAACGACACTTCATCTACGGAAGAAAAGATTGATGCATATAGTTATGCATCTGAAAACACTCGGAACCTGAGTAAACGTTTAATACGTACCTGTGCTAGCTCCTTTGGCATTGTTTTTACCGAAAATAACTTTACAATTCCTTTTCAAATTAGCCAATTTGTCACAGCTCCAGCAAATTAACATCGACCTTTCATTCTAATAAGTCTTATTATAACTTTGATATATAAGTTTACCTTCCATCATCATTACCGGAGAACCGTTTATAGTCCACCACATTAGCAGTAAACTTACCAGCAACTTCATTGCTCATTGGCTTGAGTCCCTCTGAAAAACCATTATATCTGTCCATTAAAACCCTATCATATACTTATCTGCATCTTGTAACGATAATTGCCATATTAATTACCAAGAATCAGCAATCAGTATTTCGATTCTCGCAGCGTTTCTACATCAACAGTTATATGTATACATTTAACATTTATCTCCTAGAATTATGTACTACAATTCTAAAATCCTGAAAAGAAACCAGTCTACGAATCAATTCTCTGACTTTTGAAAAAGCTGAATGAAGCAGTAAAAACTGAAAACTGCCTTAACAGTCAAAAGTTTGATGATAAAGAATGGAGTGTTGAAAAAGCTCAAAAATTTTGATACTGAAAAACGAATTGAGCAAACCATGAACGAGACTCTGAACAAATCACAAGGACTAAACTTGTACATAAAGATCCAGATGATTCTATTTCTGATGAAATCTTTAGCAAATACCTTGTTCCGTAATTGTTCTAAATCATTGTGAATGAATTTCTTCATCACATTTTGATTGTAGAATTAAAAGATATTATCGTATCTTTCATTATAAATATCCTCAATATTTCTGAAGATATCTTCATAAATATTCTCGTCTGATATTAATTATCTCTCTGCGTTATCTGTATTACCACATAAAAGAAACTGTTTTAGTTTCTAAATTTTGAAACCTTCGAATTTAAAATATGAATGTTATTGAAGTAGTGTTAGGAATTGAAGCATGAGTTAGTATAATATAATGACACTTAATCAATGTGATTATATTACAGTAAGTCATGCTGAGTTTCTAATGGAACGTGATGATTCACAGACTATAACATCATCATGTGCCATGTTACATGACTCTTACATTTTATCTAATCTATAAACATATCAAGAACATATTTCCTTGATAGTTCTATCTTTTCTCTTGAATTCTGGTAATTTAACCAATCAAGATCATGTTATTACAATCTCTCACTTAGAACATTAGTCATGTTCATTCAAAACTTCATACCTATGAATTCTGGATCATTATTTTTTGACTTAAAGTCGGGAAAAGAAAACAAAAGTATAGAACTCCAAAATATAAAGGAAATGAAGGGAATGGATTTATAGTGAAATATCCGATCGAGCAATCGAAACAGATCATCGCATTTAATCAAAGAGGATCCTAATTTTCTTTAATTCTGAAGAATCAAATCTTATTGAAAATATTTTCTATAAATCCCTTGAATTCTGGAAATCCACCGTAATTATGTCAAAAGTTAAATTTCTATCTCAATCTTTTGTGATAGCTTCATTCATGCTCTTCGAATAATCGAATTTATCCATATTACTTAATGATGATAAAACTCTACTTATCAACTCACATTCATCATGAAAATATTTTTACTGTTAGCCATGACCACCTCACTCAAATTTCGGGATGAAATTTCGTTAACGGGTAGGTACTGTGACGACCCGGGAAAGTTTTGGAATTATGTTCAAACAATCAATTACCCTTTGAGTATGCCCGACAATTCATGAACAATTATTTGTAAATAAATATATAGATATAAATAAAAAGACAAGAATACATAGATATTTTTTTAATTAATAAAATGCACTCCAATAAATTGGGATTAATAATGTAAAAATAAAATACAGAATAATAGGTTGCTATTAAAATATATATAATTATATATATGAATTCTGAACATAAATAATATTATATGTATTGTAAATTATAAATATTAAATGTTAAATATAAATTATTATATAATATACTATATAATTAGTAACTAGGATAAGAGTTATAAATTGTAATATATTAAATTACAAGTTTGAATATAATTGTTATGTTAATATTATTAACAATAATTTCATTATAAACAATAATATGAATATTTAAATAATTAATATATAAAATATATATATATTAATATGTAAAACTAGATATGTACACGTAAAATTAATATTTTTGATATTATTATTATTATCATTTCTATTATTATTATTGTTATTAGTTTCATCATTATTATTAAAATTAATAATGATGTTTATATAATTAATATCATTATGTTTCCTTATATATATATATATATATATATATATATATATATATATATATATATATATATATATATATATAAATTTTAGTTATATATTTATAAATACAGATATAGAAAATTGGATATATAAAATTACATATATATAAATTACAGATATATTTATATATAAATGTTTACACAAATAAATATATATATACGAGTATATATAGATATTACACATATAAAAGCGTATTCTGTTTCAAATCCTTATCAAACTGTAGATGATTTCTTCCCTGTTCAAGATAGTACAAATCATGACCCTAATGACATTAAATCTATTAGCAGTTACAATCAGACTTTTTTTTTTCTTGTTTGTTCCTTCTTCTGTTTGAATCTTTGTGTCGACCCTCACTCAATACATATCAATTAATCATCCATTCCTTAGTATGAAAACCAGTCGACTTCTCTCCATCAATTACAATTACATTACTTAGTAATTTTTGAATTGAAAACAGGAAAAGTTATTAATCCCAACTCGAACACAATCATAAATAACTACCATGGATTCACCACTTTCCACTTCATCAATCAACCACCTTCGAACCAAACTACAACCGCCACCATGAACGACACCAACAACTGCTGCTACACATCTGTTGTGAACACCTGCGATAGACTGAACAACCATCACAAAACAACCGGTATAAATTCTATTTCTTGTTTCTTCTTTACTTTCGTAAGTCACCATCTTCACCAAATCATAAATCACCACCCCCATTAAATCGCCACCTGTTAATTTACTTCATCTTGTTTCTATTTCTTCTTCGTGAACTCAACTCCACAATAACCATAACTGCTACACTTTTTCTTCTGTTTTGATCGAATGAATAACAACCAAAAACCACCACACTTGATCACCCAAAAATAACCCAAACCGTCACCTTCTATCTTCTCTCTCTCTTCTTCCTTTTTCTTCGAGATCCAAAACCACACCCATGCATCGCCTTTCTATTTTCACTGCTGCAACCATATTTTTTTTCCTTTCGTTGGATCAGCTTGACCCAATCAAAACCACACGCTATTATTATTATTTTTTTTTTGCTTCTATCTCAGACAACAAGGGATGAAAGGATATATATATATATATATATATATATATATATATATATATATATATATATATATATATATATATATATACTAAGGATGGGTCACAATTTAAATATGTAGCAATTATTATTGGATTCCAATACTTTAGTGCAAAATAATTATATATGTGGGACTAGATTATCATCATGGTCGACAAGTTGATTACAAGGGGTAGGGTGAGAATCGATTTCTTCTAAATAAAAAAAGGGAACGTAACAAAACTCTTCTTCTTCCTGTTGTTACTTTTTGAACCGAATCCCACTGATTTGCACACTATATCCATATGAAATTCACTTGGCAAATGATTCCACTTGATTTATTAAAGGTTGTATGATGATGTGTGATATTGCTGTCGAAAAGGAAGAATGAAACTTTATGGAATTACACCCTAAAAATTGAACCCCACTTGTGCAACTTGTATAGTTATTGGCTATATTTTCTATTTTAAACAAAACCCAGGAACCACTTCGATAACCACCTGCCATTTGACTGCCGTATTCAGCTCATTCTTCTATTTTGTTTAAAGATTATAAACTTCTATTAAATTGGGCCGTTAATCTCACTATTTTCTGGTTGGGCCGTATGTTTTCTTGTGTCATTGTGCCGAGAGCTAGTATACTTGTTGGGCCAAAAAGTTTAACTATGATGATGATATACTATGAACGAGATGATCGTGACTGAGGAATTAGGATGTTAATATTATGATGATGCTATTATAATGATAAAGGTCAATGATGATGAAAACTAGTCATGATAAAGACGATAATGATGCATGATAACTTGATGATGTTTAGGTGATGCTCGATGATGATAATGATGTTGGGAGGATGTACAAATGATGATGTTGATATGATCATAAGTGACATATGATATAGATGATGATGATTATGAAAATAATATAGGTGATCATGATGATGACGTTTATGTGATGATAATGATGTCGAGTAGGATGATGATAGATTACGAATGATGATGATTTACGCTTATGTTGATAACAATAATAATAATAATATGATTATGATACGGATTATAATAGAAAAACAAGGACAGTAATGGTTAAGGATGTTATCGGGTTAGCGGGACGTCGCGGGTTCAAACCCGGACTTGGGCATTTTTTTAAAGGGCTACTTTCTTGAGGTAGTTTATTTATTACTTAGCATTATTATTATTATTATTGTTACTTATTATTATTATTATTATTATTATTGTTATTAGTAATATTTTTTATTATTATTATTATTATTATGTTATTACAAATATTAAAAATATAAATATTTGTATCATTATTACTATTAGTAAAAATCATTTTTTTTAGTTATTATTATTGTATTCATTATTTTTAAAATTAACATTTTTATTAATTGCATCATTTATATTTAGGTTATCATTTTTATCATTAAGTATCATTTCTAACTCGATTATCATTACTATTATTTTTACCATTACTAATATTATTTTAAAATTATTATAATTTGAACAAAAAAACGATATATATATATATATATACATATATATATATACACACACACACACAAATATATTTAATACATATAACATAACAAAAGTAATATTTCTTATTTTAAATATATAAAAAGAATATATGAAACATACATGTTATTAATATAAAAATGATATAAATAATAAATTTATATATATATAAAATTGTACAATTACAATTATGTGTGTTAATATATATAAATAATATAGGTTCGTGAATCCGAGGCCAACCTTGCACTTGTTCAATGATGTTATATGTATTTTTACAATGAAATACAGTATGGTGAGTTTCATTTGCTCCCTTTTTAAATGCTTTTGCAATTTATATTTTTGGGACTGGGAATACATGCGCTTTTTAACTGTTTTACGAAATAGACACAAGTAATTGAAACTACATTATATGGGTGAATGATCGAAGCCGAATATTCCCCTTTTGCTTGGTAGCCAAAGAATTAGTAAACCGATCTACTAATTGACGCGAATCCTAAAGATAGATCTATTGGGCCTAACAAACCCCATCCAAAGTACCGGATGCTTTAGTACTTCGAATTCATTTTTATCATGTCCGAAGGATTTCCCGTAATGATAGGGGATATTCTTATATGCATCTTGTTAATGTCGGTTACCAGGTGTTCACCATATGAATGATTTTTGTCTCTATGCATGGGACGTATATTTATGAGAAATGAAAATGAAAATGAAAATCTTATAGTCTATTAAAAATGATGGAAATCAATATTTATGTAAACTAATGAACTCACCAACCTTTTAGTTGACACTTGAAAGCATGTTTATTCTCAGGTACGAAAGAAATCTTCCGCTGTGCATTTGCTCATTTTAGAGATATTACTTGGAGTCATTAATGACATATTTCAAAAGACGTTGCATTCGAGTCGCGGAGTTCATCAAGATTATTATTAAATCAATTATAGTTGGATATATTATGAAATGGTATGCATGCCGTCAACTGTCGATGAAATGAAAGATTGTCTTTTAAAAACGAATGCAATGTTTGTAAAATGTATCATATAGAGGTCAAGTACCTCGCGATGTAATCAACTATTATGAATCGTTTATAATCGATATGAATGGGGCATTTCAAAAGTCTCCGATGATATCGCTTCCCAAATGGGAAAAAACAAGGCACTCTTCGTCAACCGATCAACTATCACCCAAATCGAATCAAATTGGGTTCTCGCCATCCTTGGTAACATTGGAAATAAATCCATGGTAATGTGCTCCCATTTCCATTTCGGGATTTCTAACGGTTGTAACATACCATACGGCTTTTGGTGTTCGGCCTTAACTTGCAAACATGTGACGCATTATTCAACATACTTAACAACATCACGTTTCATGCCCTGCCACCAATACTCCTTTCTCAAATCAAGATACATTTTCGTTGCGCCCAGGTGAATGGAATACTTTGACTTATGCGCTTCATTAAGTAGAACTCGTCGATTATCACCCATTTTAGGCACGCATACCCGTCCTTGAAAGGATAACAAACCATGCGGACCTAAGGTAATAGACTCCATTTGCCCCACGATTCGTTCTTCATGCTTATTATTAACATAAGCTTCAATTTGAATCTCACCGAGCTTTACAAGGAAATCGTTCATAATAATCATGCGTAACGATCCAACTCTTATCGCTGGATGTTGACTTTTTCGACTTAACGCATCCGCGACCACATTCGCCTTGCCCGGATGATAAAGTATTTCACAATCATAGTCTTTTACCACATCCATCCATTTACGTTAACGATAATTTAAATCTCGTTGATCAAAAATATGTTTTAGGCTCTTGTGATCCGAATAATCGTACACTTGACACCATACAGGTAATAGCACCAAATTTTGAACGCGTGTACCACCGCCGCCAACTCAAGATCATGAGTCGGATATCTCGTTTCGTGTTCCTTTAATTGTCGAGAGGCGTAAGCGATGACTTTACCTCTTTGCATTAGAACACAACCGAGCCTATTTAATGAAGCATCACAATATACCATCATGTCTTCTACACCTTTCGGCAACACTAACACCCGAGCTTGACACAAGTTCTCTTTTAATAATTGAAAAGCAATTTCTTGCTCGTTTTCCCAATTAAATCTCGCGTTCTTTCTCGTCAATTTTGTCAATGGAGAAGCGATCTTAGAAAAGTCTTGGATAAATCGACGGTAATAACCGGCCAATCCGAGAAAACTTCGAATTTCCGTAGGCGTAATCGGTCGTTCCCAACTTTTCACCGTCTCAATCTTCCCTGGATCTACTTGAATACCAGCTTTGTTCACAATATGGCCAAGGAATTGAACTTCCCTTAGCCAAAATTCACATTTGGAGAATTTTGCATACAACTTTTCCTTCCGCAACGTCTTCAACACACCATGCAAATGATGTTCATGTTCCTTCATACTCTTCGAATAGACAAGTATGTCATCAATGAACACAATTACCGACTTGTCCAACATAGGTTGGCACACTTGGTTCATTAGATCTATGAATGCCGCCGGTGCATTCGTAAGACCAAAAGGCATAACTACAAACTCAAAATGCCCATAATGCGTTCGAAAGGCTATTTTCTCAATATCTTCCTTACGGACCCGCATTTGGTGATAGCCGGACCGTAGGTCGATCTTAGAAAAATAAGTTACACCTTGGATTTAGTCAAATAAATCGTCAATCCGAGGCAATGGATAATAATTCTTTATCTTCACTTTATTCAACTCCCGATAATCGATGCACATCCGCATACTACTGTCCTTCTTTTTCACGAATAGAACTGGAGCACCCCATGGTGAAGCACTCGATCGAATAAAACTGATAATGCTAAAAACGAACATATATTTCATAGCATTATTCCTCAAGAAAGACAAGCTTTTAGTTGCAATTATTCTATTTACAAGTGATATTCGTTTAAATAATAAAAGGTGAAGACAAAAGACAGATTCGGCGAATTGAAGACGCAAACGACCAAAAAGCTCAAAAGTACAAAAGACAATCAAAGAGGTTCCAATTATTGATAAAAACGTCTCGAAATTACAAGAGTACAAGATTCAAAACGCAAAGTACAAGATATTAAATTGTACGCAAGGACATTCGAAAA
Source organism: Rutidosis leptorrhynchoides (assembly GCF_046630445.1). NCBI lineage: Eukaryota > Viridiplantae > Streptophyta > Magnoliopsida > Asterales > Asteraceae > Rutidosis > Rutidosis leptorrhynchoides. Next base: position 143,518,031 of record NC_092342.1, read on the forward strand.
TCCGGAACCGGGACCAGAGTCAACTCTCAACGCTCGACGCAACGGACTAAAAATTACAAGTTAACTATGTATATAAATATAATATAATATATAATTAATTATATAAATTATATTTATATATTATATTTATATAATAAACCGTCGGTAAACAAAGAGCCAAAATGGAGTGAGCTGTATTTACAAACTCCGCGACTCGCGTAGTTTGAAGGCAAAAAGGACCGCGAGTCGCGGAGCCCCAAATTCTGAAACTCCCTATAAAAGCAAACGAATTCTGATCGCAAAAACCAACATATATATCCATCCTCTCTATATCTATACGTAAATATTTATATTTATATTTTAATTTTAATTTTAATTTTAATTTTAATCCTAATAATAAGGGTATGTTAGCGAATATTGTAAGGGTGTAAGTCGAAATTCTGTCCGTGTAACGCTACGCTATTTTTAATCATTGTAAGTTATGTTCAACCTTTTTAATTTAATGTCTCGTAGCTAAGTTATTATTATGCTTATTTAATCCGAAGTAATCATGATGTTGGGCTAATTACTAAAATTGGGTAATTGGGCTTTGTACCATAATTGGGGTTTGGACAAAAGAACGACACTTGTGGAAATTAGACTATGGGCTATTAATGGGCTTTATATTTGTTTAACTAAATGATAGTTTGTTAATGTTAATATAAAGATTTACAATTGGGTGTCCCTATAAATTACCATATACACTCAATCGGACACGATGGGCGGGGTATTTATATGTACGAATAATCGTTCATTTAACCGGACACGTGAATGAATTAATAGCCACTAGAATAATTAAAACAGGGGTGAAATTATGTACAAGGACACTTGGTATAATTGATAACAAAATATTAAAACCTTGGGTTACACTCAGTCGACATCCTGGTGTAATTATTAAACAAAGTATTAAAATCTTGTTACAGTTTAAGTCCCCAATTAGTTGGAATATTTAACTTCGAGTATAAGAATAATTTGACGAGGACACTCGCACTTTATATTTATGACTGATGGACTGTTATGGACAAAAACCAGACGGACATATTAAATAATCCAGGACAAATGACAATTAACCCATGGGCATAAAACTAAAATCAACACGTCAAACATCATGGTTGCGGAAGTTTAAATAAGCATAATTCTTTTATTTCATATTTAATTTCCTTTATTTTATATTTAATTGCACTTCTAATTATCGCATTTTTATTGTTATTGTATTTAATTGCACTTTTAATTATCGTACTTTTTAATTATCGCAAGTTTATTTTATCGCACTTTTATTATTCGCAATTTCATTATCGTTATTTACTTTACACTTTAAATTAAGTCTTGTATTTATTTATTATTTTACATTGGGTTTTAACTGCGACTAAAGTTTTAAAATCGACAAACCGGTCATTAAACGGTAAAAACCCCCCTTTATAACAATAATATTACTTATATATATATTTGTATTTTTATAAATTTAAACTAATATAGCGTTAAGCTTTGTGAAAAAGATTCCCTGTGGAACGAACCGGACTTACTAAAAACTACACTACTATATGATTAGGTACACTGCCTATAAGTGTTGTAGCAAGGTTTAAGTATATCCATTCTCTAAATAAATAAATATCTTGTGTAAAATTGTATCATATTTAATAGTATTTTATACACCTCCGCTACCACATCAAGTTATTTTTGGCATCGCTGCCGGGGACTTCTTAAACGCCGAAAGCGCAACGCTAAATATTTAAAAAAAAATAAATTTTAGTTTACTTTTATTAAAATTCGTTTTTATAAAAATACGTTTTAAATATTCGAAAATATAAAAAGAAAAACAAAAATATAAGTATTTTTAAGATTTTGTTAAATATTTAAGTTTAATAAAGTTTCTTTATTTTTATATAAGTTTTATTTAAGTATTTTGTTTTTATTTAAAACATATAAAAAATATATATATATAAATCTAGTTTTAAGATTTTTATTTATAAAATTATAAAGTAGTTCTATTTTTATTCTAATTTTTAAAATATAAGTTTTTATTATATAAATATTTTAGATTTGAAAACAGAAAATATAAAACATAAAAAAAAAATGTCGAATAAAAAAAAACTGTACCTGAGTTGAATTCTGGAACCCCGCGACTCGCGGGGTTTGTTGCTTGGAATACCGCAACTCGCGGAGACACTCTGACAGCGACAGAACCCTAATTTAGCATTTATTACGGGTAATTATTAATTATTATTATTATTAACCCTAATTAATTATTATTATTATAATTAGTTTTACTTTTTATTTAATTTATATTTTAGTTAAATTAGTTTAATTAAATTGTAAAATTAATAGTTTTAATAAATAAATAATATAAAAATAATATTTTTATAAAAAATTGTATTTTTTACAACTTTTTGTATATTTTTATATTTTTATATTTTGTCCCTTTTTAATTGTTTTAGCGTAATATTTGTATTTTTCGCTCATATTTAGTTTTAAACTTAGTTTTTGCCATAGTTATTTTTACTTCTAGATTTTTAGGCTTTGCCGTAGAATTCCTTAAGTGCTTTTTCTTTAGACTAAGATTTAGGTACTTTAGAATTTTGCGACGCCTTTTTAAGTTTTAGTTTCTTTTTAAGTTATTTCCATTTGGGATTTAGATTTTCCTGTAAGCTTTAATATTTTTAGACGACTTTTACCTATGTATCAATTATCATTCCAATTAGTAATCTCAATTTGCGATTATAATTTTAAGTTAGTTGTAGTAATAAGGTTAGGTAAGTCAAGTGTTTTTAAGTTTTATAAGTTTCTTTTATTTTTCCGTCACCTTTTATTTTTCAACTATTTTTCTTTTTCGACCTTTTTCCGACGAACTCTTTTTCTTTCTTATTTCTCGCTATTCTAGTTTTAGGACATAGATTTTTATTCTACTTCTTATCTAAATTTCTTAAAATTACGAAAATTTATTTTAAGTGGTTAAATTGATAGACATCAAAATTTTCTGGTTCGTAGTAGTAGTTGGATTTGTACGTGGACCGGGTTATTGGAGCCAAACAGTCCTCAATTATATTGAGACCAAACGAATCCTGCCCCTCTGCTGCATCTTTTGGCTATTCGAAACGTGGGCAAAATTAGAAAAGTCTATTGATTGGATAACTTATTATAATTTTTCTTTCCTTTTAAAAACTAATAGGATATTCAGTAAATGCACCGAGCAAGACGTTCACCACCTTTTGTACGTTCACCACCTGTAACTAGATCAAGACATTTAGCAAATATTACCACCGTTGATTTTTCTTTAGAATCGTCATCCAGTCGACCAAGTACTCCAGTTCAAATTTCCGATAATCCATTTTTTGAACCCGACCTCACAATTGAGAATCCGAAGAATATTCATGAACGATTCGTAGATCCTGAACCATTTAATTTTCCTCCGGAACCACCAATCATTCAAACAGAGATTGTTGAGGAACGAACCATAAAATCAGAATCCTCTAGTGATTCCGATTCAACAAATTCAATTATGGAAGCAACAGAACCTTTAAGTATGGAAGACCGAATGAGAGCTAAACGCACTGGCCAAGGTCACGCAATTACTCATCCAGACATTAATGCGCCAGATTATGAAATCAAAGGACAAATTCTACACATGGTGACTAATCAATGCCAATTTAGTGGTGCGCCGAAGGAAGATCCAAATGAACATCTACGTACATTTAATAGGATCTGCACACTATTTAAAATCCGAGAAGTGGAGGATGAACATATATATCTCATGTTATTTCCCTGGACTTTAAAGGGAGAAGCCAAAGATTGGTTGGAATCGTTACCTGAAGGGGCGATCGATACATGGGACGTATTAGTTGAAAAATTTCTTAAACAATTCTTTCCGGCATCTAAAGCCGTAAGATTTCAAGCAGAAATTGTTACGTTTACACAGAAGCCAAATGAAACTCTATATGAGGCGTGGACAAGATTTGGAAAGTTGTTAAGAGGATGTCCGCAACATGGTTTAGACACCTGTCAAATAGTACAAATATTCTACCAAGGATGCGACATCACTACAAGGAAAGACATAGATATTGCAGCTGGTGGTTCTATTATGAAGAAAACCGAAACTGATGCTTACAAAATTATTGATAACACTGCTTCCCACTCACATGAGTGGCACCAAGAAAAAGATATCGTTAGATCATCTAAAGCAGCTAGAGCCGATTCTAGCCATGACTTAGATTCCATTTCTGCAAAGATAGATGCTGTGGAGAGACGAATGGAAAAGATGACTAAAGATATTCACTCAATACGAATTAGTTGTGAGCAGTGTGGAGGACCACATTTGACAAAAGATTGTCTCAGTATTGAATTAACAATGGAACAAAGAGAGAATATTTCATACATAAACCAAAGGCCTGGAAATAATTATCAGAATAATTATCAACCGCCAAGACCTATTTACAATCAAAACCAGAATTATAACAGAAATATTCCATACAACAACCAACAAGGTCCTAGCAATCAACAAGTATCCAATAATAATTACAATCAGCAAAGACCTAATTTTCAAAACAAACCACCACAACAAACCGTTGATAAAAATCCGAATTTAGAAGATATGATGACGAAGCTAGTTGAAACTCAAACGCAGTTTTCACATCTCAAAAACAAACCAATGAACAAAATGCTCAAGCATTTAGAAATCAACAAGCTTCTATTCAAAATCTGGAACAAGAAGTAAGTAACCTAACAAGGTTAATAGGTGAAAGAAAACCGGGAAGTCTACCTAGTGATACAAATGCTAACCCCCGGAATGAAACAGCTAAAGCCATTACCACAAGAAGTGGTACAACACTTAAACCACCTGAAATACCTGTAACTTCTGATGAAGCTATTCCTACTCCACAAGAACCACAACTTAATCAAGATAAGGAAAAAGAACCGGTAGTTGAGAAGGTTAATGAAGATAACACAGTTAAGGCTAAACCTTATGTTAAACCATACCAACCACCACTTCCTTACTCGAGTAAAATGAAGAAAGAGAAACTTGAAGCCGAGCAATCCAAATTCTTGGATATGTTTAAACAGATAAATGTAAATCTTCCTTTCATTGATGTGATTTCAGGAATGCCTAGATATGCTAAATTCTTGAAAGATCTAATCTCAAATAGAAAGAAAATGGAAGAACTCTCGGCTGTTACCATGAATGCTAATTGTTCAGCAGTGCTATTGAATAAGATACCAGAAAAATTATCTGATCCAGGAAGTTTCACAATTCCATGTTTTCTGGGTAGTCTTAGTTCAATAGAAGCATTGGCAGACTTAGGTGCTAGTATAAATCTAATGCCATATTCACTATATGCTAAACTAGACCTTGGAGAATTGAAACCAACCAGAATAAGCGTACAACTAGCCGATAGATCAATAAAATATCCTAGAGGGATAATGGAGAACATGCTAGTTAAAGTTGGTACTTTAGTATTTCCAGTAGATTTTGTTGTTCTGGACATGGAAGAAGATTCTCAAGTTCCTCTCATATTAGGAAGACCATTCTTAAACACGGCTAAAGCAATGATAGACGTGCTCGGTAAGAAATTGACCCTAAGTATAGAGGACGAGAGTGTTACCTTTTCAGTTGTTAGAGCAATGCAACAACCACAATCTGCAGATGATACATGTTATTATATTCAAACTATAGATGCACATGCAGAATTATTAGAAGAATTTCCAGAATTACAAGGAACAGGAGAATGTTCTTTAGGAGAAAGTAATGAACCAATTGATGAAGCTGAAATGTTAGCTACACTTATAGCTAATGGATATGAACCAACAACAGAAGAAATCCAAATGCTAAAAGAAGAAGACAGATATCGATACAAATCATCGATAGAAGAACCTCCGAAATTAGAGTTAAAGCCACTTCCAAATCATTTGGAATATGCTTATTTACATGGTGAATCTGAATTACCTGTAATAATATCGTCTTCTCTTACTGAAAATGAGAAATCACAACTCATTTCTGTGTTGAAAGCTCATAAACCAGCCATTGCATGGAAGATTCATGATATTAAAGGAATAAGTCCTTCGTATTGCACACATAAAATCCTTATGGAAGAAGGTCATAAAACATATGTGCAACGCCAACGAAGACTAAATCCTAATATGCAAGATGTAGTTAAGAAAGAGATTATTAAACTGCTAGATGTAGGTCTAATTTATCCAATCTCTGATAGTCCATGGGTAAGCCCAGTTCAATGCGTGCCTAAGAAGGGTGGCATGACTGTCATTACAAATGAAAAAAATGAGCTTATTCCTACTAGAACTGTAACAGGATGGCGTGTGTGTATTGATTATAGAAAATTAAATGACGCCACCAGAAAAGATCACTTTCCCTTACCTTTCATTGATCAAATGTTGAAAAGATTAGCCGGAAATAGTTACTATTGTTTTCTAGATGGATTTTCCGGATATTTTCAAATTCCAATAGCACCCGAAGATCAAGAGAAAACCACATTCACGTGCCCTTATGGTACTTTTGCTTACAAACGCATGCCATTTGGACTTTGCAACGCCCCTGCAACCTTTCAAAGGTGTATGATGGCGATTTTTCATGACATAATAGAAGAATGCATGGAAGTTTTCATGGATGACTTTTCAATCTTCGGTGATACATTTGAATCATGTCTAGTTAATCTGGTACGAATGCTTATTAGATGCGAACAATCAAATCTAGTACTTAATTGGGAGAAATGCCATTTCATGGTTAAAGAGGGCATAGTTCTTGGACATAAAATTTCAAAAGAAGGAATTGAAGTGGATAGAGCTAAAGTAGATGTAATTGCTAAACTTCCACATCCCACCAATGTTAGAGGAGTTAGGAGTTTTCTAGGGCGTGCCGGTTTTTACCGACGTTTCATAAAAGATTTTTCTAAAATTGCCACTCCTATGAATAAACTCCTAGAAAAAGAGGCTCCATTCATCTTTTCAGATGAATGTATCAAATCTTTTAATATTCTTAAAGAAAAACTCACTAATGCGCCGATCATGATAACACCAAATTGGAATCTACCATTTGAACTAATGTGCGATGCAAGTGATTTTGCAATGGGAGCCGTTTTAGGACAAAGGATTGAAAAACGATTTCAACCTATATATTATGCTAGTAAGATGTTACAAGGAGTACAAATGAACTATACAACTACTGAAAAAGAACTCCTTGCTATTGTCTTTGCTTTTGACAAATTTCGTTCATATCTCGTTCTAGCAAAAACGGTGGTCTATACCGACCATTCTGCTCTTAGATGCCTATTTTCAAAACAAGATGCTAAACCAAGATTAATCCGTTGGATCTTACTCTTACAAGAGTTTGATATTGAAATCCGAGATAAAAGAGGAGCAGAAAATCTCGCCGCTGATCATCTTTCTCGTCTTGAAAATCCCGAATTAGAAGTTCTAAATGAATCGGCCATACAAGACAACTTTCCTGATGAATATCTATTGAAGATAGATTATAAAGAAATTCCATGGTTTGCAGACTATGCAAACTACTTAGTTTGTGGATTCCTTGAAAAAGGATTATCGTACCAAAAACGAAAGAAATTCTTCAGTGATATAAAACACTATTTTTGGGAAGATCCACATCTGTTTAAAAGTTGTCCTGATGGAATAATATGCCGATGTGTATTTGGAGATGAAGCTAGTAAAATTTTAAACCATTGTCACACAGGACCAACAGGAGGGCATTATGGGCCTCAACTAACAGCAAGAAAAGTTTATGATGCTGGATTCTATTAGCCTACAATTTACAAAGACTCACACCTTCTTTGCAAATCCTGTGATGCTTGTCAAAGGGCCGGAAAAATAAGTCAACGTGATGAAATGCCAAAAAATGTCATTCAAGTATGTGAAGTATTTGACATTTGGGGTATTGATTTTATGGGTCCATTTCCAAAATCTCATAATAATCTATATACACTCGTAGCCATTGATTATGTATCTAAATGGGCGGAAGCACAAGCTCTCCCAACTAACGATGCACGAGTTGTAGTCAACTTTTTAAAACGTCTTTTTGCAAGGTTTGGAACACCGAAAGCTTTAATAAGTGATCGGGGTACTCATTTCTGTAATAATCAACTTGAGAAAGTTCTTAAAAGATATGGAGTAACTCATAAAATCTCCACCGCATATCATCCACAAACAAGTGGACAAGTTGAAAATACCAACCAAGCATTAAAACGTATTCTAGAGAAAACCGTAGGATCAAATCCGAAGGAATGGTCCATTAAATTGGAGGATGCACTCTGGGCTTTTAGAACAGCCTACAAAACTCCAATTGGAACCACACCTTTTAGACTTGTTTATGGAAAAGCATGTCATCTTCCAGTAGAAATTGAACACAAAGCATTTTGGGCTTTGAAGACATGTAATCTTGATTTACATGAAGTCGGACGTCTACGATTAAGTCAACTAAATGAATTAGAAGAATTAAGACATGAAGCATACGAAAATTCGTTAATCTATAAAGAAAGAACGAAGAAATGGCATGATAAAAGAATCAGAAGTTCAAAAGAATTTAAAGAAGGAGACAGAGTTCTTCTTTTCAATTCACGATTCAAGCTATTTCCTGGAAAATTGAAATCAAGATGGTCTGGACCATTCATAGTCAAAAGAGTTTTCCCATACGGAACGATAGAATTAATAAATTCAAATGGGATTGAATTTAAAGTTAATGGTCACGGAGTTAAACATTACATACATGGTCCGATGGAAGTTGACAACGAAGTTAATCACAATTTCGATACCACAGCTAACTAAGTGTGGGGAGAATCAAGGGGTTTATGTATTTCTGTTAGAGTTAGATTGTCTGTTTTCGTGTAGTTCTCGAAAATGGAACCCGAATAGTCTTTCCCTAGCAGACCCTAAAGAACTAGTCTTCTCCCCCCATTCTGAATTTTTTATTTTTTTTTAGGAAATGAAGACTGCCTGTGAACTAAACCATGGTCTAATGCTACACGCTTTGATCACTAAACGTAATAATGACACACTTTCGAGTGAAATAGTATCAGTAATCAGAGAAAGATTGGACGGAGTTAGAAAAAATCCAGATGCGAAGATAATAAGTTACAATTTGGTAAAGGAAAATCAAAATCTGCAGCGAAAAGAAAAGCACGACACCTAGAAAGATGTCACAAATGCGGAAAATGGTCACATGGAGGTAAATGTTCAAATAATCAAACCTATTCAAACACCGAATTTGTTACTTTATGCAGAGACGGACCGTTCATATGTTTAGAAGAAAAGACACTGAATGCTCGAGGTTACGCCTATGTAGCTATGGAAAACCAATTAAACCGACTATCTTATGAATGGGATAGATCATATAACTAAGAAATCTATTTCACAGGTATGTTTGTACAGTTTTTATTTTTTTTATTTTTATTTTTAACCTTTTGATAATAAACGCTAATTTGTTCGCTATAAAGTATTAAATTGGTATTGAATAAAATTAGGTTTGGCCACCGAAATTATTGATATCATTCAAAAATTTATTACATCACTGCGAAATTTAACGTTTATTCTTAAGGTATAAATATCTTTAATCAATCAACCCAAAATATTTTAAAAATTCGTCATGAGTTAAATTAGGTCTTGGAACCGAAATTACTTTACCGAAAAGAGGGGCGCATATTTTTGATAATATTTGATTGATTAAAGTGGGATAAAAAGCCAAAAAGATTTTTAATTTTATTTTTACCATGTTTTTAAAATTAATATATAAATCTTAAATTAATATTGTAAACTTTGTAAAAACAATATATTTAAAATTATAAATATTTGAAAAATTAATATAAGTTTGGTGTGAATTTATAATATGAATTTTTAAATTAAGTTTGGTGTGAATTTTTAATTTTTAAAATATAAATTTTATTTTTATGCATTTTAAATTGTAAAGTTTGGTGTGAATTTTTAATATTAATTTTGAATTTTATATTTAAGTTGTGTGAATTTAAAAACAAAAATTTACTTTATCTCATTAAGTTAAAAATATGATTTTTAAAATTCGTCGTAAGTTGAAGACTATGTCGTTGAACCGAAATTGCTTTACCCGAGGGAGGGACGAGAACTTTTATTATCATTATTTTTAATCTTATTGAATTAAAGTATGTCAAAAACATTAAAAAAAAAACCCCCCAAAAATCTTAGCTTTTAAAACAATCGCTACAAAAAGACAAATTATAAAATTTTGTCGAAGGACGGACTAGGACATCGATCCGAAACGACCTCGTCCTAAATAACAAGGGAAACAAAATTTTAAAATTAATTACTTAATTGTTTTAATTAGTATAAGATGTAAAAAAAAAAACAAAAAAAAAACAAACTCCGCGACTCGCATAGGGACCAAAAATCAGAAAAAAAATAAAAACGCAGAACAGCTCAGACCACACACACAACTCAAAAATACTGCAAAAATAATACCCGCAAAAATACCCCCAAAATCACAATTTTTAACCGTTAATCATCAAATCTTTTACTAAAATCATGTTGAGAAGGATGCTATCAAGGAATTACTCAAGAAAAACGGTAAATTTCTACACCTAAACACCATTTAATCCGAAAATTAGTGTTCTTGAGCAATTTTATACCCAATTTAATTTTGATGCTTTTTAGAGTAATTATGCTTAAATTGTTTATGTATTATGCTTGTATAACCTAGATTGATGCTATTTAACATGATTAGAAGCCTTAAACTTTAAATTTTGAGTAATCTAGGGTTTGTGTTCTTGAGCAATTTGAGGCTTTTTGATATAAACAGGTTATGGCCGATTTTTGTCATGAATTGTTGCTAAATTAAGTAGTGTAACATGTTTAGGTAGTTAAATGATCCAAACTTTGAGCCTAAACATGATTTTGAGAATTAAAGTGGACTTTTTCAAGTCTAAAATTCATGAACTTGATTTTTGAGAGATAATGCCATTTGAAACTTGTTTAATTGCTAGTAATGATTATTTTGACATGTTATTTAAGTTGAATGCTTATGAACTTCGTGAACATTTTCGTATATGCTTATTTGAAAAAGTGTAGATTTGATGAAAATATGAAAATGAGCTTAAGTTTGATATAAATTGATCATGTCATTGTAATTATTTTGATTGATGATTTTGCTGACACTAATGCATATTTGGATGCACAAAAATCGTGTTTGATGTGTTTTGCAGACTGAAAGGGGTGAATCTTCATCCCAAGCTAGCAATGCTCCTGCTGAGAATGCGGAACAACAGGAGGTGGATAACTACTACAAGCAAGATATACCTCATCCAGTCATGACATTTTCTTATATGCACTTGGAAGATTTGCATCCGAACCTGAGATTTGACAGACTTTGGATAGATTATCCAAAATACCAAAGGGGTTTGCATACTCTTCATTCTAAAGTTGTTGAGGTACCTAGGGTCATAGAATGGGGACCATTAGAAGCTGTAGAATTGGCCGGGCCAATTAGGGAATTACTTGCACAGAGGTATGGTAATTCTACTTTTAATGACTGGGTACGTTTATTCACCATGCGTAGACCTGTATATAAAGTATGGTGTGAAGAATTGTTGTGTAGTATAGAATTAAATGATCGGGTAGATAGTTTAACCGATCGATCTTTTATTTGATTTTTGTTAGGAGGTTCGATGCGCCACATGTATTTACTAGACATGGCTCAGGCTTTACGTATATATACGCCTGAGGAGTTAGCATCTGCCGATTGTAGAGGGTTGATACTAAATGGTAGAAAGATAGATGAAAATTTTGATACACATGGTGTATGGAGTCAAATGACAAGCCATCACCGATTCAAAGGGGGAAATTACTCTTATTTGGATATAGATAGAGCTGAATTAAGAGTAATTCATAGGTTTTTAGCTAATTCGATTACACAAAGAGGTAAGAACAACGAAAAGGTAAATGAATAGGATTTGTTTTACCATATGTGTATTCGAGACCCACAAAGCGCTGTAAGTATACCTTATTGTGTGGGTTATTATTTATCAGCTATGGTTAGGGGGATGAGACCGCATAGCATAATAGGAGGTGGTATTTTTATTACTTTGATTGCTGAATATCTCGGTGTGGATATAAGTAGGGGGGATTATTAGTCGAAGAACCAGAACCCCGCGATACTATACGTTTAAATGTATACCATGGTGCGAAAGTTTTGAAGAGGCGAAATAACGCCGCAGTACAATACCATGGTAGACATCCACAGGTTGAGAGAAACCAACAGCAAGGTAATGTAGGAGGGGGAAATGAAATGCAAGAAATGCAAAGGTTTATAGCTTCACAGGAGTACGAAAATGCTAGACAGAGAGCATTTGAAGATTGGCAAGTTCATCAAAACCAAATCATAGCTTATTGCCAACATATAGGTAGAAACTATATTCCTACTCCAAAGCCCATATTCCTCCCTGGTCTATAGAGATTCAACCACCGTATCCTACGTATAACCCAGCCGAAGCATTTTATAGCACCTATGGTTATGCGTGGAACCCCTATTGGTATCAGTATCATCCCTAGTCTACTTAGTTTTATTTGTTTTGTAATTTGTAATGTTGATACGTTTAATACTTATTTAATATTGTAATAGTTTTTATAATTTTCTAACTTTTATTCTTAGATTTTAATAATTTTTGAATGTGGGGTAATATACCAAACTTCAAAAATATGTATATATGTTTGCAGTTTATCTTATGTACACAACAGGGTAAAACAACGCATTTTCAAAGACTGGCATTAAGTTCAGCAAAAGCAACTAATTTTGATGACAAGATGCAAAATATATGTGAAATAACAACAAGACGGAATGAACAAATGATGTGCACCATTTATCATTCAGCAAACAAACACAAATATGTTTGGAAACTTTGGTAAAATTTAATCATTTTCACACAAATCACCCTCAATAATTTAAATTGTTACTGATTTCTTGCAAATGAGGGCATTGCAAGATCTTAAGTGTGGGAAGGGGTTAAATTCTTTAGGATTTTAAAATTTTTACTTTATACACTTGGTTACCATTAGAAATACAAGTAAAGTAGTAGTTGTATTAGAATCTAGTGCTCTCTGATAATAAAGAACAGCCGTAGTCTTATATACTGACTACCCAATTCTAGTAAAATTTTTCAAAATTTTCAATTAAATGAACTCAAAATCATGTTTATACATATTTATGAACGATAAAACTAGGTTTTAACACCGAAATTATTGTTACCTCGGAAAGGACATAAATTGAGAAACAAACCAAAATGTTAAAATTCATTTAAAATGGAATAGAGGACAATAAAAAGGAAAATAAAAGCCAAATGTGGGAAAATTCTCCAAATTATTCAAAACATATGTCACATATTTTTGTACAAATAACTGAAAATACTTTTGCTTTGGACTAAACTAAACTGTTTTACCCAATGAAAGAAAAGAAGAGATGGATCTACACGATGAATCAATTCCATCATTAAAAGGAAGTAAAGTCTTCCGAAAAAGAAACTCGCTTCTTGATTTAGGTCATGAAGTTGTCGTCCAGACCAGCTGTAGGTTGACGAAAAACCTAGAAAAGTCATCACTAAAATCAGCAGGAAATCCTCGGACCTCAGCATTAAACAGGGTCGCTAAGTGGTCAGACTTATCCTAACCATGAGAGGATCTGTCTTGTAAAATGGGGAGGGTACCGTGCAAATTAGCTTGATAAGACTAATGAATCAGATCCCCAGAAAGGATAATCTCCTTAAAGATTAAAAATCAGCTTTTAAGCCTGATATTACTCAATCCTTGAGATTGACCTTAAAGATTGAGAATTACAAACTCATGGAATTCAATGATATCTAAACTCGAGCTTGAACGAGAAAATATTTTGATCAAAATTACAAACCGATTTGTTTTCTGAAAACACTATTTTCAATGCGTTCATTACCATTGAACGTAAAATCCTAGGAATTCACCTGGAATTCATTAGGTCACCTGAACCAAATCGGGTGTCAACCGTAAGAACGGTGCTTGCATAGTGGTCAAAGACAGGACCTTGTGCCAAACCTACAAATTATAAGGGTGAGCTTTACAATTGCTCAAACCAAGGATAGTAATTGCGTCTGACACGTTATAGACCATAATTAAAAGCATGTCAGGGTACATTGCCTTAGCAGTTGCTTGTTCATCGCTTTCCTTTACAACCGGATGGTAGTTTACCGAAAGGTAATATACGGGACAAGTAAACTGGACGTGTTGCTTTCCTAATACAAGGTTAGCAAGTGGGTGACACAAAACCGCAAGTTTTGAGCTAAAATTTTCAAATCTGAAACCCACCAAGCCTAAAAAAATATTTTGCAAACACCGGTAAAGGGTTATTCCGGAAAACTTATCTAGGGTAAAAACTAGATTTAATTTTCAAAAGATCAAATGTTTTCATAAAGATCCAATTTCCTTAATGGATCTAAATTTTTATAGTCATGTGGGACTGTAAACCATATCGTTACTACCATTGTTTATACCGCCGTATAGAAATCACTGATGTACAAAGTGTGAAGAATAAAGAAGTGATTCTAGTATTTCAAGACGATATTGCTTGAGGACAAGCAACGCTTAAGTGTGGGAATATTTGATAATGCTAAAAACGAACATATATTTCATAGCATTATTCCTCAAAAAAGACAAGCTTTTAGTTGCAATTGTTCTATTTACAAGTGATATTCGTTTAAATAATAAAAGGTGAAGACAAAAGACAGATTCGACGAATTGAAGACGCAAACGACCAAAACGCTCAAAAGTACAAAAGACAATCAAAGAGGTTCCAATTATTGATAAGAAATGTCTCGAAATTACAAGAGTACAAGATTCAAAACGCAAAGTACAAGATATTAAATTGTACGCAAGGACATTCGAAAATCCGGAACCGGGACCAGAGTCAACTCTCAACGCTCGACGCAACGGACTAAAAATTACAAGTTAACTATGTATATAAATATAATATAATATATAATTAATTATATATATATTTTATTTATATAATAAACCGTCGGTAAACAAAGAGCCAAAATGGATTGAGCTGTATTTACAAACTCCGCGACTCGCGAAGTTTGAAGGCAAAAAGGGCCGCGAGTCGCGGAGCCTCAAATTCCGAAACTCCCTATAAAAGCAAACGAATTCTGATCGCAAAAACCAACATATATATCCATCCTCTCTATATCTATACGTAAATATTTATATTTATATTTTAATTTTAATTTTAATTTTAATTTTAATCCTAATAATAAGGGTATGTTAGTGAATATTGTAAGGGTGTAAGTCGAAATTCTGTCCGTGTAACGCTACGCTATTTTTAATCATTGTAAGTTATGTTCAACCTTTTTAATTTAATGTCTCGTAGCTAAGTTATTATTATGCTTATTTAATCCGAAGTAATCATGATGTTGGGCTAATTACTAAAATTGGGTAATTGGGCTTTGTACCATAATTGGGGTTTGGACAAAAGAACGACACTTGTGGAAATTAGACTATGGGCTATTAATGGGCTTTATATTTGTTTAACTAAATGATAGTTTGTTAATGTTAATATAAAGATTTACAATTGGGCATCCCTATAAATTACCATATACACTCAATCGGACACGATGGGCAGGGTATTTATATGTACGAATAATCGTTCATTTAACCGGACACGGGAATGAATTAATAGCCACTAGAATAATTAAAACAGGGGTGAAATTATGTACAAGGACACTTGGTATAATTGATAACAAAATATTAAAACCTTGGGTTACACTCAGTTGACATCCTGGTGTGTAATTATTAAACAAAGTATTAAAATCTTGTTACAGTTTAAGTCCCCAATTAGTTGGAATATTTAACTTCGGGTATAAGAATAATTTGACGAGGACACTTGCACTTTATATTTATGACTGATGGACTATTATGGACAAAAACCAGACGGACATATTAAATAATCCAGGACAAAGGACAATTAACCCATGGGCATAAAACTAAAATCAACACGTCAAACATCATGGTTGCGGAAGTTTAAATAAGCATAATTCTTTTATTTCATATTTAATTTCCTTTATTTTATATTTAATTGCACTTCTAATTATCGCATTTTTATTGTTATTGTATTTAATTGTACTTTTAATTATCGTACTTTTTAATTATCGCAAGTTTATTTTATCGCACTTTTATTATTCCCAATTTCATTATCGTTATTTACTTTACACTTTAAATTAAGTCTTGTATTTATTTATTATTTTACATTTGGTTTTAACTGCGACTAAAGTTTTAAAATCGACAAACCGGTCATTAAACGGTAAAAACCCCCCTTTATAACAATAATATTACTTATATATAAATTTGTATTTTTATAAATTTAAACTAATATAGCGTTAAGCTTTGTGAAAAAGATTCCCTGTGGAACGAACCGGACTTACTAAAAACTACACTAATATACGATTAGGTACACTGCCTATAAGTGTTGTAGCAAGGTTTAAGTATATCCATTCTCTAAATAAATAAATATCTTGTGTAAAATTGTATCATATTTAATAGTATTTCCTGCTAAAATTTAATAGTATTTTATACACCTCTGCTACCACATCAAAAACCCTTCTCAAGTAACTCTTGGGTTTGATTTAACAATTCTTGCATTTTGGTCGGCACTAAACGATAAGGAGTTTTAGCAATGGGAGTAGCACCCGGAACCAACTCAATGCGAAATTCAACTTGTCTTTCCGCCGGGACACCCGGTAATTCGTCCAAAAAAACGTCTTCAAATTCAGTAACCACCGGAATTTCATGAATGGATGGTGGCTCTTCACGAGTATTAACTACATGGGCAAGAAAAGCCATACCACCGCTATTAAGAAAAAGACGTGCCCGTGCAAGAGTGCATATCGGCACAAGTCTTCTCCGTCTCTCGCCATGGATAATTAGTTCTCCCCCACTTGGGGTCTTTACCCTAATAGACTTTTCATGGCATGCAATATCGGCTCTATAACAATCGAACCAATCCATACCAATGACAACATCAAACTCACCCAAAGTCATCGGAATGAGATTGATTTTAAACGCTTCGAAACCGAACACAATATCATAATCATTACAAACATCAACCCCTAGCACCGTCTTACCATCCGCTATTTCAACTTCTACCGGATGAATTAACTTAGCTAGCGGCTTATTAAGTTTAGGCACAAATTTTGGAGAAACAAACGATAAATTAGCACCGCTATCAAATAGGATCCTTGCCGAATTAGAGTTAACCATGAAAATACCTGAGACAACTTCGTTTGATTGCTTGGCCTCATCATTAGTCATCAAATAATTACGTCCCCTAGCCGTACCCGCCGCCTTTTCTAACCGTTTAACATGATCGGTGTTTAAATCGGAACACTCCGGCCTTCGGTGCCCTTCTTTACCACAATTATAACAAGTAAGTTTGCTGGCACCTTGGTACAATCACGGGCCAAGAGCCCCCTTTGATTACAATTAAAACACGTGGGCCCATAACTCAAAGAATCACCCTTCTTCAAGCTATTAGCACTTTCGGAACCCTTCTTGCTCTTTTTGTTCGAAAAGTTCGAATGACTCGAACCCTCAAATTTTCTCTTAGAGAAAGAGAAATCGCTTTGTTTTGGGACTTCTGGTTCGAATCCCCGGGCTAACTCAAACAATTCCTCAAAAGACTTAGCCATTCCCCGACTAATCTTACGCTTTAACTCATCGCTTAGTGTACGCTAAAAATCTAGCATCAACTTGTGATCATCGCCAACTTACTCCGGGCAAAAACGAGTCTTTACCAAAAAGTTCGACTTGAGGGTAACCAAGTCCATTGAACCTTGTCGCAAATTGTGCAACTCGTCCCGGATTTTATCAAGGTCGGAAGGAGTTCGGTATTCTTTGAAAAATTTCTTTTTTAACTCTTCCCACGTCAAGCTCATTCATTGCTCTTCACCATAAAACTTAATTTTATCGTCCCACCATAACTTAGCTTCTTCACGCAACATACTAGAACCGTATCTCGTCTTTTTCTCGGGAGGACATTCGGCGGTACGGAAAGCCCCTTCAATGTCGGAGATCCAACATGTGATTTTCAATAGATCCCTCACTCCATTAAACATAGGAGGTTGAGCATCCTTGAAATTTTTGTAATGGAAGTCTCGCCTTCCATATCCACCATTACCATCACCCCCTTCGCCCCGAGGATGAATATTTCTAGCTTCTAATGCCTCTTCAATTGCGGCATTCTTTCGCTCGTTTATTAACTCGGTTACTTGCCCATGAACCGATTCTTGGAAAACCTTTCGGACATCCTCAAGGAATTTCGCTCTTTGGTTTTTAATGATGGCCTCGACCTTGGCCGTGAATTCGGAGTCCTCGCTCGGGCCCCCATTTTCGGTATCGTGACCATTTCTCATCTTCATTCTACAAAACGGAATAGTTTAAACAACGAAACGAAGGACAAGTCATAAATATACCACACCGCTCCATCTTGCTCAACAATCATCGTACATCGCTTGCTTGACACGAATTGAACCTGTAACATTGGTAGCTAATCATTGTTACGTGAGCACGTCGCATTAACTCGCTAGTACAATGTCTATCTCGCTTGATGATTTCAAAACACAACACAAAACAATTAGTACAAGGTTAGATCACATAACCTAGGCACTAACCACACCCGGTCCGACCCGTCTCCTACAAGTCTCGCATTAAGCGCTTACACAATAAGGTCTAAGTCTACGGCACCTATCTCAAGTCGCCTAAATCCCTTAGACCATGCTCTGATACCACTTGAAACAACCCAACCCGTATTCAACTTGATAAATTTTTTATTTTTTTTATAGTAACGATCATTACGTGCCATTGGAATGATATAAACCATTCCATACAACCCATTAAAATGTACAACAAGTTTAATGTTTACAAAATGCACTAAGGCCATTAATCAAGTGTAATACGAGTTCGATCCATTTGAAATGATAGTTTTAATCCAAACTACATCCGAGCATGGTTTGGGCTTAACTACCCAAAAGCATTAGGTCATCATCCAAAAGCTTTAACTAGCACGCATCATGGGAATCTAATGCCCAATAACCCCTTTTCATTTCTCCTTGTTCGCACCTAAAAATGTAAACAATGAGGGGGTAAGCTAAAGCTTAGTGAGTTCCATAGTTATACATATACATATATAACCTACTTACACAATACCGCATACAAACTTGTAACTCAAATAGCATGTCATCATACTCGTATTACTAACAAGTTGTACAATATCACAAAACCACATTAGCATATACTCATCACAATATATATATATATATATATATATATATATATATATATATATATATATATATATATATATATATATATATATATATATATATATATATATATATATATATATATATATATATATATAATATGCTAAACAATCAACAAAGCCCCATATGGTTAACCATAACGCTATGGTGCTACTGGCTCGATGGTTCACACCATACGCATTTGAGTCATACTCTTTTATAGTGCTACCGACTCGATGGTTCACACTTTGTTTTATAGTGCTACCGGCTCGTGGTTCACACTTTGATGCTACCGGCTCGATGGATCACATCATAATTTTATAGTGCTACCGGCTCGATGGTTCACACTTTGATACTACCGGCTCGATGGTTCATATCATAATTTTATAGTGCTACCGGCTCTTTGGTTCACACTTCGGCGCTACCGGCTCGATGGTTCACGCCTCATTTTATAGTGCTACCGGCTCGATGGTTTACACTTTGACACTCGTCACATACATGTTATGGCACTACCGGCTCGATGGTTTATACCATAACATTCACAAATAAATACGCCATATACACATACGTATAATTACTCCACTCACCTTATAGACTAGGTGATGAATTAACAACTCCGCAAGCTTCAAAGTGAAGTACCTAATACAATAAGTACAATTTCAATACACCAAACTAGTTGGACTTGACACCAACATTTATCACTTAAGCATTTAGTGACCCATTTGCTTTAAATGACCCATTTACTCCAAAACCGCCCATTAATGGCCAAGACTCATCATCAATTACTAAAAACTAGTGATTATAGTCCAATAACAATAACTACCACCTTTTAGGGTATTTTCATACTCATCTTTGCCCAACTAGGTCAACATTACCCCTTTTGACCCATTTTAACACTTAGACTCGCAAATTGGTCAAACACGAACCCATTAGCAAATCTTTCATCAATTTACAAGTGTATTAGTGACTAACAACACAATTTAACACTTACAAATCTCGATTTACATGACCAAACCCTAGATTATAGTTATTAGGGTTTCCTTACATAAATATAACCAAAATTCACCCATTAAATTCCCAAATGGGTCTTACAAGCCTCAAATGACCCAAACGATAGCCATAAATTAACTAAAACTTAAAACACGGAGTTAAGACTTACCAACACTATCAAGTCGTAGCTGAGAACGAGGAGAACAAATTTCCTATTTGCTCCAAAGATCGAATCTCAAATCTTCACTCTCAAATCTCACTTTGGATTTAAATGGGTTTTGTGTTTTGAGAGAAAATAGCAAAAGAAAAGAGAAATGAAATGAAATAAATGAGATAAGTGGCTGAGACTTAAAGTCTCAATCAGATCTACACGCGAAAAGATGAAAATACCCTTGATTCACTCTTTTTAAAAGCTAAAACCAGAACCAGTTCACCAAGTGGGTCGCGGCGCGACCCCATATGTCGCGGCGCGGTAATTAACTGATTTTTCAAGCTGTCTTAATCCACTCCTGAATTTGATTTGCTTTATTCATCGCGGTGCGCCCAAGAACCTCGCGGCGTGGCAATGGCCTACAACTGACCATTTTGACAACTTAACATAACTATCGATTTATTCGACTTGTACACCTCATTCACGCTTCCTATATACGTTTAAACTTCCTCTTTAAGTCTCACATGACTTAACACTATCAAAACCCATGCATATACTTACACATGCATACATTCTCAAACGTAATATATAAATATATCTCGTATACATCAAGTTAACATTTTAAATCATTTAATCACATAAACAAGAGAATTATAAACGTTCTAATGATTAAATAAGTACCTTAAGACACGTATAAAGAAAACGGGATGTTACAACTCTCCCCCACTTGAATCGGAGCGCGTCCTCGCGATCCAAGCCACGTGACAAGCTGGAAGATACACCAATACAAACTCCTCGGGTTCCCATGTAAACTTGGAACCTTTACTACGACTCCATTGAACTTTAAAAGTTCTCACCTCTTTATGTCTCAACCTCTTTACCTTTTCATCGAGTATAGCAATCGGCTTCTCAACATACTCTAACTTGTTGTTTAGCTCAATCTCGTCTAATGGTACCCATGAAGAATTATCCGCAAGACACTTATGGAGATGGGAAACATGAAATGTATTATGGATTCCCGCAAGCTCTTCGGGTAATTCCAAACGATACGCAACTTCCCCAACATGAGCTAAAATCTTAAACGGACCAATAAACCGAGGAGCTAACTTTCCTCGTTTTCAAAACCGAATAACACCCTTCCATGGCAAAACTTTAAGCATCACCATGTCGCCTTCTTGGAATTCGATCGGTCGCCTTCGTTTGTCGGCATATGACTTTTGTCTATCTTGAGCCTTTTTCAAATGAGCCCAAATCATATCGATCTTGCTATTCGTCTCTAAAACCAAATCGATACTCCCGATTTCTCTTTGACCCACTTCACCTCAACAAATCGGGGTTCGACCTTACTGCCATAAAGCATCTCGTACGGTGGCATTCCAATACTAGCGTGATAGCTATTATTGTATGAGAATTCCACCAAGGGTAAATGCTCATCCCAACTACCACCGAAATCAATAATACACGCCCGTAACATATCCTCTAATGTTTGATTCGTGCGTTCGGTTTTACCGTCCGTTTGAGGATGGTACGTCGTGCTCAATTTCAATTGTGTATCCATATCTTCATGAAACTTTTCTCAAAACCGAG
The DNA here is from genome assembly GCF_046630445.1 of Rutidosis leptorrhynchoides. Lineage (NCBI taxonomy): Eukaryota > Viridiplantae > Streptophyta > Magnoliopsida > Asterales > Asteraceae > Rutidosis > Rutidosis leptorrhynchoides. The sequence goes on from NC_092342.1 coordinate 143,540,069, forward strand.
ATGTGAAACGGGTATCTCGATCTGAAGTAATTGATATAGGAACCCCATGCCTTGATATCACTTCCTTGAATGATATAAACCATTCCATACAACCCATTAAAACGTACAACATGTTTAATGTTTACAAAAGGCACTAAGGCCATTAATCAAGTGTAATACGAGTTCGACCCATTTGAAATGATAGTTTTAATCCAAACTACACCCGAGCATGGTTTGGGCTAAACTACCCAAAAGCATTAGATCATCATCCAAAAGCTTTGTAGTGACCCGAACTTTTCCATGTTTATAGATATTAATTGAGATTGATATTTACATGACTAAATGTTTCCAACATGTTAATCAATCAAACTTGTTAAGACTTGATTAAATGAAATAAGTTTCATATAGACAATTGATCACCCAAGTTGACCGGCGATTCACGAACGTTACAAAATTGTGAAAACTACATTTTGTGGTATATATAGACATATATATATATGGTTGACATAAGATTATGATAAGTAAGTATCTCACAAATATATTAACAATGTGTGATATACATAAGAAATGAGATTACTAAGTTAAGAAACTCGAAATGATATATATAACGATTATCGTTATGATAACGTCTACTAAATACATATGTATCATATTAAGATATTGATACACTATATTTAACATGATAAAATGATATTTAAATATATCATTAAGTGTATTAACAATGAACTACATACGTAAAAACAAGACTACTAACTCAAGAATTACGAAACGAGACTTATATGTAACGATTATCGTTGTAACGATCTTTTAATGTATATATCATATTAAGAGATATTCATACATCATAATGTCATGATAATATAATAATTTAACATCTCATTTGATATAATAAACATTGGGTTAACAACATTAATTGAGATCGTTAACTTAAAGGTTTCAAAACAACACTTACACGTAAAGACTAACGAAGACTTAACGACTCCATTAAAATGTATATACATGTTGTGTTTTGATATGTATTCTTACACTTTTGAAAGACTTCAATACACATATCAAAATACTTCTACTTAACAAAAATGCTTACAATTACATCCTCGTTCAGTTTCATCAACAATTCTACTCGTATGCACCAGTATTCGTACTCGTACAATACACAGCTTTTAGATGTATGTACTATTGGTATATACACTCCAATGATAAGCTCTTAGCAGCCCATGTGAGTCACCTAACACATGTGTAAACCATCATTTGGAAACTAGCATGAAATATCTCATAAAATTACAAAAACATTAGTAATCATTCATGACTTATTTACATGAAAACAAAATTACATATCCTTTATATCTAATCCGTATACCAACGACCAAAAACACCTAAAAGCACTTTCATTCTTCAATTTTCTTCATCTAATTGATCTCTCTCAAGTTCCATCTTCAAGTTCTATGTGTTCTTCATAAATTCCATAAGTATAGTTTCATAAAAATCAAGAATACTTCCAAGTTTGCAAGTCTACTTCCAAGCTTTCTAATCCATTCCAAGTAATCATCTAAGATCAAGGAAGCTTTGTTATTTACAGTAGGTTATCTTTTTAATTCAAGGTAATATTCATATTCAAACTTTGATTCAATTTCTACAACTATAACAATCTTATTTCGAGTGAAAATCTTACTTGAACTGTTTTCGTGTCATGATTCAGCTTCAAGAACTTTAAAGCCAGCCAAGGATCCTTTGAAGCTAGATCCATTTTTCTCATTTCTAGTAATTTTATCCAGAAAACTTGAGGTAGTAATGATGTTCATAACATCATTCGATTCATACATATAAAGCTATCTTATTCGAAGGTTTAAACTTGTAATCACTAGAACATAGTTTAGTTAATTCCAAACTTGTTCGCAAACAAAAGTTAATCCTTCTAACTTGACTTTTAAAATCAACTAAACACATGTTATATATCTATATGATATGCTAACTTAATGATTTAAAACCTGGAAACACGATGAACACCATAAAATCGGATATACGCCATCGTAGTGAAACCGGGGGCTGTTTTGGTTTGGATAATTAAAAACTATGATAAACTTTGATTTAAAAGTTGTTCTTCTGGAAAAATAATTTTTCATATGAACATGAAACTATATCCAAAAATCTTGGTTAAACTCAAAGTGAAAGTATGTTTTTCAAAATGGTCATTAAGATGTCGTTCTTTCGACAGAAATGACTACCTCTTTAGTAATTGACATGTAACTTAAATTTCCGACTATAAACATATACTTTTTCTATTTGGATTCTTAAATTAGAGTTCAATATGAAACCATAGCAAATTGATTCACTTAAAATTGATTTAAAATGAAGAAGTTATGGGTAAAACAAGATTGGATATTTTTGATCTTTTTAGCTACGGGAAATGTTTAACAAATCTATACAAATCATATCCTAGCTAACTTATATTGTATTATACATGTATTCTAATATATTATGTAATCTTGGGATACCATAGACACGTATGCAAATGTTTTGACATATCATATCGACCCATGTATATATATTTTTTGGAACAACCATAGACACTCTATATGCAGTAATGTTGGAGTTAGCTATACAGGGTTGAGGTTGATTCCAAATATATATATACTTTGAGTTGTGATCTAGCTTGAGACGTGTATACACTGGGTCGTGGATTGATTCAAGATAATATATATTGATTTATTTCTGTACATCTAACTGTGGACAACTAGTTGTAGGTTACTAACGAGGACAGCTGACTTAATACACTCAAATCTTTAAAACATAATAAAAATGGTTGTAATTATATTTTGATCATACTTTGATATATATGTACATATTTGTATAGGTTCGTGAATCGATCCGTGGACAAGTCTTATTTCCGAGGAAGGAAATATCTGTGAAAGTGAGTTATAGTCCCACTTTTAAAATCTAATATTTTTGGGATGAGAATACATGCAGGTTTTATAAATGATTTACAAAATAGACACAAGTACGTGAAACTACATTCTATGGTTAAATTATCGAAATCGAATATGCCCCTTTTTATTAAGTCTGGTAATCTAAGAATTAGGGAACAGATACCCTAATTGACGCGAATCCTAAAGATAGATCTATTGGGCCTAACAAACCCCATCCAAACTACCGGATGCTTTAGTACTTCGAAATTTATATCATATTCGAAGGGTGTCCCGGAATGATGGGGATATTCTTATATATGCATCTTGTTAATGTCGGTTACCAGGTGTTCACCATATGAATGATTTTTATTTCTAAGTATGGGATGTGTATTGAAATATGAAATCTTGTGGTCTATTGTTACGATTTGATATATATAGGTTAAACCTATAACTCACCAACATTTTTGTTGACGTTTAAAGCATGTTTATTCTCAGGTGAATATTAAGAGCTTCCGCTGTTGCATACTAAAATAAGGACAAGATTTGGAGTCCATGTTTGTATGATATTGTGTAAAAACTGCATTCAAGAAACATATGTCGATGTAATATATTTCTATTGTAAACCATTATGTAATGGTCGTTTGTAAACAGTATATTTTAGATTATCATTATTTGATAATCTACGTAATGTTTTTAAAACCTTTATTGATAAAATAAAGGTTATGGTTGTTTTAAAAAGGAATGCAGTCTTTGAAAAACGTCTCATATAGAGGTCAAAACCTCGCAACGAAATCAATTAATATGGAACGTTTATAATCAATATGAACGGGACATTTCAGTTGGTATCCGAGCGTTGGTCTTAGAGAACCGGAAAATTTGCATTAGTGTGTCTTATCGAGTTTTTTAGGATGCATTAGTGAGTCTGGACTTCGACCGTGTTTTCTTCAAAAATGATTGCTTAACATTTTTGTTGGAAACTATATATTATTAACATGTAAATATTATGTGATATATTAATCTCTTAACATGTTTGATATTGTGTGATAGATGTCTATCTCTAGCACAAATCCCATTGACTCACCTAATAATAACGAAGAGTCGAATATATATTGGTAAGATTCACAAGTTCCCGAAGAACCGGAAGAAGAGGAAACGGAACCGGAAGAAGAGGAATCGGAAGAAGAGGAACCGGAAGAAGAAGAGGTTCTGGAGGGGGGAATAGTAGGAACCACAGAAACCGGTCAAATAAAAGAAAACCCTCAACCAATGGACCAAAGTTAATAATGGTCAATGGTGTTTCCGCTAAGGAAGCAAAATATTGGGAAAATTACCAATTTTTCTATGAATCGGATCCTGATGAGGATTCCGATGATGTTATAGAAATTACCCCGACCCAATTTAATGAGGCAAAAGAAAATAATAAGGGAAAAGGCATCAAAATAGAGAAATCTGATTCCGACCCCGATGAACTTTATATGTACCATCAACACCCGTATTTTCAATATCGTGACAATAACCCGGGAACCTCTAAGCCGCCAGGTTTTTCTAAACCAATGTGGAATACGATGACTCGTATTAGAGGAACATCATATATCCCTAGAAGATTAGGAAAAAGAACCAAGTCCGAAGAAGAAGAAACCAGTGATTCAGATTAGAGGGGTGTGAGCATGTTGTGTAATAAATGTATTGTAGTGTGCTTGTACTTTTATGTTCTATGTAAAAATTGCTTGTATTGTTTGTTATTATGAATCTAATCCTTGTCTATTTTACAGTATAAAAACAAAATGGACGTTAAGGGTAGACAACCGAATATTTTAGAAGACCTACCAGAGGATATGATTGAGGAAATCTTGTCTAGAGTCGGTCAGAATTCATCAGCACATTTAGTTATGGCGAAATTAACTTGTCAAACATTTGAAAGACTTTCCAAAAATGCTTTAGTTTATAAAAGGCTTTCCTTTGATAGGTGGGGTATATCACATTGGGGAGACTTTAAGTTATGCCGTGTTTTCTTTAAAGCGTTAAATGCAGGGAACCCAAATGCAATTTTATAGTGCTACCGGCTCGTGGTTCACACTTTGATGCTACCGGCTCGATGGTTCACATCATAATTTTATAGTGCTACCGGCTCGATGGTTCACATTTTGATACTACCGGCTTGATGGTTCATATCATAATTTTATAGTGCTACCGGCTCTTTGGTTCACACTTCGGCGCTACCGGCTCGATGGTTCACGCCTCATTTTATAGTGCTACTGGCTCGATGGTTCACACTTTGACACTCGTCACATACATGTTATGGCACTACCGGTTCGATGGTTCATACCATAACATTCACAAATAAATACGCCATATACACATACGTATAATTACTCCACTCACCTTATAGACTAGGCGATGAATTAACAACTCCGCAAGCGTCAAAGTGAAGTACCTAATACAATAAGTACAATTTCAATACACCAAACTAGTTGGACTTGACACCAACATTTATCACTTAAGCATTTAATGACCCATTTGCATAAAATGACCCATTTACTCCAAAACCGCCCATTAATGGCCAAGACTCATCATCAATTACTAAAAACTAGTGATTATAGTCCAATAAAAATAACTACCACCTTTTAGGGTATTTTCATACTCATCTTTGCCCAACTTGGTCAACATTATCCCTTTTGACCCATTTTAACACTTAGACTCGCAAATTGGTCAAACACGAACCATTTAGCAAATCTTTCGTCAATTTATAAGTGTATTAGTGACTAACAACACAATTTAACACTTACAAATCTCGATTTACATGACCAAACCCTAGATTATAGTTATTAAATTCCCCAATGGGTCTTATAAGCCTCAAATGACCCAAACCCTAGCCATAAATTAAATAAAACTTAATACATGGAGTTAAGACTTACCAACACTATCAAGTCGTAGCTAAGAACGAGGAGAACAAATTTCCTATTTGCTCCAAAGATCGAATCTCAAATCTTCACTCTCAAATCTCACTTTGGATTTAAATGGGTTTTGTGTTTTGAGAGAAAATAGCAAAAGAAAAGAGAAATGAAATGAAATAAATGAGATAAGTGGCTGAGACTTAAAGTCTCAATCAGATCTACACGTAAAATGATGAAAATACCCTTGATTCACTCTTTTTAAAAGCTAAAACCGGAACCAGTTCACCCAGTGGGTCGCGGCGCGACCCCATATGTCGCGGCGCGGCAATTAACTGATTTTTTGAGTTGTCTTAATCCACTCCTGAATTTGATTTGCTTTATTCGTCGCGGCGCGCCCAAGAACCTCGCGGCGCGGCAATGGCCTACAACTGACCATTTTGACAACTTAACACAACTATCGATTTATTCGACTTGTACACCTCATTCACGCTTCCTATATACGTTTAAAATTCCTCTTTAAGTCTTACATGACTTAACACTATCAAAACCCATGCATATACTTATGCATGCATACATTCTCAAACGTAATATATAAATATATCTCATATACACCAAGTTAACACTTTAAATCGTTTAATCACATAAACAAGCGAATTATAAACATTCTAATGATTAAATAAGTACCAATACACGTATGAAGAAAACGGGATGTTACAACTCTCCCCCACTTGAATCGGAGTGCGTCCTTGCGATCCAAGCTGCGTGAAAAGCCGGAAGATACACCAATACAAATTCCACGATTTCCCATGTAAACTCGAAACCTTTACAACGACTCCATTGAACTTTAAAAGTTCTCACCTCTTTATGTCTCAACCTCTTTACCCTTTCATCGAGTATAGCAATCGGCTTCTCAATATACTCTAACTTGTTGTTTAGCTCAATCTCATCTAATGGTACCCATGAAGAATTATCCGCAAGACACTTATGGAGATGGGAAACATGAAATGTATTATGGATCCCCGCAAGCTCTTCAGGTAATTCCAAACGATACGCAACTTCACCAACACGAGCTAAAATCTTAAAGGGACTAATAAACCGAGGAGCTAACTTTTCTCGTTTTTGAAACCGAATAACACCCTTCTATGCCGAAACTTTAAGCATCACCATGTTGCCTTATGGGAATTCGATCGGTCGCCTTCATTTGTCGGCATACCACTTTTGTCTATCTTGAGCCTTTTTCAAATGAGCCCGAATCATATCAATCTTGCTATTCGTCTCTAAAACCAAATCGGTACTCCCGATTTCTCTTTGACCCACTTCACCCCAACAAATAGGGGTTCGACACCTACGCCCATAAAGCATCTCGTACGGTGGCATTCCAATACTAGCGTGATAGCTATTATTGTACGAGAATTCCACCAAGGGTAAATGCTCATCCTAACTACCACCGAAATCAATAATACATGCCCGTAACATATCCTCCAATGTTTGATTCATGCGTTCGGTTTGACCGTCCGTTTGAGGATGGTACGCCGTGCTCAATTTCAATTGTGTACCCATATCTTCATGAAACTTTTCCCAAAACCGAGATGTGAAACGGGTATCTTGATCTGAAATAATAGATATAGGAACCCCATGCCTTGATATCACTTCCTTGATGAACAACTTAGCCAAAGTTGTGACGACCCGGGAAATTTCCGACCAAATTTAAACTTAATCTTTATATGATTTCGACAAGATAAGCAAAGTCTGTAATATTAAGTCTCAAATGTTTTGGAATGATGTTCAAACAATCAATTACCCTTTGAGTGTGCCCGAAAATTCACGAACAATTGTTTGTAAATAAATATATAGATATAAATAAAAACACAAGAATACATAGATATTATTTTTAATTAATAAAATGCACTCCAATAAATTGGGATTAATAATGTAAAAATAAAATACAGAATAATAGGTTGCTATATAATTAGTAACTAGGATAAGAGTTATAAATTGTAATATATTAAATTACAAGTTTGAATATAATTGTTATGTTAATATTATTAACAATAATTTCATTATAAACAATAATATGAATATTTAAATAATTAATATATAAAATATATATATATATATTAATATGTAAAACTTGATATGTACACGTAAAATTAATATTTTTGATATTATTATTATTATCATTTCTATTATTATTATTGTTATTAGTTTCATCATTATTATTAAAATTAATAATGATGTTTATATAATTAATATCATTATGTTTCCTTATATATATATATATATATATATATATATATATATATATATATATATATATATATATATATATATATATATATATATATAAATACAGATATAGAAAATTGGATATATAAAATTACATATATATAAATTACAGATATATATTTATATATAAATGTTTATACAAATATATATATATATATATATATATATATATATATATATATATATATATATATATATATATATATATATATATATATATACGAGTATATATAGATATTACACATATAAAAGCTTATTCTGTTTCAAATCCTTATCAAACTGTAGATGATTTCTTCTCTGTTCAAGAAAGTACAAATCACGACCCTAATGACATTAAATCTATTAGCAGTTACAATCAGACTTTTATTTTATTTTTTTTCTTGTTTGTTCCTTCTTCTGTTTGATTCTTTATGTCGACCCTCACTCAATACATATCAATTAATCATCCATTCCTTAGTAGGAAAAACCAGTCGACTTCGCTCCATCAATTACAATTACATTACTTAGTAATTTTTGAATTGAAAACCGGAAAAGTTATTAATCCCAACTCGAACACAATCATGAATAACTACCATGGATTCACCACTTTCCACTTCATCCATCAACCACCTTCAAACCAAACTACAACCGCCACCATGAACGACACCAACAACTGCTGCTACACATCTGTTGTGAACACCTGCGATAGACAGAACAACCATCACAAAACAACCGGTATAAATTCTATTTCTTGTTTCTTCTTTACTTTCGTAAGTCACCATCTTCACCAAATCATAAATCACCACCCCCATCAAATCGCCACCTGTTAATTTACTTCATCTTATTTCTGTTTCTTCTTCGTGAACTCAACTCCACAATAACCATAAATGCTACTCTTTTTCTTCTGTTTTGATCGAATGAACAACAACCAAAAACCACCACACTTGATCACCCAAAAACAACCCAAACCGTCACCTTCTCTCTTCTCTCTCTCTCTTCTTAATTTTTCTTCGAGATCCAAAACCACACCCATGCATTGCCTTTCTATTTTCACTGCTGCAACCATATTTTTTTTTCCTTTCGTTGCATCAGCTTGACCCAATCAAAACCACACGCTATTATTATTATTATTATTTTTTTGCTTCTATCTCAGAAAACAAGGGATGAAAGTATATATATATATATATATATATATATATATATATATATATATATATATTAAGGATGGGTCACAATTTAAATATGTAGCAATTATTATTGGATTCCAATACTTTAGTTTAAAATAATTATATATGTGGGACGAGATTATCATCTTGGCCGTCAAGTTGATTACAAGGGGTAGGGTGAGAATCGATTTCTTCTAAATAAAAAAAGGGAACGTAACAAAACTCGTCTTCTTCTTGTCGTTACTTTTTGAACCGAACCCCACTGATTTGCACACTATATACATCCAAAATTTACTTGGTAAATGATTCCACTTGATTTATTAAAGGTTGTATGATGATGTGTGATATTGCTGTCGAAAAGGAAGAATGAAACTTTATGTAATTACACCCTAAAAACCGAACCCCACTTGTGCAACTTGTATAGTTATTGGCTATATTTTCTGTTTTAAACAAAACAAGGAACCACTTTGAAATGTCCCGTTCTTATTGATTAAAAACGTTCCATATTAATTAATTTCGTTGCGACTTTTTGACCTCTATATGAGATGTTTTTCAAAGACTGCATTCATTTTAAAACAAACCATAACCTTTATTTCATCAATAAAGGTTTAAAAAGCTTTACGTAGATTATCAAATAATGATAATCTAAAATATCCTGTTTACACACGACCATTACATAATGGTTTACAATACAAATATGTTACAAAAAAATAAGTTTCTTGAATGCAGTTTTTACACAATATCATACAAGCATGGACTCCAAATCTTGTCCTTATTTAAGTATGCGACAGCGGAAGCTCTTAATAATCACCTGAGAATAAACATGCTTAAAACGTCAACAAAAATGTTGGTGAGTTATAGGTTTAACCTATATATATCAAATCATAATAATAGACCACAAGATTTCATATTTCAATACACATCCCATACATAGAGATAAAAATCATTCATATGGTGAACACCTGGTAACCGACATTAACAAGATGCATATATAAGAATATCCCCATCATTCCGGGACACCCTTCGGATTTGATATAAATTTCGAAGTACTAAAGCATCCGGTACTTTGGATGGGGTTTGTTAGGCCCAATAGATCTATCTTTAGGATTCGCGTCAAATAGGGTGTCTGTTCCCTAATTCTTAGATTACCAGACTTAATAAAAAGGGGCATATTTGTAACATCCCGCCTTTTTCCGTTTTCTTTTCCGTTATACTAATTTAAACTCCGTTATATGTTTATAACATCTCCCGTTAATACGCGTTTTAAAATATTCCGTTTAGGTATTTTCCGCACCCGACTACAAACTCGAGGGACTAAAATTGACACGGGGCAAACTAGTTGACTAGGTCACCTAGTCCACCCCAATCACCACCATTCAACCATCTCTCTCTCTCTCTCTCTTTCTCTCTAGCAAGAACACACCCAATTTCCAAATTCATTCAATCATCATCTAAATTCGATCTAGGAGGCTTACAACAAAATAAATTACATATTCGTGATCCTCTCTTCATCCTCTTCATTTTGGTACCAACTTCATCTCGTTTGGGTAACATTTCTAAAACACTAGTTTTCTTTAAATTTGTGTTCTTGACTTAAAAGTATGTTAATTAGTGTCTATGGCTCATTGTGATGTCGTGTATGTAATTTGTATGCTCGATTTGTTGTTTTTGGTGTAACTAGTTCATTATGAAAATTTCTTGCTAAATCCTTGATTTTGGATGATCAAATGTTATTAGATTGTTAATGTGCATGTTTTAAAAGTGTTACTAGTATCATTAGTTTCATTTTGATGTATAGATTGATTAAAGAAACTTCATAAACGCGATTATTGATTTTGTGAACTTTTGGTTAGGGTTGACAACTCTTAAAACGAACTTTTGATGCGTTGAATGCTTGTTAATGTTATTGATAAGTGTTTAGTTGTATTACATGTTTCATTACCTTCAAAACGGCATATCATATGTATAAATTGGATTCCCGAAACTTAAATTGCAATTGATAAACTTGAAACTTGAAAATAAACCTCTATTGATCACTTGGCGGGATTTCGGTTATAGTATATGATGTTTTTGCTTGATGAAAAGTGCTTAGTTGCGTTCCTTGTCGAAAGAGCTTTCCGATGATATAAAATACATGTTCTAATTGTTTGCGGATCATAAAATGTGATTGTTTGTATTTTGGTTCGTCCATTTGAGGAATACAGCAAACAGGGCCTGGAAACCGATCAGGACGCCGTCCAGATTCTGGGGACGCCATCCCACCTTTTGAACCTAGACGCCGTCTAGGATATCAGGACGTCGTCCAACCCTTCATTGTGGGACGCCGTCTAGCCATTTGGGACGCCGTCCCATTGTACTAAAACTGGCTGTTTGCTTTGGTCATTTGACATAAAAATGTTTGCTATGCTACGGACCTCCGATTAACATGAAACTTGGCCAACATGCTCATATAAGATTATATAACTTAGAAAAATTGTCGGATACCCAACCCGACCCCGTTGACTTTTCCGTTGACTTTGACCCGACCAAGTTGACTTTTAATCAAACTTAACCAAATAATTGTGCAATCGTTCTAACATGTTTTTATACTTGTACCTTGCATGAAACATGACAATTTGATTCACATGCTATTATGATCGAGTCTTAACGAGCCATAGGACTAATTGAACATCTTTGACCTATCGTGCTTACCGTTATTGATACAACCTATTGTTTAGGTCAAGACTAGCATTGTTCTTTGCACACGTTTACTTGTTGAAGTACTTTACTACTCGTGCACTCAAGGTGAGATCATAGTCCCACTTTTACTCTTTTTGAACTTACATTTGGGATGAGAAAACATAAACATTTCTTTTACTAAGTGAACACAAGTACAGGAAAACAAACATTCTACATACGAGTTTAGAACAAAATCCTCAATTCGATTATCATAAGTTACACTTGCCGGGTGTAAGCGAGAACTTATGTTGTATGGATCCATATGGGTTTGACAAACCCTCATTCAAACGGTTCGCTACCGTTTACGAATGAAATATATTTTCGAGAACAGTGTATGTTCTAGCACTAAGTGATGGGGTTCAATGGGAGAAATGTTAAGCATTGATAATTGGGTGCTCGTGAAACAAACTTTTGGAATGTATTACTATTATTTCATTGATGCAAATCTTGTGGTTCACTTGTACTTACTTACTTAAACCTATGATTTCACCAACGTTTTCGTTGACAGATTTCTATGTTTTTCTCAGGTCTTTGAACGATATGTGTTACATGCTTCCGCTCATTATTTTGATACTTGCATTGGATGTCGAGTATATATGCATACATGGAGCGTCTTTTGGCTACTTTCAAATTGTGTCGCATAAGTTTCATTTGTACTTAAAACTTTGTATCGTAACTTGTGGTGGAACTATTCTTGTAAACTTTGAACAATCTTTACATTTGAAATGAATGCGACATATCTTTTGGTCAAACGTTGTTTTAAAGACTTATGACCACGTAACGGGACCTAAGTAGACGGCGCCGTCAAATATGATTTGGTCGGGTCGCTACATATGGTATCAGAGCATTGGTTGTAGGGATTTAGAGTTCATTAGTGTCAACCCCGAGTCATAGGGTACATTGGTGAGTCTAGACTACAACCGGCATATAGACTTGAAGTAGGAATTACTTGACTACTTGTGCATTTATACTCGAACACTTCTACTCATATCTACTCTTAGTTCATCTTAATCTCACGTTGTTTAATTTGATTGACACGCCACCTTGACTATATGAAATGATGTCGAATGCACATATGAATCAGGGTAATATAATTTCCGGGATTATATTACGGTGACTCATATGAACGTTCCGACATTATGACATAAAGAATTTAAGGCGAGTCAAGGAAAAACTTCTCTTTATCTTTATTCTATATCACGGTTAGTATTATTGAGAATGCTAATCAATGATATTCTTGTGTCTTGAAGGAACAATGGCTCCTCATCGTGTACGCCGCAATGAAACTCCCGAACAAGCTCTCGAACGGATGATAGCCACCGCCGTAGATGCGGCCATGGCCGGTCACTCATCCAACAACAATAATAATAACAACCACAACAACAACAACAACAACAACAATGGAGCCGGAAACTCAAACGAGGGATGCTCCTATAAAGCTTTCATGGGGTGCAAACCTCACACTTTTGATGGAACCGGGGGACCGGTCGTGCTCACCCGATGGTTTGAGCAAACGGAATCCGTCTTTAGCATAAGCGGTTGTCGGGACCAAGACAAGGTCAAATACTCCACTCACACCTTCGCCGGTGTCGCTCTTACATGGTGGAATACTTATGTACAATCGGTGGGTACCGATGAAGCTCACGCCCTCTCTTAGGCCGACTTGAGGGAAAAGATGATTGTCGAATATTTCCCTCATGAAGAAACCCGAAGGCTCGAACAAGAGCTAAGAACTTTAAAGGCGATCGGAAATGATCTCAAGGCTTATAATCAACGATTTTCCGAACTAGCCTTGATGTGCCCAAATCTTGTGAACCCCGAAGCTTTAAGGGTTGAACTTTACATGGATGGTCTTCCAAAGAGTATCAAACACGGAGTAATGTCATCCAAACCCACTAATCATCAAAAGGCCTTGAACATGGCCCGCAAATTGATAGAAACGGTTGACGAAATCGTAGTTCCGGCACCTAAGGCCGAGGATAAATCGGGCGGCAACAAAAGAAAATGGGAAGCTCCCCAATCAAGCAACAAAAACTTTGCCAAGAAATCTTTCACTTCCGACGGCAAGAAGGGTTATGCCGGGAATCTACCTTTTTGCAACAAATGCAACAAACATCACTTTGGCGAATGTAGTAAGCTAATTTGCCATCGGTGCCAAGGAATTGGTCATAAGGCCAACGATTGTAAAAGTGCCACTCCCGTCGCTCGAAAGTGGCCCAATGCACCAAAGACGGGCACTTGTTACGAATGTGGCCAAACGGGTCATTATAGAAATGCATGCCCGAAAAGGAAAGATAACACCAATACGCGCGGCCGAGCTTTCAACATCAACACCGAGGAAGCCCGGGATGACACTGAACTAGTCACGGGTACGTTTCTTCTCAACAATTCTTATGTCTCTTGCTTATTCGATTCGGGTGCCGATAAATGCTTTGTATCCAAGACTTTGACTCATTCTTTTAGCACTCCACCTCTTCCATTAGATACCACTTATACCATTGAAGTGGCTAACGGGAAACTATTAAGTGCCGACACATATTACCGGGGGTGTACGTTAAACATTTTGGGTAAGGAATTTGAAATTGACTTGATACCCATGGAACTAGGAAGCTTTGATGTAATAATCGGTATGAATTGGTTAGTCAAAACGAAATCTCACATCCTTTGTGATCTTAACGCAATCCGAATTCCTATCGAGAAAGGTGAACCTTTGATTGTTTATGGCGATAAGAGTTGCACCAGACTCAACCTCGTTTCGTGCCTTAAAGTTAGAAAACTGCTCCGTAAGGGTTGTTTTGCGATCCTTGCCCACGTTAAGAAAGTCGAGTCCGATGATAAGCATATCGATGATGTGCCAATTGTTAGTGACTATTCCGATGTATTTCCCGATGAATTGCCGGGTCTTCCACCTCATCGACCGGTTGAATTCCAAATCGATCTTATTCCGGGAGCCGCACCCGTAGCACGTGCACCATATAGACTCGCCCCATCCGAAATGCAAGAATTGCAAATTCAAATCCAAGAACTACTTGATCGTGGTTTTATCCAACCTAGCCATTCACCTTGGGGCGCTCCGATTTTGTTTGTTAAAAAGAAAGACGGATCCCTACGAATGTGCATTGATTATCTTGAACTAAATAAATTGACGGTTAAGAACCGATATCCTCTTCCTCGCATCGATGACCTCTTTGATCAACTACAAGGGTCTTGTGTATATTCGAAAATCGATCTCCGCTCGGGTTATCATCAATTAAGGGTTAAGGGGGGAGATGTCTCCAAAACCGCTTTCCGGACTCGTTACGGTAGTTATGAATTCCTTGTCATGCCATTTGGTCTCACTAACGCACCGGCGGTGTTCATGGATCTTATGAACCGCGTGTGCAAACCGTATCTCTATAAATTCGTTATTGTGTTCATCGATGATATATTGATCTATTCTAAAAATGAAGAAGAGCACGAACAACATCTCCGACTTGTGCTTGAACTCTTGAGACAAGAACGACTTTATGCCAAATTCTCCAAGTGTGAATTTTGGTTGAAGGAAGTTCAATTTCTTGGTCATGTTGTAAGTGATCAAGGTATTAAAGTCGATCCCACGAAGATCGAAGCCATTAGTAAATGGGAGACTCCTACTACTCCTACTCACATTCGTCAATTCTTGGGTCTCGCCGGGTACTATCGTAGATTCATCGAAAATTTCTCTTTGGTTGCACGTCCTCTAACCGCATTAACTCACAAAGGAAAGAAATTCATTTGGGCGACCGAGCAAGAATCCGCGTTTCAAATCTTGAAAACGAAGCTAACCACCGCTCCTATCTTGTCACTTCCCGAAGGCAATGATGACTTTGTTGTATATTGCGATGCCTCGAAACATGGTTTTGGGTGTGTATTGATGCAACGAACGAAAGTCATTGCTTATGCTTCTCGACAACTCAAAATTCATGAACGAAACTACACGATGCATGATCTCGAACTCGGAGCCGTCGTCTTTGCACTTAAAATGTGGAGACACTATCTTTATGGAACCAAGAGTACTATCTTTACCGACCACAAAAGTCTCCAACACATTTTCGATCAAAAGCAACTAAACATGAGACAACGACGGTGGATTGAAACTTTGAACGATTACGATTGCGAGCTTCGTTACCATCCCGGGAAGGCAAACGTAGTAGCCGATGCCTTAAGTCGAAAAGAAAGAGCGGTGCCTCTTCGTGTCCGAGCTTTAAACATCACCATTCACACCAACCTTAATAGCCAAATTCGGGTAGCCCAAGATGAGGCTCTCAAGGATGAAAACCTTTCACACGAGCTCTTAAACATTCTCGTCTCTCGATTCGAAATTAGGGAGACCGGACTCCGATATTACGCCGGAAGGATTTGGGTGCCTAGTTATGGGGACCTACGAAGCCTTATTTTAGATGAAGCCCATAAGTCACGATACTCGATTCACCCCGGTGCCAATAAGATGTACCACGACCTTAAACAACTATATTGGTGGCCGAACATCAAAAGGGACGTAGCTACTTATGTTTCCAAGTGTTTGACATGTTCCAAAGTCAAAGCCGAACAACAAAGACCGTCCGGATTACTTCAACAACCCGAGATCCCGCAATGGAAGTGGGAAAGGATAACGATGGATTTTATCACCAAGCTACCAAAAACGACGGGCGGTTATGATACCATTTGGGTTATTGTTGACCGTCTCACCAAATCCGCACACTTCCTTGCCATGAAAGAAACAGACAAAATGGAGAAACTTGCACAACTTTACATTAAGGAGATCGTAGCCCGACACGGTGTACCTTTATCGATTATCTCTTACCGAGATGGCCGTTTCGTTTCTAGATTTTGGCGTACATTGCAAGAAGCGTTGGGAACGCGTTTAGACATGAGCACCGCATATCATCCTCAAACCGATGGACAAAGCGAACGTACAATTCAAACCTTAGAAGACATGTTACGAGCTTGCGTGGTTGATTTCGTAAAAGCTTGGGACAAGCACTTACCTCTCGCCGAGTTCTCTTATAACAATAGTTATCACGCGAGTATTAAAGCCGCACCTTTTGAAGCGCTATATGGCCGCAAATGTCGTTCACCTCTTTGTTGGGCTGAGGTAGGCGACGTGCAAATCACCGGACCCGAACTCATTCACGAAACCACCGTGAAAATCATTCAAATCCGAGATAGGCTTAGGACGGCCCGAAGTCGTCAAAAGAGCTATACCGACAAACGACGCAACGATATTGAATTTCAAGTCGGTGACCGAGTAATGTTAAAAGTCGCACCTTGGAAGGGTGTAATCCGTTTTGGGAAACGCGGGAAGCTAAATCCGCGGTATATTGGTCCTTTCGAAATCTTGGAGCGTATTGGAACCGTTGCTTATCGTTTAGATCTTCCGCCTCAATTGAGCTCCGTTCATCCTACTTTCCATGTATCCAACTTGAAAAAGTGTCTTGCCGAACCCGATATCGTCATTCCTCTCGAGGAGCTTACCATTGATGACAAACTGCATTTCGTGGAGGAACCGGTTGAAATTGTGGACACCTCCGTCAAGACATTGAAACAAAGCCGAATCACGATTGTTAAAGTCCGTTGGAACGCCAAAAGGGGACCCGAGTTTACTTGGGAAAGACAAGATCAAATGCAAAGGAAGTATCCTCATCTATTCGTGAATTCGGAAACACAAGATCTCGAGGAAGAAACAACGACTACTACGCCTACTTAAATTTCGGGACGAAATTTCTTTTAAGGAGTAGGTAATGTAACATCCCGCCTTTTTCCGTTTTCTTTTCCGTTATACTAATTTAAACTCCGTTATATGTTTATAACATCTCCCGTTAATACGCGTTTTAAAATATTCCGTTTAGGTATTTTCCGCACCCGACTACAAACTCGAGGGACTAAAATTGACACGGGGCAAACTAGTTGACTAGGTCACCTAGTCCACCCCAATCACCACCATTCAACCATCTCTCTCTCTCTCTCTCTTTCTCTCTAGCAAGAACACACCCAATTTCCAAATTCATTCAATCATCATCTAAATTCGATCTAGGAGGCTTACAACAAAATAAATTACATATTCGTGATCCTCTCTTCATCCTCTTCATTTTGGTACCAACTTCATCTCGTTTGGGTAACATTTCTAAAACACTAGTTTTCTTTAAATTTGTGTTCTTGACTTAAAAGTATGTTAATTAGTGTCTATGGCTCATTGTGATGTCGTGTATGTAATTTGTATGCTCGATTTGTTGTTTTTGGTGTAACTAGTTCATTATGAAAATTTCTTGCTAAATCCTTGATTTTGGATGATCAAATGTTATTAGATTGTTAATGTGCATGTTTTAAAAGTGTTACTAGTATCATTAGTTTCATTTTGATGTATAGATTGATTAAAGAAACTTCATAAACGCGATTATTGATTTTGTGAACTTTTGGTTAGGGTTGACAACTCTTAAAACGAACTTTTGATGCATTGAATGCTTGTTAATGTTATTGATAAGTGTTTAGTTGTATTACATGTTTCATTACCTTCAAAACGGCATATCATATGTATAAATTGGATTCCCGAAACTTAAATTGCAATTGATAAACTTGAAACTTGAAAATAAACCTCTATTGATCACTTGGCGGGATTTCGGTTATAGTATATGATGTTTTTGCTTGATGAAAAGTGCTTAGTTGCGTTCCTTGTTGAAAGAGCTTTCCGATGATATAAAATACATGTTCTAATTGTTTGCGGATCATAAAATGTGATTGTTTGTGTTTTGGTTCGTCCATTTGAGGAATACAGCAAACAGGGCCTGGAAACCGATCAGGACGCCGTCCAGATTCTGGGGACGCCGTCCCACCTTTTGAACCTAGACGCCGTCTAGGATATCAGGACGTCGTCCCACCTTTCATTGTGGGACGCCGTCTAGCCATTTGGGACGCCGTCCCATTGTACTAAAACTGGCTGTTTGCTTTGGTCATTTGACATAAAAATGTTTGCTATGCTACGGACCTCCGATTAACATGAAACTTGGCCAACATGCTCATATATGATTATATAACTTAGAAAAATTGTCGGATACCCAACCTGACCCCGTTGACTTTTCCGTTGACTTTGACCCGACCAAGTTGACTTTTAATCAAACTTAACCAAATAATTGTGCAATCGTTCTAACATGTTTTTATACTTGTACCTTGCATGAAACATGACAATTTGATTCACATGCTATTATGATCGAGTCTTAACGAGCCATAGGACTAATTGAACATCTTTGACCTATCGTGCTTACCGTTATTGATACAACCTATTGTTTAGGTCAAGACTAGCATTGTTCTTTGCACACGTTTACTTGTTGAAGTACTTTACTACTCGTGCACTCAAGGTGAGATCATAGTCCCACTTTTACTCTTTTTGAACTTACATTTGGGATGAGAAAACATAAACATTTCTTTTACTAAGTGAACACAAGTACAGGAAAACAAACATTCTACATACGAGTTTAGAACAAAATCCTCAATTCGATTATCATTAGTTACACTTGCCGGGTGTAAGCGAGAACTTATGTTGTATGGATCCATATGGGTTTGACAAACCCTCATTCAAACGGTTCGCTACCGTTTACGAATGAAATATATTTTCGAGAACAGTGTATGTTCTAGCACTAAGTGATGGGGTTCAATGGGAGAAATGTTAAGCATTGATAATTGGGTGCTCGTGAAACAAACTTTTGGAATGTATTACTATTATTTCATTGATGCAAATCTTGTGGTTCACTTGTACTTACTTACTTAAACCTATGATTTCACCAACGTTTTCGTTGACAGATTTCTATGTTTTTCTCAGGTCTTTGAACGATATGTGTTACATGCTTCCGCTCATTATTTTGATACTTGCATTGGATGTCGAGTATATATGCATACATGGAGCGTCTTTTGGCTACTTTCAAATTGTGTCGCATAAGTTTCATTTGTACTTAAAACTTTGTATCGTAACTTGTGGTGGAACTATTCTTGTAAACTTTGAACAATCTTTACATTTGAAATGAATGCGACATATCTTTTGGTCAAACGTTGTTTTAAAGACTTATGACCACGTAACGGGACCTAAGTAGACGGCGCCGTCAAATATGATTTGGTCGGGTCGCTACAATATTCGATTTCGATAATTCAACCATAGAATGTAGTTTCACGTACTTGTGTCTATTTTGTAAATCATTTATAAAACCTGCATGTATTCTCATCCAAAAAATATTAGATTTTAAAAGTGGGACTATAACTCACTTTCACAGATTTTTACTTCGTCGGGAAGTAAGACTTGGCCACTGGTTGATTCACGAACCTATAACAATATATACATATATATCAAAGTATGTTCAAAATATATTTACAACACTTTTAATATATTTTGATGTTTTAAGTTTATTAAGTCAGTTGTCCTCGTTAGTAACCTACAACTAGTTGTCCACAGTTAGATATACAGAAATAAATCGATAAATATTATCTTGAATCAATCCACGACCCAGTGTATACGTATCTCCGTATTGATCACAACTCAAACTATATATATTTTGGAATCAACCTCAACCCTGTATAGCTAACTCCAACATTCACATATAGAGTGTCTATGGTTGTTCCGAAATATATATAGATGTGTCGACATGATAGGTCGAAACATTGTATACGTGTCTATGGTATCTCAAGATTACATAATATACAATACAAGTTGATTAAGTTATGGTTGGAATAGATTTGTTACCAATTTTCACGTAGCTAAAATGAGAAAAATTATCCAATCTTGTTTTACCCATAACTTCTTCATTTTAAATCCGTTTTGAGTGAATCAAATTGATATGGTTTCATATTGAACTCTATTTTATGAATCTAAAAAGAAAAAGTATAGGTTTATAGTCAGAAAAATAAGTTACAAGTCGTTTTTGTAAAGGTAGTCATTTCAGTCGAAAGAACGACGTCTAGATGACCATTTTAGAAAACATACTTCCACTTTGAGTTTAACCATAATTTTTGGATATAGTTTCATGTTCATAATAAAAATAATTTTCTCATAATAACAACTTTTAAATCAAAGTTTATCATAGTTTTTAATTAACTAACCCAAAACAGCCCGCGGTGTTACTACGACGGCGTAAATCCGGTTTTACGGTGTTTTTCGTGTTTCTAGGTTTTAAATCTTTAAGTTAGCATATCATATAGATATAGAACATGTGTTTAGTTGATTTAAAAAGTCAAGTTAGAAGGATTAACTTTTGTTTGCGAACAAGTTTAGAATTAACTAAACTATGTTCTAGTGATTACAAGTTTAAACCTTTGAATAAGATAGCTTTATATGTATGAATCGAATGATGTTATGAACATTATTACTACCTTAAGTTCCTTGGATAAACCTACTGGAAAAGAGAAAAATGGATCTAGCTTCAACGGATTCTTGGATGGCTCGAAGTTCTTGAAGCAGAATCATGACACGAAAACAAGTTCAAGTAAGATCATCACTTGAAATAAGATTGTTATAGTTATAGAAATTGAACCAAAGTTTAAATACGATTATTACCTTGTATTAGAATGATAACCTACTGTAAGAAACAAAGATTTCTTGAGGTTGGATGATCACCTTACAAGATTGGAAGTGAGCTAGCAAACTTGAAAGTATTCTTGATTTTATGTAACTAGAACTTGTAGAATTTATGAAGAACACTTAGAACTTGAAGATAGAACTTGAGAGAGATCAATTAGATGAAGAAAATTGAAGAATGAAAGTGTTTGTAGGTGTTTTTGGTCGTTGGTGTATGGATTAGATATAAAGGATATGTAATTTTGTTTTCATGTAAATAAGTCATGAATGATTACTCATATTTTTGTAATTTTATAAGATATTTCATGCTAGTTGCCAAATGATGGTTCCCACATGTGTTAGGTGACTCACATGGACTGCTAAGAGCTGATCATTGGAGTGTATATACCAATAGTACATACATCTAAAAGCTGTGTATTGTACGAGTACGAATACGGGTGCATACGAGTAGAATTGTTGATGAAACTGAACGAGGATGTAATTGTAAGCATTTTTGTTAAGTAGAAGTATTTTGATAAGTGTATTGAAGTCTTTCAAAAGTGTATAAATACATATTAAAATACTACATGTATATACATTTTAACTGAGTCGTTAAGTCATCGTTAGTCGTTACATGTAAGTGTTGTTTTTAAACCTTTAGGTTAACGGTCTTGTTAAATGTTGTTAACCCAATGTTTATAATATCAAATGAGATTTTAAATTATTATATTATCATGATATTATCATGTATGAATATCTCTTAATATGATATATATACATTAAATGTCTTTACAACGATAATCGTTACATATATGTCTCGTTTAAAAATCATTAAGTGAGTAGTCTTGTTTTTACATATATAGTTCATTGTTAATATACTTAATGATATGTTTACTTATCATAGTATCATGTTAACTATATATATATATATATTCATATATATGTCATCATATAGTTTTTACAAGTTTTAACGTTCGTGAATCACCGGTCAACTTGGGTGGTCAATTGTCTATATGAAACATATTTCAATTAATCAAGTCTTAACAAGTTTGATTGCTTAACATGTTGGAAACATTTAATCATGTAAATATCAATCTCAATTAATATATATAAACATGGAAAAGTTCGGGTCACTACAGTACCTACCCGTTAAATAAATTTCGTCCCGAAATTTTAAGCTGTTGAAGGTGTTGACGAATCTTCTGGAAATAGATGCGAGTATTTCTTCTTCATCTGATCTTCACGCTCCCAGGTGAACTCGGGTCCTCTACGAGCATTCCATCGAACCTTAACAATTGGTATCTTGTTTTGCTTAAGTCTTTTAACCTCACGATCCATTATTTCGACGGGTTCTTCGATGAATTGAAGTTTTTCGTTGATTTGGATTTCATCTAACGGAATAGTGAGATCTTCTTTAGCAAAACATTTCTTCAAATTCGAGACGTGGAAAGTGTTATGTACAGCCACGAGTTGCTGAGGTAACTCAAGTCGGTAAGCTACTGGTCCGACACGATCAATAATCTTGAATGGTCCAATATACCTTGGATTTAATTTCCCTCGTTTACCAAATCGAACAACGCCTTTCCAAGGTTCAACTTTAAGCATGACCATCTCTCCAATTTCAAATTCTATATCTTTTCTTTTAATGTCAGCGTAGCTCTTTTGTCGACTTTGGGCGGTTTTCAACCGTTGTTGAATTTGGATGATCTTCTCGGTAGTTTCTTGTATAATCTCCGGACCCGTAATCTGTCTATCCCCCACTTCACTCCAACAAATCGGAGACCTGCACTTTCTACCATAAAGTGCTTCAAACGGTGCCATCTCAATGCTTGAATGGTAGCTGTTGTTGTAGGAAAATTCTGCTAACGGTAGATGTCAATCCCAACTGTTTCTGAAATCAATAACACATGCTCGTAGCATGTCTTCAAGCGTTTGTATCGTCCTTTCGCTCTGCCCATCAGTTTGTGGATGATAGGCAGTACTCATGTCTAGACGAGTTCCTAATGCTTGCTGTAATGTCTGCCAGAATCTTGAAATAAATCTGCCATCCCTATCAGAGATAATAGAGATTGGTATTCCATGTCTGGAGACGACTTCCTTCAAATATAGTCGTGCTAACTTCTCCATCTTGTCATCTTCTCTTATTGGCAGGAAGTGTGCTGATTTGGTGAGACGATCAACTATTACCCAAATAGTATCAAAACCACTTGCAGTCCTTGGCAATTTAGTGATGAAATCCATGGTAATGTTTTCCCATTTCCATTCTGGGATTTCGGGTTGTTGAAGTAGACCTGATGGTTTCTGATGCTCAGCTTTCACCTTAGAACACGTCAAACATTCTCCTACGTATTTAGCAACATCGGCTTTCATACCCGGCCACCAAAAATGTTTCTTGAGATCCTTGTACATCTTCCCCGTTCCAGGATGTATTGAGTATCTGGTTTTATGAGCTTCTCTAAGTACCATTTCTCTCATATCTCCAAATTTTGGTACCCAAATCCTTTCAGCCCAATACCGGGTTCCGTCTTCCCGAATATTAAGATGCTTCTCCGATCCTTTGGGTATTTCATCCTTTAAATTTCCCTCTTTTAAAACTCCTTGTTGCGCCTCCTTTATTTGAGTAGTAAGGTTATTATGAATCATTATATTCATAGATTTTACTCGAATGGGTTCTCTGTCCTTCCTGCTCAAGGCATCGGCTACCACATTTGCCTTCCCCGGGTGGTAACGAATCTCAAAGTCGTAATCATTCAATAATTCAATCCACCTACGCTGCCTCATATTTAGTTGTTTCTGATTAAATATGTGTTGAAGACTTTTGTGGTCGGTATATATAATACTTTTGACCCCATATAAGTAGTGCCTCCAAGTCTTTAATGCAAAAACAACAGCGCCTAATTCCAAATCATGCGTCGTATAATTTTGTTCGTGAATCTTCAATTGTCTAGACGCATAAGCAATCACCTTCATTCGTTGCATTAATACACAACCGAGACCTTGCTTTGATGCGTCACAATAAATCACAAAATCATCATTCCCTTCAGGCAATGATAATATAGGTGCCGTAGTTAGCTTTTTCTTCAATAACTGAAACGCTTTCTCTTGTTCATCATTCCATTCAAATTTCTTCCCTTTATGCGTTAATGCAGTCAAGGGTTTTGCTATTCTGGAAAAGTCTTGGATGAACCTTCTGTAGTAACCAGCTAGTCCTAAAAACTGGCGTATGTGTTTCGGAGTTTTCGGGGTTTCCCACTTTTCAACAGTTTCTATCTTTGCTGAATCCACCTTAATAGCTTCTTTGTTCACTATGTGACCGAGGAATTGAACTTCTTCCAACCAAAATGCACACTTTGAAAACTTAGCGTACAATTCTTCCTTCCTCAATACTTCTAACACCTTTCTCAAATGTTCACCGTGTTCTTGGTCATTCTTTGAGTAAATAAGTATGTCATCAATGAAAATAATGACAAACTTGTCAAGGTATGGTCCACACACTCGGTTCATAAGGTCCATGAACACAGCTGGTGCATTAGTTAAACCAAACGGCATGACCATAAACTCGTAATGACCGTAACGTGTTCTGAAAGCAGTCTTTGGAATATCATCTTCTTTCACCCGCATTTGATGATACCCGGAACGTAAGTCAATCTTTGAATAAACAGACGAGCCTTGTAGTTGATCAAATAAGTCGTCGATTCTCGGTAGTGGGTAGCGGTTCTTAATGGTAAGTTTGTTCAACTCTCGGTAGTCGATACACAACCTGAATGTACCATCTTTGTTCTTGACAAACAAAACAGGAGCTCCCCACGGTGATGTGCTTGGTCGAATGAAACCACGCTCTAAAAGTTCTTGTAATTGGCTTTGCAGTTCTTTCATCTCGCTGGGTGTGAGTCTGTAAGGAGCACAATCTATTGGTGCAGCTCCTGGTACAAGATCTATTTGAAATTCAACGGATCGATGTGGGGGTAATCCCGGTAATTCTTTCGGAAATACATCGGGAAATTCTTTTGCAATGGGAACATCATTGATGCTCTTTTATTCAGTTTGTACTTTCTCGACGTGTGCTAGAACAGCATAGCAACCTTTTCTTATTAGTTTTTGTGCCTTCAAATTACTAATAAAATGTAGCTTCGTGTTGCCCTTTTCTCCGTACACCATTAAGGGTTTTCCTTTTTCTCGTATAATGCGAATTGCATTTTTGTAACAAACGATCTCTACTTTCACTTCTTTCAACCAGTCCATACCGATTATCACATCAAAACTCCCTAACTCTACTGGTATCAAATCAATCTTAAATGTTTCGCTAACCAGTTTAATTTCTCGATTCCGACATATATTATCTACTGAAATTAATTTACCATTTGCTAATTCAAGTAAAAATTTACTATCCAAAGGCGTCAATGGACAACTTAATTTAGCACAAAAATCTCTACTCATATAGCTTCTATCCGCACCCGAATCAAATAAAACGTAAGAAGATTTATTGTCAATAAGAAACGTACCCGTAACAAGCTCCGGGTCTTCCTGTGCCTCTGCCGCATTAATATTGAAAACTCTTCCGCGGCCTTGTCCATTCGTGTTCTCCTGGTTCAGGCAATTTCTAATAATGTGGCCCGGTTTTCCACATTTATAACAAACTACATTGGCATAACTTGCTCCGACACTACTTGCTCTGCCATTACTCGTTCCGACACCATTTGTTCCTTTCATTCTATTAACCCCTGGTCCGTAGACCTCACACTTCGCCGCGCTATGACCATTTCTTTTACACTTGTTGCAAAATTTGGTGCAGAACCCCGAGTGATACTTTTCACACCTTTGGCATAGCTGCTTCTGATTGTTGTTGTTGTTGCGGTTATTATTGTTGTTGGGATGATTGTTGTAGTTGCTGTTGTTGTTATTGTTGTTGTTGTTGTTGTTGTTGTTGGGCCGTTTGTTGTAGTTGCGATTGATGTTGCGATTGTTGGGATAATTGTTGTGATTATTGTTGTAATTGCTATTGTTGTTGTATTGGTGATTCTTATCACCGTTTTCCTCCCACTTTCTTTTGACTTGCTTCACATTGGCCTCTTCAGCAGTCTGTTCTTTAATTCTTTCTTCAATCTGGTTCACTAGTTTGTGAGCCATTCTACATGCCTGTTGTATGGAGGCAGGCTCGTGTGAACTTATATCTTCTTGGATTCTTTCTGGTAATCCTTTCACAAACGCGTCGATCTTCTCTTCCTCATCTTCGAATGCTCCCGGACACAATAGGCACAATTCTGTGAATCGTCTTTCGTACGTGGTAATATCAAATCCTTGGGTTCGTA
Organism: Rutidosis leptorrhynchoides; assembly: GCF_046630445.1. Taxonomy (NCBI): domain Eukaryota; kingdom Viridiplantae; phylum Streptophyta; class Magnoliopsida; order Asterales; family Asteraceae; genus Rutidosis; species Rutidosis leptorrhynchoides. The sequence continues at coordinate 143,566,856 of NC_092342.1, forward strand.
GCCCTCTAAGTTCTGTCTTGAGCTTATTGACCTCGGTTCTGGGACGGTACTTCTCGTTCATCAAGTGCTTGAATGCTGACCACGGTAGTGCGTACGCATCGTCTTGTCCCACTTGCTCTATATAGGTATTCCACCATGTTAATGCAGAACCTGTGAAGGTATGCGTAGCGTACTTCACTTTGTCCTCTTCAGTACACTTACTTATGGCAAACACCGATTCGACCTTCTCGGTCCACCGTTTCAGTCCGATCGGTCCTTCGGTTCCATCAAATTCCAAAGGTTTGCAGGTAGTGAATTCTTTGTAGGTGCATCCTACACGATTTCCTGTACTGCTAGATCCAAGGTTATTGTTGGTATGTAGCGCAGCCTGTACTGTGGCTATGTTTGAAGCTAGAAAAGTACGGAATTCCTCTTCATTCATATTCACGGTGTGTCGAGTAGTCGGTGCCATTTCCTTCAAAATAGTCAAATGGAACAGGTTAATCATACAGAATATTAAGAGTAGTTAATAGTATTTCATAGCATAATATGAACTTATTTATAAAAGCTTTTTCTTCATATTAGCATTTTATAAGTTTAAATTCGGGTAGTACCTACCCGTTAAGTTCATACTTAGTAGCTAATATACAATTCAACTACTACAATTCTATATGAAAAACTGATTATAATAATATTTCGCGTTCAAACTTTTACACAATATTTTACAAACTTACAATACCGCTTATTTTACACAAAGCATGAAATATAGCACACAATAACTTTGATACAAGATAGTTGTGAAGATAATTCTAGCTAGTACACAAGTCGTTCAGCAAAGGCAATAAAGACACGTAATTCATACGTCCAGAAACAAGTCATGCATTCTGGTTTTACTAGGACTACTTCCCATCCTTGGTCTTGTGGAACATAACCGTTATGGCCGTTGATAAGACAGCGTGTTGTAACGTCGTAAAAGGGACGAGGGTTACGTAATGTCCAACAGTCCCGTAACAATCTAAAAACCTCATTTCTTACCCCAATTACCGACTCCGTCACTTGTGGGAATGTTTTGTTTAATAGCTGTAGCCCGATGTTCTTTTTCTCACTTTGGTGAGAAGCGAACATTACTAACCCGTAAGCATAGCATGCTTCTTTATGTTGCATGTTAGCCGCTTTTTCTAAATCATGAAGTCCTATATTCGGATACATTGAGTCAAAATAATTTCTTAACCCGTTGCGTAAAATAGCATTTGGGTTCCCCGCAATATATGCGTCAAAGTAAACACATCGTAACTTATGGGTTTCCCAATGTGATATCCCCCATCTTTCAAACGAAAGTCTCTTATAAACCAAGACATTCTTGGAACGTTCTTCGAATGTCTTACAAACTGATCTCGCCTTAAATTGTTGTGCCGAGGAATTCTGACCGACTCTAGACAAGATTTCATCAATCATGTCTCCGGGTAGGTCTCTTAAAATATTGGGTTGTCTATCCATTTTGTGTTTTTATACTGTAAAATAGACAAGAGTTAGATTCATAAAAAAAATACTTATTAATACAAGCAATTTTTACATATATCATAAAGCATAAGCACACTATATTACATATATTACACCACACGAATACAACTATCTTATTCCGACTCGTTTGTTTCTTCTTCTTCGGTTTTGGTTTGTTTTGCCAAGTTTCTAGGGATATATGATGTTCCCCTAATACGAGCCGTCGTCATCCACATTGGTTTAGAAAAACCTGGTGGTTTAGAGGTTCCCGGGTCATTGTTACAACTTAAGGACTTCGGGGGTTGACGATACATATAAAGTTCATCGGGGTTGGAATTAGATTTCTCTATTTTTATGCTCTTTCCCTTATTATTTTCTTTTGCCTTTTTAAATTCAGTTGGGTTAATTTCTATAACATCATCGGAATTCTCGTCGGAATCCGATTCATCGGAGAATTGGTAATCCTCCCAATATTTTGCTTCCTTGGCGGAAACACCATTGACCATAATTAACCTTGGTCGGTTGGTTGAGGATTTTCTTTTACTTAACCATTTTATTATTTCCCCCACCGGTTCTATTTCTTCATCTGGTTCCGATTCTTCTTCCGGTTCCGATTCTTCTTCCGGTTCCGACTCTTCTTCCGGTTCCTCTTCGGGAACTTGTGAATCAGTCCACGAATCATTCCAATTTACATTTGACTCTTCATTATTATTAGGTGAGTCAATGGGACTTGTTCTAGAGGTAGACATCTATCACATAATATCAAACGCGTTAAGAGATTAATATATCACATAATATTCACATGTTAAAAATATATAGTTTCCAACAAAATTTGTTAAGCAATCATTTTTCAAGTAAACACGGTCGAAGTCCAGACTCACTAATGCATCCTAACAAACTAGATAAGACACACTAATGCAAAATTCTGGTTCTCTAAGACCAACGCTCGGATACCAACTGAAATGTCCCGTTCTTATTGATTAAAAACGTTCCATATTAATTGATTTCGTTGCGAGGTTTTGACCTCTATATGAGACATTTTTCAAAGACTGCATTCATTTTAAAACAAACCATAACCTTTATTTCATCAATAAAGATTTAAAAAGCTTTACGTAGATTATCAAATAATGATAATCTAAAATATCCTGTTTACACACGACCATTACATAATGGTTTACAATACAAATATGTTACAACAAAATAAGTTTCTTGAATGCAGTTTTTACATAATATCATACAAGCATGGACTCCAAATCTCGTCCTTATTTAAGTATGCGACAGCGGAAGCTCTTAATAATCACCTGAGAATAAACATGTTTAAAACGTCAACAAAAATGTTGGTGAGTTATAGGTTTAACCTATATATATCAAATCATAATAATAGACCACAAGATTTCATATTTCAATACACATCCCATACATAGAGATAAAAATCATTCATATGGTGAACACCTGGAAACCAACATTAACAAGATGCATATATAAGAATATCCCCATCATTCCGGGACACCCTTCGGATATGATATAAATTTCGAAGTACTAAAGCATCCGGTACTTTGGATGGGGTTTGTTAGGCCCAATAGATCTATCTTTAAGATTCGCATCAAATAGGGTGTCTGTTCCCTAATTCTTAGATTACCAGACTTAATAAAAATTGGCATATTCGATTTCGATAATTCAACCATAGAATGTAGTTTCACGTACTTGTGTCTATTTTGTAAATCATTTATAAAACCTGCATGTATTCTCATCCCAAAAATATTAGATTTTAAAAGTGGGACTATAACTCACTTTCACAGATTTTTACTTCGTTGGGAAGTAAGACTTGGCCACTGGTTGATTCACGAACCTATAACAATATATACATATATATCAAAGTATGTTCAAAATATATTTACAACACTTTTAATATATTTTGATGTTTTAAGTTTATTAAGTCAGCTGTCCTCGTTAGTAACCTACAACTAGTTGTCCACAGTTAGATGTACAGAAATAAATCGATAAATATTATCTTGAATCAATCCACGACCTAGTGTATACGTATCTCAGTATTGATCACAACTCAAACTATATATATTTTGGAATCAACCTCAACCCTGTATAGCTAACTCCAACATTCACATATAGAGTGTCTATGGTTGTTTCGAAATATATATAGATGTGTCGACCTGATAGGTCGAAACATTGTATACGTGTCTATGGTATCTCAAGATTACATAATATACAATACAAGTTGATTAAGTTATGGTTGGAATAGATTTGTTACCAATTTTCACGTAGCTAAAATGAGAAAAATTATCCAATCTTGTTTTACCCATAACTTCTTCATTTTAAATCCGTTTTGAGTGAATCAAATTGCTATGGTTCATATTGAACTCTATTTTATGAATCTAAATAGAAAAATTATAGGTTTATAGTCGGAAAAATAAGTTACAAGTCGTTTTTGTAAAGGTAGTCATTTCAGTCGAAAGAACGACGTCTAGATGACCATTTTAGAAAACATACTTCCACTTTGAGTTTAACCATAATTTTTGGATATAGTTTCATGTTCATAATAAAAATCATTTTCTCATAATAACAACTTTTAAATCAAAGTTTATCATAGTTTTTAATTACCTAACCCAAAACAGCCCGCGGTGTTACTACGACGGCTTAAATCCGATTTTACGGTGTTTTTCGTGTTTCCAGGTTTTAAATCTTTAAGTTAGCATATCATATAGATATAGAACATGTGCTTAGTTGATTTTAAAAGTCAAGTTAGAAGGATTAACTTTTGTTTGCGAACAAGTTTAGAATTAACTAAACTATACTCTAGTGATTACAAGTTTAAACCTTCGAATAAGATAGCTTTATATGTATGAATCGAATGATGTTATGAACATCATTACTACCTTAAGTTCCTTGGATAAAGCTACTGGAAAAGAGAAAAATGGATCTAGCTTCAACGGATTCTTGGATGGCTCGAAGTTCTTGAAGCAGAATCATGACACGAAAACAAGTTCAAGTAAGATCATCACTTGAAATAAGATTGTTATAGTTATAGAAATTGAACCAAAGTTTGAATACGATTATTACCTTGTATTAGAATGATAACCTACTGTAAGAAACAAGGATTTCTTGAGGTTGGATGATCACCTTACAAGATTGGAAGTGAGCTAGCAAACTTAAAAGTATTCTTGATTTTATGTAACTAGAACTTGTAGAATTTATGAAGAACACTTAGAACTTGAAGATATAACTTGAGAGAGATCAATTAGATGAAGAAAATTGAAGAATGAAAGTGTTTGTAGGTGTTTTTGGTCGTTGGTGTATGGATTAGATATAAAGGATAATTTTGTTTTCATATAAATAAGTCATGAATGATTACTCATATTTTTGTAATTTTATGAGATATTTCATGGTAGTTGCCAAATGATGGTTCCCACATGTGTTAGGTGACTCACATGGGCTGCTAAGAGCTGATCATTGGAGTGTATATACCAATAGTACATACATCTAAAAGCTGTGTATTGTACGAGTACGAATACGGGTGCATACGAGTAGAATTGTTGATGAAACTGAACGAGGATGTAATTGTAAGCATTTTTGTTAAGTAGAAGTATTTTGATAAGTGTATTGAAGTCTTTCAAAAGTGTATAAATACATATTAAAACACTACATGTATATACATTTTAACTGAGTCGTTAAGTCATCGTTAGTCATTACATGTAAGTGTTGTTGTTAAACCTTTAGGTTAACGGTCTTGTTAAATGTTGTTAACCCAATGTTTATAATATCAAATGAGATTTTAAATTATTATATTATCATGATATTATCATGTATGAATATCTCTTAATATGATATATATACATTAAATGTCTTTACAACGATAATCGTTACATATATGTCTCGTTTAAAAATCATTAAGTTAGTAGTCTTGTTTTTACATATGTAGTTCATTGTTAATATACTTAATGATATGTTTACTTATCATAGTATCATGTTAACTATATATATATATTCATATATATGTCATCATATAGTTTTTACAAGTTTTAACGTTCGTGAATCACCGGTCAACTTGGGTGGTCATTTGTCTATATGAAACATATTTCAATTAATCAAGTCTTAACAAGTTTGATTGCTTAACATGTTGGAAACATTTAATCATGTAAATATCAATCTCAATTAATATATATAAACATGGAAAAGTTCGGGTCACTACACACTTCAATAACCACCTGCCATTTGACTGCCGTATTCAGCTCATTCTTATATTTTATTTAAAGATTATAAACTTCTATTAAATTGGGCCGTTAATCTCACTATTTTCTGGTTGGGCCGTATGTTTTCTTGTATCATTGTACCGAGAGCTAGTATACTTGTTGGGCCAAAAAGTTTAACTATGATAATGATATACGATGAACGAGATGATCGTGACTGAGGAATTAGGATGTTAATATTATGATGATGCTATTATAATGATAAAGGTCGATGATGATAAGGTGTGATTGATTATGATATGATGATGATGATGAAAACGGTCATGATGAAGACGATAATGATGCATGATAACTTGATGATGTTTAGGTGATGCTCGATGATGATAATGATGTTGGGAGGATGTACAAATGATGATGTTGATATGATCATAAGTGACATATGATATAGATGATGATGATTATGAAAATAATATAGGTATCATGATGATGACGTTTATGTGATGATAATGATGTCGAGTAGGATGATGATAGATTACGAATGATGATGATTTACGCTTATGTTGATAACAATAATAATAATATGATTATGATATGGATTATAATAGAAAAACAAGGACAGTAATGGTTAAGGATGTTATCGGGTTAGCGGGACGTCGTGGGTTCAAACCCGGACTTGGGCATTTTTTTAAAGGGCTACTTTCTTGAGGTAGTTTATTTATTACTTAGCATTATTATTGTTATTGTTACTTATTATTATTATTATTATTATTATTATTATTATTATTATTATTATTATTATTATTATTATTATTATTATTATTATTATTATTATTATTATTATTATTAGTAGTAATATTTATTATTATTATTATGTTATTACAAATATTAAAAATATAAATATTAGTATCATTATTACTATTAGTAAAAATCATTATTTTTTTATAGTTATTATTATTATATTCATTATTTTTAAAATTAACATTTTTATTAAATGTATCATTTATATTTAAGTTATCATTTTTATCATTAAGTATCATTTCTAACTCTATTATCATTACTATTACTTTTACCATTACTAATATTATTTTAAAATTATTATAATTTTAACAAACAAACGATATATATATATATATATATATATATATATATATATATATATATATATATATATATATATATATATATATATATATATATACACAAAAATATATTTAATACATATAACATAACAAAAGTAATATTTCTAATTTTAAATATATAAAAAGAATATATGAAACATATATGTTATTAATATAAAAATGATATAAATAATAAATTTATATATATATATAAACTTGTACAATTACAATTATGTGTGTTAATATATATAAATAATATAGGTTCGTGAATCCGAGTCCAACCTTGCACTTGTTCAATGATGTTATATTTATTTTTACAACGAAATACAGTATGGTGAGTTTCATTTGCTCCCTTTTAAAATGCTTTTGCAATATATATTTTTGGGACTGAGAATACATGCGCTTTTATAACTGTTTTACGAAATAGACACAAGTAATTGAAACTACATTATATGGGTGAATGATCGAAGCCGAATATGCCCCTTTTGCTTGGTAGCCTAAGAATTAGTAAACCGATATACTAATGGACGCGAATCCTAAAGATAGATCTATTGGGCCTAACGAACCCCATCCAAAGTACCGGATGCTTTAGTACTTCGAATTCGTTTTTATCATGTCCGAAGGATTTCCCGGAATGATAGGGGATATTCTTATATGCATCTTGTTAATGTCGGTTACCAGGTGTTCACCATATGAATGATTTTTATCTCTATGCATGGGACGTATATTTATGAGAAATGAAAATGAAAATCTTGTGGTCTATTAAAAATGATGGAAATGAATATTTATGATAAACTAATGAACTCACCAACCTTTTGGTTGACACTTGAAAGCATGTTTATTCTTAGGTACGAAAGAAATCTTCCGCTGTGCATTTGCTCATTTTAGAGATATTACTTGGAGTCATTCATGACATATTTCAAAAGACGTTGCAATCGAGTCGTTGAGTTCATCAAGATTATTATTAAATCAATTATAGTTGGATATATTATGAAATGGTATGCATGCCGTCAATTGTCGATGAAATGAAAGATTGTCTTTTAAAAACGAATGCAATGTTTGTAAAATGTATCATATAGAGTTCAAGTACCTCGCGATGTAATCAACTATTATGAATCGTTTATAATTGATATGAACGGGGCATTTCAGTTGGTATCAGAGCGGTGGTCTTAGCGAACCAGGTCTTGCATTAGTGTGTCTAACTGATAGTTATTTAGATGCATTAGTGAGTCTGGACTTCAACCGTGTCTGCATGTCAAAAGTTTTGCTTATCATTTCGTGTCGAAAATCATCTACTTATCATCCTTAGGAAATTACATGCTTATCATTCCTAGTCTAGACATATCTTACTGCATTGATTACATGAATAGTGTATAGACAAATCCATATCTTAGCGTATCTGTTACTGTAGACTTTAGCTGACACGTTTCCTTAATTTCCTCGGTAATCTACGAGATCTTCTGTACTATATTAGATATTCTATATAATTAGAATATTATCCGATAATCGAAAATCATTTCATATCGAAAATCCTCTAACTGATCATAAGAGATGGATCCTACACCTAGCTTGGATTCCATTAGTTCCGGAAGCAATTTCAAGATGCGTATTGAAGTAGACTCCGAAGTCAATGAACCCGAAGTGTCTCCACCGTTTAGCTATTTTTCTTTCTGGAGGAGATGGGGGTGGGTCCAAGACATACTCACTCGATGGAGAAATGAAGAAGGCAAGCCCTACCGCGAACCAAACTTACCACCTAACATCGGAGAAAACGATGTACTCACCGGTGAACCTATGCGCAACACTGTATTCACCCTTCTTGCTAAAGTTTTCCACCTCGAAGGTCGCATTACTGCAATCTCAGAAAATATTCAACCTCTACTTCCGAATACCAATCGAAGGGGAATATTAGAAGAAGTTAGGGAACTTCGAATTGATAATCAAGATCTATCGAATCAGATGAGTGGATGGATAGAAATGATAGAGGGTAGGATAGAAACCCTGACAAGAATGGTGCGTGATCTACAAACTATACTTACTACACCAACATCATCACCAACCTCAGCAACAACAACACTTGTAGCACCGATAACAACAGTACCACCATCAGCAGCACCAGTAGCATAACCAGTACCAACAACAACAACATCATCACACGTCTCAACCTCGCAATCTATACCTCAAGCATAATCATCGTTCTACGAATCGTTCTACATAAACTATCTTTGTCCTTCATGGCGATTATGTAATCTTTAATGTTTTAGAGATTATGTACTCTAGTTCTAGCCGTAAATCTGATGAGTTTAATATCACATTGACTCATTAAATCCATGATTACGTCTGAAGAAAATATATATGTATATATGTTTTCATAAAGATTGTAATTAAAAATTCTTTTGTACAAACTGTTAATGGTGAAAACATTTTAACGGGTAGGTAATACCCAAGAAATATTTAAATTTCACATTAATAAGTTACACAGTACATTCTTCCAATCTGATTCAACAGTCATTTACTATCCTACTTACATCCACAGATATACGTATCCGTTCACCGCAGAATAATCATTTTCATTCAATTTCATATTTAGATCTTGACATGTCAGAATCCAACAAGTGGCATAATGAAGAAAATATTGGACAAAATAAAATTTGTTAGAAACAAACAAATTAAATATGAGAAAAATTTTGTTAAGAATCCACGCTAACTGTTCCTAGCTAACTGATTACATTTTATTTATCACAATTTATTTATCGCCATTTATATTCTCGCAATTTTATTTATTTTCATTTAATTTCTGTTATTTATTTTACGCACTTTAAATATCAGGACACGTATACAAGGTTTTGACATATCATATCGACGCATCTATATATATTATTTGGAATAACCATAGACACTCTATATGCAGTAATGCTTGAGTTAGCTATACAGGGTTGAGGTTGATTCTATAATAATATATATACTTTGAGTTGTAATCGAGTCTGAGACATGTATACGGGTCACGATACGTATTAATTAATTCGAATATTATAAACTATATATGAATTATTGAATTAATAACTGTGGACTACTAACTGTGGACTACCAATATTGGACAATTAAAATGATTTAAAATATTGATTATAACATATAAAACTAAACAATTCTTCAAGTTTTCCACTTGATTTCATCTTAAACCTCATTTGTATCTTGACAATTACAAACTGCGTTCAAACCTTTCATGATTCTTCAAAACACCTCAATCGGGAGGATGAACCAACCGCACTTCATCTACGGAAGAAAAGATTGATGCATATAGTTATGCACCTGAAAACACTCGGAACCTGAGTAAACATTTAATACGTACCTGTGCTAGCTCCTTTGGCGTTGTTTTTACCTAAAATAACTTTACAATTCTTTTTCAAGTTAGCCAATTTTGTCACAGCTCCAGCAAATTAACATCGACCTTTCATTCGAATAAGTCTTATTATAACTTTGATATATAAGTTTACCTTCCATCATCGTTACCGGAGAACCGTTCATAGTCCACCACATTAGCAGTAAACTTACCAGCAACTTCATTACTCATTGGCTTGAGTCCATTCAAATTTAAAATATGAATGTTGTTGAAGTAGTGTTAGGAATTGAAGCATAAGTTAGTATAATATAATGACACTTGATCAACGTGATTATATTACAGTAAGTCATGCTGAGTTTGTAATGGAACGTGATGATTCACAGACTATAACATCATCATGTGCCATGTTACACGACTCTTACATTTTATCTAATCTATAAACATATCAAGAACATATTTCCTTGATAGTTCTATCTTTTCTCTTGAATTCTGGTAATTTAACCAATCAAGATCATGTTATTACAATCTCTCTCTTAGAATATTAGTCATGTTCATTCAAAAATTCATACCTACGAATTCTGGATCATTATCCGCTGACTTAAAGTCGGGAAGAGAAAACAAAAGTATAAAACTCCAAAATATAAAGGAAACGAAGGGAATGGATTTATAGTGAAATATCCGACCGAGCAATCGAAACAGATCATCGCATTTAATCAAAGAGGATCCTAATTTTCTTAAATTCCGAAGAATCAAATCTTATTGCAAATATTTTCTCTAAATCCCTTGAATTCTGGAAATCCACCGTAATTATGTCAAAAGTTAAATTTCTATCTCAATCTTTTGTGATAGCTTCATTCGTGCTCTTCGAATAATTGAATTTATCCATATTACTCAATAATGATAAAACTCTACTTATCAACTCACATTCATCATGAAAACATTTTTCTTGTTAGCCATGACCACCTCACTCAAATTTCGGGACGAAATTTCTTTAACGGATAGGTACTGTGACGACCTAGGAAATTTCCGACCAAATTTAAACTTAATCTTTATATGATTTCGACAAGATAAGCAAAGTATGTAATATTGAGTCTCAAAAGTTTTGGAATTATGTTTAAACAATTAATTACCCTTTGAGTGTGCCCGACAATTCACGAATAATTGTTTGTAAATAAATATATAGATATAAATAAAAAGACAAGAATACATAGATATTATTTTTAATTAATAAAATGCACTCCAATAAATTGGAATTAATAATGTAAAAATAAAATACAGTATAATAGGTTGCTATTAAAATATATATAATTATAGTTATATATATGAATTCTGAACATAAATAATATTATATGTATTGTAAATTATAAATATTAAATATTAAATATAAATTATTATATAATATACTATATAATTAGTAACTAGGATAAGAGTTATAAATTGTAATATATTAAATTACAAGTTTGAATATAATTGTTATGTTAATATTATTAACAATAATTTCATTATAAACAATAATATGAATATTTAAATAATTAATATATAAAATATATATATATATATATTAATATGTAAAACTTGATATGTACACGTAAAATTAATATTTTTGATATTATTATTATTATCATTTCTATTATTATTATTGTTATTAGTTTCATCATTATTATTAAAATTAATAATGATGTTTATATAATTTATATCATTATGTTTCCTTATATATATATATATATATATATATATATATATATATATATATATATATATATATATATATATATATATATATTTATATATATATATATATATATATATATATATATATATTTATATATATATATATATATATATATATATATATATATATATATATATATATATATACACAGATATAGAAAATTGGATATATAAAATTACATATATATAAATTACAGATATATATTTATATATAAATGTTTACACAAATAAATATATATATACGAGTATATATAGATATTACACATATAAAAGCGTATTCTGTTTCAAATCCTTATCAAACTGTAGATGATTTCTTCTCTGTTCAAGATAGTACAATTCACGACCCTAATGACATTAAATCTATTAGCAGTTACAATCAGACTTTTATTTTTTTGTTTTTCTTGTTTGTTCCTTCTTCTGTTTGAATCTTTGTATCGACCCTCACTCAATACATATCAATTAATCATCCATTCCTTAGTAGGAAAACCAGTCGACTTCTCTCCATCAATTACAATTACATTACTTAGTAATTTATGAATTGAAAACAGGAAAAGTTATTAATCCCAACTCGAACACAATAATAAATAACTACCATGGATTCACCACTTTCCACTTCATCCATCAACCACCTTCGAACCAAACAACAACCGCCACCATGAACGACACCAACAACTGCTGCTACACATCTGTTGTGAACACCTGCGATAGACTGAACAACCATCACAAAACAACCGGTATAAATTCTATTTCTTGTTTCTTCTTTACTTTCGTAAGTCACCATCTTCACCAAATCATAAATCACCACCCCCATTAAATCACCACCTATTAATTTACTTTGTCTTGTTTCTGTTTCTTCTTCGTAAACTCAACTCCACAATAACCATAACTGCTACTCTTTTTCTTCTGTTTTGATCGAATGAACAACCACCAAAAACTACCACACTTGATCACCCAAAAACAACCCAAACCGTCACCTTCTCTCTTCTTTCTCTCTTCTTCCTTTTTCTTCAAGATCCAAAACCACACCCATGCATCGCCTTTCTATTTTCACTGCTGCAACCATATTTTTTTCCTTTCGTTACATCAGCTTGACCCAATCAAAACCACACGCTATTATTATTATTATTTTTTTGCTTCTATCTCAGACAACAAGGGATGAAAGTATATATATATATATATATATATATATATATATATATATATATATATATATATATATATATATATATATATATATATATATATATATATATATATATATATATATTAAGGATGGGTCACAATTTAAATATGTAGCAATTATTTTTGGATTCCAATACTTTAGTGTAAAATAATTATATATGTGGGATGAGATTATCACCATGGCCGACAAGTTGATTATAAGGGGTAGGGTGAGAATCGATTTCTTCTAAATAAAAAAAAAGGGAACGTAAAAAAACTCGTCTTCTTCCAGTTGTTACTTTTTGAACCGAACCCCACTGATTTGCACACTATATCCATTCGAAATTCACTTGGTAAATGATTCCACTTTATTTATTAAAGGTTGTATGATGATGTGTGATATTGCTGTCGAAAAGGAAGAATGAAACTTTATGGAATTACACCCTAAAAACCGAACCCCACTTGTGCAACTTGTATAGTTATTGGCTATATTTTCTGTTTTAAACAAAACCCAGGAACCACTTTGATAACCACCTGCCATTTGACTGCCGTATTCAGCCCATTCTTCTATTTTGTTTAAAGATTATAAACTTCTATTAAATTGGGCCGTTAATCTCACTATTTTCTGGTTGGGCCGTATGTTTTCTTGTGTCGTTGTACCGAGAGCTAGTATACTTGTTGGGCCAAAAAGTTTAACTATGATGATGATATACGATGAACGAGATGATCGTGATTGAGGAATTAGGATGTTAATATTATGATGATGCTATTATAATGATAAAGGTCGATGATGATAAGGTGTGATTGATTATGATATGATGATGATGATGATGAAAACCGGTCATGATAAAGACGATAATGATGCATGATAACTTGATGATGTTTAGGTGATGCTCGATGATGATAATGATGTTGGGAGGATGTGCAAATGATGATGTTGATATGATCATAAGTGACATATGATATAGATGATGATGATTATGAAAATAATATAGGTGATCATGATGATGACGTTTATGTGATGATAATGATGTCGAGTAGGATGATGATAGATTATGAATGATGATGATTTACGCTTATGTTGATTACAATAATAATAATATGATTATGATACGGATTATAATAGAAAAACAAGGACAGTAATGGTTAAGAAATGTTATCTGGTTAGCGAGACGTCGCGGGTTCAAACCCGGACTTGTGCATTTTTTTAAAGGGCTACTTTCTTAAGGTAGTTTATTTATTACTTATCATTATTATTATTATTATTATTGTTACTTATTATTATTATTATTGTTATTGTTATTAGTAATATTTATTATTATTATTATGTTATTACAAATATTAAAAATATAAATATTAGTATCATTATTACTATTAGTAAAAATCATTATTTTTTTTAGTTATTATTATTGTATTCATTATTTTTAAAATTAACATTTTTATTAAATGTATCATTTATATTTAAGTTATCATTTTTATCATTAAGTATCATTTCTAACTCGATTATCATTACTATTATTTTTACCATTACTAATATTATTTTAAAATTATTATAATTTTAACAAAAAAATGATATATATATATATATATATATATAAATATAAATATATATATATATATATATATATATATATATATATATATATATACACACACAAAAATATATTTAATACATATAACATAACAAAAGTAATATTTCTTATTTTAAATATATAAAAAGAATATATGAAACATATATGTTATTAATATAAAAATGATATAAATAATAAATTTATATATATATAAACTTGTACAATTACAATTATGTGTGATAATATATATAAATAATATAGGTTCGTGAATCCGAGGCCAACCTTGCACTTTTTCAATGAAGTTATATGTATTTTTACAACGAAATACAGTATGGTGAGTTTCATTTTCTCCATTTTTAAATGCTTTTGGAATATATATTTTTGGGACTGAGAATACATGCGCTTTTATAACTGTTTTACGAAATAGACACAAGTAATTGAAACTACATTATATGGGTGAATGATCGAAGCCGAATATGCCCCTTTTGCTTGGTAGCCTAAGAATTAGTAAACCGATCTACTAATTGACGTGAATCCTAAAGATAGATCTATTGGGCCTAACGAACCCCATCCAAAGTACCGGATGCTTTAGTACTTCAAATTCATTTTTATCATGTTCGAAGGATTTCCCGAAATGAAAGGAGATATTCTTATATGCATCTTATTAATGTCGGTTACCAGGTGTTCACCATATGAATGATTTTTGTCTCTATGTATGGGACGTATATTTATGAGAAATGAAAATGAAAATCTTGTTGTCTATTAAAAATGATGGAAATGAATATTTTTGATAAACTAATGAACTCACCAACCTTTTAGTTGACACTTGAAAGCATGTTTATTCTCAGGTACGAACGAAATCTTCCGGTGTGCATTTACTCATTTTAGGGATATTACTTTATATGATTGTATCTGTTTCAAAATGTTTATCAATGGAATTAGAAGATAAGATCAAATGATTGAATTATCAGATATATTGAATTATGATTACAAGTCTCTGTTGAAAGGCCCACGTTGATTTGAGAAATCTTTCCATTTTAACAATATTCGGAAAATGGTAAAGTGATTTATAAATAAGAATAAATTGTCAATCATTGAGAACTAGACAAAGGATAGTGGAAGATAGAATCTCATAAAGACTCGATTGATCTATTTAGTTTCAAACGTACAAAAATGTTTTCAGTTTAAAAAGAACTTTATTATTAAAACGTATATAACTTTTATAAATATCTAGAACCACTTTTGACAACTCATTACTTAACTAGTATGATAAAGATAACGATATTTATATTTTATTAAATATATATAACGATTTAAATTAATATTATATATATTTATACGCGTATTATACGTACATAGTTTTATACTTTTACTATACTTAAACTTTACCTTTACTTTATTTTTACTTTACTTTAACTTTAATAATTCACTTTAATAATTCATACTTTAATAATTCACTTTAATAATTCATACTTTAATAATTCACTTTAATAATTCATACTTTAATAATTCACTTTAATAATTCATACTTTAATAATTCACTTTAATAATTCAAAAATCTATTATAAATAGAATTCAATAGGTTTCATTATTTCATAGAAACTTGAAAATATTTTTCTCTAAACTCTCTCAATCGATTTACATATATATATTTACTCCGTATTATTTCAAGATATTATTAGTATACATAAAATATTACAACGGAGTGCTGTCCGAGTGATTTCGAAATTGTTTTTCGAGTAGGATAGGATTAAGGAAATTATGGGTTATAGCTATGGAAGTGATTGAGTATGGTTCATGGGTATGCTCGTGAGGTCAACATAGTGTTTATCATTTCCGTTGCATCTACGTACCTTTCCTGCAATATTGAATCTCAATATTGATATGTGAGTACTCATAATTTAACTTTTACATACTAATAGTGTATCCCTGACTAGTGCTCGAGTATTTAGGATTATGCATGCTTGTACTTTTGATATTGCCCTTAGACAGGTTAGGTTGAATCTTGAATTAGTTATGCTTGCGGTTAAGATAAGGTATAAGATATGCATGTCCTTGGAAAGCTAGAATAAATTAAGAACTTTTCCTTTAGATATCGAATGGTTTCGATGAACGGATTAGAAGTTATAATCAATTGAATTTTCGATATTTTTATTAAAAATGATTATTATTATCGTCGTTTTTATCGTCGTTCTAGTTTTATCTTATTATTATCATTATTATTATCTTTATCAATAAAAGGGATTTATCATTAAAAATTGTTATTTTTTTTATTATTACTATCATTATTATCATTAAAGTTATAATTAGTATTATTATTATTATCCAATTATTATTATTATTAATATTAGTATTATTATTATTATTATCATTATTAATATATATTATTATTATTTAAAAATGGTTATTGTTATTGTTATTATTATTATTACTATATTATCATTAAGATAATTATTAGTATTATCGTTAATAATGTTATAGTAACTATCATTATTAATATTAGTGTAATTAAAATAAATATTTGTAACACCTAATTATTTTGATTACTATTATTATCATTATTATGAACACGATATAAAAGACGATTAAAAGCTATTAAACGAAACGATTAGGAAATAATGAGTAAGAGTATCATGATGAAATTAAAATATTATAAGATATTGATTTAGATAAAATTATTGTTCTTATTATTTTTATTATTACTATTATTATTAAAAGTATCGTTAGTATTAAAACTATCATTTTAACAAAAATTATCATTTTAATAGAAATGTCATTGTTACTATAAAATATCATTATTATTATTATTTTAAATTGAATTATTATTTTAAAGATAATATTAAAAATTATCGTAAATATTAAAGTTATCATAATTAGAATTATCGTTTTATCATAATGTCATCCTAGTAATTATAAATATTGATATTTTTATAATAATTATTATTATTACAAAATAATACAACTTTTACTTACTATTATTATATATATTATTTTATCAAATAAATATGTGATACAAACATAGTTTACTACGTGTAATAACTTACTTTAATAATACATATCATATTATCTTTATGATATTAAATGAACCCTATAAATTTTATTACTTAATATATATAAAAGTATATTTTATTATATAAATTTAATATAAAATTTTATTTATTAATAAATAAATTATATTATTTACTCTAATAAATCTTTTAAAAATATTTAAAAATATAAAATGACGATATTTAAACTATATATTAATCATGTATAGATTTTGGAAATTATTTTGAGTCAAATTTACTTTTGTTGACTTTTGCATATTAGTCTCGAGCATTGAGATTGTGGTACACTATGACTTGACCTAATTTGTTAGACAAATATTGACCAACACATAAATATATATAATTAATTTAGGTTCATGAATTCGAGGCCAACCTTGTACTTGTTCAATGACGTTATATGTATTTTTACTATGAAATACAGTATGGTGAGTTTCATTTGCCTTTTTACCCTTTATATTTTTGGGACTGAAAATACATTTGCTTTTATAAATGTTTGACGAAATAGACACAAGTAATTGAAACTACATTCTATGGTTGAATTATCGAAATCAAATATGCCCCTTTTTATTAAAGTCTGGTAAACTAAGAATTAGGGAATAGACATCCAAATTGACGCGAATCCTAAAGATAGATCTATTTGGCCTAACAAACCCCATTCAAAGTACCGGATGCTTTAGTACTTCGAAATTTATATCATGTCCGAAGGAGGATCCCGGAATGATAGGGGATATTCTTATATGTATCTAGTTAATGTCGGTTACCAGGTGTTCACCATATGAATGATTATTTTTGTCTCTATGCATGGGACGTATATTTATGAGAACTGGAAATGAAATTCTTGTGGTCTATTAAAATGATGGAAATAAATGATTATGATAAACTAATGAACTCACCAACCTTTTGGTTGACACTTTAAAGCATGTTTATTCTCAGGTGTTAAAGAAATCTTCCGCTGTGCATTTGCTCATTTTAAAGATATTACTTGGAGTCTTTCATAGCATATTTCGAAGAACGTTGCATTCGAGTCATTGAGTTCATCAAAGATTATTATTAAATCAATTTATAGTTGGATAGTGGATATTATGAAATGGTATGCATGCCTGTCAATTTTCGATGTAAAGAAAGTTTGTCTTTAAAAACGAATGCAATGTTTGTAAAATGTATCATATAGAGGTCAAATACCTCGCAATGTAATCAACTATTGTGAATCGTTTATAATGTATATGAATGGGTCCTTTCAGTTGGTATCAGAGCGGTGGTCTTAGCGAACCAGGTCTGCATTGTAGTGACCCGAACTTTTCCATGTTTATATATATTAATTGAGATTGATATTTACATGATTAAATGTTTCCAACATGTTAAGCAATCAAACTTGTTAAGACTTGATTAATTGAAATATGTTTCATATAGACAATTGACCACCCAAGTTGACCGGTGATTCACGAACGTTAAAACTTGTAAAAACTATATGATTACATATATATGGATATATATATAGTTAACATGAAACTATGATAAGTAAACATATCATTAAGTATATTAACAATGAACTACATATGTAAAAACAAGACTACTAACTTAATGATTTTTAAACGAGACATATATGTAACGATTATCGTTGTAAAGACATTTAATGTATATATATATCATATTAAGAGATATTCATACATGATAATATCATGATAATATAATAATTTAAAATCTCATTTGATATTATAAACATTGGGTTAACAACATTTAACAAGATCGTTAACCTAAAGGTTTCAAAACAACACTTACATGTAACGACTAACGATGATTTAACGACTCAGTTAAAATGTATATACATGTAGTGTTTTAATATGTATTTATACACTTTTGAAACACTTCAATACACTTATAAAAATACTTCTACTTAACAAAAATGCTTAGTCGTTCAGTTTCATCAACAATTCTACTCGTATGCACCCGTATTCGTACTCGTACAATACACAGCTTTTAGATGTATGTACTATTGGTATATACACTCCAATGATCAGCTCTTAGCAGCCCATGTGAGTCACCTAACACATGTGGGAACCATCATTTGGCAACTAGCATAAAATATCTCATAAAATTACAAAAATATGAGTAATCATTCATGACTTATTTACATGAAAACAAAATTACATATCCTTTATATCTAATCCATACACCAACGACCAAAAACACCTACAAACACTTTCATTCTTCAATTTTCTTCATCTAATTGATCTCTCTCAAGTTCTATCTTCAAGTTCTAAGTGTTCTTCATATATTCTACAAGTTCTAGTTACATAAAATCAAGAATACTTTCAAGTTTGCTAGCTCAATTCCAAACTTGTAAAGTGATCATCCAACCTCAAAAAATCTTTGTTTCTTACAGTAGGTTATCATTCTAATACAAGAACTTCGAGCCATCCAAGGATCCGTTGAAGCTAGATCCATTTTTCTCTTTTCCAGTAGGTTTATCCAAGGAACTTAAGGTAGTAATAATGTTCATAACATCATTCAATTCATACATATAAAGCTATCTTATTCGAAGGTTTAAACTTGTAATCACTAGAACATAGTTTAGTTAATTCTAAACTTGTTCGCAAACAAAAGTTAATTCTTCTAACTTGACTTTTAAAATCAACTAAACACATGTTCTATATCTATATGATATGCTAACTTAATGATTTAAAACCTGGAAACACGAAAAACACCGTAAATCCGGATTTACGCCGTCGTAGTAACACCGCGGGCTGTTTTGGGTTAGTTAATTAAAAACTATGATAAACTTTGATTTAAAAGTTGTTATTCTGAGAAAATGATTTTTATTATGAACATGAAACTATATCCAAAAATTATGGTTAAACTCAAAGTGGAAGTATGTTTTCAAAAATGGTCATCTAGACGTCGTTCTTTCGACTGAAATGACTACCTTTACAAAAACGACTTGTAACTTATTTTTCCGACTATAAACCTATACTTTTTCTGTTTAGATTCATAAAATAGAGTTCAATATGAAACCATAGCAATTTGATTCACTCAAAACGGATTTAAAATGAAGAAGTTATGGGTAAAACAAGATTGGATAATTTTTCTCATTTTAGCTACGTGAAAATTGGTAACAAATCTATTCCAACCATAACTTAATCAACTTGTATTGTATATTATGTAATCTTGAGATACCATAGACACGTATACAATGTTTCGAACTATCATATCGACACATCTATATATATATTTCGGAACAACCATAGACACTCTATATGTGAATGTTGGAGTTAGCTATACAGGGTTGAGGTTGATTCCAAAATATATATAGTTTGAGTTGTGATCAATACTGAGATACGTATACACTGGGTCGTGGATTGATTCAAGATAATATTTATCGATTTATTTCTGTACATCTAACTGTGGACAACTAGTTGTAGGTTACTAACGAGGACATCTGACTTAATTGTAGTGACCCGAACTTTTCCATGTTTATATATATTAATTGATATTGATATTTACATGATTAAATGTTTCCAACATGTTAAGCAATCAAACTTGTTAAGACTTGATTAATTGAAATATGTTTCATATAGACAATTGACCACCCAAGTTGACCGGAGATTCACGAACGTTAAAACTTGTAAAAACTATATGATGACATATATATGGATATATATATAGTTAACATGATACTATGATAAGTAAACATATCATTAAGTATATTAACAATGAACTACATATGTAAAAACAAGACTACTAACTTAATGATTTTTAAACGAGACATATATGTAACGATTATCGTTGTAAAGACATTTAATGTATATATATATCATATTAAGAGATATTCATACATGATAATATCATGATAATATAATAATTTAAAATCTCATTTGATATTATAAACATTGGGTTAACAACATTTAACAAGATCGTTAACCTAAAGGTTTCAAAACAACACTTACATGTAACGACTAACGATGACTTAACGACTCAGTTAAAATGTATATACATGTAGTGTTTTAATATGTATTTATACACTTTTGAAAGACTTCAATACACTTATCAAAATACTTATACTTAACAAAAATGCTTACAATTACATCCTCGTTCAGTTTCATCAACAATTCTACTCGTATGCACCCGTATTCGTACTCGTACAATACACAGCTTTTAGATGTATGTACTATTGGTATATACACTCCAATGATCAGCTCTTAGCAGCCCATGTGAGTCACCTAACACATGTGGGAACCATCATTTGGCAACTAGCATGAAATATCTCATAAAATTACAAAAATATGAGTAATCATTCATGACTTATTTACATGAAAACAAAATTACATATCCTTTATATCTAATCCATACACCAACGACCAAAAACACCTACAAACACTTTCATTCTTCAATTTTCTTCATCTAATTGATCTCTCTCAAGTTCTATCTTCAAGTTCTAAGTGTTCTTCATATATTCTACAAGTTCTAGTTACATAAAATCAAGAATACTTTCAAGTTTGCTAGCTCACTTCCAATCTTGTAAGGTGATCATCCAACCTCAAGAAATCTTTGTTTCTTACAGTAGGTTATCATTCTAATACAAGGTAATAATCATATTCAAACTTTGGTTCAATTTCTATAACTATAACAATCTTATTTCAAGTGATGATCTTACTTGAACTTGTTTTCGTGTCATGATTCTGCTTCAAGAACTTCGAGCCATCCAAGGATCCGTTGAAGCTAGATCCATTTTTCTATTTTCCAGTAGGTTTATCCAAGGAACTTAAGGTAGTAATGATGTTCATAACATCATTCAATTCATACATATAAAGCTATCTTATTCGAAGGTTTAAACTTGTAATCACTAGAACATAGTTTAGTTAATTCTAAACTTGTTCGCAAACAAAAGTTAATCCTTCTAACATGACTTTTAAAATCAACTAAACACATGTTCTATATCTATATGATATGCTAACTTAATGATTTAAAACCTGGAAACACGAAAAACACCGTAAAACCGGATTTATGCCGTCGTAGTAACACCGCGGGCTGTTTTGGGTTAGTTAATTAAAAACTATGATAAACTTTGATTTAAAATTTGTTATTCTGAAAAAATAATTTTTATTATGAACATGAAACTATATCCAAAAATTATGGTTAAACTCAAAGTGGAAGTATGTTTTCAAAAATGGTCATCTAGACGTCGTTCTTTCGACTGAAATGACTACCTTTACAAAAACGACTTGTAACTTATTTTTCCGACTATAAACCTATACTTTTTCTGTTTAGATTCATAAAATAGAGTTCAATATGAAACCATAGCAATTTGATTCACTCAAAATGGATTTAAAATGAAGAAGTTATGGGTAAAACAAGATTAGATAATTTTTCTCATTTTAGCTACGTGAAAATTGGTAACAAATCTATTCCAACCATAACTTAATCAACTTGTATTAGATATTATGTAATCTTGAGATACCATAGACACGTATACAATGTTTCGACCTATCATGTCGACACATCTATATATATTTCGGAACAACCATAGACACTCTATATGTGAATGTTGGAGTTAGCTATACAGGGTTGAGGTTGATTCCAAAATATATATAGTTTGAGTTGTGATCAATACTGAGATACGTATACACTGGGTCGTGGATTGATTCAAGATAATATTTATCGATTTATTTCTGTATATCTAACTGTGGACAACTAGTTGTAGGTTACTAACGAGGACAGCTGACTTAATAAACTTAAAACATCAAAATATATTAAAAGTGTTGTAAATATATTTTGAACATACTTTGATATATATGTATATATTGTTATAGGTTCGTGAATCAACCAGTGGCCAAGTCTTACTTCCCGACGAAGTAAAAATCTGTGAAAGTGAGTTATAGTCCCACTTTTAAAATCTAATATTTTTGGGATGAGAATACATGCAGGTTTTATAAATGATTTACAAAATAGACACAAGTACGTGAAACTACATTCTATGGTTGAATTATCGAAATCGAATATGCCCCTTTTTATTAAGTCTGGTAATCTAAGAATTAGGGAACAGACACCCTAATTGACGCGAATCCTAAAGATAGATCTATCGGGCCCAACAAGCCCCATCCAAAGTACCGGATGCTTTAGTACTTCGAAATTTATATCATATCCGAAGGGTGTCCCGGAATGATGGGGATATTCTTATATATGCATCTTGTTAATGTCGGTTACCAGGTGTTCACCATATAAATGATTTTTATCTCTATGTATGGGATGTGTATTGAAATATGAAATCTTGTGGTCTATTATTATGATTTGATATATATAGGTTAAAGCTATAACTCACCAACAATTTTGTTGACGTTTTAAGCATGTTTATTCTCAGGTGATTATTAAGAGCTTCCGCTGTCGCATACTTAAATAAGGACGAGATTTGGAGTCCATGCTTGTATGATATTGTGTAAAAACTGCATTCAAGAAACTTATTTTGTTGTAACATATTTGTATTGTAAACCATTATGTAATGGTCGTGTGTAAACAGGATATTTTAGATTATCATTATTTGATAATCTACGTAAAGCTTTTTAAACCTTTATTGATGAAATAAAGGTTATGGTTTGTTTTAAAATGAATGCAGTCTTTGAAAAACGTCTCATATAGAGGTCAAAACCTAGCAATGAAATCAATTAATATGGAACGTTTTTAATCAATAAGAACGGGACATTTCAGTTGGTATCCGAGCGTTGGTCTTAGAGAACCAGAATTTTGCATTAGTGTGTCTTATCGAGTTTGTTAGGATGCATTAGTGAGTCTGGACTTCGACCGTATTTACTTGAAAAATGGTTGCTTAACAAATTTTGTTGGAAACTATATATTTTTAACATGTGAATATTTTGTGATATATTAATCTCTTAACGCGTTTGATATTATGTGATAGATGTCTAACTCTAGAACAAGTCCCATTGACTCACCTAATAATAATGAAGAGTCAAATGTAAATTGGAATGATTCGTGGACTGATTCACAAGTTCCCGAAGAGGAACCGGAAGAAGAGTCGGAACCGGAAGAAGAATCGGAACCGGAAGAAGAATCGGAACCGGATGAAAAAATAGAACCGGTGGGGGAAATAATAAAACGGTTAAGTAAAAGAAAATCCTTAACCAACCGACCAAGGTTAATTATGGTCAATGGTGTTTCTGCCAAGGAAGCAAAATATTGGGAGGATTACCAATTCTCCGATGAATCGGATTTCGACGAGAATTCCGATGATGTTATAGAAATTACCCCAACTGAATTTAAATAGGCAAAAGAAAATAATAAGGGAAAGGGCATAAAAATAGAGAAATCTAATTCCAACCCCGATGAACTTTATATGTATCGTCAACCCCCGACGTCCTTAAGTTGTAACAATGACCCGGGAACCTCTAAACCACCAGGTTTTTCTAAACCAATGTGGATAACGACAGATCGTATTAGGGTAACATCATATATCCCTAGAAACTTGGCAAAACGAACCAAAACCGAAGAAGAAGAAACAAGCGAGTCGGAATAAGATAGTTGTATTCGTGTGGTGTAATATAAGTAATATAGTGTGCTTATGCTTTATGATATATGTAAAAATTTCTTGTATTAATAAGTATTTTTTTATGAATCTAACTCTTGTCTATTTTAAAGTATAAAAACACAAAATGGATAGACAACCCAATATTTTAAGAGACCTACCCGGAGACATGATTGATGAAATCTTGTCTAGAGTCGGTCAGAATTCTTCGTCACAACTATTTAAGGCGAGATCAGTTTGTAAGACATTCGAAGAACGTTCCAAGAATGCCTTGGTTTATAAAAGGCTTTCGTTCGAAAGATGGGGGATATCACATTGGGAAATCCATAAGTTACGATGTGTTTACTTTGACGCATATATTGCGGGGAACCCAAATGCTATTTTACGCAATGGGTTAAGAAATTACTTTGACTCAATATATCCGAATATTGGACTTCGTGATTTAGAAAAAGCGGCTAACATGCAACATAAAGAAGCATGTTATGCTTACGGATTAGTAATGTTCGCTTCTCACCAAAGTGAGAACAAGAACATCGGGCTACAACTATTAAACAAAACATTCCCACAAGTGACGGAGTCGGTAATTGGGGTAAGAAATGAGGTTTTTAGATTGTTACGGGACTGTTGGACATTACATAACCCTCGTCCCTTTGACGACGTTACAACACGCTGTCTTATCAACGGCCATAACGGTTATGTTCCACAAGACCAAGGATGGGAAGTAATCCTAGTAAAACCAGAATGCATGACTTGATTCTGGACGTATGAATTACGTGTCTTTATTGCCTTTGCTGAACGACTTGTGTACTAGCTAGAATTATCTTCACAACCATCTTGTATCAAATTTATTGTGTGCTATATTTCATGCTATATGTAAAATAAGCAGTATTGTAAGTTTGTAAAATATTGTGAAAAAGTTTGAACGCGAAATATTATTATAATCAGTTTTTCATATAGAATTGTAGTAGTTGAATTGTATATTAGCTACTAAGTATGAACTTAACGGGTAGGTACTACCCGAATTTAAACTTATAAAACGCTAATATGAAGAAAAAGCTTTTATAAATGAGTTCATATTATGCTACGAAATACTATTAACTACTCTTAATATTCTGTATGATTAACTTATTCCATTTGACTATTTTGAAGGAAATGGCACCGACTACTCGACACACCGTGAATATGAATGAAGAGGAATTCCGTACTTTTCTAGCTTCAAACATAGCCGCAGTACAGGCTGCGCTACATACCAATAATAACCTTGGATCTAACAGTACAGGAAATCGTGTAGGATGCACCTACAAAGAATTTACTGCCTGCAAACCTTTGGAATTTGATGGAACCGAAGGACCGATCGGATTGAAACGGTGGACCGAGAAGGTCGAATCGGTGTTTGCCATAAGTAAGTGTACTGAAGAGGACAAAGTGAATTACGCTACGCATACCTTCACAGGTTCTGCGTTAACATGGTGGAATACCTATCTAGAGCAAGTGGGACAAGACGATGTGTACGCACTACCGTGGTCAGCATTCAAGCACTTGATGAACGAGAAGTACCGTCCCAGAACCGAGGTCAATAAGCTCAAGACAGAACTTAGAGGGTTACGAACCCAAGGATTTGATATTACCACGTACGAAAGACGATTCACAGAATTGTGCCTATTGTGTCCGGGAGCATTTGAAGATGAGGAAGAGAAGATCGACCCGTTTGTGAAAGGATTACCGGAAAGAATCCAAGAAGATATAAGTTCACACGAGCCCGCCTCCATACAACAGGCATGTAGAATGGCTCACAAACTAGTGAACCAGATTGAAGAAAGAATTTAAGAACAGACTGCTGAAGAGGCCAATGTGAAGCAAGTCAAAAAAAAGTGGGAGGAAAACGGTGATAAGAATCACCAATACAACAACAACAACAACAACAACAACAACAACAACAACAACAGCAACTACAACAATCATCCCAACAACAATAATAACCGCAACAACAACAACAATCAGAAGCAGCTATGCCAAAGGTGTGAAAAGTATCACTCGGGGTTCTGCACCAAATTTTGCAACAAGTGTAAAAGAAATGGTCATAGCGCGGCGAAGTGTGAGGTCTATGGACCAGGGGTTAATAGAACGAAAGGAACAAATGGTGTCGGAACGAGTAATGGCGGAGCAAGTAGTGTCGGAGCAAGTTATGCCAATGTAGTTTATTATAAATGTGGAAAACCGGGCCACATTATTAGAAATTGCCCGAACCAGGAGAACACGAATGGACAAGGCCGCGGAAGAGTTTTCAATATTAATGCGGCAGAGGCACAGGAAGACCCGGAGCTTGTTACGGGTACGTTTCTTATTGACAATAAATCTGCTTACGTTTTATTTGATTCGGGTGCGGATAGAAGCTATATGAGTAGAGATTTTTGTGCTAAATTAAGTTGTCCATTGACGCCTTTGGATAGTAAATTTTTACTCGAATTAGCAAATGGTAAATTAATTTCAGCAGATAATATATGTCGGAATCGAGAAATTAAACTGGTTAGCGAAACATTTAAGATTGATTTGATACCAGTAGAGTTAGGGAGTTTTGATGTGATAATCGGTATGGACTGGTTGAAAGAAGTGAAAGCAGAGATCGTTTGTTACAAAAATGCAATTCGCATTATACGAGAAAAAGGAAAACCCTTAATGGTGTACGGAGAAAAGGGCAACACGAAGCTACATCTTATTAGTAATATGAAGGCACAAAAACTAATAAGAAAAGGTTGCTATGCTGTTCTAGCACACGTCGAGAAAGTACAAACTGAAGAAAAGAGCATCAATGATGTTCCCATTGCAAAAGAATTTCCCGATGTATTTCCGAAAGAATTACCGGGATTACCCCCACATCGATCCGTTGAATTTCAAATAGATCTTGTACCAGGAGCTGCACCAATAGCTCGTGCTCCTTACAGACTCGCACCCAGCGAGATGAAAGAACTGCAAAGCCAATTACAAGAACTTTTAGAGCGTGGTTTCATTCGACCAAGCACATCACTGTGGGGAGCTCCTGTCTTGTTTGTCAAGAAGAAAGATGGTACATTCAGGTTGTGTATCGACTACCGAGAGTTGAGCAAACTTACCATCAAGAACCGCTACCCACTACCGAGAATCGACGACTTATTTGATCAACTACAAGGCTCGTCTGTTTATTCAAAGATTGACTTACGTTCCGGGTATCATCAAATGTGGGTGAAAGAAGATGATATTCCAAAGACTGCTTTCAGAACACGTTACGGTCATTACGAGTTTATGGTCATGCCGTTTGGTTTAACTAATGCACCAGCTGTGTTCATGGACCTTATGAACCGAGTGTGTGGACCATACCATGACAAGTTTGTCATTGTTTTCATTGATGACATACTTATTTACTCAAAGAATGACCAAGAACACGGTGAACATTTGAGAAAGGTGTTAGAAGTATTGAGGAAGGAAGAATTGTACGCTAAGTTTTCAAAGTGTGCATTTTGGTTGGAAGAAGTTCAATTCCTCGGTCACATAGTGAACAAAGAAGGTATTAAGGTGGATCCGGCAAAGATAGAAACTGTTGAAAAGTGGGAAATCCCGAAAACTCCGAAACACATACGCCAGTTTTTAGGACTAGCTGGTTACTACAGAAGGTTCATCCAAGACTTTTTCAGAATAGCAAAACCCTTGACTGCATTAACGCATAAAGGGAAGAAATTTGAATGGAATGATGAACAAGAGAAAGCTTTTCAGTTATTGAAGAAAAAGCTAACTACGGCACCTATATTGTCATTGCCTGAAGGGAATGATGATTTTGTGATTTATTGTGACGCATCAAAGCAAGGTCTCGGTTGTGTATTAATGCAACGAACGAAGGTGATTGCTTATGCGTCTAGACAATTGAAGATTCACGAACAAAATTATACGACGCATGATTTGGAATTAAGCGCGGTTGTTTTTGCATTAAAGACTTGGAGGCACTACTTATATGGGGTCAAAAGTATTATATATACCGACCACAAAAGTCTTCAACACATATTTAATCAGAAACAACTGAATATGAGGCAGCGTAGGTGGATTGAATTATTGAATGATTACGACTTTGAGATTCGTTACCACCCGGGGAAGGCAAATGTGGTAGCCGATGCCTTGAGCAGGAAGGACAGAGAACCCATTCAAGTAAAATCTATGAATATAATGATTCATAATAACCTTACTACTCAAATAAAGGAGGCGCAACAAGGAGTTTTAAAAGAGGGAAATTTAAAGGATGAAATACCCAAAGGATCGGAGAAGCATCTTAATATTCGGGAAGACGGAACCCGGTATAGGGCTGAAAGGATTTGGGTACCAAAATTTGGAGATATGAGAGAAATGGTACTTAGAGAAGCTCATAAAACCAGATACTCAATACATCCTGGAACGGGGAAGATGTACAAGGATCTCAAGAAACATTTTTGGTGGCCGGGTATGAAAGCCGATGTTGCTAAATACGTAGGAGAATGTTTGACGTGTTCTAAGGTCAAAGCTGAGCATCAGAAACCATCAGGTCTACTTCAACAACCCGAAATCCCGGAATGGAAATGGGAAAACATTACCATGGATTTCATCACTAAATTTCCAAGAACTGCAAGTGGTTTTGATACTATTTGGGTAATAGTTGATCGTCTCACCAAATCAGCACACTTCCTGCCAATAAGAGAAGATGACAAGATGGAGAAGTTAGCACGACTATATTTGAAGGAAGTCGTCTCCAGACATGGAATACCAATCTCTATTATCTCTGATAGGGATGGTAGATTTATTTCAAGATTCTGGCAGACATTACAGCAAGCATTAGGAACTCGTCTAGACATGAGTACTGCCTATCATCCACAAACTGATGGGCAGAGCGAAAGGACGATACAAACGCTTGAGGACATGCTACGTGCATGTGTTATTGATTTTGGAAACAGTTGGGATCGACATCTACCGTTAGCAGAATTTTCCTACAACAACAGCTACCATTCAAGCATTGAGATGGCACCGTTTGAAGCACTTTATGGTAGAAAGTGCAGGTCTCCGATTTGTTGGAGTGAAGTGGGGGATAGACAGATTACGGGTCCGGAGATTATACAAGAAACTACCGAGAAGATCATCCAAATTCAACAACGGTTGAAAACCGCCCAAAGTCGACAAAAGAGCTACGCTGACATTAAAAGAAAAGATATAGAATTTGAAATTGGAGAGATGGTCATGCTTAAAGTTGCACCTTGGAAAGGCGTTGTTCGATTTGGTAAACGAGGGAAATTAAATCCAAGGTATATTGGACCATTCAAGATTATTGATCGTGTCGGACCAGTAGCTTACCGACTTGAGTTACCTTAACAACTCGCGGCTGTACATAACAATTTCCACGTCTCGAATTTGAAGAAATGTTTTGCTAAAGAAGATCTCACTATTCCGTAAGATGAAATCCAAATCAACGAAAAACTTCAATTCATCGAAGAACCCGTCGAAATAATGGATCGTGAGGTTAAAAGACTTAAGCAAAACAAGATACCAATTGTTAAGGTTCGATGGAATGCTCGTAGAGGACCCGAGTTCACCTGGGAGCGTGAAGATCAGATGAAGAAGAAGTACCCGCACCTATTTCCAGAAGATTCGTCAACACCTTCAACAGCTTAAAATTTCGGGACGAAATTTATTTAACGGGTAGGTACTGTAGTGACCCGAACCTTTCCATGTTTATATATATTAATTGAGATTGATATTTACATGATTAAATGTTTCCAACATGTTAAGCAATCAAACTTGTTAAGACTTGATTAATTGAAATATGTTTCATATAGACAATTGACCACCCAAGTTGACCGGTGATTCACGAACGTTAAAACTTGTAAAAACTATATGATTACATATATATGGATATATATATAGTTAACATGAAACTATGATAAGTAAACATATCATTAAGTATATTAACAATGAACTACATATGTAAAAACAAGACTACTAACTTAATGATTTTTAAACGAGACATATATGTAACGATTATCGTTGTAAAGACATTTAATATATATATATATATATATATATATATATATATATATATATATATATCATATTAAGAGATATTCATACATGATAATATCATGATAATATAATAATTTAAAATCTCATTTGATATTATAAACATTGGGTTAACAACATTTAACAAGATCGTTAACCTAAAGGTTTCAAAACAACACTTACATGTAACGACTAACGATGACTTAACGACTCAGTTAAAATGTATATACATGTAGTGTTTTAATATGTATTTATACACTTTTGAAACACTTCAATACACTTATCAAAATACTTCTACTTAACAAAAATGCTTACAATTACATCCTCGTTCAGTTTCATCAACAATTCTACTCGTATGCACCCGTATTCATACTCGTACATTACACAGCTTTTAGATGTATGTACTATTGGTATATACACTCCAATGATCAGCTCTTAGCAGCCCATGTGAGTCACCTAACACATGTGGGAACCATCATTTGGCAACTAGCATGAAATATCTCATAAAATTACAAAAATATGAGTAATCATTCATGACTTATTTACATGAAAACAAAATTACATATCCTTTATATCTAATCCATACACCAACGACCAAAAACACCTACAAACACTTTCATTCTTCAATTTTCTTCATCTAATTGATCTCTCTCAAGTTATATCTTCATGTTCTAAGTGTTCTTCATATATTCTACAAGTTCTAGTTACATAAAATCAAGAATACTTTCAAGTTTGCTAGCTCACTTCCAATCTTGTAAGGTGATCATCCAACCTCAAGAAATCTTTGTTTCTTACAGTAGGTTATCATTCTAATACAAGGTAATAATCATATTCAAACTTTGGTTCAATTTCTATAACTATAACAATCTTATTTCAAGTGATGATCTTACTTGAACTTGTTTTCGTGTCATGATTCTGCTTCAAGAACTTCGAGCCATCCAAGGATCCGTTTGAAGCTAGATCCATTTTTCTCTTTTCCAGTAGGTTTATCCAAGGAACTTAAGGTAGTAATGATGTTCATAACATCATTCAATTCATACATATAAAGCTATCTTATTCGAAGGTTTAAACTTGTAATCACTAGAACATAGTTTAGTTAATTCTAAACTTGTTCGCAAACAAAAGTTAATCCTTCTAACTTGACTTTTAAAATCAACTAAACACATGTTCTATATCTATATGATATGCTAACTTAATGATTTAAAACCTGGAAACACGAAAAACACCGTAAAACCGGATTTATGCCGTCGTAGTAACACCGCGGGCTGTTTTGGGTTAGTTAATTAAAAACTATGATAAACTTTGATTTAAAAGTTGTTATTCTGAGAAAATAATTTTTATTATGAACATGAAACTATATCCAAAAATTATGGTTAAACTCAAAGTGGAAGTATGTTTTCTAAAATGGTCATCTAGACGTCGTTCTTTCGACTGAAATGACTACCTTTACAAAAATGACTTGTAACTTATTTTTCCGACTATAAACCTATACTTTTTATGTTTAGATTCATAAAATAGAGTTCAATATGAAACCATAGCAATTTGATTCACTCAAAACGGATTTAAAATGAAGAAGTTATGGGTAAAACAAGATTAGATAATTTTTCTCATTTTAGCTACGTGAAAATTGGTAACAAATCTATTCCAACCATAACTTAATCAACTTGTATTATATATTATGTAATATTGAGATACCATAGACACGTATACAATGTTTCGACCTATCATGTCGACACATCTATATATATTTCGGAACAACCATAGACACTCTATATGTGAATGTTGGAGTTAGCTATACAGGGTTGAGGTTGATTCCAAAATATATATAGTTTGAGTTGTGATCAATACTGAGATACGTATACACTGGGTCGTGGATTGATTCAAGATAATATTTATCGATTTATTTCTGTACATCTAACTGTGGACAACTAGTTGTAGGTTACTAACGAGGACAGCTGACTTAATAAACTTAAAACATCAAAATATATTAAAAGTGTTGTAAATATATTTTGAACATACTTTGATATATATGTATATATTGTTATAGGTTCGTGAATCAACCAGTGGCCAAGTCTTACTTCCCGACGAAGTAAAAATCTGTGAAAGTGAGTTATAGTCCCACTTTTAAAATCTAATATTTTTGGGATGAGAATACATGCAGGTTTTATAAATGATTTACAAAATAGACACAAGTACGTGAAACTACATTCTATGGTTGAATTATCGAAATCGAATATGCCCCTTTTTATTAAGTCTGGTAATCTAAGAATTAGGGAACAGACACCCTAATTGACGCGAATCCTAAAGATAGATCTATCGGGCCCAACAAGCCCCATCCAAAGTACCGGATGCTTTAGTACTTCGAAATTTATATCATATCCGAAGGGTGTCCCGGAATGATGGGGATATTCTTATATATGCATCTTGTTAATATCGGTTACCAGGTGTTCACCATATAAATGATTTTTATCTCTATGTATGGGATGTGTATTGAAATATGAAATCTTGTGGTCTATTATTATGATTTGATATATATAGGTTAAACCTATAACTCACCAACAATTTTGTTGACGTTTTAAGCATGTTTATTCTCAGGTGATTATTAAGAGCTTCCGCTGTCGCATACTTAAATAAAGACGAGATTTGGAGTCCATGCTTGTATGATATTGTGTAAAAACTGCATTCAAGAAACTTATTTTGTTGTAACATATTTGTATTGTAAACCATTATGTAATGGTCGTGTGTAAACAGGATATTTTAGATTATCATTATTTGATAATCTACGTAAAGCTTTTTAAACCTTTATTGATGAAATAAAGGTTATGGTTTGTTTTAAAATGAATGCAGTCTTTGAAAAACGTCTCATATAGAGGTCAAAACCTCGCAACCAAATCAATTAATATGGAACGTTTTTAATCAATAAGAACGGGACATTTCATTAATAAACTTAAAACATCAAAATATATTAAAACTGTTGTAAATATATTTTGAACATACTTTGATATATATGTATATATTGTTATAGGTTCGTGAATCAACCAGTGGCCAAGTCTTACTTCCCGACGAAGTAAAAATCTGTGAAAGTGAGTTATAGTCCCACTTTTAAAATCTAATATTTTTGGGATGAGAATACATGCAGGTTTTATAAATGATTTACAAAATAGACACAAGTACGTGAAACTACATTCTATGGTTGAATTATCGAAATCGAATATGCCCCTTTTTATTAAGTCTGGTAATCTAAGAATTAGGGAACAGACACCCTAATTGACGCGAATCCTAAAGATAGATCTATTGGGCCTAACAAACCCCATCCAAAGTACCGGATGCTTTAGTACTTCGAAATTTATATCATATCCGAAGGGTGTCCCGGAATGATGGGGATATTCTTATATATGCATCTTGTTAATGTCGGTTACCAGGTGTTCACCATATGAATGATTTTTATCTCTATGTATGGGATGTGTATTGAAATATGAAATCTTGTGGTCTATTATTATGATTTGATATATATAGGTTAAACCTATAACTCACCAACATTTTTGTTGACGTTTTAAGCATGTTTATTCTCAGGTGATTATTAAGAGCTTCCGCTATCGCATACTTAAATAAGGACGAGATTTGGAGTCCATGCTTGTATGATATTGTGTAAAAACTGCATTCAAGAAACTTATTTTGTTGTAACATATTTGTATTGTGAACCATTATGTAATGGTCGTGTGTAAACAGGATATTTTAGATTATTATTATTTGATAATCTACGTAAAGCTTTTTAAACCTTTATTGATGAAATAAAGGTTATGTTTTGTTTTAAAAATGAATGCAGTCTTTGAAAAACGTCTCATATAGAGGTCAAAACCTCGCAACGAAATCAATTAATATGGAACGTTTTTAATCAATAAGAACGGGACATTTCAGTTGGTATCCGGGCGTTGGTCTTAGAGAACCAGAATTTTGCATTAGTGTGTCTTATCGAGTTTGTTAGGATGCATTAGTGAGTCTGGACT
Source organism: Rutidosis leptorrhynchoides (assembly GCF_046630445.1). Lineage (NCBI taxonomy): Eukaryota > Viridiplantae > Streptophyta > Magnoliopsida > Asterales > Asteraceae > Rutidosis > Rutidosis leptorrhynchoides. The sequence continues at coordinate 143,602,088 of NC_092342.1, forward strand.
TCGACCGTGTTTACTTGAAAAATGATTGCTTAACAAATTTTGTTGGAAACTATATATTTTTAACATGTGAATATTATGTGATATATTAATCTCTTAACGCGTTTGATATTATGTGATAGATGTCTACCTCTAGAGCAAGTCCCATTGACTCACCTAATAATAATGAAGAGTCAAATGTAAATTGGAATGATTCGTGGACTGATTCACAAGTTCCCGAAGAGGAACCGGAAGAAGAGTCGGAACCGGAAGAAGAATCAGAACCGGAAGAAGAATCGGAACCGGATGAAGAAATAGAACCGGTGGGGGAAATAATAAAAAGGTTAAGTAAAAGAAAATCCTCAACCAACCGACCAAGGTTAATTATGGTCAATGGTGTTTCCGCCAAGGAAGCAAAATATTGGGAGGATTACCAATTCTCCGATGAATCGGATTCCGACGAGAATTCCGATGATGTTATAGAAATTACCCCAACTGAATTTAAAAAGGCAAAAGAAAATAATAAGGGAAAGGGCATAAAAATAGAGAAATCTAATTTCAACCCCGATGAACTTTATATGTATCGTCAACCCCCGAAGTCCTTAAGTTGTAACAATGACCCGGGAACCTCTAAACCACCAGGTTTTTCTAAACCAATGTGGAAAATGATGGCTCGTATTTGGGGAACATCATATATCCCTAGAAACTTGGCAAAACGAACCAAAACTGAAGAAGAAGAAACAAGCGAGTCAGAATAAGATAGTTGTATTCGTGTGGTGTAATATATGTAATATAGTGTGCTTATGCTTTATGATATATGTAAAAATTGCTTGTATTAATAAGTATTTTTTTATGAATCTAACTCTTGTCTATTTTACAGTATAAAAACACAAAATGGATAGACAACCCAATATTTTAAGAGACCTACCCGGAGACATGATTGATGAAATCTTGTCTAGAGTCGGTCAGAATTCTTCGGCACAACTATTTAAGGCGAGATCAGTTTGTAAGACATTCGAAGAACGTTCCAAGAATGCCTTAGTTTATAAAAGGCTTTCGTTCGAAAGATGGGGGATATCACATTGGGAAATCCATAAGTTACGATGTGTTTACTTTGACGCATATATTGCGGGGAACCCAAATGCTATTTTACGCAATGGGTTAAGAAATTATTTTGACTCAAAATATCCGAATATTGGATTTCGTGATTTAGAAAAGGCGGCTAACATGCAACATAAAGAAGCATGTTATGCTTACGGATTAGTAATGTTCGCTTCTCACCAAAGTGAGAACAAGAACATCGGGCTACAACTATTAAACAAAAATTTCCCACAAGTGACGGAGTCGGTAATTGGGGTAAGAAATGAGGTTTTTAGATTGTTACGGGACTGTTGGACATTACGTAACCCTCGTCCCTTTGACGACGTTACAACACGCTGTCTTATCAACGGCCATAACGGTTATGTTCCACAAGACCAAGGATGGGAAGTAATCCTAGTAAAACCAGAATGCATGACTTGTTTCTGGACGTATGAATTACGTGTCTTTATTGCCTTTGCTGAACGACTTGTGTACTAGCTAGAATTATCTTCACAACCATCTTGTATCAAAGTTATTGTGTGCTATATTTCATGCTTTATGTAAAATAAGCGGTATTGTAAGTTTGTAAAATATTGTATAAAAGTTTGAACGCGAAATATTATTATAATCAGTTTTTCATATAGAATTGTAGTAGTTGAATTGTATATTAGCTACTAAGTATGAACTTAACGGGTAGGTACTACCCGAATTTAAACTTATAAAACGCTAATATGAAGAAAAAGCTTTTATAAATGAGTTCATATTATGCTACGAAATACTATTAACTACTCTTAATATTCTGTATGATTAACTTGTTCCATTTAACTATTTTGAAGGAAATGGCACCGACTACTCGACACACCGTGAATATGAATGAAGAGGAATTTCGTACTTTTTTAGCCTCAAACATAGCCGCAGTACAGGCTGCGCTACATACCAACAATAACCTTGGATCTATCAGTACAGGAAATCGTGTAGGATGCACCTACAAAGAATTCACTGCCTGCAAACCTTTGGAATTTGATGGAACCGAAGGACCGATCGGATTGAAACGGTGGACCAAGAAGGTCGAATCGGTGTTTGCCATAAGTAAGTGTACTGAAGAGGACAAAGTGAAGTACGCTACGCATACCTTCACAGGTTCTGCGTTAACATGGTGGAATACCTATCTAGAGCAAGTGGGACAAGACGATGCGTACGCACTACCGTGGTCAGCATTCAAGCACTTGATGAACGAGAAGTACCGTCCCAGAACCGAGGTCAATAAGCTCAAGACAGAACTTAGAGGGTTACGGACCCAAGGATTTGATATTACCACGTACAAAAGACGATTCACAGAATTGTGCCTATTGTGTCCGGGAGCATTCGAAGATGAGGAAAAGAAGATCGACGCGTTTGTGAAAGGATTACCGGAAAGAATCCAAGAAGATATAAGTTCACACGAGCCCTCCTCCATACAACAGGCATGTAGAATGGCTCACAAACTAGTGAACAAGATTGAAGAAAGAATTAAAGAACAGACTGCTGAAGAGGCCAATGTGAAGCAAGTCAAAAGAAAGTGGGAGGAAAACGGTGATAAGAATCACCAATACAACAACAACAGCAATTACAACAATAATCGCAACAATTATCCCAACAATCGCAACATAAATCGCAACTACAACAAACGGCCCAACAACAACAACAATAACAACAACAACAGCAACTACAACAATCATCCTAATAACAATAATAACCGCAACAACAACAACAATCAGAAGCAGCTATGCCAAAGGTGTGAAAAGAATCACTCGGGGTTCTGCACCAAATTTTGCAACAAGTGTAAAAGAAATGGTCATAGCACAGTGAAGTGTGAGGTCTATGGACCAGGGGTTAATAGAACGAAAGGAACAAATGGTGTCGGAACGAGTAATGGTGGAGCAAGTAGTGTCGGAGCAAGTTATGCCAATGTAGTTTGTTATAAATGTGGAAAACCGGGCCACATTATTATAAATTGCCCGAACCAGGAGAACACGAATGGACAAGGCCGCGGAAGAGTTTTCAATATTAATGCGGCAGAGGCACAGGAAGACCCGGAGCTTGTTACGGGTACGTTTCTTATTGACAATAAATCTGCTTACATTTTATTTGATTCGGGTGCGGATAGAAGCTATATGAGTAGAGATTTTTGTGCTAAATTAAGTTGTCCATTGACTCCTTTGGATAGTAAATTTTTACTCTAATTAGCAAATGGTAAATTAATTTCAGCAGATAATATATGTCGGAATCGAGAAATTAAACTGGTTAGCGAAACATTTAAGATTGATTTGATACCAGTAGAGTTAGGGAGTTTTGATGTGATAATCGGTATGGACTGGTTGAAAGAAGTGAAAGCAGAGATCGTTTGTTACAAAAATGCAATTCGCATTATACGAGAAAAAGGAAAACCCTTAATGGTGTACGGAGAAAAGGGCAACACGAAGCTACATCTTATTAGTAATTTGAAGGCACAAAAACTAATAAGAAAAGGTTGTTATGCTGTTCTAGCACACGTCGAGAAAGTACAAACTGAAGAAAAGAGCATCAATGATGTTCCCATTGCAAAAGAATTTCCCGATGTATTTCTGAAAGAATTACCGGGATTACCCCCACATCGATCCGTTGAATTTCAAATAGATCTTGTACTAGGAGCTGCACCAATAGCTCGTGCTCCTTACAGACTCGCACCCAGCGAGATGAAAGAACTACAAAGCCAATTACAAGAACTTTTAGAGCGTGGTTTCATTCAACCAAGCACATCACCGTGGGGAGCTCCTGTTTTGTTTGTCAAGAAGAAAGATGGTACATTCAGGTTGTGTATCGACTACCGAGAGTTGAACAAACTTACCATCAAGAACCGCTACCCACTACCGAGAATCGACGACTTTTTTGATCAACTACAAGGCTTGTCTGTTTATTCAAAGATTGACTTACGTTTCGGGTATCATCAAATGCGGGTGAAAGAAGATGATATTCCAAAGACTGCTTTCAGAACACGTTATGGTCATTACGAGTTTATGGTCATGCCGTTTGGTTTAACTAATGCACCAGCTGTGTTCATGGACCTTATGAACCGAGTGTGTGGACCATACCTTGACAATTTTGTCATTGTTTTCATTGATGACATACTTATTTACTCAAAGAATGACCAAGAACACGGTGAACATTTGAGAAAGGTGTTAGAAGTATTGAGGAAGGAAAAATTGTACGCTAAGTTTTCAAAGTGTGCATTTTGGTTGGAAGAAGTTCAATTCCTCGGTCACATAGTGAACAAAGAAGGTATTAAGGTAGATCCGGTAAAGATAGAAACTGTTGAAAAGTGGGAAACCCCGAAAACTCCGAAACACATACGCCAGTTTTTAGGACTAGCTGGTTACTACAGAAGGTTCATCCAAGACTTTTCCAGAATAGCAAAACCCTTGACTGCATTAACGCATAAAGGGAAGAAATTTGAATGGAATGATGAACAAGAGAAAGCGTTTCAGTTATTGAAGAAAAAGCTAACTACGGCACCTATATTGTCATTGCCTGAAGGGAATGATGATTTGTGATTTATTGTGACGCATCAAAGCAAGGTCTCGGTTGTGTATTAATGCAACGAATGAAGGTGATTGCTTATGCGTCTAGACAATTGAAGATTCACGAACAAAATTATACGACGCATGATTTGGAATTAAGCGCGGTTGTTTTTGCATTAAAGACTTGGAGGCACTACTTATATGGGGTCAAAAGTATTATATATACCGACCACAAAAGTATTCAACACATATTTAATCAGAAACAACTGAATATGAGGCAGCGTAGGTGGATTGAATTGTTGAATGATTATGACTTTGAGATTCGTTACCACCCGGGGAAGGCAAATGTGGTAGCCGATGCCTTGAGCAGGAAGGACAGAGAACCCATTCGAGTAAAATCTATGAATATAATGATTCATAATAACCTTACTACTCAAATAAAGGAGGCGCAACAAGGAGTTTTAAAAGAGGGAAATTTAAAGGATGAAATACCCAAAGGATCGGAGAAGCATCTTAATATTCGGGAAGACGGAACCCGGTATAGGGCTGAAAGGATTTGGGTACCAAAATTTGGAGATATGAGAGAAATGGTACTTAGAGAAGCTCATAAAACCAGATACTCAATACATCCTGGAACGGGGAAGATGTACAAGGATCTCAAGAAACATTTTTGGTGGCCGGGTATGAAATCCGATGTTGCTAAATACGTAGGAGAATGTTTGACGTGTTATAAGGTCAAAGCTGAGCATCAGAAACCATCAGGTCTACTTCAACAACCCGAAATCCCGGAATGGAAATGGGAAAACATTACCATGGATTTCATCACTAAATTGCCAAGGACTGCAAGTGGTTTTGATACTATTTGGGTAATAGTTGATCGTCTCACCAAATCAGCACACTTCCTGCCAATAAGAGAAGATGACAAGATGGAGAAGTTAGCACGACTGTATTTGAAGGAAGTCGTCTCCAGACATGGAATACCAATCTCTATTATCTCTGATAGGGATGGCAGATTTATTTCAAGATTCTGGCAGATATTACAGCAAGCATTAGGAACTCGTCTAGACATGAGTACTGCCTATCATCCACAAACTGATGGGCAGAGCGAAAGGACAATACAAACGCTTGAAGACATGCTACGAGCATGTGTTATTGATTTCGGAAACAGTTGGGATCGACATCTACCGTTAGCAGAATTTTCCTACAACAACAGCTACCATTCAAGCATTGAGATGGCGCCGTTTGAAGCACTTTATGGTAGAAAGTGCAGGTCTCCGATTTGTTAGAGTGAAGTGGGGGATAGACAGATTACGGGTCCGGAGATTATACAAGAAACTACCGAGAAGATCATCCAAATTCAACAACGGTTGAAAACCGCCCAAAGTCGACAAAAGAGCTACGCTGACATTAAAAGAAAAGATATAGAATTTGAAATTGGAGAGATGGTCATGCTTAAAGTTGCACCTTGGAAAGGCGTTGTTCGATTTGGTAAACGAGGGAAATTAAATCCAAGGTATATTGAACCATTCAAGATTATTGATCGTGTCGGACCAGTAGCTTACCGACTTGAGTTACCTCAACAACTCGCGGCTGTACATAACAATTTCCACGTCTCGAATTTGAAGAAATGTTTTGCTAAAGAAGATCTCACTATTCCGTTAGATGAAATCCAAATCAACGAAAAACTTCAATTCATCGAAGAACCCGTCGAAATAATGGATCGTGAGGTTAAAAGACTTAAGCAAAACAAGATACCAATTGTTAAGGTTCGATGGAATGCTCGTAGAGGACCCGAGTTCACCTGGGAGCGTGAAGATCAGATGAAGAAGAAGTACCCGCATCTATTTCCAGAAGATTCGTCAACACCTTCAACAGCTTAAAATTTCGGGACGAAATTTATTTAACGGGTAGGTACTGTAGTGACCCGAACCTTTCCATGTTTATATATATTAATTGAGATTGATATTTACATGATTAAATGTTTCCAACATGTTAAGCAATCAAACTTGTTAAGACTTGATTAATTGAAATATGTTTCATATAGACAATTGACCACCCAAGTTGACCGGTGATTCACGAACGTTAAAACTTGTAAAAACTATATGATTACATATATATGGATATATATATAGTTAACATGAAACTATGATAAGTAAACATATCATTAAGTATATTAACAATGAACTACATATGTAAAAACAAGACTACTAACTTAATGATTTTTAAACGAGACATATATGTAACGATTATCGTTGTAAAGACATTTAATATATATATATATATATATATATATATATATATATATATATATATATATATATATATATATATATATATATATATATATATATGTATATATATATATATATATATATATATATATATATATATATATATATATCATATTAAGAGATATTCATACATGATAATATCGTGATAATATAATAATTTAAAATCTCATTTGATATTATAAACATTGGGTTAACAACATTTAACAAGATCGTTAACCTAAAGGTTTCAAAACAACACTTACATGTAACGACTAACGATGACTTAACGACTCAGTTAAAATGTATATACATGTAGTGTTTTAATATGTATTTATACACTTTTGAAAAACTTCAATACACTTATCAAAATACTTCTACTTAACAAAAATGATTACAATTACATCCTCGTTCAGTTTCATCAACAATTCTACTCGTATGCACCCGTATTCGTACTCGTACAATACACAGCTTTTAGATGTATGTACTATTGGTATATACACTCCAATGATCAGCTCTTAGCAGCCCATGTGAGTCACCTAACACATGTGGGAACCATCATTTGGCAACTAGCATGAAATATCTCATAAAATTACAAAAATATGAGTAATCATTCATGACTTATTTACATGAAAACAAAATTACATATCCTTTATATCTAATCCATACACCAACGACCAAAAACACCTACAAACACTTTCATTCTTCAATTTTCTTCATCTAATTGATCTCTCTCAAGTTCTATCTTCAAGTTCTAAGTGTTCTTCATATATTCTACAAGTTCTAGTTACATAAAATCAAGAATACTTTCAAGTTTGCTAGCTCAATTCCAAACTTGTAAAGTGATCATCCAACCTCAAGAAATCTTTGTTTCTTACAGTAGGTTATCATTCTAATACAAGAACTTCGAGCCATCCAAGGATCCGTTGAAGCTAGATCCATTTTTCTCTTTTCCAGTAGGTTTATCCAAGGAACTTAAGGTAGTAATGATGTTCATAACATCATTCAATTCATACATATAAAGCTATCTTATTCGAAGGTTTAAACTTGTAATCACTAGAACATAGTTTAGTTAATTCTAAACTTGTTCGCAAACAAAAGTTAATCCTTATAACTTGAATTTTAAAATCAACTAAACACATGTTCTATATCTATATGATATGCTAACTTAATGATTTAAAACCTGGAAACACGAAAAATACCGTAAAACCGGATTTACGCCGTCGTAGTAACACCGCAGGCTGTTTTGGGTTAGTTAATTAAAAACTATGATAAACGTTGATTTAAAAGTTGTTATTCTGAGAAAATGATTTTTATTATGAACATGAAACTATATCCAAAAATTATGGTTAAACTCAAAGTGGAAGTATGTTTTCAAAAATGGTCATCTAGACGTCGTTCTTTCGACTGAAATGACTACCTTTACAAAAACGACTTGTAACTTATTTTTCCGACTATAAACCTATACTTTTTCTGTTTAGATTCATAAAATAGAGTTCAATATGAAACCATAGCAATTTGATTCACTCAAAACGGATTTAAAATGAAAAAGTTATGGGTAAAACAAGATTGGATAATTTTTCTCATTTTAGCTACGTGAAAATTGGTAACAAATCTATTCCAAACATAACTTAATCAACTTGTATTGTATATTATGTAATCTTGAGATACCATAGACACGTATACAAAGTTTCGACCTATCATGTTGACACATCTATATATATTTCGGAACAACCATAGACACTCTATATGTGAATGTTGGAGTTAGCTATACAGGGTTGAGGTTTATTTCAAAATATATATAGTTTGAGTTGTGATCAATACTGAGATACGTATACACTGGGTCGTGGATTGATTCAAGATAATATTTATCGATTTATTTCTGTACATCTAACTGTGGACAACTAGTTGTAGGTTACTAACGAGGACAGCTGACTTAATAAACTTAAAACATCAAAATATATTAAAAGTGTTGTAAATATATTTTGAACATACTTTGATATATATGTATATATTGTTATAGGTTCGTGAATCAACCAGTGGCCAAGTCTTACTTCCCGACGAAGTAAAAATCTGTGAAAATGAGTTATAGTCCCACTTTTAAAATCTAATATTTTTGGGATGAGAATACATGCAGGTTTTATAAATGATTTACAAAATAGACACAAGTACGTGAAACTACATTCTATGGTTGAATTATCGAAATCGAATATGCCCCTTTTTATTAAGTCTGGTAATCTAAGAATTAGGGAACAGACACCCTAATTGACGCGAATCCTAAAGATAGATCTATTGGGCCTAACAAACCCCATCCAAAGTACCGGATGCTTTAGTACTTCGAAATTTATATCATATTCGAAGGGTGTCCCGGAATGATGGGGATATTCTTATATATGCATCTTGTTAATGACGGTTACCAGGTGTTCACCATATGAATGATTTTTATCTCTATGTATGGGATGTGTATTGAAATATGAAATCTTGTGGTCTATTATTATGATTTGATATATATAGGTTAAACCTATAACTCACCCACATTTTTGTTGACGTTTTAAGCATGTTTATTCTCAGGTGATTATTAAGAGCTTCCGCTGTCGCATACTTAAATAAGGACGAGATTTGGAGTCCATGCTTGTATGATATTGTGTAAAAACTGCATTCAAGAAACTTATTTTGTTGTAACATATTTGTATTGTAAACCATTATGTAATGGTCGTGTGTAAACAGGATATTTTAGATTATCATTATTTGATAATCTACGTAAAGCTTTTTAAACTTTTATTGATGAAATAAAGGTTATGGTTTGTTTTAAAAATGAATGCAGTCTTTGAAAAACGTCTCATATAGAGGTCCAAACCTCGCAACGAAATGAATTAATATGGAACGTTTTTAATCAATAAGAACGGGACATTTCATGCATTAGTGTGTCTAACTGATAAGTCGATAGGATGCATTAGTGAGTCTGGACTTCGACCGTGTCTGCATGTCAAAAGTTTTGCTTATCATTTTGTGTCGAAAATTAACTACTTATCATCCTCGGGAAATTACATGCTTATCATTTTTAGTCTAAGACACGTCTTGCTGCATTGATTGCATGTATAGTGTATAGACAAAAATTCATATCTTATCATATCTGCTAAATCATATCTTATCGTATCTGTTACTTTAAACTTTGCCTGACATATCCCGCAAAGTCCTCCGTAATCTACGAAATCTTTTGATCTATATATATATATATATATATATATATATATATATATATATATATATATATATATATATATATATATATATATATATATATATATATATATTCATTCTATGTAATTAGAATACCATCCGTTAGCCAAAATCATTTCATATCGGAAAAAAAAATCCTTTATCCAATCGTACGAAATGGAATTCGTCATCAGTTCAAGTCACTCAGATTCCAAAATGGAATCCCATTCAAGCTCCGAAAGTAGTGTGACCGGAATAGATCAACCAATCAGTCATCACCTATTTTGGATGAATTGGGGATGGGTTCGTAGCCTCCTCAATCATTGGAGACAAGAAGAAGGTGATCCCTTCCATCCACCACATTACCCTCTTGATAAAGAACCTGAAGCACTTACTGGCGAACCTGTTCGAAACACCATTTTCTCGCTCATTTCCAGAGTATCTCGTCACGATTATATATTACATCAAATTTTAGATTTTATTTATCCGCTCGTCCGAACCGACAATCACCCTGATGTAATAGAAGAAGTCAACAAGCTTCGCGCTCGGGTAGTGGCTTTGGAGAATATGGTGTAGAGATTACAAACACCAGCAGCCGCATCAGCAGCATAACCAGTACCACCATCATCAACGCCTACAGTACTATTACCACCTCCAACCACAACCGCATCATAAACCTCAACTTCACAATCTGTCCTACGAGCATCAACGTCATACGCACCATAGATACCAAGGAGTACCAAAAACAATAACTGACGAAGTATTAATTCATAACTTCATTGGAGAAACATTCAGCGGCGATTATGTAATCTCTAAAGTCTTAGAGATTATCTAATCTAGCCCTAACCATAAATCAGTTAAGCGAACCAAAATGATAGAAGGAAGAGTAGAAACCCTGACAAAAATGGTGTGTGATTAACAAGCTAAACTTGCTTTACCAACAGCATCAACAGTACCGTCAGCGTTACCAGCATCGTCAGTACAGTCAACATCCGAATCAACAACACCGATAACATCACAAACTCCGTCAGTTCAAGAATCACTGTGGACATCATTACGAATTAATAACGTGTATATTGTATCAACGAGTTATGAAGAATTAACTCATTCCCTCTGAAGAAATTATATGTATATTATATATATATATTTTGAAATAAATCTTTCCGTGCTAAGCTATTGTGTGTGAATCTTAACTACTCGGTTAATTCATATTACAAATATGCAATAATGTACGTCCTTCGGCCGCAACTTAACCAGCGTTAACTACAATCTCTTTCGCAATTCAACAAATTCTAATTCATAATAAATCAAGTATATATTTGATTTTACACTTTCATCATCGATGTACCCGAAACTTTTCAGATAACATCATTCGTACTTTGCGAAATTCATAAGAATTCCACGAACTGAACATTATACATCAACAAATAACGAAGAATTGATTCATAATTTCAATGTCATTAAAGAAATATTGCGTAAAAGTTATGTACTTTTTAAAGCCTTTAGGGAATATTCAATTCTAGTTTCAACCGTAAATCAAATGAGTTTAATTTAACATTAACTCATTAAATCTATGTTACATCTGAAGAAAATATACATATATATATTTTCATAAAGACTGTAATAAAATTCTTTTGTACAAAATATTAATTGTGAAATTTTTTTTTAACGGGTAGGTAATACCCGAGAGATATATAAATTCACAATTAATATGTTACATTCTTCGAATCTGATTCAGCAAATCATCCATTATACTCCCTACTTTCACAACAATATACATTCTTTTATAGAAATCAAAACAACCATACTCATTCAAAATTTAATTACATATTCTGATTTTGAAATCTCAAAATTCAACTTGAGATATGACCAAAATCATCACTCTTAGATCCTTACATCTTTCACAAGCTATATTTTGACTTCAAAACTGTGTTAGAATATCAAATGTATGTTAACGATTACAATCTGTGTTCAAACCCTTCGAAAATTTCTGAAGACACTTCGAATGATGAGTAATCGAGATGATGATCCAACCACATGTTACCCACAGTTATGTACCCGAAAAACTCTTGAAACCAAAGTAAAAGTATAAACAACGTATCCGCGTCAGAATCTTTGGCATTTATTAGCAAAAATAACTTTGCGACTCCTATTAAAGGAAGCCAGTTTTGTCACAGCTCCAGCAAGTCAACTTCGACTTTTCAGTCAGACTAACCTTATTATAACCTTGAAATATACACTATCGTTACCAGGGAACCTTTTACATTCCACCACATTATTAGCAGATGTACCAACAACTTCATTACCCTTTGACTTTAGCCTCTCCAAAAAGTCATTATAATTATTCATTGAAACCCCATCATTTACTCATTCGCATCTTGTAATGAGAATTTCCATACGAATCATTGGGAATTAGCAATCAGTATTTTGAAATCTCGCAGCATGTCTACGCCAACAGTTATATGTGTATATATAACGTCTATCTTCTGGACTTAATTTGAATGTGAAGTTTCTGAAAAACACTCCGAACTACGAATTGGTTCTCCGAAAATGGAAAAAATGCTGATGAAGCAGCAAAAACTATAAAACGACTTTAAACGGTAAAAGCTGGATGATAATGATGAAGTGTGCTGGCAAAGCGCAGAAAAAGAGAAGTTTTGGAACTGGAAAACGGATTGAGCAAAGTAGGAAGGAGGCTGTGGACAAATTACAAAGACTGAACCTGACTTCAAAGGATCCAAATGATTCAGTACCTACTGAAGTCATTAACGAATACCTTGTTCCTGACTCTAAACCCCTGCGGACAATATTCTTCATCATCCTCTGATATTAGAAATTCTAAAATATCATCATATCTTTCATTATAAATATCCTCCATATTTCTGAAGATATTTTCTTAATTTTTCTTATTTGAAATCATTTACCTCTTCGCGCTATCTGTATTACATCATAAAAGAAACTATTTTAGTTTCTAAATTCTGAAACATTCAAGTTTAAAATAGGAATATTTTGAAGTAGTGTTGGGAACTGAAGCATGAATTAGTATAATATAATGACACTTGATCAATGTGATTATATTACAGTAAGTCATGCTGAGTTTCTAAATGGAACGTGATGATTCACAGATCATAACATCATCATGTGCCATGTTATACGACTCTTGTATTCTATTTAACCTCTAAAATATCAAGAAAATATTTCTTGATGATTCGGCCTTTTCAAAGGTATTCTAGTAATTTGACAAGTCAAGATCGTGCCATCACAATTTCCTTCCTAGAACATTAACAATGTTCATTCCGAAATTCATATCTGTGAATTCTGGACCATTACAAGCGGTGCTTAATCGCAAGAAGAAGAAACGAAAGGACAAAACTCCGAAATAGAAATTGGGGTATAAATTGCAGCAAATAAAAGAGAGCATTAACTGTAAATGATAATGATTATAGAAGACAGAAGCAGAGACTTTGAAATATAAGGGAACATATAAAGCCCAATGACAAACCATAAATTATAAACCATATATATCGATGCATATAGCAATATAAAGACACGGGAGAACTAGAAACACTATAAACCCAAGAGTATAGTAGAAGTAAATAGATTCTTCCGGCGGTAGATGAAAAAGAAGAATGACCAATATGAAAGTTAGTAGTATATCGAGAATCAGAACTGGATGGAACATATTGATGAATACTTTAAAATATGAGTTGAGGGGGAAAGAATAGAAGGTGATGAAACATGACTAGGAACTTAGAAATCAATAGATTTAACTCACACAATGGCAGAATAAGTGAATCAAACCCTCTAGTGAATAGGTTAAGTTTTTTTTTTATTAATTTTGTCAAACCACAACTAAATCAAGTGTGATTAGATCAACACCTAGAGCTATTTTTCAATACCTGGATGATTTGGACTGAGAGAGAATCGGAGGAGCTCACTAGATCTGAGTGTGTGTAACAAATGAGAGGCTTAACCTAAAATGAAGAACATAAGACTTTATATACCTCTGCTATTGACTCACCCATACAATTCATTCATCACACGTACGAGTTGGCTTCATCAGCCGTACGGGTGATCACTCACTCGTGTCTTCTCATTTAGGTTGTAATTGTGACTTAGCTCAGCATCAACCGTGCGTATGATCCTGTCAGCCGTACTAGTGAGGCTTCACTCGTACGTCTGACTAAGTCTAACATAGTCAAACATCTAAATCTCGTTCCTGCAGTTCCTGTAACCACATACAAACACGGATAGGATAATAACGAGCAATCATGGTGGCCTGTAAACTGTTGTACCTGCAATGGACGTGGGTAGATGTCTAGGGACTTGCATAAAATGCATCAACAGAAGGTGTGAGTTGTAAGGAAATGAAGGAGGTGAATTTATAAGAAAATCTCTGACAGAACAATTAAAATGGACGATCGCATTTAAAGCGGATCCTAATTCCCTTGATTACCGGAGAGTCAAATCTTATTAAGAAGATTTTCTTCAAATCCCTTGAAATCTGGGAATCAATCATATCTACGTCAAATGATAAGATGAATCTACACATACTCATTTCACTCATCTATGTTAGCTTCATTCGTACACTTCATATAAATGAATTGTTTATCCAAATTATTCGCTGATGATAAAACTCTAATTTTCAGCCCGTATGCATCATGAAAACATACTTATTATCATTCACGACCTTTTCACTCAAATTTCGGGACGAAATTTCTTTAACGGGCGGGTACTGTGACAACCCGGAAATTTCTAACCAAATTTAAACTTTAATCTTTATATGTTTCCGACACCGGAAATTTCCAACCAAATTTAAAGTTTAATCTTTATATGTTTCCGACACGATAAGCAATATTTGTTAAGTTAAATTTCAAGAATTTTAAACTATGTTCATACATTCATTCAACCTCGACCAAGTTCCAACGATTCACGAACTATTAAACGAATATGACTATATATGTATATGTATATATATATTATAACTTGAAACGTAAACAAAATATTAGATTAAATACTTTATATGATTGTATCTGTTTCAAAATGTTTATCAATGGAATTAGAAGATAAGATCAAATGATTGAATTATCAGATATATTGAATTATGATTACAAGTCTCTGTTGAAAGGCCCACGTTGATTTGAGAAATCTTTCCATTTTAACAATATTCGAAAAATGGTAAAGTGATTTATAAATAAGAACAAATTGTCAATCATTGAGAACTAGACAAAGGATAGTAGAAGATTGAATCTCATAAAGACTCGATTGATCTATTTAGTTTCAAACGTACAAAAACATTTTCAGTTTAAAAAGAACTTTATTATTAAAACGTATATAACTTTTATAAATATCTAGAATCACTTTTGACAACTCATTACTTAACTAGTATGATAAAGATAACGATATTTATATTTTATTAAATATATATAACGATTTAAATTAATATTATATATATTTATACGCGTATTATACGTACATAGTTTTATACTTTTACTATACTTAAACTTTACCTTTACTTTATTTTTACTTTACTTTAACTTTAATAATTCACTTTAATAATTCATACTTTAATAATTCACTTTAATAATTCATACTTTAATAATTTACTTTAATAATTCATACTTTAATAATTCACTTTAATATTTCATACTTTAATAATTCACTTTAATAATTCATAATTTAATAATTCACTTTAATAATTCAAAAATCTATTATAAATAGAATTCAATAGGTTTCATTATTTCATAGAAACTTGAAAATATTTTTCTCTAAACTCTCTCAATCGATTTACATATATATATTTACTCCGTATTATTTCAAGATATTATTAGTATACATAAAATATTACATCGGAGTGTTGTCCGAGTGATTTCGAAATTGTTTTTCGAGTAGGATAGGATTAAGGAAATTATGGGTTATAGCTATGGAGGTGATTGAGTATGGTTCATGGGTATGCTTGTGAGGTCAACATAGTGTTTATCATTTCCGTTGCGTCTACATACCTTTCCTACAATATTGAATCTCAATATTGATACGTGAGTACTCATAATTTAACTTTTACATACTAATAGTCTATCCCTGACTAGTGCTCGAGTATTTAGGATTATGCATGCTTGTACTTTTGATATTGCCCTTAGACAGGTTAGGTTGAATCTTGAATTAGTTATGCTTGCAGTTAAGATAAGGTATAAGATATGCATGTCCTTGGAAAGCTAGCGAAAAATTAAGAACTTTTCCTTTAGATATCGAATGGTTTCGATGAACGGATTAGAAGTTATAATCAACTGAATTTTCGATATTTTTATTAAAAATGATTATTATTATCGTCATTTTTATCGTCGTTCTAGTTTTATCTTATTATTATCATTATTATTATCTTTATCAATAAAAGGGATTTATCATTAAAACCTGTTATTTTTTATTATTATTACTATCGTTATTATCATTAAAGTTATAATTATTATTATTATTATTATCCAATTATTATTATTATTAATATTAGTATTATTATTATTATTATTATCATTATTAATATATATATTATTATTTAAAAATGGTTATTGTTATTGTTATTATTATTATTACTATATTATCATTAAGATAATTATTAGTATTATCGTTAATAATGTTATAGTAACTATCATTTTTAATATTAGTGTAATTAAAACAAATATTTGTAACACCTAATTATTTTGATTACTATTATTATCATTATTATGAACACGATATAAAAGACGATTAAAAGCTATTAAACGAAATGATTAGGAAATAATGAGTAAGAGTATCATGATGAAATTAAAATATTATAAGATATTGATTTAGATAAAATTATCGTTCTTATTATTTTTATCATTACTATTATTATTAAAAGTATCGTTAGTATTAAAACTATCATTTTAACAAAAATTATCATTTTAATAGAAATGTCATTGTTACTATAAAATATCATTATTATTATTATTTTAAATAGAATTATTATTTTAAAGATAATATTAAAAATTATCGTAAATATTAAAGTTATCATAATTAGAATTATCGTTTTATCATAATGTCATCCTAGTAATTATAAATATTGATATTTTTATAATAATAATTATTATTACAAAATAATACAACTTTTACTTACTATCATTATATATATTATTTTATCAAATAAATATGTGATACAAACATATTTTACTACGTGTAGTAACTTACTTTAATAATACCTATCATATTATCTTTATGATATTAAATGAACCCTATAAATTTTATTACTTAATATATATAAAAGTATATTTTATTATATAAATTTAATATAAAATTTTATTTATTAATAAATAAATTATATTATTTACTCTAATAAATCTTTTAAAAATATTTAAAAATATAAAACGACGATATTTAAACTATATATTAATCATGTATAGATTTTTGGAAATTATTTTGAGTCAAATTTACTTTTGTTGACTTTTGCATATTAGTCTCGAGCATTAGGATTGTGGTACACTATGACTTGACCTAATTTGTTAGACAAATATTGACCAACACATAAATATATATAATTAATTTAGGTTCGTGAATCCGAGGCCAACCTTGCACTTGTTTAATGACGTTATATGTATTTTTACTACGAAATACAGTATGGTGAGTTTCATTTGCCTTTTTACCCTTTATATTTTTGGGACTGAGAATACATGCGCTTTTATAAATGTTTGATGAAATAGACACAAGTAATTGAAACTACATTCTATGGTTGAATTATCAAAATCGAATATGCCCCTTTTTATTAAAGTCTGGTAATCTAAGAATTTGGGAACAGACACCCTAATTGACGCGAATCCTAAAGATAGATCTATTGGGCCTAACAAACCCCATCCAAAGTACCGAAGGAGGATCCCGGAATGATAGGGGATATTCTTATATGTATTTAGTTAATGTCGGTTACCAGGTGTTCACCATATGAATGATTATTTTTTTCTCTATGCATGGGACGTATATTTATGAGAACTGGAAATGAAATTCTTGTGGTCTATTAAAATGATGGAAATAAATGATTATGAAAAACTAATGAACTCACCAACCTTTTGGTTGACACTTTAAAGCATGTTTATTCTCAGGTGTTAAAGAAATCTTCCGTTGTGCATTTGCTCATTTTAAAGATATTACTTGGAGTCTTTCATAGCATATTTCGAAGAACGTTGCATTCGAGTCATTGAGTTCATCAAAGATTATTATTAAATCAATTTATAGTTGGATAGTGGATATTATGAAATGGTATGCATGCCTGTCAATTTTCGATGTAAAGAAAGTTTGTCTTTTAAAAACGAACGCAATGTTTGTAAAATGTATCAGATACAGGTCAAATACCTCGCAATGTAATCAACTATTGTGAATCGTTTATAATGTATATGAACGGGTCCTTTCAGTTGGTATCAGAGCGGTGGTCTTAGCGAACCAGGTCTGCATTAGTGTGTCTAACTGATAAGTCGATAGGATGCATTAGTGAGTCTGGACTTCGACCGTGTCTGCATGTCAAAAGTTTTGCTTATCATTTTGTGTCGAAAATTAACTACTTATCATCCTCGGGAAATTACCGGCTTATCATTTTTAGTCTAAGACACGTCTTGCTGCATTGATTGCATGAATAGTGTATAGACAAAAATTCATATCTTAGCATATCTGCTAAATCATATCTTATCGTATCTGTTACTTTAAACTTTCCCTGACATATCCCGCAAAGTCCTCCGTAATCTACGAAATCTTTTGATCTATATATATATATATATATATATATATATATATATATATATATTCTATGTAATTAGAATACCATCCGTTAGCCAAAATCATTTCATATCGAAAAAAAAAATCCTTTATCCAATCGTACGAAATGGAATTCGTCATCAGTTCAAGTCACTCAGATTCCGAAATGGAATCCCATTCAAGCTCTGAAAGCAGTGTGACCGGAATAGATCAACCAATCAGTCATCACCTATTCTGGATGAATTGGGGATGGGTTCGTAGCCTCCTCAATCATTGGAGACAAGAAGAAGGTGATCCCTTCCATCCACCCCATTGCCCTCTTGACGAAGAACCTGAAGCACTTACCGGCGAACCTGTCCGAAACACCATTTTCTCGCTCATTTCCAGAGTATCTCGTCACGATTATATATTACATCAAATTTTAGATTTTATTTATCCGCTAGTCCGGACCGACAATCACTTTATTCAACTCTCGATAATCGATGCACATCCGCATACTACCGTCCTTCTTTTTCACGAATAGAACCGGAGCGCCCCATGGTGAAGCACTCGGTCGAATAAAACCCTTCTTAAGTAACTCTTGGGTTTGATTTAATAATTCTTGCATTTTGGTCGGCACTAAACGATAAGGAGTTTTAGCAATGGGAGTAGCACCCGGAACTAACTCAATGCGAAATTCAACTTGTCTTTCTGCCGGGACACCCGGTAATTCGTCCAGAAAAACGGCTTCAAATTCACTAACCACCGGAATTTCATGAATGGATGGTGGTTCTTCACGAGTATCAACTACATGGGCAAGAAAAGCCATACCACCACTATTAAGAAAACGACGTGCCCGTGCAAGAGTGCATATCGGCACAAGTCTTCTCCGTCTCTCGCCATGGATAATTAGTTCTCCCCCACTTGGGGTCTTTACCCTAATAGACTTTTCATGGTATGCAATATCGGCTCTATAACGATCGAGCCAATCCATACCAATGACAACGTCAAACTCACCCAAAGTCATCGGAATGAGATCGATTTTAAATGCTTCGGAACCGAACACAATATCACAATCATTACAAACATCAACCCCTAGCACCGTCTTACCATCCGCTATTTCAACTTCTACCGGATGACTTAACTTAGCTAGCGGCTTATTAAGTTTAGGCACAAATTTTGGAGAAACAAACGATAAATTAGCACCGCTATCAAATAGGATCCTTGCCGGATTAGAGTTAACCATGAAAATACCTGAGACAACTTCGTTTGATTGCTTGGCCTCATCATTAGTCATCAAATAATTGCGTCCCCTAGCCGTATCCGCCACCTTTTCTAACCGTTTAACATGATCGGTGTTCAAATCGGGACACTCCGGCCTTCGGTGCCCTTCTTTACCACAATTATAACAAGTAAGTTTGCTGGCGCCTTGGTACAATCACGGGCCAAGTGCCCCCTTTGATTACAATTAAAACACGTGGGCCCATAACTCAAAGAACCTGATAATGCTAAAAACAAACATATATTTCATAGCATTATTCCTCAAGAAAGACAAGCTTTTAGTTGCAATTGTTCTATTTACAAGTGATATTCGTTTAAATAATAAAAGGTGAAGACAAAAGACAGATTCGACGAATTGAAGACGCAAACGACCAAAAAGCTCAAAAGTACAAAATACAATCAAAGAGGTTCCAATTATTGATAAGAAACGTCTCAGAATTACAAGAGTACAAGTTACAAAACACAAAGTACAAGATATTAAATTGTACGCAAGGACGTTCGAAAATCCGGAACTGGGACCAGAGTCAACTCTCAACGCTCGACGCAACGGACTAAAAATTACAAGTCAACTATGCACATTAATATAATATAATATATAATTAATTCTTAAAATTAATATATATATTATATTATATTTAAAAACCGTCGGCAAGAAAGGATCCAAAATGGAGTGAGCTGTAAAATCAAACTCCGCGACTCGTGGAGTTTGAAGGGGAAAAATGCTGCGAGTCGCGGAGCCCCAAATTCTGAAACTGCCTATAAAGCTCGCGCATTCTGATCGTAAAAAATTATCATATATCAATCTCTCTATCTAAACGTATTATATATATATTTATATTTTAATTTTAATTTTAATTTCTAATAATAAGGGTATGTTAGCGAATGTTGTAAGGGTGTAAGTTGAAATTCTGTCCGTGTAACGCTACGCTATTTTTAATCATTGTAAGTTATGTTCAACCTTTTTAATTTAATGTATCGTAGCTAAGTTATTATTATGCTTATTTAATACCGAAGTAATCATGATGTTGGGCTAAAAATATTAAAATTGGGTAATTGGGCTTTGTACCATAATTGGGGTTTGGATAAAAGAACGACACTTGCGGAAATTAGACTATGGGCTATTAATGGGTTTTATATTAACTAAACAATACCTTGTTAATTTAATATACAAACTTATAATTTGACGTATTTATATATAACCACATACGCTTGACTGGGTACGGTGGGCGGGATATCTATAAATACCAATAATTATTCATTTTACCGGACACGGAACTGGATTAATAGTTAATAGACTTGTTGAAACAGGAGTGAATTACATTCAAGGATAATTGGTGTAATTGTTAACAAAGTAGTAAAACGTTGGTTTACACGCAGTCAATAACCTGGTGTATTCATTAAGCAAAGTATTAAAACCTTGTTACAATTCGAATCCCCAATTAGTTAGAATATTTGACTTCGGGAATAAGAATAATTTGACGAAGGCTTTCGCTCTTTATATTTATGACTGATGGACTATTATGGACAAATCCGTATGGACATATTAAATAATCTAGGACAAAGAACAATTAACCAATGGGAATAAACTAAAATCAACACGTCAAACATCATGATTATGGAAGTTTAAATAAGCATAATTCCTTTATTTTTATATTTAATTGCACTTCTAATTATCGTACTTTTATTTATTGTTATTGTATTTAATTGCACTTTTAATTATCGTACTTTTTAATTATCGCAATTTTATTTTATCGCACTTTTATTTATCGCACTTTTATTTACCGCAATTTCATTATCGTTATTTACTTTAAGCTTTAAATTAAGTCTTTTATTTATTTATTATTTTACATTAGGTTTTAACTGCGACTAAAGTTTTAAAAATCGACAAACCGGTCATTAAACGGTAAAAACCCCCTTTATAATAATAATATTACTTATATATATTTGTATTTTTATAAAATTAAACTAATATAGCGTTAAGCTTTGTTTAAAGATTCCCTGTGGAACGAACCGGACTTACTAAAAACTACACTACTGTACGATTAGGTACACTGCCTATAAGTGTTGTAGCAAGGTTTAAGTATATCCATTCTATAAATAAATAAATATCTTGTGTAAAATTATATCGTATTTAATAGTTTTTCCTGCTAAAATTTAATAGTATTTTATACCCCTTAGCTTTAACATCAAGTATTTTTGGCGCCGCTGCCGGGGACCAATCTAGCTTAAAAGCCGGAAGCGCAATGCTAATATAAAAAAAAGATTTTTATTTTTAGTTTACTTTTATAAAAATACGTTTTTGTAAAAATACGTTTTAAATATTCGAAAATATAAAAAGAAAAACAAAAATATAAATATTTTTAAGCGTTTGTTAAATATTTAAGTTTTATAAAGTTTCTTTATTTTTATTTTATAAAACTATAAGTTTTATTTAAATATTTTGTTTTTATTTAAAACATAAAAAAAATTAAAAAAAAAACCGAAAAAAAAACAAAATATATATATATATATATATATATATATATATATATATATATATATATATATATAAATCTATTTTTAAGATTTTTATAAAATTATAAAGTATTTCTATTTTATTTTAGTTTTTAAAACATAAGTTTTTATTTAATTTATATAAATATTTTATTTAATTATTAAAACAGAAAAATATAAAAAAAACAAATAAATAAAAAAACTGACCTGTCGAAAACTTGACCTGTCTCTTTTGAACCTGCAAACTCCGCGGCTTGCGGAGGTTTTGAACTGGGATCACCGCGACTCGCGGAGTTCTCTCTGACAGGCCACAGGAAGCCCTAATCTGCATTAATTACGGGTTTTTATTATTATTATTTAAATTAAACCCTAATTAGGGTATTTTTATTATATAATTTAGTTTTTATTTTTATTTTGTATTTTAAGTTTAATTAGTTTAATTAGTTTATAAAATTAATAGTTTTATAAAATAAATAATATAAAAATAATATTTTTATAAAAATTGTACATTTTTACAACTTTTAGTATATTTTTATATTTTGTTCCTTTTTATTTATTTTAGCATAATATTTGTATTTTATCGCTCGTATTTAGTTTTAAGTTTAGTTTTGCCGTAGCTTATTATTTTTACTTCTAGATTTTTAGGCTTTGCCGTAAAATCCCTTAAGTGCTTTTTCTTTAGACTAAGATTTAGGTGCTTTAGAATTTTGCGCTTTTTAAGTTTTAGTACCTTTTTAAGATATTGCCATTTGGGATATAGTTTTACTTGTAAGCCTTAATATTTTTAGACGCGACTTTTAATTCTTCGTTTTTAGTTCCTTTTTAAGTTTCAACGCGCTACTTTCTTATTTTTATTTTTATTTTTCGACGCCTTTTACCTATGTATCAATTATCACTCCAATTAGTAATCTCAATTTGCAATTTTAATTTTAAGTTAGTGATAGTAATAAGGTTGGGTTAGTCGAGTGTTTTGAAGTTTCATAAGTCACTCTTTTTCTTTCTTATTTTTCGACGCCTTTTATTTTTCAACCCTTTTCTTTTTCGACCTTTTTCGACGCGCTCTTTTTCTTTCTCATTTCTCGCCATTCTAGTTTTAGGACATAGATTTTTATTCTACTTCTTCTCTATATTTCTTTAAATTACAAAAATTTATTATAAGTAGTTAAATTGATAGACATCAAAATTTTCTGGTTCGTAGTAATAGTTGGATTTGTACGTAGACCGGGTTATTGGAGCCAAACAGTACTCAATTATATTGAGACCAAACGAATCCTGCCCCTCTGCTGCATCTTTTGGCTATTCGAAACGTGGGCAAAATCAGAAAAGTCTATTAATTGGATAACTTATATAATTTTTCTTTCCTTTTAAAAACTAATAGGATATTCAGTGAATGCACCGAGCAAGACGTTCACCACCTTTTGTACGTTCACCACCTGTAACTCGATCAAGACATCTAGCTAATATTGTTGCCGTTGATTTTTCTTTAGAATCGTCATCCAGTCGACCAAGTACTCCAATTCAAATTTTCGATAATTCATTTTTTGAACCCGACCTCACAATTGAGAATCCGGAGAATATTCAGGGACGATTCATAGATCCTGAACTATTAATTTTTCCTCCGGAACCACCAATCATTCAAACAGAGATTGTTGAGGAACGAACCATTAAATCAGAATCCTCTAGTGATTCAGATTCAACAAATTCAATCATGGAGAATCTGGAACCTTTAAGTATGGAAGACCGAATGAGAGCTAAACGCACTGGCCAAGGTCACGCAATTACTCATCCTGACATTAATGCGCCAAATTATGAAATCAAAGGACAAATTCTACACATGGTAACTAATCAATGCCAATTTAGTGGTGCGCCGAAGGAAGATTCAAATGAACATCTTCGTACCTTTAATAGGATCTGCACACTATTTAAAATAAGAGAAGTTGAAGATGAACAGATATATCTCATGTTATTTCCCTGGACTTTAAAGAGAGAAGCCAAAGATTGGTTGGAATCGTTACCTGAAGGGGCGATTGGTACATGGGACGTTTTAGTTGAAAAATTTCTTAAACAATTCTTTCCGGCATCTAAAGCCGTAAGACTTCAAGGAGAAATTGTTACGTTCACACAGAAACCAAATGAAACTCCAAATGAGGCGTGGACCAGATTTGGAAAGTTATTAAGAGGATGTCCGCAACATGGTTTAGACACTTGTCAAATAGTACAAATATTCTACCAAGGATGCGACATCACTACAAGGAAAGACATCGATATAGCAGCTGGTGGTTCTATTATGAAGAAAACAGAAACTGATGCTTACAAAATTATTGATAACACTGCTTCCCACTCACATGAGTGGCACCAAGAAAAAGATATCGTTAGATCATCTAATGCAGCTAGAGCCTATTCTAGCCATGACTTAGATTCCATTTGCGCAAAGATAGATGATGTCGAGAGACGAATGGAAAAGATGACTAAGGATATACACTCAATACGAATTATGTAAAGACCCGTCCTAATCCATCCGGACGAAGTCCATATCGATTACAAACGATTCACAACAGTTGATTACATCGCGAGGTAATTGACCTCTAAATGATAAATCTTACAAACATTGCATTCGTTTTTAAAAGACAAACTTTCGTTACATCGACAGTTGACAGGCATGTAAAGCATTTCATAACATATCCAAATATAATTGACTTAATAATAATCTTGATAAACTCAACGACTCGAATGCAACATCTTTTGAAATATGTCATGAATGACTCCGAGTAATATCTCTAATATGAACAAATGTACAGCGGAAGATTTCTTTCGTACCTGAGAATAAACATGCTTTAAAGTGTCAACCAAAAGGTTGGTGAGTTCATTAGTTTAACCTAAATAATCATTTCATAATTTTAATAGACCACAAGATTTCATATTTTCATTTCTCATAAACATACGTCCCATGCATAGAGACAAAAATATCATTCATATGGATTGAACACCTGGTAACCGACATTCACAATATGCATATAAGAATATCCCCATCATTCCGGGATCCTCCTTCGGACATGATATAAATTTCGAAGTACTAAAGCATCCGGTACTTTGGATGGGGCTTGTTGGGCCCGATAGATCTATCTTTAGAGTTCGCGTCAATTAGGGTGTCTGTTCCCAAATTCTTAGATTACCAGACTAAATAAAAAGGGCATATTCGATTAGATAATCCAACCATAGAATGTAGTTTCAATTACTTGTGTCTATTTCGTAAAGCATTTATAAAAGCAGTGCATGTATTCTCAGTCCCAAAAATATATATTGCAAAAGCATTTAAAAAGGAGCAAATGAAACTCACCATACTGTATTTTGTAGTAAAAATACATATGACGTCATTGAACAAAAGTAGGATTGGTCTCGGATTCATGAACCTATATTATTCATGTATTTATTAAAGCATAAACTTGTAATCGAACAATTTTATATATCACTAGTGATATAGTTGTTATATTTAATAACTTATGTGTTTTATTAATTAATCAAGTACATTTATTTTATATATACTTTAAATAAATAATTATTAGTTATTATAAACATTTTAATATGTTTATGTTATATATATTAAATATAGTTTTTATATAACTTAATAGTTATTCGTTAAAATAATATTATTGATAATAATTATAAGATTAAAAATGATATTAATAATGATATTAATAATCAAAATGATAAAATAACCATAATAATAATAATATTAATAATTCATTTAGATTGTAACTTAAATGTAATTTTTATCATTTTCATATTAATATCCTTATTTATAATTTTTATAATTATATTCATAATAATAATAGTAATAATCTATTTTAGTAATAATAATAATGACAATAATAATAATAAGTAAAAATTCTACCTTAAAATGAAAAAGGCTTAAAGGAATGCCCAGCACGGGCTCAAACCCGCGACCTCCCGCTAACCCGATACGTCTTTAACCACTCCTCTGACTATGTTTTCTTGTATTTAATTGTAACCCCAAACATACTTAAACCATCCTTTCTGTTTCTGTTTCTCCTTATTCCTTTAAAAAAAATTATGCCCCAAACCAAGATTGAACCTGGGACCTCTAGCTAAACGAACACACTCCAACCACTGAACCATCTGATTCTTTTCTGATTCATATGGATATGAATTTCTCTTAACTCTACAGTCTGGGTTTCATTTTCTTTACAACCCAATTAACTAAACCCAAACTATATATGTATATATCTGCATCGAACCCTAAAGCTCTAATCACTTCAGTTCTCCGTCTTCTTACTTCATTATCATATACTCTTAGTGATAATTATCATCTCATTCGCATCATAACAATAATCATACATCATCCTAACAGTGTTTGGTTTGTTTTTCGTGGAACAAGTATTACGAACAGGAAAACAGCGATTTTTGTTGGTAGTGGCCCAATATTGATTCACATGTCCATTTAATAATTAAGGGCCCAAAGGAAAATAGCATATGGTGGCTCAAACTGCACCATATTCGCTGGAAACAGAAAAAATATACGGGAATGCAGTTCGGTTTTATCCCAATATCTCTTCACACTTATCTTTATTTACAAGTGGGTCATCTTGTTGTCAAAGAATCAGGGAACCAACAATAATAATTATATCTTCATTAATCATTGTAATCCACTATCATTACTTTAACAACATCAAAAGGAAGATCGCTATATGAAAAATAGCTGGAGTCCACGGAATTGAATCATAGGATTCGAAACAGAAACCGTCCTTTTTTGTAATTGCCTTTATCGTCATCATTGTGTACTCCATAATCCACTCATTATTGACATCTACCCTTGTCATCTATATATAATTATTCTTGTTGTTGTTAAAAGAATACAGCAAGGCTGCAGTAATTATCACGAAGGAAGATGAACAAAAGTATAGTTGTGGGTTTCGAATAAAACAACAAAGATTAGAGTGGTGTTTGATATGGGTTTCAAGGTGACGGTTTAGAGGATCACGGTTTTGATAGTTGCAGAAGAAGAAAATTAAGAGAGAGATAAGGTGGTTCATTGTTGTGGTATATAGTCCGGCTGTAGCAGTAGGATAGCTGCGATGTGCATCTGTTTTCTCTCATCCGGGTTTGGTTAACGGAAAGTAATAGTAGCAGCAAGGTAGGGTGGCCGTTTGTGGTGATTTTTAAATAAGAAGAAGAGAGAGTAGAGTGATGAAGGTGGTTGTATATCACGATGGAGAGGAGAGTTTGAGAGAGTGATACTGAGTGGAGATTGTGGTAATGGTTCAACAACAAGTGGGTTTTCAATTATAGAACATGAATTGTGATTGAGCTAGTGAGGATGTTGTGGTTTTGTTAGTGATGGTTGGTATTGAGGATTGTAACACGTGATTGTTATAGTATAATCAAGTAAATAATTTAATAGTAATGTGAGATTGTAATTGATCTTTGATATGGACAGGAAATAATTCACAGACAAGTGGTAGCCAGTTTTCAAAAATAGAATAGCAGAAAGAAAGAATAAAACAGATGTTGCCAAATTTGCTACATGTATTTGATGGAGATGTAAAACCGAATTGGATTCTCTAAATCTTACATATGATCTTATATGATATTTGATAAATGTAATTATATTAATAATAATAATCTTAAATCTTAATCTTAATAATAATAATATAATTAACAATAATAATATTAATATTATCAAGTACTACTAAAAATGATATTAATAATAGCAATAATAATGATTTAAATATAAAGATAGTAATAATAAAAATGATATTAATATCATTAATAATATCCAAAAACAATATCAGTTACAATAATATTAATATTATACTATTTATGTTAATAATAATAATAATAATATTAATAATAATATTACTAATAATGTAACAACTTATTCATATCAAGTTTCATATATATGTATATTGAAACAAATTAATTTAATTATACATTATACGTTTAATACTTTGTTAATGTTGATTACATTATATTCGAAATCATTTATATTTAATATACTCTTTGTATAGCAAATTTTAATTAGTTAAAGTTATCCTACATAGTAACTAAAATACACAATAGTTTGTTTATATATTTAATATAATTATTTACATTTCTGTTTACAGTTATAGGTTCGTGAATCGTCGAGCTAGTCAAAGGGTAATTCGAATATATGAACATAGTTTTCTAAAAAATTTTGAGACTCAACATTACAGAATTTGCTTATCGTTTCGAATCATATAAAGATCAAGTTTAAATTTGGTTGGAAATTCCCGGGTCATCACAGTACCTACCCGTTAAAGAAATTTCGTCCCGAAATTTGAGTGTGGTTGTCATGGTTAACAATAAATATGTTTTCATGACGAATATGCGTTGGTAAAATAGAGTTCTAACATTATCGAGTAATATGGATTAAACAATTCGATTATTCGAAGAGTACGAATGAAACTATCGTAAGAGAGGTTCCAACGGCATCGTCCACCTTCAACCAAAAACTTGCCCAAATTTTTAGCCGTTAGTAAAATAAAAATAAAAAAAAATTCAACGGCTATCCCAACGGTCACTTTTACTCTATAAAAACACCAACCATATTCTTCATTTTATACACTCAAACATATATTTCTTTTATATTTCCACCTTTCTCAAAAATCAAAATCAAACACCCCCAAACTGCAAAATGTTAACACTTCCCCCAATGATTGTTTCATTCAATGTTCATTACGGAGGTGATTTCCGTAATCAAATGAAGGAATACAAGTGGGGCGATAGTATTTCGTTTGAAGATATCGACATTCGTGATGTTGGTTTACAAGACTTGCTATCCTTTCTGAAGGAAAAAGTTCCGTGTGAATTCACGTCTGTGTTCTTTTATAAAGACGATTATGATGCGGATTGTAGGGCAAGTTTTCTGTGTACCAATGATCAATGGTACTTTATAAAAGATACCATTGAAGATCGCGGTAAACACATTTCTTTGTATGCGGTTCTTGAAGATGAAGAGACGTTGGGTTATCGTTACCTCGATGAATCAGCTGAAGCAGCAGTTGAGGCATCAAGAGAAATACCGATGTCTCCAGAGTACCTTACGGATGGTGAAATGACTGGTGAACGCTACTTTGCAGATGACAATTGATGACGACGATTAGTTTGATTATAATCTTTTAATTTTTAATTGTCGTGATGTTTTAATTTTTAATTATTGTAATCTCAGTGTTGTTGTCGAGTTTTATATCTTCCTTTATGTTTCGGAGCTCTTCGTCTTTTTAATCTCCTCCCGATCTCTAGAAAAACGAGTAATGATCTAGAATTTGTAAGTATGGAGTTTCGAATGAATTTAATGTTATAATCAAGAAAGGACGTAATAGCACAATTTGATTCGTCAGATTACCAGAATCATTGAGAATAGAGCTATCAAGAATATACTTTATTGATATGTTCAGAAGTTAATTAGAATGAAAGAGTTATGTGACATGACACATGATGGTGGTATGATCTACTGTGAACCATCATGTCCCATTAGAACTCAGCATGACTTACTGTAATATAATCACGTTGATCAAGTGTCATTATATTATACTATCTCATGCATCAGTTCCCAATATTACTTCAAAAACATTCATATTTTAAGCTCGAAAGTTTACAGAATATAGAAACTAACAGTTTCTATATGATGTAACACTGATAACATGAAGAGATTTTTGATTTCAGATAAGAATAGTTATAAAATTATCTTCAGAAATATTGAGGATATTTAATAAAAGATACGATGATATCTTGGAATATCTATGATCGGAGGATGAGGAAGAATATCATCCACAAGGGTTTAGAGTAAAGAGCAAGACATTTGCTAAAGGCTTCAGCAGGCATTGAATCATTTGGATTCTTTGAAGTCAAACTTATTCTTTGTGACTTGTCCACGGTTTCCTTCATAGTTTCGCATAATCTGCTTTTCAGTACTAAATTTTCTATTGAGTGTTTCCGATACTCCATTCCTTATCATCAAGACTTCCGACGATTAGGGTCGTTTACAGTTGTCTACGATTTCTGCTACTTCATTCAGCTTTTTCAACATTCAAAGTATTTGATTTGTAGACTGAGTGCTTTTCAGGATTTCAGATGAGAGATCATAATTCTAAGAGATAAATGTTATATGTTTACATATAACTGTTGATGTGGAAGCATTGCAAGGCTCACAATACAGATTTGCTGATTCTCGGTAATTGGTATGGCAATTCTCGTTACCAGATGTGGATGAGAATGTGATGAGACTTCAATAGATAAATGTAGTGATTTGCCTGAGGGATTTAAACCAAGGAGCAACGATATTACAAGTATGTCTGCTGGTAATATGGTAGAATATAAAAGAATTCTCCGATATCAAAAGGGTAATCAGGATTTATAGTAAGGCTACTTCGAATGAAAAGTCGAAGTTGATTTGCTGGAGCTGTGACAAAATTAGCTAATTTGGAAAGGGATTGCAAGGTTATTTTGGGTAATAATAACACTAAAGAAATTAACCCAGCTATGTGTTAAATGTTTACTCAGGTTTTCGAGAGTTTCCAGGTGAATAGCTATATGCATCAATATTTTCTTCCGTAATTGAAGTGCGGTTGGTTCATCCTCTTGATTGAGGTGCTTTCAAGAATCACGAAAGGTTTGAACGCAGATTGTAATCATTAAGATACAAATGGAATTTAAGATGAAATCAAGTGGCAAACTTGAAGAATTATTTAGTTTCATATATTATAATCAATATTTTAATTCATTTTAATTGTCCAATGTTATTAGTCCATAGTTGACAGTCCAATAATTCATATATAATTTAATATATAATATTCGAATTAATTAATACGTATCGTGACCCGTGTACATGTCTCAGACTCGATCACAACTCAAAGTATATATATTATTATAGAATCAACCTCAACCCTGTATAGAGAACTTGATCATTACTGCATATAGAGTGTCTATGGTGATTCCAAATAATATATATAGATGTGTCGATATGATATGTCAAAACTTTGTATACGTGTCCCGATATTTAAAGTGCGTAAAATAAATACAGAAGTTAAATGACGATAAATAAAATGCGTAAAGTAAATAACAGAAATTAAATAACGATAAATAAAATTGCGAGAATTAAAATTGCGATAAAATAAATTGCAATAAATAAAATGTAATATGGAATTAACAGTTAGCTAGGAACAGTTAGCTAGGATTTTGTTAGCGTGGTTTCTTAACAAAAATTTCATATTGTCAATTAGTCTGTTTCTAATCAATTTTTATTGTGTCCATTATTTCTTCATTATGCCACTTGTTGGATTCTGATAGATCAAAATCCAAATATGAAATTGAATTTGAATGGAAATAGTTGTTCTTTGATGAACGGATACGTAAATCGGTGGTTGTAAATAGGATAGTAAATGATCGTTGAATCAATTCCGAAGAATGTACAGTGTAACTTATTAATGTGAAATCTAAATACTCCTCAGGTATTACCTACCCGTTAAAATATTTTCACCATTAACAGTTTGTACAAAAGAATTTTTTTTTTTAATTACAATCTTTATGAAAACATATATACGTATATATATATATATTTTTTTTAGATGTAATCATGAATTTAATGAGTTAATGTGATATTGATCTCATTTGATTTATCATTAGAACAAGAATATGTAATTTCTAAAACATTAGAGATTACATAATCGCCATGTCGAACGAAAATAAAATAGATAGAACGATACGTAGAACGATGATTATACTTGAGGTATAGAATGAGATGTCGAAGCTGGTGGTGCGGATGTTGTTGGTGGTGGTACTAATGCTGTTGGTGCTAAGGTTGGTGATGTTACTGGTGTTGGTGATACTGATGGTGCTTGCAAATTGTGTACCATGCTCTCTAAAGTTAACACTCGAGCTCGAAGTTCTTTAACTTCTTCTACTAACCCTGGTTGGTTATCAGTGTGAGGTAGAGATCGGATATCTTCTCTAGTTCCGTAAATGGTAGCCTCAATACGAAAAATTCTTGCAAAAAGGGTATAAACGGTGTTGCGAACGGGTTCGCCGGTGAGCGGGTCAAGTACTCCAAGGTTAGGTGGTAGATTCGGTTCATGATATGGAGTACCTTCTTCCCTTCTCCATAGGGTGAGTATGTCGCGAACCCACCCCCATTTTCTCCAGTAATCACGGTAGTTGATTGGTTGGTGAGCTCCTGTCACGCTATCTTCGGAGTCAGATGAACTTGGTTGGTTCGTAGAGGCCATCCTACGCGATCTCAGACAAAAAATTTGGTATGAAAAGTTTAGTGACAGCAATTGATAGTTGGATGGTATTCTCAATGCATAATATGCATAGATATATAGTAGCAGTTTCCCTTAAATTACGGAGAAATTTATGGAAGATATCAGGCAAGATCTAAAGTAACAGATACGCTAGGATATGAATTTTGTCTATACACTATTTATGCAGTCAATGCAGTAAAACGTGTCTAGACTAAGAATGATAAGCAAGTGATTCTCTAAGAATGATAAGCAGGTACTTTTTGACACGAAATGATAAGCAAAACTTTTGACATGCAGACACGGTCGAAGTCCAGACTCACTAAAGCATCCTAACGACTTATCAGTTAGACACACTAATGCAGACCTGGTTCGCTACGACCACCGCTCTGATACCAACTGTAAAGACCCGTCCTAATCCATCCGGACGAAGTCCATATCGATTACAAACGATTCACAACAGTTGATTACATCGCGAGGTAATTGACCTCTAAATGATAAATCTTACAAACATTGCATTCGTTTTTAAAAGACAAACTTTCGTTACATCGACATTTGACAGGCATGTAAAGCATTTCATAACATATCCAAATATAATTGACTTAATAATAATCTTGATAAACTCAACGACTCGAATGCAACATCTTTTGAAATATGTCATGAATGACTCCGAGTAATATCTCTAATATGAACAAATGTACAGCGGAAGATTTCTTTCGTACCTGAGAATAAACATGCTTTAAAGTGTCAACCAAAAGGTTGGTGAGTTCATTAGTTTAACCTAAATAATCATTTCATAATTTTAATAGACCACAAGATTTCATATTTTCATTTCTCATAAACATACGTCCCATGCATAGAGACAAAAATATCATTCATATGGATTGAACACCTGGTAACCGACATTCACAATATGCATATAAGAATATCCCCATCATTCCGGGATCCTCCTTCGGACATGATATAAATTTCGAAGTACTAAAGCATCCGGTACTTTGGATGGGGCTTGTTGGGCCCGATAGATCTATCTTTAGAGT
This sequence comes from Rutidosis leptorrhynchoides, assembly GCF_046630445.1. Taxonomy (NCBI): domain Eukaryota; kingdom Viridiplantae; phylum Streptophyta; class Magnoliopsida; order Asterales; family Asteraceae; genus Rutidosis; species Rutidosis leptorrhynchoides. Next base: position 143,635,978 of record NC_092342.1, read on the forward strand.
TCGCGTCAATTAGGGTGTCTGTTCCCAAATTCTTAGATTACCAGACTAAATAAAAAGGGCATATTCGATTAGATAATCCAACCATAGAATGTAGTTTCAATTACTTGTGTCTATTTCGTAAAGCATTTATAAAAGCAGCGCATGTATTCTCAGTCCCAAAAATATATATTGCAAAAGCATTTAAAAAGGAGCAAATGAAACTCACCATACTGTATTTTGTAGTAAAAATACATATGACGTCATTGAACAAAAGTAGAATTGGTCTCGGATTCATGAACCTATATTATTCATGTATTTATTAAAGCATAAACTTGTAATCGAACAATTTTATATATCACTAGTGATATAGTTGTTATATTTAATAACTTATGTGTTTTATTAATTAATCAAGTACATTTATTTTATATATACTTTAAATAAATAATTATTAGTTATTATAAACATTTTAATATGTTTATGTTATATATATTAAATATAGTTTTTATATAACTTAATAGTTATTCGTTAAAATAATATTATTGATAATAATAATAAGATTAAAAATGATATTAATAATGATATTAATAATCAAAATGATAAAATAACCATAATAATAATAATATTAATAATTCATTTAGATTGTAACTTAAATGTAATTTTTATCATTTTCATATTAATATCCTTATTTATAATTTTTATAATTATATTCATAATAATAATAGTAATAATCTATTTTAGTAATAATAATAATGACAATAATAATAATAAGTAAAAATTCTACCTTAAAATGAAAAAGGCTTAAAGGAATGCCCAGCACGGGCTCAAACCCGCGACCTCCCGCTAACCCGATACGTCTTTAACCACTCCTCTGACTATGTTTTCTTGTATTTAATTGTAACCCCAAACATACTTAAACCATCCTTTCTGTTTCTGTTTCTCCTTATTCCTTTAAAAAAAATTATGCCCCAAACCAAGATTGAACCTGGGACCTCTAGCTAAACGAACACACTCCAACCACTGAACCATCTGATTCTTTTCTGATTCATATGGATATGAATTTCTCTTAACTCTACAGTCTGGGTTTCATTTTCTTTACAACCCAATTAACTAAACCCAAACTATATATGTATATATCTGCATCGAACCCTAAAGCTCTAATCACTTCAGTTCTCCGTCTTCTTACTTCATTATCATATACTCTTAGTGATAATTATCATCTCATTCGCATCATAACAATAATCATACATCATCCTAACAGTGTTTGGTTTGTTTTTCGTGGAACAAGTATTACGAACAGGAAAACAGCGATTTTTGTTGGTAGTGGCCCAATATTGATTCACATGTCCATTTAATAATTAAGGGCCCAAAGGAAAATAGCATATGGTGGCTCAAACTGCACCATATTCGCTGGAAACAGAAAAAATATACGGGAATGCAGTTCGGTTTTATCCCAATATCTCTTCACACTTATCTTTATTTACAAGTGGGTCATCTTGTTGTCAAAGAATCAGGGAACCAACAATAATAATTATATCTTCATTAATCATTGTAATCCACTATCATTACTTTAACAACATCAAAAGGAAGATCGCTATATGAAAAATAGCTGGATTCCACGGAATTGAATCATAGGATTCGAAACAGAAACCGTCCTTTTTTGTAATTGCCTTTATCGTCATCATTGTGTACTCCATAATCCACTCATTATTGACATCTACCCTTGTCATCTATATATAATTATTCTTGTTGTTGTTAAAAGAATACAGCAAGGCTGCAGTAATTATCACGAAGGAAGATGAACAAAAGTATAGTTGTGGGTTTCGAATAAAACAACAAAGATTAGAGTGGTGTTTGATATGGGTTTCAAGGTGACGGTTTAGAGGATCACGGTTTTGATAGTTGCAGAAGAAGAAAATTAAGAGAGAGATAAGGTGGTTCATTGTTGTGGTATATAGTCCGGCTGTAGCAGTAGGATAGCTGCGATGTGCATCTGTTTTCTCTCATCCGGGTTTGGTTAACGGAAAGTAATAGTAGCAGCAAGGTAGGGTGGCCGTTTGTGGTGATTTTTAAATAAGAAGAAGAGAGAGAGTAGAGTGATGAAGGTGGTTGTATATCACGATGGAGAGGAGAGTTTGAGAGAGTGATACTGAGTGGAGATTGTGGTAATGGTTCAACAACAAGTGGGTTTTCAATTATAGAACATGAATTGTGATTGAGCTAGTGAGGATGTTGTGGTTTTGTTAGTGATGGTTGGTATTGAGGATTGTAACACGTGATTGTTATAGTATAATCAAGTAAATAATTTAATAGTAATGTGAGATTGTAATTGATCTTTGATATGGACAGGAAATAATTCACAGACAAGTGGTAGCCAGTTTTCAAAAATAGAATAGCAGAAAGAAAGAATAAAACAGATGTTGCCAAATTTGCTACATGTATTTGATGGAGATGTAAAACCGAATTGGATTCTCTAAATCTTACATATGATCTTATATGATATTTGATAAATGTAATTATATTAATAATAATAATCTTAAATCTTAATCTTAATAATAATAATATAATTAACAATAATAATATTAATATTATCAAGTACTACTAAAAATGATATTAATAATAGCAATAATAATGATTTAAATATAAAGATAGTAATAATAAAAATGATATTAATATCATTAATAATATCCAAAAACAATATCAGTTACAATAATATTAATATTATACTATTTATGTTAATAATAATAATAATAATATTAATAATAATATTACTAATAATGTAACAACTTATTCATATCAAGTTTCATATATATGTATATTGAAACAAATTAATTTAATTATACATTATACGTTTAATACTTTGTTAATGTTGATTACATTATATTCGAAATCATTTATATTTAATATACTCTTTGTATAGCAAATTTTAATTAGTTAAAGTTATCCTACATAGTAACTAAAATACACAATAGTTTGTTTATATATTTAATATAATTATTTACATTTCTGTTTACAGTTATAGGTTCGTGAATCGTCGAGCTAGTCAAAGGGTAATTCGAATATATGAACATAGTTTTCTAAAAAATTTTGAGACTCAACATTACAGAATTTGCTTATCGTGTCGAATCATATAAAGATCAAGTTTAAATTTGGTTGGAAATTCCCGGGTCATCACAAATTAGTTGTGAGCAGTGTGGAGGACCACATTTGACAAAAGATTGTCTTAGTATTGAGCTAACAATTGAACAAAAAAGAGAATATTTCATACATAAACCAAAGGCCTGGAAATAATTATCAGAATAATTATCAACCGCCAAGACCGATCTACAATCAAAACTAGAATTATAACCGAAATGTTCCATACAACAACCAACAAGGTCCTAGCAATCAACAAGTATCCAATAATACTTACAACCAGCAAAGACCTAATTTTCAAAACAAACCACCACAACCCGATGATAAAAAGCCGAATTTAGAGGATATGATGACGAAGCTAGTTGAAACTCAAACGCAGTTTTTCACATCTCAGAAACAAACCAATGAACAAAATGCTCAAGCATTTAGAAATCAACAAGCTTCTATTCAAAATCTGGAACAAGAAGTAAGTAACCTAGCAAGGTTAATAGGTGAAAGAAAACCGGGAAGTTTACCTAGTGATACAAATGCTAACCCCCGGAATGAAACAGCTAAAGCCATTACCACAAGAAGTGGTACAACACTTAAACCACCTGAAATACCTGTAATTTCTGATGAAGCTATTCCTACTCCACAAGAACCACAACCTGAGCAAGATAAGGAAACAGAACCGGTAGTTGAAAATGTTGATGAAGATAACACAGTTAAAGCTAAACCTTATGTTAAACCATACCAACCACCACTTCCTTACCCGAGTAAAATGAAAAAAGAAAGACTTGAAGCCGAGCAATCCAAATTCTTGGATATGTTTAAACAGATAAATGTAAATCTTCCTTTCATTGATGTAATTTCAGGAATGCCTAGATATGCTAAATTCTTGAAAAATCTGATCACAAATAGAAAGAAAATGGAAGAACTCTCGGCTGTTACTATGAATGCTAATTGTTCAGCAGTGCTGTTGAATAAGATACCAGAAAAATTATCTGATCCAGGAAGTTTCACAATTCCATGTTTTATGGGTAGTCTTAGTTCAATAGAAGCATTGGCAGACTTAGGTGCTAGTATAAATTTAATGCCGTATTCACTATACGCTAAACTAGACCTTGGAGAATTGAAACCAACAAGAATAAGCATACAACTAGCCGATCGATCAATAAAATATCCTAGAGGGATAATGGAGAATATGCTAGTTAAAGTTGGTACTTTAGTATTTCCAGTAGATTTTTTTGTTCTGGACATGGAAGAAGATTCTCAAGTTCCTCTCATATTCGGAAGACCATTCTTAAACACGGCTAAAGCAATGATAGACGTGTTTGGTAAGAAACTGTGACAACCCGTAAATTTTCGACAAAATTTAAACAAAAATCTTTATATGATTTCATTTAACCTCGACTAATTCTGACGATTCACGAACAATTATTTGTAAATAATTACGCATTAATTTAATATATTAATATTATTATTATTAATATTAATATCCTTTTTAAACAAGATATCAATAATTAATATCTTTATTATCAGTATTGTTATTATGAATAAAAAAAATATTGACAAATATTCTTGGAAAAGTAGTAAATCAATTTGTTTATTTTAAAAAATATATATATAAAAAAATCTTAAAATAAATGATTTTTTTAATAAAATAAATAAATTACTTTTTAATTAAAAATTATAATGGAAAACTACTTTTATTATTTTATTTTGTGCATTATCCCATGACCTAACATTTAATACTTTTGAATTTTAAAATCCCATTAAAAATTAAAATATTTCTTTTTCTTTTAATTATTTTATTCTTTTTACCTAATTTTTTCAAGTATAAATACCCCTCATTTCTCATTCAAACTCACACCAAAATTTCTCTCATTCTCTCTTTGAAGAATTACTACTAGTAAGTATTCTTTTCTTACTTTTTACTTTTTACTTTTTACTTTTTACTTTTTACTTTTTACTTTTTACTATTTACTTCAGTTTATTATTATTTTACCGAAACATGTAAATAATGTTATAAATTATATGCAATTAAAATAAAAATAAATAACATGTTATAATTAGTAATATATGTTACTAAAAATTATAAAAGTATTTTTATGAATTAATATATAGGAGTTATAATTAAAATCGAATTAATGAATATATATGTATATACGCACCTAACGTGAAAGTTATAATTAAAGATAGCGTACAAAGACTAAAACATCACCGCTACTTGTGGCCTAGGGTGATCCTTGTTACCATTATGGGACGCTTGTGGATCTCGAATGCCAAGACTTAGATTCTGGTCAAGAGATCCCGGGCCGCTCGGTAACAATAGATCATTCGAGTGACTTGCATGTTAGCGACGAAGTTTGGGCGAGATTGTACAACATCTTTGTTAAAAATTATAACCCGAACATTCTTAAACTAGAAGGTTACTATAAGTGAAAGTTTTTTCATAAATAGTAGGTTTCCAAAAATAGAAACTTTTGAGAAATAGAAACTTTTCTCGAAAACCATCACTGTCAATATAGTTGCTATATTAATAAACATATTTTATGTCAAGTTAGACATTAACTAATCAAACGTTATACCTCAAGGTTGATATCCAGATCACTTACTTGCTTTACTTTCCTTCTTGCGTGGAATACTTCAACTGCTATTCAATGTGAGTTCATCTGCTCCCTTTTTATCTATATTTTTGGGCTGAGAATACATGCGCTACTTTTATAACTGTTTTTATTAAATGAATACAAATACTAAAACTGATTTTTCTTGAGTTTTCATATGCTCCCTTTTACTCTTTACATTTTTGGGCTGAGAATACATGCACTACTTTTATAACTGTTTTTATGAAATGAATACAAATACTAAAACTGATTTTTCGTGAGTTTTCATATGCTCCCTTTTACTCTTTACATTTTTGGGCTGAGAATACATGCGCTACTTTTATAAATATTTTTATGAAATGAATACAAATACTAAAACTGATTTTTTCGTGAGTTCATCTGCTCCCTTTTTATCTATATTTTTGGGCTGAGAATACATGCGCTACTTTTATAACTGTTTTTATTAAATGAATACAAATACTAAAACTGATTTTTCTTGAGTTTTCATATGCTCCCTTTTACTCTTTATATTTTTGGGCTGAGAATACATGTGCTACTTTTATAACTGTTTTTATGAAATGAATACAAATACTAAAAATGATTTTTTTGTGAGTTCATCTACTCCCTTTTTATCTATATTTTTGGGCTGTGAATACATGCGCTACTTTTATAACTGTTTTTATGAAATGAATACAAATACTAAAACTGATTTTTCATGAGTTTTCATATGCTCCCTTTTACTCTTTACATTTTTGGGCTGAGAATACATGCGCTACTTTTATAAATGTTTTTATGAAATGAATACAAATACTAAAACTGATTTTTTCGTGAGTTCATCTGCTCCCTTTTTATATATTTTTGGGCTGAGAATACATGCGCTACTTTTATAACTGTTTTTATGAAATGAATACAAATACTAAAACTGATTTTTTGTGAGTTTTCATAGTTCCCTTTTTATCTATATTTTTGGGCTGAGAATACATGCGCTACTTTTATAACTGTTTTTATGAAATGAATACAAATACTAAAACTGATTTTTCGTGAGTTTTCATAGTTCCCTTTTTATCTATATTTTTGGGCTGAGAATACATGCGCTACTTTTATAACTGTTTTTATGAAATGAATACAAATACTAAAACTGATTTTTAGTGAGTTTTCATAGCTCCCTTTTTATATATTTTTGGGCTGAGAATACATGCGCAACTTTTATAACTGTTTTACACGTATCAACTATTAAACTGTGATATGTTGGGCTATGACCAGCAAGTCCCCAACCGACAAGTATAAACGATAACTTGTTACGGGGAAAACTTGAAAGTCTAGTCTAAATACAAGTACCAACTATTAAACTATGATATGTTGGGCTATGACCAGCAAGTCCCCAACCGAAAAGTATAAACGATAACTTGTTACGGGGCAAACTTGAAAGTCTAGTCTAAATATCAGTACCAACTGTTAAAACTATGCTATACCCGGCTATGTCTGACTAAGTCCCTACAGTGATATTTTTAATTGCTGCGGCATTCTTAATTATTGGGGATAGGCCTATCGGGAGTAACGTCCCCGATACATTTGACTAAGTCTTTGTATTACTTGATAATGAAATTAAACGACAAGGACAAAACAACTTGTCACGGGGCAAACAACGTTTAGTCTAAATATCACGCACTGGCATAACTTTTTGATCCTGCGGGAGATCAACTTGACTGGATCTGAGTGATCTACTTATGAAAAACAAATCTTGTGGTCTAACACTATTACTGAAATCATTATTTATGACAAACCTATGAACTCACTCAACCTCGTGTTGACTTTTTAAGCATGTTTATTCTCAGGTACTTAAATATTGCTTCCACTGTATATCTACTACTTTGATGATGATTGCTTGCTATGCTTGGAGTCTTCATTACATATCATATCAATTAAAGACATATTTATCTTCCACTGTAAAACTCAACAAAACGTCTCATGTAGAGTTGTTCTCGTTTATACAACTGTGATTTGATATAATTAGTCACAAATACCCCAGGCCCTATTTGGGGGCGTGACAGATTGGTATCAGAGCAGGTTGTTATAGAGAACCAGGATTGCATTTTATGTGTGCCTTATACAATTAGGTACCTTAGCAATGTAGGACTACAGCTTTCCTTGACCGTAGTGCCTTTACTTGTTGCCTTTAACTGTTAAATGCTACACTATACTTTAGAAACTTTACTTATCTTAGAATGCCGAGCCAACCTAAGAACTCTGCTCACTTTCCTAAGTACTATCCAATTCCGCCACCACATTTAAATGCGCATGTCATACTGCCATTATTACATACGTGGAGTATATCTTATCATATCTTATCATATCTATCTCAATAGACTTTGTCTAAAACTTTTCCTAAATTTCCTCCGTAAATCACGGAAATCTTTTGCTATATATACGTATTCAAGGAGATGAATATATCATTCAATATTCGACACCCATTTCATATCAAACCCTATTCCAAACACATAATATGAATTTCTCGAACTCCTCGAGCTCCAACGGCAGCGTAACTGGAACAAACGAACCAATCTGCCATCATCTATTCTGGATGAATTGGGGATGGGTTCGTAGCCGACTCAATCAATGGGGGCAAGAAGAAGGGGATCCCTTCCACCAACCGAATTCACCTCTTGGCGAAGAACCTGAAGTACTTACTGGCGAACCAGTCCGAAACACCATTTTCTCTCTTCTTTCCAGGGTATCCCGTCACGAATATATAATATCGAAGGTTCTAGATCTTATTCACCCCCTTGTTCCAACCGCCAATCATCTCGGAATAGTAGAAGAAGTCAACGAGCTTCGTGCTCGAGTAGTGGCTTTGGAGAATATGGTACGAAACCTACGAACACCAACAGCATAACCAGTACCACCAATACCATCAACATCACCACCAACAGCATCAGCTTCATCAACAACAACATTCGCATCCCACGCCTTAACATCGCACTCAGTATCTCAAACATCAACATCATACGCCCATAGATACCAAGGAATATTAGTAATAATGAGCTAAGATGTATTGACTCATTCTTCGTGAAGAATTATATATGTATACCTTATATATATATGATTTGGAACAATAATAAATCTTGTCGTACTAAGCAATTACGTGTGAATCTCAACTAGTATGTACTACTTGGTTAATTCATATCACTAATATGCTATGATGTACATCCTTCGTTAATGACTTAACAATTGTTAATCACTGCTTCAACACAATAAACTCCATTTAATAATAAATCAAGTGTAACGATGAATGTATTGATTCATAACTTCAGTAGCGAAATATTTCGCGACAATTATGAAATCTCTAAGGTTTTGGAGATTATTCATTCTCGTTTCAACCGTAAATCAAATGAGTTTAATATTATACTAACTCATTAAATCCATGATTACATCTGAAGGAAAATATATATGTATGTATATTTTCATAAAGACTGTAATTAAAACTCTTTTGTACAAACTGTTAATTGTGAAAATATTTTAACGGGTAGGTAATACCCTAGAAATATTTATATCTCACATTAATATGTTACATTCTACATTCTTCAATTCTGATTCTCATGAATTGTATTCATTCATATTCTATGATGAATTATCATATCAAACCACCGAAATTATCATTCATTACTTTTAAAATCAATAACGCCTATTTGTTAACCATTAGATCTGTTGACGATAACAATCAACGTTTAATCATCTAAAAATAAAATTTCTTGAAACCACCTCGGATTGATAACCAATAATTCGGATATGGTAGCATTAAATGCAGAGGAAACAGAAGAATTTTCCTCGTTATTGGATCTTAGAAATTCTAAGATATCACCGTATCTTTCGTTATAAATATCCTTTATATTTCTGAAGATATCTTTATAACGATTCTTGTCCGTAATTAATTATTTCTTTGTGATAACTTTATCACATCATAAAGGAAACAGTTTTAGTTTAAATTATAAATGTTTTGAAGAAGTGTTGGGAATTGAAGCATGAGTTAGTATAATATAATGACGTCAGGCCAACGTGATTATATTACAGTAAGTCATGCTAAATTTTTAATGGAAGATGATGATTCATAGACTTTATAATCATTATTTGCCATGTTACACGACTCTTACATTGTATTTAACCTCTAAACATATCAAGAAAATATTTTTCTTGATGATTCGGTCTTTTCCAGATATTCTGGTAATTTGACAAATCAAATCGTGCTATTACCTTTCCTTCTGCTTTGAATATTATGATCATTCGAAACTTCATACCTACAAATTCTGGACCATTACTCGCTTTACTTAGAGTCGAGAGGAGAATAAAAAGGCAAAGAGCTCCGACATATAAGGGAAAATATAAAGCCCGATAACAGCACGAAAATTACAAACCATGCATATCAATGCGTATAGCAATATAAAGACACGGGAGAACTAAAAACACAATAAATCCTAGAGCATAATAGAAGTAAACAGACTCCTCTGGTGGGAGTTGGAAAAGAAGGAAGATTGTGGCGATAACCAATATAAGGTCAAGAACAAGAACTGGATTGAGCATATTAAGAAACCTTTTGGAAGTATGAATTGAGGAAGAAAGTATAGAAGTGGTGAAGATAATGAAACGGAAGAAGCTAATTTGTAGCGAAATTCTAGACACAGTAATCGAGACAATGCACCGCATTTAATTAAAGAAAATCCTAATTTTCTTAATTACCGGAGAATCAAATCTTATAAAGATTTCTTTAAATTCCTTGAATTCCGGAAATCAACTTTAACCATATCAAAAGTTAAGGTGAACATTTAATTTCCCCATTTCACTCTTTTGTGATAGTTTCATTTATACTCTTTCTATAATCGAATCATTTTATCCATATTATTTAATGTCGATAAAACTCTATTTTTCAACTCATATTCATCATTCTTGTTGTAAAGAATGACGATCTCTATCAAATTTCATGATTATGATTTTCATGAACTCCTCTCTATTTTGTCTACCCTAATATTGTGGCATAAACGCTCAAGGTTTAAATAAGCTCACTATTATTCATCACACATTTCATGTATATTGAAATGCTTGTATAACGTCATCATCTCTTTCAGAGGAAAACCTAATCAATGACACTCTTGTTAAATCCTTTAGATAACCTCCGCATTAATAATAAAATGCACTTCGTAGAATTTATAGATCGTAAGATTTAAACGCTAGAAACAAAACAATATCCTATTAGTTGGAATTCACGAAAGGCCCCGAGCATACCTGGGAACGTGAAGACCAAATAAAACAAAAATATCCTCACCTGTTTACAAACAACGCCGACTGATGGCAACAACTAAATTTCGGGACGAAATTTCTATTAACAGGGGGATACTGTGACAACCCGTAAATTTTCGACAAAATTTAAACAAAAATCTTTATATGATTTCATTTAACCTCGACTAATTCTGACGATTCACGAATAATTATTTGTAAATAATTACGCATTAATTTAATATATTAATATTATTATTATTAATATCCTTTTTAAACAAGATATCAATAATTAATATCTTTATTATCAATATTGTTATTATGAATAAAAAAATATTGACAAATATTCTTGAAAAAGTAGTAAATCAATTTGTTTATTTTAAAAAAAATATATATAAAAAAATCTTAAAATAAATGATTTTTTTAATAAAATAAATAAATAAATAAATAAATTACTTTTTAATTAAAAATTATAATGGAAAACTGCTTTTATTATTTTATTTTGTGCATTATCCCATTACCTAACATTTAATACTTTTGAATTTTAAAATCCCATTAAAAATTAAAATATTTCTTTTTCTTTTAATTATTTTATTCTTTTTACCTAATTTTTTCAAGTATAAATACCCCTCATTTCTCATTCAACCTCACTCCAAAATTTCTCTCATTCTCTCTTTGAAAAATTACTACTAGTAAGTATTCTTTTCTTACTTTTTACATTTTACTTTTAACTTTTTACTTTTTACTATTTACTTCAGTTTATTATTTTTTTACCGAAACATGTAAATAATGTTATAAATTATATGCAATTAAAATGAAAATAAATAACATGTTATAATTAGTAATATATGTTACTAAAAATTATAAAAGTATTTTTATGAATTAATATATAGGAGTTATAATTAAAATCGAATTAATGAATATATATGTATATACGCACCTAACGTGAAGGTTATAATTAAAGATAGCGTACAAAGACTAAAACATCACCGCTACTTGTGGCCTAGGGTGATCCTTGTTACCATTATGGGACGCTTGTGGATCTCGAATGCCAAGACTTAGATTCTGGTCAAGAGATCTCGGGCTACTCGGTAATAATAGATCATTCGAGTGACTTGCATGTTAGCGACGAAGTTTGGGCGAGATTGTACAACATCTTTGTTAAAAATTATAACCCGAACATTCTTAAACTAGAAGGTTACTATAAGTGGAAGTTTTTTCATAAATAGTAGGTTTCCAAAAATAGAAACTTTTGAGAAATAGAAACTTTTCTCGAAAACCATCACTGTCAATATAGTTGTTATATTAATAAACATATTTTATGTCAAGTTAGACATTAACTAATCAAACGTTATACCTCAAGGTTGATATCCAGATCACTTACTTGCTTTACTTTCCTTCTTGCATGGAATACTTCAACTGCTATTTAATGTGAGTTCATCTGCTCCCTTTTTATCTATATTTTTGGGCTGAGAATACATGCGCTACTTTTATAACTGTTTTTATTAAATGAATACAAATACTAAAACTGATTTTTCTTGAGTTTTCATATGCTCCCTTTTACTCTTTACATTTTTGGGCTCAGAATACATGCACTACTTTTATAACTGTTTTTATGAAATGAATACAAATACTAAAACTGATTTTTCGTGAGTTTTCATATGCTCCCTTTTACTCTTTACATTTTTGGGCTGAGAATACATGCGCTACTTTTATAAATATATTTTTATGAAATGAATACAAATACTAAAACTGATTTTTTCGTGAGTTCATCTGCTCCCTTTTTATCTATATTTTTGGGCTGAGAATACATGCGCTACTTTTATAACTGTTTTTATTAAATGAATACAAATACTAAAACTGATTTTTCTTGAGTTTTCATATGCTCCCTTTTACTCTTTACATTTTTGGGCTGAGAATACATGCGCTACTTTTATAACTATTTTTATGAAATGAATACAAATACTAAAACTGATTTTTTCGTGAGTTTTCATAGTTCCCTTTTTATCTATATTTTTGGGCTGAGAATACATGCGCTACTTTTATAACTGTTTTTATGAAATGAATACAAATACTAAAACTGATTTTTCGTGAGTTTTCATATGCTCCCTTTTACTCTTTACATTTTTGGGCTGAGAATACATGCGCTACTTTTATAAATGTTTTTATGAAATGAATACAAATACTAAAACTGATTTTTTCGTGAGTTCATCTGCTCCCTTTTTATATATTTTTGGGCTGAGAATACATGCGCTACTTTTATAACTGTTTTTATGAAATGAATACAAATACTAAAACTGATTTTTCGTGAGTTTTCATAGTTCCCTTTTTATCTATATTTTTGGGCTGAGAATACAAGCGCTACTTTTATAACTGTTTTTATGAAATGAATACAAATACTAAAACTGATTTTTTGTAAGTTTTCATAGTTCCCTTTTTATCTATATTTTTGGGCTGAGAATACATGCGCTACTTTTATAACTGTTTTTATGAAATGAATACAAATACTAAAACTGATTTTTCGTGAGTTTTCATAGCTCCCTTTTTATATATTTTTGGGCTGAGAATACATGCGCAACTTTTATAACTGTTTTACACGTATCAACTATTAAAGTGTGATATGTTGGGCTATGACCAGCAAGTCCCCAACCGACAAGTATAAACGATAACTTGTTACGGGGCAAACTTGAAAGTCTAGTCTAAATACAAGTACTAACTATTAAACTGTGATATGTTGGGCTATGACCAGCAATCCCCCAACCGAAAAGTATAAACGATAACTTGTTACGGGGTAAACTTGAAAGTCTAGTCTAAATATCAGTACTAACTGTTAAAACTATGCTATACCCGGCTATGTCCGACTAAGTCCCTACAGTGATATTTTTAATTGCTGCGGCATTCTTAATTATTGGGGATAGGCCTATCGGTAGTAACGTCCCCGATACATTTGACTAAGTCTTTGTATTACTTGATAATGAAATTAAACGACAAGGACAGAACAACTTGTCACGGGGCAAACAACGTTTAGTCTAAATATCACGCACTGGCATAACTTTTTGATCCTGCGGGAGATCAACTTGACTGGATCTAAGTGATCTACTTATGAAAAACAAATCTTGTGGTCTAACACTATTACTGAAATCATTATTTATGACAAACCTATGAACTCACTCAACCTCGTGTTGACTTTTTAAGCATGTTTATTCTCAGGTACTTAAATATTGCTTCCGCTGTATATCTACTGCTTTGATGATGATTGCTTGCTATGCTTGGAGTCTTCATTACATATCATATCAATTAAAGACATATTTATCTTTCGCTGTAAAACTCAACAAAACGTCTCATGTAGAGTCGTTCTCGTTTATACAACTGTGATTTGATATAATTAGTCACAAATACCCCAGGCCCTATTTGGGGGTGTGACAGAAACTGACCCTAAGTATAGAGGATGACAGTGTTACCTTTTCAGTTGATAGAGCAATGCAACAACCGCAATCTACAGATGATACATGTTATTATATTCAAACTATAGATTCACATGCAGAATTGTTAGAAGAATTTCCAGAATTACAAGGAACATGAGAATGTTCTTTAGGAGAAGGTGAAAGGACCCGTCCTAATCCATCGGGACGAAGTCCATATCAATTATAAATGATTCACAACAGTTGATTACATAGCGAGGTACTTGACCTCTATATGATACATTTTACAAACATTGCATTCGATTTTAAAAGACAATTTTTCTTTTCAACGAAATTTGAAGACATGCATACCATTTCATAATATATCCAACTATAATTGACTTAATAATAATCTTGATGAACTCGATGACTCGAATGCAACGTCTTTTGAAATATGCCATGAATGACTCCAAGTAATATTTACAGAATGAGCAAATGCACAGCGGAGATTTCTTTCGTACCTGAGAATAAACATGCTTTCAAGTGTCAACCAAAAGGTTGGTGAGTTCATTAGTTTAACATAAATAATCATTTTCATCATTTTAATAGACCACAAGATTTTCATTTCTCATAAATATACGTCCCATGCATAGAGACAAAAATATCATTCATATGGATTGAACACCTGGTAACCGACATTCACAAATGCATATAAGAATATCCCCATCATTCCGGGATCCTCTTTCGGACATGATATAAATTTTGAAGTACTAAAGCATCCGGTACTTTGGATGGGGCTTGTTGGGCCCGATAGATCTATCTTTAGAGTTCGCGTCAATTAGGGTGTCTGTTCCCTAATTCTTAGATTACCAAACTAAATAAAAAAGGGGCATATTCGGTTTAATAATCTAACCATAGCATGTAGTTTTAAGTACTTGTGTCTATTTCGTAAAACAGTTATAAAAGCAGTGCATGTATTCTCAGTCCCAAAATATATATTGCGAAAGCATTTAAAAAGGGATTGATGAAACTCACGCATACAAATATTGTAAAACAGTTAATAAAGTATTTGCATGTATTCTCAGCCCAAAAACGTAAAGAGTAAAAAGGGAACAAATGAACTCACCTACTGTATTTTGTAGTAAAAATACATATAACGGCATTGAACAAGTATAGGGTTGTCCTCAGATTCACGAACCTATATCATGTATATATATTAACACATATATTAATAATCAACTAAGTTTATATCATATTAGGACTAATGTCCTTATATATTTTCGTATTACTACTTATAATCTGTTATGGTATATATAATTTAATTACTATAAATAATATTATGTTAGTTAAAAAACATGATATATGTAATATTAGTATTTTTATGATATAGGTAATGACTATATTTTTGCATAAAAAGGTTTGTTGTAGTAATAATAATAATACTAGTTATTATAATAATAATCTTAAATAATGAAAATGATTAGTTTGAATAATGATAATGATAATTTAAAAAAAATAATGTTGTTAATAATAATAATTTCAAAAATGATAGTTTCGATGTTAATGATTTACTAATAATAATTTTAATAACTTTATTAAAAATGATAATAATAATAATATTAATAATAATAATAATAATGATAATGATAATAATAATAAACTACCTCAAGGAAGATGTTCTAAAAAAAATAACCCATGCCCGGGCTCGAACCCTAGACCTCTCGTTCAAGCAAACCCCTCTAAACCACTGAACCACTTTATTATATCTTCTACAATTCGCAAGCTTAAATAATTAACCCGTAATACACTATTATGGCTCAACAAGAAGAAACCCATTTAGCAAATTTAATAAGCCCAATCTTTTAAAATCAAAAGCTCGATAAATTCATGGTTGAGAAGGATTCGTTTGGGAGTTGCAGCTACAACGTATCATTCTTATCCTTAATACCATAATTCGATCCAGGAAATATAAAAATAAAATGTGGCCGCCTAAAAGGAATAAATAACCATTTGAAACCCACTAGTCTATTAAAGTATAATTTACACCGTGATTGTCTTTTTAAAAATTCCTAGTGCTTTTCAATTCTTTACAGCTCACTAACAAACCTCAAATGGGTTTATTTATTTGTAAGTTGTCGGCCATATTTGGATTTCACCATATATATCGCATGCTTCTTTTATAAATCGAATATATTATAGAGAACAATAGTAACGGGTGGTAGTAGAAGTGGAGTGGTGGTTTGTGATGGTTTCACAGAAACAGCAACTGCAGTAGCAGTAACATGTATCAGTTTGGTAGTGATTTGAGGTGCGAGTATAACAGAAAACAAAAAGGTTGATCGTGGTGGTGGTGATTTGTTTTGGGTGATTCTTTTCCGGTTGCATCAACAATTATAGCAGCGGATTTGGTGAGTTTGTGGTGTTTCTTGGTTGTAAAACAACAACACAGGAGAAACAAAATAGTTATTACAGCAGCAAAATAGTGATGATGAGAGTAATTGTTTACGTCTAGGAAGAGCAGATAGAGAGAAAGGTGAGATAGAGAGATAGTGATTTATGGTGGTTCTTTCTTCGAATAGGAAAGAAAGGTGGTGATGATGGACATGGTGATCGAAGGCAGAAACAGATAAGAATTAGTAACAATGGTGACGGTTTTCTTAAGTGATCGAAATATAAACATTGTAAGTAGCATGAATGATGATGGTTTGGTAGAAACCGAAATTAATAGCGAGGAATGAATTAGTTTGGTGATTATTGGGGTGGCGGTTTATGGTGGTTGAAGTGGTGTTCAAACGGAGATATCATCGTGGTGTTTGAATCAAGAAACGAAGGTAGTAATAGAAGAATATAGGTGTCGATCAAAGAATCTGAGTTTTGGTTTGAAACAGTAAACAGTCGATAAGTTCATTGTGGTTGATGATTGAATGTATCTGTGTGATTAAATGAATTATTCTACTTATTATCAATCCTAAATTGTTGTGTAATGTAATTAGATAGGGACATATAATAATTCTCTGACACTGGTTTGACAATTGAGACTCTGTAAAGGGTACTTGCATTTGTTTATTGATAAAGTAATTGATTTGTATCATTTAACAATGAAATTAATCGAGTTTTGTAAGATTCCTGGTTCAACAGGAAAGATCAAGCAGGTACTGATATATAATAAAGTAATTAAAAGAAGATTGAGACTGCTAACTAATTTGTACTACTTTGATTTAGATGTGTAACAATTTTAGACAGAAACAAATTTAGATATAGTGTAGATACATGCTCTCAGATAAACAAGGACATGAAGAATAATAAAAAATTAAAAAGTTGATCTTGCTTTGACACTGAGTCCGCAAATTATCTGATTTTTATAATTTATATTCAGTTAGTGTTAATAAATAAATAAGTATATTAATAATTAATAATAAGAACAATCCTGATAATAATTATTATAATAATTATATTGATAATAATAAATAATAATGATAATAATAATAACAATGATAGTAATAATATTATTAATGATAAAAATGTTATTAGTAGTAATAATATTATGACAATTTATATATATATCAAGTTTCATATTTATATATCATATAATAGTAATTAGGTTTAGAAATCATATATATTTATTTATTTATTTTAATGGCAACTTGATTATTTCATATATTATTTTACAGTTTAAATTCTAAATTGATTAAAGTGTATTTTATTAAGTCAAAATATTTCTACTTACGTATATGTTTACACACAATTGTTCGTGAATCTTCGGGAATGGTCAAAGGTTAAATGTATTCATGTAAACTGTTCCAAAGTTTTCGAGACTTAACATTACAGACTTTGCTTATCGTGTCAGAATCATATAAAGTTTAAGTTTGAATTTGGTCAGAAATTCCCGGGTCATCACAGAAGGAACTGAACCAATTGATGAAACTGAAATGTTAGCTACACTAATAGCTAATGGATATGAACCAACAACAGAAGAAATTCAAATGCTAAAAGAAGAAGACGGATATCGATACAAATCATCGATAGAAGAACCTCCGACATTAGAGTTAAAGCCACTTCCAAACCATTTGGAATACGCTTATTTACATGGTGAATCTGAATTACCTGTAATAATATCGTCTTCTCTTACTGAAAAATGAGAAATCACAACTCATTTCTGTGTTAAAAGCTCATAAACCAGCCATTGCATGGAAGATTCATGATATAAAAGGAATAAGTCCTTCGTATTGCACACATAAAATCCTTATGGAAGAAGGTCATAAAACGTATATGCAACGCCAACGAAGACTAAATCCTAATATGCAAGATGTAGTTAAGAAAGAAATTATTAAACTGCTAGATGCAGGTTTAATTTATCCAATCTCTGATAGTCCATGGGTAAGCCCAGTTCAATGCGTGCCTAAGAAGGGTGGCATGACTGTCATTACAAATGAGAAAAATGAGCTTATTCCTACTAGGACTGTAACAGGATGGCGTGTATGTATTGATTATAGACAATTAAATGACGCCACCAGAAAAGATCACTTTCCCTTACCTTTCATTGATCAAATGTTGGAAAGATTAGCCGGAAATAGTTACTATTGTTTTCTTGATGGATTTTCCGGATATTTTCAAATTCCAATAGCACCCGAGGACCAAGAGAAAACCACATTCACGTACCCTTATGGTACTTTTGCTTACAAACGCATGCCATTTGGACTTTGCAACACCCCTGCAACCTTTCAAAGGTGCATGATCGCGATTTTTCACGACATGATAGAAGAATGCATGGAAGTTTTCATGGATGACTTTTCATTCTTCGGTGATACATTTGAATCATATCTAGTTAATCTTGAACGAATGCTTATTAGATGTGAACAATCAAATCTAGTACTTAATTGGGAGAAATGCCATTTCATGATTAAAGAAGGCATCGTTCTGGGTCATAAAATCTCAAAGGAAGGAATTGAAGTGGATAGAGCTAAAGTAGATGTAATTGCTAAACTTCCACATCCCACCAATGTTAGAGGAGTTAGGAGTTTTCTAGGGCATGCCGGTTTTACCGACGTTTCATAAAATATTTTTCTAAAATTGCCACTCCTATGAATAAACTCCTAGAAAAGGATGCTCCATTCATCTTTTCAGATGAATGTATCAAATCTTTTAATATTCTTAAAGAGAAACTCACTAATGCGCCGATCATGATAACACCAAATTGGAATCTACCGTTTGAACTAATGTGCGATGCAAGTGATTTTGCAATGGGAGCCGTTTTAGGACAAAGGATTGAAAAACGATTTCAACCTATATATTATGCTAGTAAGACGTTACAAGGAGCACAAACAAATTATACAACTACTGAAAAAGAACTCCTTGCTATTTTCTTTGCTTTTGACAAATTTCGTTCATATCTCGTTCTAGCAAAAATGGTGGTCTATACCGACCATTATGCTCTTAGATACCTATTTTCGAAACAAGATGCTAAACCAAGATTAATCCGTTGGATCTTACTCTTACAAGAATTCGATATTGAAATCCGAGATAAAAGAGGACCATAAAATCTCGCCGCTGATCATCTTTCTCGTCTTGAAAATCCTGAATTAGAAGTTCTAAATGAATCAGCCATACAAGACAACTTTCCTGATGAATATCTATTGAAGATAGATTATAATGAAATTCCATGGTTTGCAGACTATGCAAACTATTTAGTTTATGGATTCCTTGAAAAAGGATTGTCGTACCAAAAACGAAAGAAATTCTTTAGTGATATAAAACACTATTTCTGGGAAGATCCACATTTGTTTAAAAGTTGTCCCGATGGAATAATAAGCCGATGTGTATTCGGAGATGAAGCTAGTAAAATTTTAAACCATTGTCACACAGGACCAACAGGAGGGCATTATGGTCCTCAACTTACAGTAAGAAAAGTTTATGATGCTGGATTCTATTGGCCTACAATTTACAAAGACGCACACCTTCTTTGCAAATCCTGTGATGCATGTCAAAGGGCCGGAAAAATAAGTCAACGTGATGAAATGCCACAAAATGTCATTCAAGTATGTGAAGTATTTGACATTTGGGGTATTGACTTTATGGGTCCATTTCCAAAATCTCATAATAATCTATACATTCTTGTAGCCATTGATTATGTATCTAAATGGACGGAAGCACAAGCTCTCCCAACTAACGATGCACGAGTTGTAGTCAACTTCTTAAAACGTCTTTTTGCAAGCTTTGGAACACCGAAAGCTTTAATAAGTGATCGGGGAACTCATTTCTGTAATAATCAACTTGAGAAAGTTCTTAAAAGATATGGAGTAACTCATAAAATCTCCACTGCATATCATCCACAAACAAGTGGACAAGTTGAAAATACCAACCGAGCATTAAAACGTATTCTAGAAAAAATCGTAGGATCAAATCTGAAGGAATGGTCCATAAAATTGGAGGATGCACTCTGGGCTTTTAGAACAGCCTACAAAACTCCAATTGGAACCACACCTTTTAAACTCGTTTACGGAAAAGCATGTCATCTTCCAGTAGAAATTGAACACAAAGCATTTTGGGCTTTGAAGACATGTAATCTTGATTTACATGAAGCCGGACGTCTACGGTTAAGTCAATTAAACGAATTAGAAGAATTAAGACATGAAGCATACGAAAATTCGTTAATCTATAAAGAAAGAACAAAGAAATGGCATGATAAAAGAATCAGAAGTTTAAAAGAATTTAAAGAAGGGGACAGAGTTCTTCTTTTCAATTCACGATTCAAGTTATTTCCTGGAAAATTGAAATCAAGATGGTCTGGACCATTCATAGTCAAAAGAGTTTTCCCATACGGAACAGTAGAATTAATAAATTCAAATGGGATTGAATTTAAAGTTAATGGTCACAGAGTTAAACATTACATACACGGTCCGATGGAAGTTGACAATGAAGTTAATCATAATTTCACCACCCAAGAAAACCTTCAAAATGAAAACATAAATATGTTATCAACAACATATGAAAAATCAAAATTGGAATATAGGGAGGAGTCAAATTTGAGTGATGAAGAAGAATTCTTATACAAACCTCCCATTCCAAGAAACGAAGAAAAATGTGAACAAGAAGTTCAAATAGAAGTGAAAGAACCAAGAAAAGAACACCCGAAAAAGGTTTACAAACCAACTCGACTTACTAAAGCAGGTGACCCGGGTGAATTTATCATTTCTTGCTTGCTTAATGATGGTGCTGTATATAATGGACTCGCAGATTTAGGAGCAAGTGCAAATATTATGCCTCTTTCCTTATACAAAAGATTAGGCATGGGTAAATTAAAACCAACCAAAATAGGTGTTCAATCATTTGACCAAACCATTAAACACCCGGTTGGAATAGCAAATAATTTACTTGTTAACGTGGGAAGTTTGACCTTTGTTGCAAACTTCATAGTGATTAATATGGAGGAAAACCTTAATATTCCTCTAATTCTAGGTCGCCCATTTTTAGCAACCACCGAGGCATTCATTGATGTAAGAGAAGGTAGAATGACACTTAGGGATGGTGATACATCGATCACCTTTGTGAACTGAAAGTTTAGATCTCCACCAACCAAAACTGTTAGACCAATAAAAATGCATAAGTGTGGGGAAGATGAAGAAACACTTAATGATGATCCAATTACAAAGAATGCTGTTGATGATACGAAATTTGATGAACCCATTTTTAACAGTTCAACGAAGAAACTTTATAAATGGATTCACGATGCTAAGATTAAGGGAAACTTTAAGTTATGTAACCGATTAGTATCCAATTTATCACCAAAAGAAAAGGCGATGTTAGTTGAATTTGTGAAAGTTACGGAGGAAATCAACAAATGGATTGAAGTAAAAGTCAAAGATATACAAGTTGTTGATAATTCAATTGAAAATAATGTTAATCACAATTTCAACTAAGTGTAGGGAGGTTTATGTATTTCTGTTAGAGTTAGATTTTCTGTTTTCGTGTAGTTCTCGAAAATGGAATCCGAATGGTTTTTCCCTAGCAGACCGTAAAGAACTAGTCTTCTACCCCCATTCTGAATTTTTATTTTTTTTTAGGTTTTTATGAAATGAAGACTTCCTGTGAACTAAACCATGGTCTAATGCTACACGCTTTGATCACTAAACGTAATAATGACACACTTCCGAGTGAAATAGTATCATTAATCAGAGGTAAATTAGACGGAGTAAGAAAAGAATCCAGATGCGAAGATAATAAGTTACAATTTGGTAAAGGAAAATCAAAATCCGCAGCGAAAAGAAGAGCACGACACCTTGAAAAATGTCACAAATGCGGAAAATGGTCACACGAAGGTAAATGTTCAAATAATCAAACATATTCAAATACCGAATTTGTTACTTTATGCAGAGATGGACCGTTCATATGTTTAGAAGAAAAAACATTAAATGCTCGAGGTTACACCTATGTAGCCATGGAAAATCAATTAGTCCGACTATCTTATGAGTGGGCTAGAGCATATCACTAAGAAATCTATTTCACAGGTAAGTCTGTACAGTTTTTTTTATTTTTATTTTTATTTTTAACCTTTTGATAATAAACGCTAATTTGTTCGCTATAAAGTATTAAATTGGTATTCGATGAAATTAGGTCTTGCGACCGAAATTATTAATATCATACAAAAATTTATTACATCACTGCGAAATTTAACGTTTATTCTTAAGGTATAAATATCTTTAATCAATCAACACAAAATATTTCAAAAATTCGTCATGAGTTAAATTAGCTCATGGAACCGAAATTACTTTACCGAAAAGAGGGGCGTATATTTTTGATAATATTTGATTGATTAAAGTGGGATAAAAGACCAAAAAGATTTTTAATTTTATTTTTACCATGTTTTTTTAAAAATTAATATATAAATATTAAAATAATATTGTAAACTTATTTAAAATTGTAAATATTTAAAAAATTAATATAAGTTTGTATGTATAAAAACAAAAATATAATTTAAGTTTGGTGTGAATTTTTAAAATATGAATTTTTAATTTTATGCATTTTAAATTTAAGTTGTGTGAATTTAAAAAACAAAAATTTACTTTATTTTGCTAAGTTAAAAATATGATTTTTAAAAATTCGTCGTAAGTTGAAGACTAGGTCGTTGAACCGAAATTGCTTTACCCAAGGGAGGGACGAGAACTTTTATTATCATTATTTTTAATCTTATTGAATTAAAGTATGCCAAAAACATTAAAAAAACCCAAAAATCTTTACTTTTAAAACCGCGCTTTGAATTGACAAATTTTAAAATTTTGTCGAGGGACGGACTAGGACATTGTTCCGAAACACCCTCATCCTAAAAAGAAACAAAATTTTAAATTTAATTAATTATATGTTCTAAAAGTGTAAGGTTTTATAAAAAAATGAAAAATAAATGTGATGTAACAACAAGACGGAATGAACAAATGATGTGCAATATTTATCATTCAAAACAAACAACAATATGTATGGAAACATTGGTAAAATTTAATCATTTTTCTACGCTAATCACCCTCAATAATTTAAATTATTACTGATTTCTTGCAAATGAGGGCATTGCAAGATCTTAAGTGTGGGATGGGGTTAAATTCTTTCGGATTTTAAAATTTTTTACTTAAACACTTGGTTACCATTAAAAATACTAGTAAAGCAGTAGTTGTATTAGAATCTAGTGCTCTCTGATAATAAAGAACAGCCCTAGTCTTATATACTGACTACCCAATTCTAGTAAAATTTTTCAAAATTTTCAATTAAATGAACTCAAAATCATGTTTATACATATTTATGAACGATAAAACTAGGTGTTAACACCGAAATTATTGTTACCTTGGAAAGGACATAAATTGAGAAACAAACCAAAATGTTAAAATTCATTTAAAATGGAATAGAGGACAATAAAAAGGAAAATAAAAGCCAAGTGTGGGAAAAGTTACCAAGTTATTTTAAACATATGTCACATATTTCTGTAATAAATAATTAAAGATACTTTTGCTTTGGACTAAACTAAACAGTTTTACCCGATTTACTGTAAGAAAGATGGATCTACACGATGAATCAATTCCATCATTTAAAGGAAGTAAAGTCTTCCGAAAAAGAAACGCACTTCTTGATTTAGGTCATGAAGTTGTCGTCCAGACCAGCTGTAGGTTGACGAAAAACCTAGAAAAGTCATCTCTAAAATCAGCAGGAAATCCACGGACCTCGGCATAAAACAGGGTCGCCAAGTGTTCAGACTTATCCTAACCATGAGAGGATCTGTCTTGTAAAATGGGGAGGGCGTCATGCAAATTAGCTTGATAAGACTAATGAATCAGACCCCCAGAAAGGATAATCTCCTTAAAGATTAAAAATCAGCTTTTAAGCCTGATATTACTCAATCCTTGAGATTGACCTTAAAGATTGAGAATTCAAACTCATGGAATTCAATGATATCTAAACTCGAGCTTGAACGAGAAAATATTTTGATAAAATTAAAACCGATTTGTTTTCTGAAAACCCATTTTCAATGCATTCATTACCATTGAACGTAAAATCCTAGGAATTCACCTGGAATTCATTAGGTCACCTGAACCAAATCGGGTGTCAACCGTAAGAACGGTGGTTGCATGGCATGGTCAAAGACAGGACCTTGTGCCAGACCAGAAAATTATAAGGGTGAGCTTTACTATTGCTCCTACAAAGGATAGTAATTGCATCCAACACGTTATAGACCATAATTAAAAGTATGTCAGGAGACATTGCCTTAACAGTTGCTTGTTCAACGCTTTCCTTTACTACCGGACGGTAGTTTACCGAAAGGTAATATACGGAGGACGTGTTGCTTTCCCAATACAAGGTTAGCAAGTGGGTGACACAAAACCGCAAGTTTTGAGCTAAAATTTTCAAATCTGAAACCCACCAAACCCACAAAAAGAATTTGCAAACACCGGTGAAGGGTTATTCCGGAAAACTTATCTAGGGTAAAAACTAGATTGAATTTTCAAAAAGATCAAATGTTTTCATAAAGATCCAATTTCCTTAATGGATCTAAATTTTTATAGTCATGTGGGACTGTAAACCACATCGTTACTACCATTGTTTATACCGCCGTATATAAATCACTGATGTACAAAGTGTGAAGAATAAAGAAGTAATTCTAGTATTTCAAGACTATATTACTTGAGGACAAGCAACGCTCAAGTGTGGGAATATTTGATAATGCTAAAAACAAACATATATTTCATAGCATTATTCCTCAAGAAAGACAAGCTTTTAGTTGCAATTGTTCTATTTACAAGTGATATTCGTTTAAATAATAAAAGGTGAAGACAAAAGACAGATTCGACGAATTGAAGACGCAAACGACCAAAAAGCTCAAAAGTACAAAATACAATCAAAGAGGTTCCAATTATTGATAAGAAACGTCTAAGAATTACAAGAGTACAAGTTACAAAACGCAAAGTACAAGATATTAAATTGTACGCAAGGACGTTCGAAAATCCGGAACCGGGACCAGAGTCAACTCTCAACGCTCAATGCAACGGACTAAAAATTACAAGTCAACTATGCACATGAATATAATATAATATATATTTAATTCTTATAATTAATATATATATTATATTATATTTAAAAACCGTCGGCAAGAAAGGATCTAAAATGGAGTGAGCTGTAAAATCAAACTCCGCGATTCGCGGAGTTTGAAGGGGAAAAATGCCGCGAGTCGCGGAGCCCAAATTCTGAAACTGCCTATAAAGCTCGCGCATTCTGATCGTAAAAAAATATCATATATCAATCTCTCTATCTAAACGTATTATATATATATATTTATATTTTAATTTTAATTTTAATTTTAATTTCTAATAATAAGGGTATGTTAGCGAATGTTGTAAGGGTGTAAGTCGAAATTCTGTCCGTGTAACGCTACGCTATTTTTAATCATTGTAAGTTATGTTCAACCTTTTTAATTTAATGTATCGTAGCTAAGTTATTATTATGCTTATTTAATACCGAAGTAATCATGATGTTGGGCTTAAAATATTAAAATTGGGTAATTGGGCTTTGTACCATAATTGGGGTTTGGATAAAAGAACGACACTTGTGGAAATTAGACTATGGGCTATTAATGAGTTTTATATTAACTAAACAATACCTTGTTAATTTAATATACAAACTTATAATTTGACGTATTTATATATAACCACATACGCTTGACTGGGTACGGTGGGCGGGATATCTATAAATACCAATAATTATTCATTTTACCGGACACGAAACTGGATTAATAGTTAATAGACTTGTTGAAATAGGGGTGAATTACATTCAAGGGTAATTGGTGTAATTGTTAACAAAGTAGTAAAACCTTGGTTTATACGCAGTCGATAACCTGGTGTATTCATTAAACAAAGTATTAAAACCTTGTTACAATTCGAATCCCCAATTAGTTGGAATATTTGACTTCGGGAATAAGAATAATTTGACGAAGGCTTTCGCTCTTTATATTTATGACTGATGGACTATTATGGACAAATCCGTATGGACATATTAAATAATCTAGGACAAAGAACAATTAACCCATGGGAATAAACTAAAATCAACACGTCAAACATCATGATTATGGAAGTTTAAATAAGCATAATTCCTTTATTTTTATATTCAATTGCACTTCTAATTATCGTACTTTTATTTATTGTTATTGTATTTAATTTCACTTTTAATTATCGTACTTTTTAATTATCGCAATTTTATTTTATCGCACTTTTATTTATCGCAATTTCATTATCGTTATTTACTTTACACTTTAAATTAAGTCTTTTATTTATTTAATATTTTACATTAGGTTTTAACTGCGACTAAAGTTTTAAAAATCAACAAACCGGTCATTAAACGGCAAAAACCCCCCTTTATAATAATAATATTACTTATATATATTTGTATTTTTATAAAATTAAACTAATATAGCGTTAAGCTTTGTTTAAAGATTCTCTGTGGAACGAACCGGACTTACTAAAAACTACACTACTGTACGATTAGGTACATTTCCTATAAGTGTTGTAGCAAGGTTTAAGTATATCCATTCTATAAATAAATAAATATCTTGTGTAAAATTGTATCGTATTTAATAGTTTCTCCTAGTAAAATATAATCTATTTCATATACACCTCGCATAACATCAGAACCACCCTTCTTCACGCTATTAGCACTTTCGGAACCCTTCTTGCTCTTTTTGTTCGAAAAGTTCGAATGACTCGAACCCTCAAATTTTCTCTTAGAGAAAGAGAAATCGCTTTGTTTTGGGACTTCCGGTTCGAAGCCCCGGGCTAACTCAAACAATTCCTCAAAAGACTTAGCCATTCCCCGACTAATCTTACGCTTTAAATCATCGCTTAGTGTACGATAAAAATCTAGCATCAACTTGTGATCATCGCCAACATACTCCGGGCAAAAACGAGTCTTTGCCAAAAAGGTCGACTTGAGGGTAACCAAGTCCATTGAACCTTGTCGCAAATTGTGCAACTCGTCCCGGATTTTATCAAGGTCGGAAGGAGTTCGGTATTCTTTGAAAAATTCCTTTTTGAACTCTTCCCACATCAAGCTCATGCATTGCTCTTCACCATAAAACTTAATTTTATCGTCCCACCACAACTTAGCTTCTTCACGCAACATACTAGAACCGTATCTCGTCTTCTTCTCGGGAGGACATTTGGCGGTACGGAAAGCCCCCTCGATGTCGGAGATCTTACATGTGCTTTTCAATGGATCCCTCACTCCATTAAACATAGGAGGTTCAGCATCCTTGAAATTTTTGTAATGGAAGTCTCGCCTTCCATATCCACCATTACCATTACCCCCTTCGCCCCGAGGATGAATGTTTCTAGCTTCTAATGCCTCTTCAATTGCGGCATTCATTTGCTCGTTTATTAACTCGATTACTTGCCCATCAACCGATTCTTGGAAAACCTTTCGGACATCCTAAAGGAATTCCGCTCTTTGCTTTTTAATGATGGACTCGACCTTGGCCGTGAATTCGGAGTCCTCACTCGGGCCCCCATTTTCGGTATCGTGATCATTTCTCATCTTCATTCTACAAAACGGAATAGGTTAAACAACGAAACGAAGGAAAAGTCATAAATATACCACACCGCTCCATCTTGCTCAACAATCATCGTACATCGCTTACTTGACACGACTTAAACCCGTAACAATGGTAGCTAATCATTGTTACGCTAGCACGTCGTATTAACTCGCTAGTACAATGTCTATCTCGCTTGATGATTTCAAAACACAACACAAAACAATTAGTACAAGGTTAGTTCACATAACCTAGGCACTAACCACACCCGGTCCGACCCGTCTCCTACAAGTCCCGCATTAAGCGCTTACACAATAAGGTCTAAGTCTATGGCACCTATCTCAAGTCGCCTAAATCCCTTAGACCATGCTCTGATACCACTTGAAACAACCCAACCCGTATTCAACTGGATAAATTTTTTTTTTTTTATAGTAACGATCATTACGTGCCATTGGAATAATATAAACCATTCCATACAACCCATTAAAACATACAACAAGTTTAATGTTTACAAAAGGCACTAAGGCCATTAATCAAGTGTAATACGAGTTCGACCCATTTGAAATGATAGTTTTAATCCAAACTACACCCGAGCATGGTTTGGGCTAAACTACCCAAAAGCATTAGGTCATCATCCAAAGCTTTAACTAGCACGCATCATGGGAATCTAATGCCCAATAACCCCTTTTCCTTTCTCAGTGTTCGCACCTAAAAATGTAAACAACGAGGGGGTAAGCTAAAGCTTAGTGAGTGCAATAGTTATACATATACATATATAACCTACTTACACAATACAGCATACAAACTTGTAACTCAAATAGCATGTCATCATACTCATATTACTAACAAGTTGTACAATATCACAAAACCGCATTAGCATATACTCATCACAATATATATATATATATATATATATATATATATATATATATATATATATATATATATATATATATATATATATATATATATATATGTATATATATATATATATATATATATATGTATATATATATATATATAATATGCTAAACAATCAACAAACCCCCATATGGTTAACCATAACGCTATGGTGCTACCGGCTCGATGGTTCACACCATACGCATTTATGTCATACTCTTTTATAGTGCTACCGGCTCGATGGTTCACACTTTGTTTTATAGTGCTACCGGCTCGTGGTTCACACTTTGATGCTACCGGCTCGATGGTTCACATCATAATTTTATAGTGTTATCGGCTCGATGGTTCACACTTTGATACTACCGGCTTGATGGTTCATATCATAATTTTATAGTGCTACCGGCTCTTTGGTTCACACTTCGGCGCTATCGGCTCGATGGTTCACGCCTCATTTTATAGTGCTACCGGCTCGATGGTTCACACTTTGACACTCGTCACATACATGTTATGGCACTACCGACTCGATGGTTCATACCATAACATTCACAAATAAATACGCCATATACACATACTGTAACACCCCATTTTACCCGTACCTGACTTATAGGTGTAAAGTGTGCGTACGACTAGTTTACGGATGGTTCAAGGCGTACTCGCATGTTGAAGATAGTACGCGAGAAAAATGAATCAGGGAAAGCAGAGTGACGCGGCGTGACAAATAGAGCCGCGGCGTGGCATTTTGAAAGAATCCAGATCAGAAGCTTGAAATAAAATGATCCCAGACCTAGTTATAGGTCGCGGCGGGATGAATTAGGCCGCGGCGCGGCATACAGTGCAAACTGGCACCGGATTCTTGTAATATTAAATGAGAAGCAAGGGCATTTTGGTCTTTTCATGTTTGAGCCAGATTTGAGGCTTTAACCTCATCCACTCATTCATTTTCTTTATTTTCTTTTTCCTTTTCTTTCCTATTTTCCTCTCAAAACATAAATTCCTCAAGTGATTCAAGTGGGATTTTGGAAAGGAAGAAGCGAGTTTTGATCTTTGGCGTAGTTGACAAGTTTGTTCTCCTCGTTCTTGGCTACACGGTAATACTAGTGGTAAGCTCTAACTCCGAATTTTATTTTCGTGTTCATCATTCAAATTTGGGGCTTTTGATTGTATGATTCATAGGTGAAACCCATTTAGTTGTTAATTGGAGATTAACACCAATATTCGGGTTTATTGTTGTTAAAGGAGGTTTTTTGGTTGGTTAATGATTTAACCATGTTTAAGACTTGAAAATGGTGTACAATCACTAGCATTAGTGATTATTGGTGTTATGGAGACTTTTAGGGTTTTCGTGGTTGACTAATTTTGACTAGAGTCAAAATTAGGGTTTGTTGAGGATTATGACCCGAATGTCGATTCGATGAGATTTGTAAACTTAAAATGGATTAAGTTGAAGTATAAAACCGAGTTAAACATGTTTTGGTGTCAAAACTTGTAAATGGTGAGATTTTGACCTTATGGGTTAAAAATTTGGGTTTATGGGCGATTTTGAGAACGATAAGTGTTTAACACTTGTGTTCGAGTTTAATTGGCATATTAGGACCATTATCACTTGTGTTTGTGACTATTGGTTAGTTTGGGCGCGGTTTGTCCTTGGAAGTGCATTTGGGTCGAAATTGCACTAAGTGTCGAATTGGGTTGGTTTGTAGATCCAATCTAAGTGTGTTATTGAATTTGTGATAATGGATTAGGTACTTTCCATTGACAAGTTGTGGATTACTTGGAAGCTTTTCTTCAAGGCGACAAGGTGAGTGTTAATATTCTATATGCATATGTATGTGTAGGATGGGTGCGGGTCGGGTGAAGTGGTTCTCGATCATAGAGCTCACTTCACATATAGGTGAATTTGATGGACTTGTGTATAGGTCCAATTGGCACGTTTGTGCATTTTGGTTGACCACCTTTGGCGAGGTACACGCTTGTGTGTACGTTATCACACGTGGTTGTGATTTGGATGTTATAACCCCAATGGCGAAGGGTTGATAATGTTGTGAAGTGGATGACCCCGATGTGGTGGATTTTATAATCCCGCGACAGTGGGTTTTGATGTTGAGAAGTGAGTCATGTGTAGTTCAGATTCACGATGACTCGTGTAGTTCGGTCATCTTATTGAGGTAGTAATCTCGTGTGGTTTCGGATTACTAAGGCTCGTGTAGTTCGGCCAACCTCGATGTTGTGAAGATAGTAATCTCGTGTGGGTTCGGATTACTAAGGCTCGTGTAGCTCGGCCAATCTTCATTGTGGCATTTGGTATTCGGTAATGGGTTAAGGGGTTAACCTTATTCGTTTTATATTGTTATATATATTAATGTATTGTGGTGTTGTAGCTAACCCTCCGGGTGTAGCTTATTGGTGTTGTTCACATCGTCGTTGGTGAACTCATACTTTGTTGATATCTTTAGCTTGTTGCTTAGAGATCGTACGGTATGCTTAGGGTAGATAAACCAAACCGAAATAAAAGGTCCAATTCCTGGGTCATATTGTGAGCGATCAAGGTATCAAAGTTTTTATATATATATATATATATATATATATATATATATATATATATATATATATATATATATATATATATATATATATATATATATATATATATATATATATATATATATATATATAATCGTTATTTGGACCTAGGAGGATAAAAACAAAAATGCATTTGGGTCCATTTCCTCTGCCCAAGTCATGGGTTGTCAATCTTTGCGGGCCGTTCATTTATATTCCTTATACATGGATGCTTCGGTATGCGGTATTTGATATTGTGTGGCGTGTCCATTTTATGCATATATATATGTATGTAGTATGTTAACATTCACTAAGCGTTAGCTTACCCTCTCGTTGTTGATATTTTTATAGGTATGCATGCTTGGCGGCTCGGGTAAGCTTGGGGATTAGAGATCTTGGCTAGGTTGCTAAGAAGATCTTGCTTTTGTATTCGATTAGGATTTGGGTAGCGTAGTCCCAAATCACCATGCTCGGTTTTGGTTGGAAACTAAACTAGTCGGGTCGTGTATGTCCGTTTAGACAATTAACTAATGTATTAAATGTTTTAAGGTTATTAAACCTTCTATTGTAATTTAAAGATGTTTATGGAAAAACAATTGGGACCTAAAGTGTTATTTAAAGCGTATTAAAAGGAAAAAATTTTATGGGCCGGTTTTAATACGGGTTGGGTCGTTTCAAGTGGTATCAGAGCATGGTCTAAGGGATTTAGGCGACTTGAGATAGGTGCCTAGACTTAGACTTTTGTGTGTGCTTATTTGTTGCGGGACTTGTAGGTGAACGGGTCAGAATGAGTTGTAGTTAGTGCCTTATTTGTAGGTGGACTAACGTTTATATTAGTAATGCGGATATTATTAATATATTATTGTGTTGTGATGATAATTCTCACGTGTGTTTATATCGCGTAGAATTTTGTTTGTGTTTGTTTATATCATCGAGCAAGACGGTCGTTGTACTAACAAGTGGATACGGCGTGTGTGCGTAATAAGGACTTGCAAACCTTATTACGGGTGCAAATAGTGTCTACAAGTGATGTACGACGAGTGTTTAGCAAGATGGGGCGGTGTTGTGTGTATAATTTTATACGTTCGTGATCTAATCGCTTTGCATTCCTTAGAATGGCGACGGGAAGTGGGATCGAGACGAACAATGCTGAGTTTAACTCTAGAGTTACGGCCCCCGTTGTGGAGCAAATGAGTGCGTTTCGGGAAGAAATGGATAGGAAGTATTCCGAATCTCGCAGTAGTGGTGATATGGAGCGTTGTCTTAAGAGCTTCATGAGGACTAAACCCCCGATGTATGACGGGAAATCGGATCCTTTGGTAAGCACAACTTGGATCTCGGATGTCGAAGGGTGTTTTCGTACTATTGAATGTCCTCCTAAGAAGAAGACGAGACTCGCTACTAGTTTGTTGCGGGGTAGGGCAAAGGATTGGTTGGATGGTAAGATTGATCTTGTCGGTGGTGAACCGTTTATGGCGTTATCGTGGGACGGGTTTAAGAAGGAATTCTTCGAGGAGTTCCGGACTTCAGCCGATTTGTCGGAAATACGTAATGAGTTGCGAAATTTGCAACATGGTTCTATGGTTTTGAATACTCTCAAGACGACCTTTATGGTGAAGGCTCGTTTTTGCCCGGAGTATTTGGGGAATGATAATTTGTTGATGCAAGATTTCTATCGAACCTTGAATGATGACTTGAGGAATAAGATTAGTCTCGGTCAAGCGAAATCGTTTGCAGAATTATTCAACTTGGCAAGAGGATTCGAGTCGTATACGCGATTAAAGATGTGTGAACCTTCAAGTAAGAGGAGGGTTAATTCGTACGGCGCCCCGGGTAAGAAAAATAAGGGTGCAAGTGCGAGTACGGGTAATGTGGTAAAAGGCACGGTGGATTCTCGTGCACCCAGATGTTTCAATTGTGGTGTTAGGGGCCACAAGTTGTGGGAGTGCATAATGCCGAGAAGTGATGACGGGATGTGCTACTATTGTCATAAGGAGGGGGCATTGCAAGCTGAATTGTCCCGAGTTGGCGGCGAATGCCGCAAGGAGACGTTGAGGTACGTTTCGTTTTAATAAATATGTCATTTAAATATTTATTTATGTGGCGTTTAAGTTCAGATTTGTTAAATGTATTGTGTTGTGCATAGTGTTGTTATGGGTGACGTTCCTAATGGAAGTACCCTATGGTGATGTTTGATTTTTGGACGAAGGGCATAAGACTTGGTGCAACCAATCATTCCTTAGTATTGGAAAATGTTTCTACCAAGCCTTGGGAATGGGCTTTGGTGTTCGATTGTTAAGAGCGTGTTCGCTTTCGTGTTGAAGTTAATGAACCATGAGGTTCGTCGGGTGAATTGGAACCTGAAAAAGATCGAGTGTTTGATCTCGATGTATGTTGGTGAAGGAGTCTACGTGACGCGACATTAGGTGCCTCTTTCATACCTACTAGCATGGTGTTCGACTCCGATGGTGATGCGGTTACGTTGTACTTAGGGTATCGGAGAAACCCTTAGGTACATGAGTGACTAGGTTGAACTCTGACAAACTAAAGCAATTGGATGATTGCGAGAGTATGGTTTGTGTAATCGTGGTACACTTCTCGTTCAAGTATTTAAAGATTGGTTAAAATCCTTCGTGTGCTCAAGGTTTGGAGCAAGATATGGTAATGGGTCGTGTGAACCCAATTGTTGGTAAAGTCTACCTTTGGTAGCATTGTACGGTTGTACGAGTTATGGATATGGAACGTAGTTCCAATTGGGGGAGTTACACTCCCGCACGAGGAGACCTTAGGGTGAGATTTCGGATGACGTTATTAGTAGATCCAAAACTTGAGTTGAGACCTAGTTTTGGTCGATTTGTGGTGAAGTACAATTTTGGTTAAGTTGTACTTATGATTTTGGGATGTAAATTATCACCGAGGTGATAATGTGGTAATCTCATTGAGAGATAATGGACGTGTTTGGCGAGCAAGGTGAAATCCCTCGGTTAAGGGATGTGTGTGTATCGGGTTCTCTTTAGAGAATTGTTGATTTGTGCCTATGTTCGATATGGGTGGTTCTTGCTCGAATGTGTTAGCGATGTTCGCATGTACGTAACGATTGGTATTGTCGCGGTGTTTAAGACACCACATTGTCATGGGGGTGAAGTATCGAGGTGTTAAGATGCCACCCGAGGATTAGTGTACGAGGTGTTAAGTACACTAATGGATATTTTTGACTAGTGA
Organism: Rutidosis leptorrhynchoides; assembly: GCF_046630445.1. Lineage (NCBI taxonomy): Eukaryota > Viridiplantae > Streptophyta > Magnoliopsida > Asterales > Asteraceae > Rutidosis > Rutidosis leptorrhynchoides. Next base: position 143,671,071 of record NC_092342.1, read on the forward strand.
AGCATGACCTTCAGGGTCCGCTGACTTCATCATGGGAGTACGTGATTGGTGGAGCATGACTTTCGGGGTCTGTTGACTTCATCATGAGCGTGGGGTTATATCGGTGAAGCATGACTTTCGGGGTCCGCTAACTTCATCCGGTGTGAGATTGGTGGAGCATGACCTTCGGGGTCCGCTGACTTCATCAAGGGAGTAGTGTTACGTCGGCATGGCATAACATTATCGGGAAATGCGAGTACCGGTGGGAAATGAGAGTACCATTCTTGAGTTGTGTTGTGAGACGTGAATAACGGGTTGTTCGTATTCACAATATTTTGGGTAGTACGATTGTCCCTGTTGGTTGGACACATGGTTTGAGGTAGTGAATGTCGGGTAGTTCGGATTCACTAAGGCTCGGGTTGTACGGCCATCCTCGGTTATACTATGTGGCAGTGGTAGTGAATATCGGGTTGCGCGTATTCACAATGACTCGGGTTGTGCGGTCATTTCGTTGTGAGATATATGGATTGGGTTGGTGAATTTCGGGTTGTGCGAATTCACTAAGGTTCGGGTTGTTTCGACCATCCTCCATATGTGTTTAGGCTCGGGTTGTTTCAGCCATGTAGTATTGTGATCTATAGGTTGTTTTATACATCAATGGTGAGGTTGTAAGGACCGTGTGGTGTGATCTATCGGTTGTTTTATACGCCGATGGTGTAGTCGTGAGGACCATGTTGTATGATTAGTGGTGCGATAGCCGTGTTTCGCTCACGTGTTGTTACGGGTGTGACAATAGTCGATTTGGTACACCTTGGGATTTGCGTTGCCATAGTCGTTGGGCGCTATCGGTTTTAACCGTTGGATTATGATGTTACGGTAGTTGCGTATTGGTTGTGTTGCCCACTACAATGGATGGTTAGTGATTTGGTGTTATCCGTAAGGATTCGTTTGGTTCGGTCTTCATCGTTTCGGGTTGTTGACCTTAGGTTTAGACTGGTTGCTTTCTGCGTTGTACTCGGTAAGGGTCCGCTAAGGGATCGATATCTTGGTACGAGATTGGTTGAATTTCCCGATGTGAGGGATTGAGCAAGTTTTAGTGCTCGGATTGTGGAATTGATAAATCGCGGGTGACGATTTAGTTGTCGAGGGCAATTCATTGGGAAGAATTGCTTAGGAAAGTCGGCTGGGACTTATGTTTGTGGACCGTGAAGTGTGGTCCGTTTGGTTAAGTGACGAGGATCACGAGGACGTGATCGAATCTAAGTGGGGGAGAGTTGTAACACCCCGTTCTCCCCGTACATGACTTATAGGTGTAAAGTGTGCGTACGACTAGTTTACGGATGGTTCAAGGCGTACTCGCATGTTGAAGTTAGTACGCAAGAAAAATTAATCAGGGAAAGCAGAGTGTCGCGGCGCGACAAATGGAACCGCGGCGCGCCGTTTCGAAAGAATCCAGATCAGAAGCTTAATATAAAATGATCCCAGACCTAGTTATAGGTCGCGGCGCGATGAATTAGGCCGCGGCGCGGCATACAGTGCGAACTGGCACCGGATTCTTGTAATATTAAATGAGAAGCAAGGGCATTTTGTTCTTTTCACGTTTGAGCCAGATTTGAGGCTTTAACCTCATCCACTCATTCATTTTCATTATTTTCTTTTTTCCTTTTCTTTCCTATTTTCCTCTCAAAACATAAATTCCTCAAGTGATTCAAGTGGGATTTTGGAAAGGAAGAAGCGGGTTTTGATCTTTGGCGTAGTTGACAAGTTTGTTCTCCTCGTTCTTGGCTACACGGTGATACTAGTGGTAAGCTCTAACTTCGAATTTCATTTTCGTGTTCATCATTCAAATTTGGGGCTTTTGATTGTATGATTCATAGGTGAAACCCATTTAGTTGTTAATTGGAGATTAACACCAATATTCGGGTTTATTGTTGTTAAAGGCGGGTTTTGCGTTGGTTAATGATTTAACCATGTTTAAGACTTGTAAATGGTGTACAATCACTATCATTAGTGATTATTGGTGTTTTGGAGACTTTTAGGGTTTTCGTGGTTGACTAATTTTGACTAGAGTCAAAATTAGGGTTTGTTGAGGATTATGACCCGAATGGATTAAGTTGAAGTATAAAACCGAGTTAAACATGTTTTGGTGTCAAACTCGTAAATGGTGAGATTTTGACCTTATGGGTCAAAAATTTGGGTTTATGGGCGATTTTGAGAACGATAAGTGTTTAACACTTGTGTTCGGGTTTAATTGGCATATTAGGACCATTATCACTTGTGTTAGTGATTATTGGTTAGTTTGGGCGCGGTTTGTCCTTGGAAGTGCATTTGGATCGAAATTGCACTAAGTGTCGAATTGGGTTGGTTTGTAGATCCAATCTAAGTGTATTATTGAATTTGTGATAATGGATTAGGTACTTTCCATTGACGAGTTGCGGATTACTTGGAAGCTTTTCTTCAAGGCGACAAGGTGAGTGTTAATATCCTATATGCATATGTATGTGTAGGATGAGTGCGGGTAGGGTGAAGTGGTTCTCGATCATAGAGCTTACTTCACATATAGGTGGATTTGATGGACTTGTGTATAGGTCCAATTGGCACGTCTGTGCGTTTTGGTTGACCACCTTTGGCGAGGTACACGCTTGTGTGTACGTTATCACACGTGGTTGTGATTTGGATGTTATAACCCCAATGGCGAAGGGTTGATAATGTTGTGAAGTGGATGACCCCGATGTGGTGGATTTTATAATCCCGCGACCATGGGTTTTAATGTTGAGAAGTGAGTCGCGTGTAGTTCGGATTCACGATGACTCGTGTAGTTCGGTCATCTTATTGAGGTAGTAATCTCGTGTGGTTTCGGATTACTAAGGCTCGTGTAGTTCGGCCAACCTCGATGTTGTGAAGATATTAATCTCGTGTGGGTTCGGATTACTAAGGATCGTGTAGCTCGGCCAATCTTCATTGTGGCGTTTGGTATTCGGTAATGGGTTAAGGGGTTAACCTTATTCGTTTTATATTGTTATATATATTAATGTATTGTGGTGTTGTAGCTAACCCTCCGGGTGTAGCTTATTGGCGTTGTTCACATCGTCGATGGTGAACTCATACTTTGTTGTATCTTTAGCTTGTTGCTTAGAGATCGTACGGTATGCTTAGGGTAGATAAACCAAACCGGAATGAAAGGTCCAATTCCTGGGTCATATTGTGAGCGATCAAGGTATCAAAGTTTATATATATATATATATATATATATATATATATATATATATATATATATATATATATATATATATATATATATATATATATATATATAATTGTTATTTGGACTTAGGAGGATAAAAACAAAAATGCATTTGGGTCCATTTCCTCTGCCCAAGTCACGGGTTGTCAATCTTTGCGGGCCGTTCATTTATATTCCTTATACATGGATGCTTCGGTATGCGGTATTTGATATTGTGTGGCGTGTCCATTTTATGCATATATATGTATGTAGTATGTTAACATTCACTAAGCGTTAGCTTACCCTCTCGTTGTTGATATTTTTATAGGTTCGCATGCTTGGCGGCTCGGGTAAGCTTGGGGATTAGAGATCTTGGCTAGGTTGCTAAGAAGATCTTGCTTTTGTATTCGATTAGGATTTGGGTAGCGTAGTCCCAAATCACCATGCTCGGTTTTGGTTGGAAACTAAACTAGTCGGGTCGTGTATGTCCGTTTGGACAATTAACTAATGTATTAAATGTTTTAATGTTATTAAACCTTCTATTGTAATTTAAAGATGTTTATGGAAAAACAATTGGGACCCAAAGTGTTATTTAAAGCGTATTAAAAGGAAAAAAATTTATGGGCCGATTTTAATACGGGTTGGGTCTTTTCACATACGTATAATTACTCCACTCACCTTATAGACTAGGCGATGAATTAACAACTCCGCAAGCTTCAAAGTGAAGTACCTAATACAATAAGTACAATTTCAATACACCAAACTAGTTGGACTTGACACCAACATTTATCACTTAAGCATTTAATGACCCATTTGCATTAAATGACCCATTTACTCCAAAACCGCCCATTAATGGCCAAGACTCATCATCAATTACTAAAAACTAGTGATTATAGTCCAATAACAATAACTACCACCTTTTAGGGTATTTTCATACTCATCTTTGCCCAACTAGGTCAACATTACCCCTTTTGACCCATTTTAACACTTAGACTCGCAAATTGGTCAAACACGAACCATTTAGCAAATCTTTCATCAATTTACAAGTGTATTAGTGACAAACAACACAATTTAACACTTACAAATCTCGATTTACATGACCAAATCCTAGATTATAGTTATTAGGGTTTCCTTACATCAATATAACCCAAATTCACCCATTAAATTCCCAAATGGGTCTTACAAGCCTCAAATGACCCAAACCCTAGCCATAAATTAACTAAAACTTAAAACATGGAGTTAAGACTTACCAACACTATCAAGTCGTAGCTAAGAACGAGGAGAACAAATTTCCTATTTGCTCCAAAGATCGAATTTCAAATCTTCACTCTCAAATCTCACTTTGGATTTAAATGGGTTTTGTGTGTTGAGAGAAAATAGCAAAAGAAAAGAGAAATGAAATGAAATAAATGAGATAAGTGGCTGAGACTTAAAGTCTCAATCAGATCTACACGCGAAAAGACGAAAATACCCTTGATTCACTCTTTTTAAAAGCTAAAACCGGAATCAGTTCACCCAGTGGGTCGCGGCGCGACCCCATATGTCGCGCTGCGGCAATTAACTGATTTTTCGAGCTGTCTTAATCCACTCCTGACTTTGATTTACTTTATTCGTCACGGCGCGCCCAAGAACCTCGCGGCGCGGCAATGGTTTACAACTGACCATTTTGACAACTTAACACAACTATCGATGTATTCGACTTGTACACCTCGTTCACGCTTCCTATGTACGTTTAAACTTCCTTTTTAAGTCTTACATGACTTAACACTATCAAAACCCATGCATATACTTATACATGCATACATTCTCAAACGTAATATATAAATATATCTCGTATACATCAAGTTAACACTTTAAATAGTTTAATCACATAAACAAGCGAATTATAAACGTTCTAACGATTAAGTAAGTACCTTAAGACACGTATGAAGAAAACGGGATGTTACAAAAACTTTCTCTGTTTTAATCATAGTGTATACTTTCTAACAATAAACTGTTGTAAAGCAGTGGATATAAATTTGATTGATTCAACGTGCACACACACATAAATTGAACTGAATAGCAAATCGACTTGAAATGATTAAAGTTTCAAAAATGTGGAGTTAAAAGAAAAATTATGAAATTAAAGATTAAAATAGGATTTCAATCCAAGTAAACCGAATTTGACTTAAAGAGTTAAAATATCTATTCAAAATCGTTTCTCGTACATGTATACAATAATATAAATAACTTAAAATATTTATTTAATATTGTATAAATTGAATTCGGTTTTTGGTTAACCATATTAAAAAATTTCAAAACCGAAAATCAAACCGAAAAACCAAATTAAAATTCGGTTTCGGTTTTTCTCGATCCGAAAACTATTTTTCAAATTCGGTTTGGTATTTTTCGATTTGGTTTCGATTCGATATTCGGTTTAAATGGTTTCAAACCAAATGGTGCACACCCCTATAATTATATATATATATATATATATATATATATATATATATATATATATATATATATATATATATATATATATATATATATATATATATATGCCTAACCTCCGTTTCACTATGGACTTGGGACATTTTTGTTATTTACCACCTCTTATTACTCTCGGACCTTCTTCCAGCTTTTCATCATCCAACCACCCTTTTCTCTAGTCTCCTGCAATTCAACCACCCTTTCTCTATTATCCTGCAACGATCCTCCCCTGCTTCCATATTCTACATAAAATCGATAACTCCCAAAAATAATACATACCCCAACTTGCAATCTTATGTATCAAGTCGATAGTCCGATCTGTTTTCGAGTTCTTCCTTTATTTTTTTTTCAGATATCCTCAAGATCCCCAATTGTTTAACAAACCTTACATAACACATCGAATCGATGTGTTTATGTTGGTTTTAAGTTTTTCATTACTTCTTTTATGGTTTTTTTAGTCTTAATCATCGTTTAAACTGTAAATCAATGATGATGATAAAATTAGGGTTTATAGTTAATGGCGGATGGACCTGGGAGTCCCGTCGGCCAGAGCCATAACAACCTTCATCTCTTCATTTACGCCGATTCCTATAATTTTCATTTTCAGGTGATTAGTTCCAACCTTGTTTAATATTCAACGAATATAATATTTTTGATGGTTATGATAACATGGGACTGGGTAATGTAGGTAACATATTACGGAGTACAATATAGAGTTTTTATGTAAATGAGTTCTAAGATGCCCAACAGTATATAAAATGTGTATTCCATTCAAATTGTCTCAAAATTAGACAGAAAATAATCTAACTAAAAAGGCTATGTGCTCCCCTTCAAACCCTTTCCTCTCTACCCCTTTCTATCCTTAAAAAAACTCAAGAATACGTTATTAATTTTTTCTACCTCCAATTCTTCTCAATTCTTTTTCAAAAAAACTCGAGAACACGTGTATGATAGGAGATTCGCAATTGGGGTTTAGGCGACTTATGAATTAGGGCTTTCTTGGGAGACGTAATAAAAAATTTATTCTACTACTTAGTTGTTAAATGACAAATAAGCCCATAATGTGACCAACACATGCCAACACTTAACGGACATAGTTAACAGAAGTTAGAAATTGGACCGGTGATCATTTTTAAAACCATTGGGACTACCGGTATAACTTTTAAAAGATATGGACGTGCGGTGGGATTTTGGGTATATCATAGGGACCAATGGTATGATTAAGTTTAATAATTATAAGGTAATACTATCATTACCCAGTAGTTTTAAACCCGCAATCTTGAGGGTTCGAAACAGAAAATAACTAATTGAATTTATCATTATGGTAATATATAAACATACAAGTGATTTTTAAAGACGTTAGTATCATATTTACATAATACTATAAGTACTTTGATATTTGATAAATAACACAAAATAGTCAAGGTTTTGAATGAGTTCCAAATAGTACTTAATGCATTGAACCGTGTTAAGATGATCATGTATTGCCAACAATGTCATTGCCAATTGTTGTATTGTGAGTATTTTACGAATCTTGTTAAAAGTCGATTTATGTATCCGATGAGAAGACAATTAAATTATTGGTTAGATATTAATCATTAGTTACAAATATTTGTATAGATTTTAGTTATATACTTAACTTTAATACATACGATCTAAAAACTATCTAGTACAATAAATTTGCTATAAAACTCTAACTTTCCAATTACTTGTACATCTGATTCATGTAGTTACTATAATATGAGTCATCTTCCGTTTTAATAAATGTTTCACCAACTAAAATTTTCAGAAACTGCTTTGAAGTTCATCCATTTGACCTTACATGTGAATTTCGTGTTGTAAGGGCTGAATTGTAAGTCAACCAAAGTATTTATTAAGATGTGGATAAATCGAAATGAATTATAAGTAGTTGCAGAATAAAATTACATTCAGTGTTAAAACCTCAAGATAACTTTATATAATGAGAAATGAGAACCATATCAGTTACATTGCAGTACCAAAGACTTTAGAAGTGTATAAAAGTGTATATTTAAATAGATCAGAGGGATAGTTTAGTAAGTACAAAGAGTTAAAAGTTAAATTCAAATAAAAATCGCAGTTCTTAGTTGACCGCGTTTATCCCCGATTTTCTGATTTTTTCAATTTTTCACGATTTTTTCACCGTTGACCGACTTGACTCGGTCTTTGACCGATTTTTTGGCCGAGTCTGGGCCCGAGAACTCGGTTGCCGTTTGAAACCGAAAACTTTCCGAGTTCTCGACCGAGTTAGCCGATTTCTGCAACACTGGTTGAACCCCATTAACCGTATCTTAGGTGAAATATTGACACCTACATGTCATAACCTATTAACTTTGTGGCCTAAGCCACTAAGTTTGTTCTCCAACTAGGAAATTTTCAACCCAAATCAATGAAAGTCCAAGAATCACATGGAAACTCTTTAGAATTCTCTCATTGTATCCTCTTTGAAATGGTATGGAAACTTCATGGACATATCTAGAACTATGTACACATACTTGAAGATTTTAGTATTTATATTTTAGCCATTGATTTGGTTTAATTCTAGCCACCCATTATGTAGTACGAGTAATATAAATATGGGTGACTTCATTTGGCACAACACTTCTCGAAGTTATTGTATTCTCTCTTATAAAATTTTCTCATTCAATATAAGTATTTTCTTTAATCTCTACTTATTCTCTATCGTGTTTTCTTTTAATTACTTGAGTCTTGGAATTCGAGCAATGTTGACTTAGTAGAGACTAAATACCGCATGGTGAGTTTATCTATGTAATTCCGTGACATACCTGTTGATATGAAACTATTATTATCGTACGAACCATATTAACACCAACAACTTGATTTCGAGTCTTCTATATAGTAGTGACAAGAAATAAATATGTACATTGGTTACACATCCTATCTCGATTCTAAGAGCTTTCTTCAAAAATCACTTGTTTTTTTTTAGCTTTGGCTAAGACAAACATATGAACAGACTGATCGAGTTTCAGTATCAATTTAGCCGACTCAGCGGGGAATTTGGCAATCCATTTCTTTTTCTTAATAATCAAAATTCCCATCTGGTTTTGAAGATTGTATATATCATCAATCAATAACACCAATATACAATACAATTAAAAATCTACCAATGAATCACAATAACCGTAAATGAAAAGAACTTGTTATTCCCAAGTTGTATTGTCGCCACTTATTATCAAATATATAAAACACAATAATCATAATCCAATTTTTTTTTTTTTTTAGAAAATCATAAAAAAGAATTAATATAATTACTTAATAATTAATAATCATTAATAACACTAAAATATGATAGTATTAAATAGTTAAAGTTAGGCGAAAAGTAAGAAAATGACTCAGCTTCAAGTATTGCAATATATGTGATGAGATAGAGTCGGTCTCATCACAGATATTGTTATACTTGAAGCGGAAGTCCCTTTATTTTTTTTGTCTTAATCTTATCTATTTATTACTATTTTAATGTTATTACTAAATTGATTATTAATATTAATTATTTATATTTATTCTATAATCTTTTATTTGGATTTATATTTTATTAATAAATGATTTCGATTGTGTTTTAAATGTTTACTAATAAGTGGATACAATACAATTTGGGAACGTAAACAAGTTCTTTTCTTTTCTTTTTGTTGGTGCATAAATTAGTCCCCGAGTTCATTATGATCAAGTTAATAAGCTTAATCGTTTAGCTTTCTCTGTGGTATGCAACCGCACGGTTGATGCAACCGTACGGTTAGACAGGCAACCGCACGGTTGCAACGTGCTGTGTATATTTAAAGGGGATTTCAGGGTCATTGTTAGGGTTACGAATCATAGCATATACTACACGTACAATCCGATTTCCTGGTGCTCTAGCATTCAATATAGTCGATCTTTAACATATCTAAGTCGATTTTATCATTAAGATCAAAGGTTTTCATTGAGTTTTGAGTATAAAACCCAATAACGAGATTTTACGCACTCGTTATTGAATCTAAGATCGTTTAATCCTGTTTACACGATCCTACAAGTGGTATTGATTAAACGATTGGTTTTTGTCAAACTTTGTTAAGAAATTGTGTTTTTAGTGTTTTTGTCAAAAACCAATTTGAATCATGACTTTTCAGTGTTAATTCGTGTTTTTGTTGAAGTAAACGTGTTAGTCTGGTCTAAAACTTTATTTTGGACGTCAAACATACGCTGGTTTTTCTCAAGATTGAGTGCTAGATCGACCAAAACCTTAAACCCTAGTTTCTGTGCAGTTTTTCTGCCCAGATTCGACCAAGCATTCAACCGTACGGTTACACACTGTAACCGCACGGGTACACCATCCGGATACCACAATCGTACGGATACGTCTTGCATCCGTGTAATCTCCATCCGCTTAAATCACAACCGTATAACATCACAACCGTACGGATACACTCTGCATCCGTCCGGTTATACCTTACACCCGTATAATCTTATCTGGTTACACTTTGCAACCGTGTATCTTGCAACCGTGTCTCATCACTTGCATCCGTGTGTTGCATCCGTATAAACTTCTGCATCCCACCGTGCAACCGTACAGTTACAATGTCAGACGCGTTTGAATATCCTGAAATGCAATCAGCTCTTGTCGGTGCTTCGTCGTCAGGTCTCCATCACTTGTTGAAGACAGAAAATGTTATTGTTAGCTCATATAGGGTACCTAGACTGGAATCTTTGGATGATTTTGCAGAATGGAAGCCTAGGTTCTTGATTTCGTTAAACGGCATAGGCTTTAGGTTATATAATTTCTTGAAGGTTGAATATGTCTTTCCGACTAAGGATCATGGAGAAACCAAGACACCCATGGAATTGTCTGCAACTGAGCGTGAGGAATATAATCTTGAGTGTAAAGCATACAGCCATCTTACTCAAGCATTGTCTAAAGAGATATTCCATCAGTTTGAAACACATTTTACAACCTATGCTTTATGGAATGCTCTAGAGAGTGGTAATGAAGGGACAGTCGAATATAGAAAAAAAAAAGGTAAGGTTATGAAGAAAGAGTGAAAGAATTTTGCCGTTCAGCCCGATGAATCTTCAAAAGATGTTGTTGCTAGATATCGTCACTTGTTAACTGAACTCAAACGTGTTGATATTGTTTTTTCGACTAAGAAGCTTGTCCAATGCTTTCGTGAGGTGTTACCAATTAAGTGGGATCCAATGATTGTTGAGATTGAGAAGTCCTTTGCTATCATGGATAATTCGTTGAGTGCGTTTGTTACTAAGCTTCAGGCAAAGGAACTAGAATTTCAAGAAAGGTTGAAGAGATTAGAGACTGTTCAGAATCCTGTGAAGTATAAGGCTCCAGAAATTGGTTCATCTGAAATTAAACACGCCCAGCCACAAACAGCTTTTACTTCAAATTCCGAGAAGATAACGTCAAGTTATGTCACTTCTGCACCTCAAAGTGTTATGTATCAGACAACTTCGAACAAGGGAGCAAGTACTGAGGTTTTGAGAACAGAGAATATTCGCTTGCATACAATAACAGGAGTTGAGGAGGATATGGCGTTAGTCTCGATGGTAGTAAATTCTAACATTGATTTGTTACATGGGAGAATTGGTAATAGTCATTTGGAACAGGAAGAATACGATCAGATAGACGAGAACGAGATGGAGAAAATGGATATTCTATGGGCTATGGGAAGTGTGATTCGCAGGGCGAAAAGATACATTGAAAAGACTAGGGAAAAACACTTGGGTGTGAGTAAGAACACCAAGTTTGGTTTTGACATGAACAAAGTAAGGTGTCATAACTGTCAAGAGTTGGGTCATTTCAAGCGAAACTTCACTAAACCAAAGCAGCAATGAGTTCATAACCCATTTCATAATCAGAAGCGTGAATCGGAGAATACTGTCAATGTTCCCATTATGGATGAATCATAGAAGGTTTTAGCAGTTACTTATGATGATGAGTCCTATGATTGGTCTTTCGATGTGACTGACGCTTACGATCGTCATGCTAATGTAGTTAGGATTCAGATGACTGAGGAAGAGGAAGCAAGAAAAAAGGCTGAGAGAGAAAAGATGGGTTGCGTTGGAAGAGATAAACAATGTAAATGCCTAGAATGTAAGATGGAGGAACGTTTGGATAGGGCATGGTACTGGGCTAAGTGTCTACGAAGAGGGTATGTGAATAAAAGGCTTCAAGAGAAGTTTAAATGGGCAAAACATAATGATGGAGATGTTTGGACCGACAGTGAATCTTCCAGCTCAGATGATGAACCGAGGAAGTTCTGTAAACAAACTGGTCGTTCGTCTGGTATCATTACAAAGAGAAGTGTTGCAGACAGGTTGGTGGTCGAGAAAGGAGGTTCGTCAGATTTTGGTTCGGATAGCTCAAGTTCGGAATCGGAGTCAGAATCTGATTCAGAGTCTGGTCAAGCTAATGAGAAAACTCCACGTCTATATATGCATTTATGGCTGATTCGTCAAGTAAAGCCAAGGTAACTCTAGAAACTGAATTTGTCTGTACTAAATGTGTTAACCTTGAAAAGCAGCTTAGTGAACTTAGAGAGTCGGTTAAAACATGCAATAGATGTGTAACTCTAGAGGATCAGGTCAAAAGATTTTGTCTGATATTTGCCTAAACTGTAATAATTGTGTTGCTTTAAATCAAGAAATAGATGAAATGTCCCGTTCTTATTGATTAAAAACGTTCCATATTAATTGATTTTGTTGCGAGGTTTTGACCTCTATATGAGACGTTTTTCAAAGACTGCATTCATTTTTAAAACAAACCATAACCTTTATTTCATAAATAAAGGTTTGAAAAGCTTTACGTAGATTATCAAATAATGATAATCTAAAATATCCTGTTTACACACGACCATTACATAATGGTTTACAATACAAATATGTTACATCAAAATCAGTTTCTTGAATGCAGTTTTTACACAGTATCATACAAACATGGACTCCAAATCTTGTCCTTATTTTAGTATGCAACAGCGGAAGCTCTTAGTATTCACCTGAGAATAAACATGCTTTAAACGTCAACAAAAATGTTGGTGAGTTATAGGTTTAACCTATATATATCAAATCGTAACAATAGACCACAAGATTTCATATTTCAATATACATCCCATACATAGAGATAAAAATCATTCATATGGTGAACACCTGGTAACCGACATTAACAAGATGCATATATAAGAATATCCCCATCATTCCGGGACACCCTTCAGATATGATATAAATTTCGAAGTACTAAAGCATCCGGTACTTTGGATGGGGTTTGTTAGGCCCAATAGATCTATCTTTAGGATTCGCGTCAATTAGGGTGTCTGTTCCCTAATTCTTAGATTACCAGACTTAATAAAAAGGGGCATATTTGATTTCGATAATTCAACCATAGAATGTAGTTTCACGTACTTGTGTCTATTTTGTAAATCATTTATAAAACTTGCATGTATTCTCATCCCAAAAATATTAGATTTTAAAAGTGGGACTATAACTCACTTTCACAGATTTTTACTTCGTCGGGAAGTAAGACTTGGCCACTGGTTGATTCACGAACCTATAACAATATATACATATATATCAAAGTATGTTCAAAATATATGTACAACACTTTTAATATATTTTGATGTTTTAAGTTTATTAAGTCAGTTGTCCTCGTTAGTAACCTACAACTAGTTGTCCACAGTTAGATGTACATAAATAAATCAATAAATATTATCTTGAATCAATCCACGACCCAGTGTATACGTATCTCAGTATTGATCACAACTCAAACTATATATATTTTGGAATCAACCTCAACCCTGTATAGCTAACTCCAACATTCACATATAGATTGTCTATGGTTGTTCCGAAATATATATAGATATGTCGACATGATAGGTCGAAACATTGTATACGTGTCTATGGTATCTCAAGATTACATAATATACAATACAAGTTGATTAAGTTATGGTTGGAATAGATTTGTTACCAATTTTCACGTAGTTAAAATGAGAAAAATTATTCAATCTTGTTTTACCCATAACTTCTTCATTTTAAATCCGTTTTGAGTGAATCAAATTGCTATGGTTTTATATTGAACTCAATTTTATGAATCTAAACAGAAAAAGCATAGGTTTATAGTCGGAAAAATAAATTACAAGTCGTTTTTGTAAAGGTAGTCATTTCAGTCGAAAGAACGACGTCTAGATGACCATTTTAGAAAACATACTTCCACTTTGAGTTTAACCATAATTTTTGGATATAGTTTCATGTTCATAATAAAAATCATTTTCTCAGAATAACAACTTTTAAATCAAAGTTTATCATAGTTTTTAATTAGCTAACCCAAAACAGCCCGTGGTGTTACTACGACGGCGTAAATCCGGTTTTACGGTGTTTTTCGTGTTTCCAGGTTTTAAATCATTAAGTTAGCATATCATATAGATATAGAACATGTGTTTAGTTGATTTTAGAAGTCAAGTTAGAAGGATTAACTTTTATTTGCGAACAAGTTTAGAATTAACTAAACTATGTTCTAGTGATTACAAGTTTAAACCTTCGAATAAGATAGCTTTATATGTATGAATCGAATGATGTTATGAACATCATTACTACCTTAAGTTCCTTGGATAAACCTACTGGAAAAGAGAAAAATGGATCTAGTTCCAACGGATCCTTAGATGGCTCGAAGTTCTTGAAGCAGAATCATGACACGAAAACAAGTTCAAGTAAGATCATCACTTGAAATAAGATTGTTATAGTTATAGAAATTGAAACAAAGTTTGAATATGATTATTACCTTGTATTAGAATGATAACCTACTGTAAGAAACAAAGATTTCTTGAGGTTGGATGATCACCTTACAAGATTGGAAGTGAGCTAGCAAACTTGAAAGTATTCTTGATTTTATGTAACTAGAACTTGTAGAATTTATGAAGAACACTTAGAACTTGAAGATAGAACTTGAGAGAGATCAATTAGATGAAGAAAATTGAAGAATGAAAGTATTTGTAGGTGTTTTTGGTCGTTGGTGTATGGATTAGATATAAAGGATATGTAATTTTGTTTTCATGTAAATAAGTCATGAATGATTACTCATATTTTTGTAATTTTATGAGATATTTCATGCTAGTTGCCAAATGATGGTTCCCACATGTGTTAGGTGACTCACATGGGCTTCTAATAGCTGATCATTGGAGTGTATATACCAATAGTACATACATCTAAAAGCTGTGTATTGTACGAGTACGAATACGGGTGCATACGAGTAGAATTGTTGATGAAACTGAACGAGGATGTAATTGTAAGCATTTTTGTTAAGTAGAAGTATTTTGATAAGTGTATGGAAGTCTTTCAAAAGTGTATAAATACATATTAAAACACTACATGTATATACATTTTAACTGAGTCGTTAAGTCATCGTTAGTCGTTACATGTAATTGTTGTTTTGAAACCTTTAGGTTAACGATCTTGTTAAATGTTGTTAACCCAATGTTTATAATATAAAATGAGATTTTAAATTATTATATTATCATGATATTATCATGTATGAATATCTCTTAGTATGATATATATACATTAAATGTCTTTACAACGATAATCGTTACATATAAGTCTCGTTTAAAAATCATTAAGTTAGTAGTCTTGTTTTTACATATGTAGTTCATTGTTAATATACTTAATGATATGTTTACTTATCATAATATCATGTTAAATATATATATATATATATATATATCCATATATATGTCATCATATAGTTTTTACAAGTTTTAACGTTCGTGAATCACTGGTCAACTTGGGTGGTCAATTGTCTATATGAAACCTATTTCAATTAATCAAGTCTTAACAAGTTTGATTGCTTAACATGTTGGAAACATTTAATCATGTAAATATCAATCTCAATTAATATATATAACCATGGAAAAGTTCGGGTCACTACAGTACCTACCCGTTAAATAAATTTCGTCCCGAAATTTTAAGCTGTTGAAGGTGTTGACGAATCTTCTGGAAATAGATGCGGGTATTTCTTCTTCATCTGATCTTCACGCTCCCAGGTGAACTCGGGTCCTCTACAAGCATTCCATCGAACCTTAACAATTGGTATCTTGTTTTGCTAAAGTCTTTTAACCTCATGATCCATTATTTCGACGGGTTCTTCGATGAATTGAAGTTTTTCGTTGATTTGGATTTCATCTAACGGAATAGTGAGATCTTCTTTAGCAAAACATTTCTTCAAATTCGAGACGTGAAAAGTGTTATGTACAGCCGCGAGTTGTTGAGGTAACTCAAGTCGGTAAGCTACTGGTCCGACACGATCAATAATCTTGAATGGTCCAATATACCTTGGATTTAATTTCCCTCATTTACCAAATCGAACAACGCCTTTCCAAGGTGAAACTTTAAGCATGACCATCTCTCCAATTTCAAATTCTATATCTTTTCTTTTAATGTCAGCGTAGCTCTTTTGTCGACTTTGGGCGGTTTTCAACCGTTGTTGAATTTGGATGATCTTCTCGGTAGTTTCTTGTATAATCTCCGGACCCGTAATCTGTCTATTCCCCACTTCACTCCAACAAATCGGAGACCTGCACTTTCTACCATAAAGTGCTTCAAACGGCGCCATCTCAATGCTTGAATGGTAGCTGTTGTTGTAGGAAAATTCTGCTAACGGTAGATGTCGATCCCAACTGTTTCCGAAATCAATAACACATGCTCGTAGCATGTCTTCAAGCGTTTGTATCGTCCTTTCACTCTGCCCATCAGTTTGTGGATGATAGGCAGTACTCATGTCTAGACGAGTTCCTAATGCTTGCTGTAATGTCTGCCAGAATCTTGAAATAAATCTACCATCCCTATAAGAGATAATAGAGATTGGTATTCCATGTCTGGAGACGACTTCCTTCAAATACAGTCGTGCTAACTTCTCCATCTTGTCATCTTCTCTTATTGGCAGGAAGTGTACTGATTTGGTGAGACGATCAACTATTACCCAAATAGTATCAAAACCACTTGCAGTCCTTGGCAATTTAGTGATGAAATCCATGGTAATGTTTTCCCATTTCCATTTCGGGATTTCGGGTTGTTGAAGTAGACCTGATGGTTTTTGATGATCAGCTTTGACCTTAGAACATGTCAAACATTCTCCTACATATTTAGCAACATCGGCTTTCATACCCGGCCACCAAAAATGTTTCTTGAGATCCTTGTACATCTTCCCCGTTCCAGGATGTATTGAGTATCTGGTTTTATGAGCTTCTCTAAGTACCATTTCTCTCATATCTCCAAATTTTGGTACCCAAATCCTTTCAGCCCTATACCAGGTTCCGTCTTCCCGAATATTAAGATGCTTCTCCGATCCTTTGGGTATTTCATCCTTTAAATTTTCCTCTTTTAAAACTCCTTGTTGCGCCTCCTTTATTTGAGTAGTAAGGTTATTATGAATCATTATATTCATAGATTTTACTCGAATGGGTTCTCTGTCCTTTCTGCTCAAGGCGTCGGCTACCACATTTACCTTCCCCGGGTGGTAACGAATCTCAAAGTCATAATCATTCAACAATTCAATCCACCTACGCTGCCTCATATTCAGTTGTTTCTGATTAAATATGTGTTGAAGACTTTTGTGGTCGGTATATATAATACTTTTGACCCCATATAAGTAGTGCCTCCAAGTCTTTAATGCAAAAACAACCGCGCCTAATTCCAAATCATGCGTCGTATAATTTTGCTCGTGAATCTTCAATTGTCTAGACGCATAAGCAATCACCTTCGTTCGTTGCATTAATACACAACCGAGACCTTGCTTTGATGCATCACAATAAATCACAAAATCATCATTCCATTCAGGCAATGACAATATAGGTGTCGTAGTTAGCTTTTTCTTCAATAACTGAAACGCTTTCTCTTGTTCATCCTTCCATTCAAATTTCTTCCCTTTATGCGTTAATGCAGTCAAGGGTTTTACTATTCTGGAAAAGTCTTGGATGAACCTTCTGTAGTAACCAGCTAGTCCTAAAAACTGGCGTATGTGTTTCGGAGTTTTCGGGGTTTCCCACTTTTCAACAGTTTCTATCTTTGCCGGATCCACCTTAATACCTTTTTTGTTCACTATGTGACCGAGGAATTGAACTTCTTCCAACCAAAATGCACACTTTGAAAATTTAGCGTACAATTCTTCCTTCCTCAATAGTTCTAACACCTTTCTCAAATGTTCACCGTGTTCTTGGTCATTCTTTGAGTAAATAAGTATGTCATCAATGAAAACAATGACAAACTTGTCAAGGTATGGTCCACACACTCGGTTCATAAGGTCCATGAACACAGCTGGTGCATTAGTTAAACCAAACGGCATGACCATAAACTCGTAATGACCGTAACGTGTTCTGAAAGCAGTCTTTGGAATATCATCTTCTTTCACCCGCATTTGATGATACCCGGAACGTAAGTCAATCTTTGAATAAACAGACGAGCCTTGTAGTTGATCAAATAAGTCGTCGATTCTCGGTAGTGGGTAGCGGTTCTTGATGGTAAGTTTGTTCAACTCTCGGTAGTCGATACACAACCTGAATGTACCATCTTTCTTCTTGACAAACAAAACAGGAGCTCCCCACGGTGATGTGCTTGGTTGAATGAAACCACGCTCTAAAAGTTCTTGTAATTAGCTTTGCAGTTCTTTCATCTCGCTGGGTGCGAGTCTGTAAGGAGCACGAGCTATTGGTGCAGCTCCTGGTACAAGATCTATTTGAAATTCAACGGATCGATGTGGGGGTAATCCCGGTAATTCTTTCGGAAATACATCGGGAAATTCTTTTGCGACGGGAACATCATTGATGCTCTTTTCTTCAGTTTGTACTTTCTCGACGTGTGCTAGAATAGCATAGCAACCTTTTCTTATTAGTTTTTGTGCCTTCAAATTACTAATAAGATGTAGCTTCGTGTTGCCCTTTTCTCCGTACACCATTAAGGGTTTTCCTTTTTCTCGTATAATGCGAATTGCATTTTTGTAACAAACGATCTCTGCTTTCACTTCTTTCAACCAGTCCATACCGATTATCACATCAAAACTCCCTAACTCTACTGGTATCAAATCAATCTTAAATGTTTCGCTAACCAGTTTAATTTCTCGATTCCGACATATATTATCTGCTGAAATTAATTTACCATTTGCTAATTCGAGTAAAAATTTACTATCCAAAGGTGTCAATGGACAACTTAATTTAGCACAAAAATCTCTACTCATATAGCTTCTATCCGCACCCGAATCAAATAAATGGTAAGCAGATTTATTGTCAATAAGAAACGTACCCGTAACAAGTTCCGGGTCTTCCTGTGCCTTTGCCGCATTAATATTGAAAACTCTTCCGCGGCCTTGTCCATTCGTGTTCTCCTGGTTCGGGCAATTTCTAATAATGTGGCCCGGTTTTCCACATTTATAACAAACTACATTGGCATAACTTGCTCCGACACTACTTGCTCCGCCATTACTCGTTCCGACACCATTTGTTCCTTTCGTTCTGTTAACCCCTGGTCCGTAGATCTCAAACTTCTCCGCACTATGACCATTTCTTTTACACTTGTTGCAAAATTTGGTGCAGAACCCCGAGTGATACTTTTCACACCTTTGGCATAGCTGCTTCTGATTGTTGTTGTTGTTGTTGCGGTTTTTATTGTTGTTGGGATGATTGTTGTAGTTGCTGTTGTTGTTGTTGTTGTTGTTGTTGTTGTTGTTGTTGTTGGGACGTTTGTTGTAGTTGCGATTGATGTTGTGATTGTTGGGATAATTGTTGCGATTATTATTGTAATTGCTGTTGTTGTATTGGTGATTCTTATCACCGTTTTCCTCCCATTTTCTTTTGACTTTCTTCACATTGGCCTCTTCAGCAGTCTGTTCTTTAATTCTTTCTTCAATCTGGTTCACTAGTTTGTGAGCCATTCTACATGCCTGTTGTATGGAGGCGGGCTCGTGTGAACTTATATCTTCTTGGATTCTTTCCGGTAATCCTTTCACAAACGCGTCGATCTTCTCTTCCTCATCTTCGAACGCTCCCGGACACAATAGGCACAATTCTGTGAATCATCTTTCGTATGTGGTAATATCAAATCCTTGGGTTCGTAACCCTCTAAGTTCTGTCTTGAGCTTATTGACCTCGGTTCTGGGACGGTACTTCTCGTTCATCAAGTGCTTGAATGCTGACCACGGTAGTGCGTACGCATCGTCTTGTCCCACTTGCTCTAGATAGGTATTCCACCATGTTAACGCAGAACCTGTGAAGGTATGCGTAGCGTACTTCACTTTGTCCTCTTCAGTACACTTACTTATGGCATACACCGATTCGACCTTCTCGGTCTACCGTTTCAATCCGATCGGTCCTTCGGTTCCATCAAATTCCAAAGGTTTGCAGGCAGTGAATTCTTTGTAGGTGCATCCTACACGATTTCCTGTACTGCTAGATCCAAGTTTATTGTTGGTATGTAGCGCAGCCTGTACTGCGGCTATGTTTGAAGCTAGAAAAGTACGGAATTCCTCTTCATTCATATTCACGGTGTGTCGAGTAGTCGGTGCCATTTCCTTCAAAATAGTCAAATGGAACAAGTTAATCATACAGAATATTAAGAGTAGTTAATAGTATTTCGTAGCATAATATGAACTCATTTATAAAAGCTTTTTCTTCATATTAGCGTTTTATAAGTTTAAATTCGGGTAGTACCTACCCGTTAAGTTCATACTTAGTAGCTAATATACAATTCAACTACTACAATTCTATATGAAAAACTGATTATAATAATATTTCGCGTTCAAACTTTTACACAATATTTTACAAACTTACAATACCGCTTATTTTACATATAGCATGAAATATAGCACACAATAAATTTGATACAAGATGGTTGTGAAGATAATTCTAGCTAGTACACAAGTCGTTCAGCAAAGGCAATAAAGACACGTAATTCATACGTCCAGAAACAAGTCATGCATTCTGGTTTTACTAGGACTACTTCCCATCCTTGGTCTTGTGGAACATAACCGTTATGGCCGTTGATAAGACAGCGTGTTGTAACGTCGTCAAAGGGACGAGGGTTACGTAATGTCCAACAGTCCCGTAACAATCTAAAAACCTCATTTCTTACCCCAATTACCGACTCCGTCACTTGTGGGAACGTTTTGTTTAATAGTTGTAGCCCGATGTTCTTGTTCTCACTTTGGTGAGAAGCGAACATTACTAATCCGTAAGCATAACATGCTTCTTTATGTTGCATGTTAGCCGCTTTTTCTAAATCACGAAGTCCAATATTCGGATATATTGAGTCAAAATAATTTCTTAACCCATTGCGTAAAATAGCATTTGGGTTCCCCGCAATATATGCGTCAAAGTAAACACATCGTAACTTATGGATTTCCCAATGTGATATCCCCCATCTTTCGAACGAAAGCCTTTTATAAACCAAGGCATTCTTGGAACGTTCTTCGAATGTCTTACAAACTGATCTCGCCTTAAATAGTTGTGCCGAAGAATTCTGACCGACTCTAGACAAGATTTCATCAATCATGTCTCCGGGTAGGTCTCTTAAAATATTGGGTTGTCTATCTATTTTGTGTTTTTATACTGTAAAATAGACAAGAATTAGATTCATAAAAAAAATACTTATTAATACAAGCAATTTTTACATATATCATAAAGCATAAGCACACTATATTACATATATTACACCACACGAATACAACTATCTTATTCCGACTCGGTCGTTTCTTCTTCTTCGGTTTTGGTTCGTTTTGCCAAGTTTCTAGGGATATATGATGTTCCCCTAATACGAGCCGTCGTTTTCCACATTGGTTTAGAAAAACCTGGTAGTTTAGAGGTTCCCGGGTCATTGTTACAACTTAAGGACTTCGGGGGTTGACGATACATATAAAGTTCATCGGGGTTGGAATTAGATTTCTCTATTTTTATGCCCTTTCCCTTATTATTTTCTTTTGTCTCTTTAAATTCAGTTGGGGTAATTTCTATAACATCATCGGAATTCTCGTCGGAATCCGATTCATCGGAGAATTGGTAATCCTCCCAATATTTTGCTTCCTTGGCTGAAACACCATTGACCATAATTAACCTTGGTCGGTTGGTTGAGGATTTTCTTTTACTTAACTGTTTTATTATTTCCCCCACCGGTTCCGATTCTTCTTCCGGTTCCGATTCTTCTTCCGGTTCCGATTCTTCTTCCGGTTCCGACTCTTCTTTCGGTTCCTCTTCGGGAACTTGTGAATCAGTCCATGAATCATTCCAATTTACATTTGACTCTTCATTATTATTAGGTGAGTCAATGGGACTTGTTCTAGAGGTAGACATCTATCACATAATATCAAACGCGTTAAGAGATTAATATATCACATAATATTCACATGTTAAAAATATATAGTTTCCAACAAAATTTGTTAAGCAATCATTTTTCAAGTAAACACGGTCGAAGTCTAGACTCACTAATGCATCCTAACAAACTCGATAAGACACACTAATGCAAAATTCTGGTTCTCTAAGACCAACGCTCGGATACCAACTGAAATGTCCCGTTCTTATTGATTAAAAACGTTCCATATTAATTGATTTCGTTGCGAGGTTTTGACCTCTATATGAGACGTTTTTCAAAGACTGCATTCATTTTTAAAACAAACCATAACCTTTATTTCATAAATAAAGGTTTGAAAAGCTTTACGTAGATTATCAAATAATGATAATCTAAAATATCCTGTTTACACACGACCATTACATAATGGTTTACAATACAAATATGTTACATCGAAATCAGTTTCTTGAATGCAGTTTTTACACAGTATCATACAAACATGGACTCCAAATCTTGTCCTTATTTTAGTATGCAACAGCGGAAGCTCTTAGTATTCACCTGAGAATAAACATGCTTTAAACGTCAACAAAAATGTTGGTGAGTTATAGGTTTAACCTATATATATCAAATCGTAACAATAGACCACAAGATTTCATATTTCAATATACATCCCATACATAGAGATAAAAATCATTCATATGGTGAACACCTGGTAACCGACATTAACAAGATGCATATATAAGAATATCCCCATCATTCCGGGACACCCTTCAGATATGATATAAATTTTGAAGTACTAAAGCATCCGGTACTTTGGATGGGGTTTGTTAGGCCCAATAGATCTATCTTTAGGATTCGCGTCAATTAGGGTGTCTGTTCCCTAATTCTTAGATTACCAGACTTAATAAAAAGGGGCATATTCGATTTCGATAATTCAACCATAGAATGTATTTTCACGTACTTGTGTCTATTTTGTAAATCATTTATAAAACTTGCATGTATTCTCATCCCAAAAATATTAGATTTTAAAAGTGGGATTATAACTCACTTTCACAGATTTTTACTTCGTCGGGAAGTAAGACTTGGCCACTGGTTGATTCACGAACCTATAACAATATATACATATATATCAAAGTATGTTCAAAATATATTTACAACACTTTTAATATATTTTGATGTTTTAAGTTTATTAAGTCAGTTGTCCTCGTTAGTAACCTACAACAAGTTGTCCACAGTTAGATGTACATAAATAAATCAATAAATATTATCTTGAATCAATCCACGATCCATTGTATACGTATCTCAGTATTGATCACAACTCAAACTATATATATTTTGGAATCAACCTCAACCCTGTATAGCTAACTCCAACATTCACATATAGAGTGTCTATGGTTGTTCCGAAATATATATAGATATGTCGACATGATAGGTCGAAACATTGTATACGTGTCTATGGTATCTCAAGATTACATAATATACAATACAAGTTGATTAAGTTATGGTTGGAATAGATTTGTTACCAATTTTCACGTAGTTAAAATGAGAAAAATTATTCAATCTTGTTTTACCCATAACTTCTTCATTTTAAATCCGTTTTGAGTGAATCAAATTGCTATGGTTTTATATTGAACTCTATTTTATGAATATAAACAGAAAAAGTATAGGTTTATAGTCAGAAAAATAAATTACAAGTCGTTTTTGTAAAGGTAGTCATTTCAGTCGAAAGAACGACGTCTAGATGACCATTTTAGAAAACATACTTCCACTTTGAGTTTAACCATAATTTTTGGATATAGTTTCATGTTCATAATAAAAATCATTTTCTCAGAATAACAACTTTTAAATCAAAGTTTATCATAGTTTTTAATTAGCTAACCCAAAACAGCCCGTGGTGTTACTACGACGGCGTAAATCCGGTTTTACGATGTTTTTCGTGTTTCCAGGTTTTAAATCATTAAGTTAGCATATCCTATAGATATAGAACATGTGTTTAGTTGATTTTAAAAGTCAAGTTAGAAGGATTAACTTTTATTTGCGAACAAGTTTAGAATTAACTAAACTATGTTCTAGTGATTACAAGTTTAAACCTTCGAATAAGATAGCTTTATATGTATGAATCGAATGATGTTATGAACATCATTACTACCTTAAGTTCCTTGGATAAACCTAATGGAAAAGAGAAAAATGGATCTAGCTTCAATGGATCCTTAGATGGCTCGAAGTTCTTGAAGCAGAATCATGACACGGAAACAAGTTCAAGTAAGATCATCACTTGAAATAAGATTGTTATAGTTATAGAAATTGAACCAAAGTTTGAATATGATTATTACCTTGTATTAGAATGATAACCTACTGTAAGAAACAAAGATTTCTTGAGGTTGGATGATCACCTTACAAGATTGGAAGTGAGCTAGCAAACTTGAAAGTATTCTTGATTTTATGTAACTAGAACTTGTAGAATTTATGAAGAACACTTAGAACTTGAAGATAAAACTTGAGAGAGATCAATTAGATGAAGAAAATTGAAGAATGAAAGTATTTGTAGGTGTTTTTGGTCGTTGGTGTATGGATTAGATATAAAGGATATGTAATTTTGTTTTCATGTAAATAAGTCATGAATGATTACTCATATTTTTGTAATTTTATGAGATATTTCATGCTAGTTGCCAAATGATGGTTCCCACATGTGTTAGGTGACTCACATGGGCTTCTAAGATCTGATCATTGGAGTGTATATACCAATAGTACATACATCTAAAAGCTGTGTATTGTACGAGTACGAATACGGGTGCATACGAGTAGAATTGTTGATGAAACTGAACGAGGATGTAATTGTAAGCATTTTTGTTAAGTAGAAGTATTTTGATAAGTGTATGGAAGTCTTTCAAAAGTGTATAAATACATATTAAAACACTACATGTATATACATTTTAACTGAGTCGTTAAGTCATCGTTAGTCGTTACATGTAATTGTTGTTTTGAAACCTTTAGGTTAACGATCTTATTAAATGTTGTTAACCCAATGTTTATAATATCAAATGAGATTTTAAATTATTATATTATCATGATATTATCATGTATGAATATTGAAATGTCCCGTTCTTATTGATTAAAAACGTTCCATATTAATTGATTTCGTTGCGAGGTTTTGACCTCTATATGAGACGTTTTTCAAAGACTGCATTC
This sequence comes from Rutidosis leptorrhynchoides, assembly GCF_046630445.1. Lineage (NCBI taxonomy): Eukaryota > Viridiplantae > Streptophyta > Magnoliopsida > Asterales > Asteraceae > Rutidosis > Rutidosis leptorrhynchoides. Next base: position 143,696,266 of record NC_092342.1, read on the forward strand.
ATTTTAAAACAAACCATAACCTTTATTTCATCAATAAAGGTTTAAAAAGCTTTACGTAGATTATCAAATAATGATAATCTAAAATATCCTGTTTACACACGACCATTACATAACGGTTTACAATACAAATATGTTACAACAAAATAAGTTTCTTGAATGCAGTTTTTACACAATATCATACAAGCATGGACTCCAATTCTCGTCCTTATTTACGTATGCGACAGCGGAAGCTCTTAATAATCACCTGAGAATAAACATGCTTAAAACGTCAACAAAAATGTTGGTGAGTTATAGGTTTAACCTATATATATCAAATCATAATAATAGACCACAAGATTTCATATTTCAATACACATCCCATACATAGAGATAAAAATCATTCATATGGTGAACACCTGGTAACCGACAATGACAATATGCATATATAAGAATATCCCCATCATTCCGGGACACCCTTCGGATATGATATAAATTTCGAAGTACTAAAGCATTCGGTACTTTGGATGGGGTTTGTTAGGCCCAATAGATCTATCTTTAGGATTCACGTCAATTAGGGTGTCTGTTCCCTAATTCTTAGATTACCAGACTTAATAAAAAGGGGCATATTCGATTTCGATAATTCAACCATAGAATGTAGTTTCACGTACTTGTGTCTATTTTGTAAATCATTTATAAAACCTGCATGTATTCTCATCCCAAAAATATTTGATTTTAAAAGTGGGACTATAACTCACTTTCACAGATTTTTACTTCGTCGGGAAGTAAGACTTGGCCACTGGTTGATTCACGAACCTATAACAATATATACATATATATCAAAGTATGTTCAAAATATATTTACAACACTTTTAATATATTTTGATGTTTTAAGTTTATTAAGTCAGCTGTCCTCGTTAGTAACCTACAACTAGTTGTCCACAGTTAGATATACAGAAATAAATCAATAAATATTATCTTGAATCAATCCACGACCCAGTGTATACGTATCTCAGTATTGATCACAACTCAAACTATATATATTTTGGAATCAACCTCAACCATGTATAGCTAACTCCAACATTCACATATAGAGTGTTTATGGTTGTTCCGAAATATATATAGATGTGTCAACATGATAGGTCGAAACATTGTATACGTGTCTATGGTATCTCAAGATTACATAATATACAATACAAGTTGATTAAGTTATGGTTGGAATAGATTTGTTACCAATTTTCACGTAGCTAAAATGAGAAAAATTATCTAATCTTGTTTTACCCATAACTTCTTCATTTTAAATCCGTTTTGAATGAATCAAATTGGTATGGTTTCATATTGAACTATATTTTATGAATCTAAACAGAAAAAGTATAGGTTTATAGTCGGAAAAATAAGTTACAAGTCGTTTTTGTAAAGGTAGTCATTTCAGTCGAAAGAACGACGTCTAGATGACCATTTTAGAAAACATACTTCCACTTTGAGTTTAACCATAATTTTTGGATATAGTTTCATGTTCATAATAAAAATCATTTTTTCAGAATAACAACTTTTAAATCAAAGTTTATCATAGTTTTTAATTAACTAACCCAAAACAGCCCGCGGTGTTACTACGACGGCGTAAATCCGGTTTTACGGTGTTTTTCGTGTCTCCAGGTTTTAAATCATTAAGTTAGCATATCATATAGATATAGAACATGTGTTTAGTTGATTTTAAAAGTCAAGTTAGAAGGATTAACTTTTGTTTGCGAACAAGTTTAGAATTAACTAAACTATGTTCTAGTGATTACAAGTTTAAACCTTCGAATAAGATAGCTTTATATGTATGAATCGAATGATGTTATGAACATCATTACTACCTTAAGTTCCTTGGATAAACCTACTGGAAAAGAGAAAAATGGATCTAGCTTCAATGGATCCTTGGATGGCTCGAAGTTCTTGAAGCAGAATCATGACACGAAAACAAGTTCAAGTAAGATCATCACTTGAAATAAGATTGTTATAGTTATAGAAATTGAACCAAAGTTTGAATATGATTATTACCTTGTATTAGAATGATAACCTACTGTAAGAAACAAAGATTTCTTGAGGTTGGATGATCACCTTACAAGATTGGAAGTGAGCTAGCAAACTTGAAAGTATTCTTGATTTTATGAAACTAGAACTTTTGGAATTTATGAAGAACACTTAGAACTTGAAGATAGAACTTGAGAGAGATCAATTAGATGAATAAAATTGAAGAATAAAAGTGTTTGTAGGTGTTTTTGGTCGTTGGTGTATGGATTAGATATAAAGGATATGTAATTTTGTTTTCATGTAAATAAGTCATGAATGATTACTCATATTTTTGTAATTTTATGAGATATTTCATGCTAGTTGCCAAATGATGGTTCCCACATATGTTAGGTGACTCACATGGGCTGCTAAAAGCTGATCATTGGAGTGTATATACCAATAGTACATACATCTAAAAGCTGTGTATTGTACGAGTACGAATACGGGTGCATACGAGTTGAATTGTTGATGAAACTGAACGAGGATGTAATTGTAAGCATTTTTGTTAAGTAGAAGTATTTTGATAAGTGTATTGAAGTATTTCAAAAGTGTATAAATACATATTAAAACACTACATGTATATACATTTTAACTGAGTCGTTAAGTCATCGTTAGTCGTTACATGTAAGTGTTGTTTTAAAACCTTTAGGTTAACGATCTTGTTAAATGTTGTTAACCCAATGTTTATAATATCAAATGAGATTTTAAATTATTATATTATCATGATATTATCATGTATGAATATCTCTTAATATGATATATATATACATTAAATGTCTTTACAACGATAATCGTTACATATATGTCTCGTTTAAAAATTATTAAGTTAGTAGTCTTGTTTTTACATATGTAGTTCATTGTTAATATACTTAATGATATGTTTACTTATCATAGTATCATGTTAACTATATATATATCCATATATATGTCATCATATAGTTTTTACAAGTTTTAACGTTCGTGAATCACCGGTCAACTTGGGTGGTCAATTGTCTATATGAAACATATTTCAATTAATCAAGTCTTAACAAGTTTGATTGCTTAACATGTTGGAAACATTTAATCATGTAAATATCAATCTCAATTAATATATATAAACATGGAAAAGTTCGGGTCACTACAGTACCTACCCGTTAAATAAATTTCGTCCCGAAATTTTAAGCTGTTGAAGGTGTTGACGAATCTTCTGGAAATAGATGCGGGTATTTCTTCTTCATCTGATCTTCACGCTCCCAGGTGAACTCGGGTCCTCTACGAGCATTCCATCGAACCTTAACAATTGGTATCTTGTTTTGCTTAAGTCTTTTAACCTCACGATCCATTATTTCGACGGGTTCTTCGATGAATTGAAGTTTTTCGTTGATTTGGATTTCATCTAACGGAATAGTGAGATCTTCTTTAGCAAAACATTTCTTTAAATTCGAGACGTGAAAAGTGTTATGTACAGCTGCGAGTTGTTGAGGTAACTCTAGTCGGTAAGCTACTGGTCCGATACGATTAATAATCTTGAATGGTCCAATATACCTTGGATTTAATTTCCCTCGTTTACCAAATCGAACAACGCCTTTCCAAGGTGCAACTTTAAGCATGACCATCTCTCCAATTTCAAATTCTATATCTTTTCTTTTAATGTCAGCGTAGCTCTTTTGTCGACTTTGGGCGGTTTTCAACCGTTGTTGAATTTGGATGATCTTCTCGGTAGTTTCTTGTATAATCTCCGGACCCGTAATCTGTCTATCCCCCACTTCACTCCAACAAATCGGAGACCTGCACTTTCTACCATAAAGTGCTTCAAACGGCGCCATCTCAATGCTTGAATGGTAGCTGTTGTTGTAGGAAAATTCTGCTAACGGTAGATGTCGATCCCAACTGTTTCCGAAATCAATAACACATGCTCGTAGCATGTCTTCAAGTGTTTGTATCGTCCTTTCGCTCTGCCCATCAGTTTGTGGATGATAGGCAGTACTCATATCTAGACGAGTTCCTAATGCTTGCTGTAATGTCTGCCAGAATCTTGAAATAAATCTGCCATCCCTATCAGAGATAATAGAGATTGGTATTCCATGTCTGGAGATGACTTCCTTCAAATACAGTCGTGCTAACTTCTCCATCTTGTCATCTTCTCTTATTGGCAAGAAGTGTGCTGATTTGGTGAGACGGTCAACTATTACCCAAATAGTATCAAAACCATTTGCAGTCCTTGGCAATTTAGTGATGAAATCCATGGTAATGTTTTCCCATTTCCATTCCGGGATTTCGGGTTGTTGAAGTAGACCTGATGGTTTCTGATGCTCAGCTTTGACCTTAGAACACGTCAAACATTCTCCTACGTATTTAGCAACATCGGCTTTCATACCCGGCCACCAAAAATGTTTCTTGAGATCCTTGTACATCTTCCCCGTTCCAGGATGTATTGAGTATCTGGTTTTATGAGCTTCTCTAAGTACCATTTCTCTCATATCTCCAAATTTTGGTACCCAAATCCTTTCAGCCCTATACCGGGTTCCGTCTTCCTGAATATTAAGATGCTTCTCCGATCCTTTGGGTATTTCATCCTTTAAATTTCCCTCTTTTAAAACTCCTTGTTGCGCCTCCTTTATTTGAGTAGTAATGTTATTATGAATCATTATATTCATAGATTTTACTCGAATGGGTTCTCTGTCCTTCCTGCTCAAGGCATCGGCTACCACATTTGCCTTCCCCGGGTGGTAACGAATCTCAAAGTCGTAATCATTCAATAATTCAATCCACCTACGCTGCCTCATATTCAGTTGTTTCTGATTAAATATGTGTTGAAGACTTTTGTGGTCAGTATATATAATACTTTTGACCCCATATAAGTAGTGCCTCCAAGTCTTTAATGCAAAAACAACCGCGCCTAATTCCAAATCATGCGTCGTATAATTTTGTTCGTGAATCTTCAATTGTCTAGACGCATAAGCAATCACCTTCGTTCGTTGCATTAATACACAACCGAGACCTTGCTTTGATGCATCACAATAAATCACAAAATCATCATTCCCTTCAGGCAATGACAATATAGGTGCCGTAGTTAGCTTTTTCTTCAATAACTGAAACGCTTTCTCTTGTTCATCATTCCATTCAAATTTCTTCCCTTTATGCGTTAATGCAGTCAAGGGTTTTGCTATTCTGGAAAAGTCTTGGATGAACCTTCTGTAGTAACCAGCTAGTCCTAAAAACTGGCGTATGTGTTTCGGAGTTTTCGGGGTTTCCCACTTTTCAACAGTTTCTATCTTTGCCGGATCCACCTTAATACCTTCTTTGTTCACTATGTGACCGAGGAATTGAACTTCTTCCAACCAAAATGCACACTTTGAAAACTTAGCGTACAATTCTTCCTTCCTCAATACTTCTAACACCTTTCTCAAATGTTCACCGTGTTCTTGGTCATTCTTTGAGTAAATAAGTATGTCATCAATGAAAACAATGACAAACTTGTCAAGGTATGGTCCACACACTCGGTTCATAAGGTCCATGAACACAGCTGGTGCATTAGTTAAACCAAACGGCATGACCATAAACTCGTAATGACCGTAACGTGTTCTGAAAGCAGTCTTTGGAATATCATCTTCTTTCACCCGCATTTGATGATACCCGGAACGTAAGTCAATCTTTGAATAAACAGACGAGCCTTGTAGTTGATCAAATAAGTCATCGATTCTCGGTAGTGGGTAGCGGTTCTTGATGGTAAGTTTGTTCAACTCTTGGTAGTCGATACACAACCTGAATGTACCATCTTTCTTCTTGACAAACAAAACAGGAGCTCCCCACGGTGATGTGCTTGGTCGAATGAAACCACGCTCTAAAAGTTCTTGTAATTGGATTTGTAGTTCTTTCATCTCGCTGGGTGCGAGTCTGTAAGGAGCACGAGCTATTGGTGCAGCTCCTGGTACAAGATCTATTTGAAATTCAACGGATCGATGTGGGGGTAATCCCGGTAATTATTTCAGAAATACATCGGGAAATTCTTTTGCAATGGGAACATCATTGATGCTCTTTTCTTCAGTTTGTACTTTCTCGACGTGTGCTAGAACAGCATAGCAACCTTTTCTTATTAGTTTTTGTGCCTTCAAATTACTAATAAGATGTAGCTTCGTGTTGCCCTTTTCTCCGTACACCATTAAGGGTTTTCCTTTTTCTCGTATAATGCGAATTGCATTTTTGTAACAAACGATCTCCGCTTTCACTTCTTTCAACCAGTCCATACCGATTATCACATCAAAACTCCCTAACTCTACTGGTATCAAATCAATCTTAAATGTTTCGCTAACCAGTTTAATTTCTCGATTCCGACATATATTATCTGCTGAAATTAATTTACCATTTGCTAATTCGAGTAAAAATTTACTATCCAAAGGCGTCAATGGACAACTTAATTTAGCACAAAAATCTCTACTCATATAGCTTCTATCCGCACCCGAATCAAATAAAACGTAAGCAGATTTATTGTCAATAAGAAACGTACCCGTAACAAGCTCCGGGTCTTCCTGTGCCTCTGCCGCATTAATATTGAAAACTCTTCCACGGCCTTGTCCATTCGTGTTCTCCTGGTTCGGGCAATTTCTAATAATGTGGCCCGGTTTTCCACATTTATAACAAACTACATTGGCATAACTTGCTCCGACACTACTTGCTCCGCCATTACTCGTTCCGACACCATTTGTTCCTTTCGTTCAATTAACCCCTGGTCCGTAGACCTCACACTTCGCCGCGCTATGACCATTTCTTTTACACTTGTTGCAAAATTTGGTGCAGAACCCCGAGTGATTCTTTTCACACCTTTGGCATAGCTGCTTCTGATTGTTGTTGTTGTTGCGGTTATTATTGTTGTTGGGATGATTGTTGTAGTTGCTGTTGTTGTTGTTGTTGTAGTTACGATTGATGTTGCGATTATTGGGATAATTGTTGCGATTATTGTTGTAATTGCTGTTGTTGTTGTATTGGTGATTCTTATCACCGTTTTCCTCCCACTTTCTTTTGACTTGCTTCACATTGGCCTCTTCAGCAGTCTGTTCTTTAATTCTTTCTTCAATTTGGTTCACGAGTTTGTGAGCCATTCTACATGCCTGTTGTATGGAGGCGGGCTCGTGTGAACTTATATCTTCTTGGATTCTTTCCGGTAATCCTTTCACAAACTCGTCGATCTTCTCTTCCTCATCTTCGAATGCTCCCGGACACAATAGGCACAATTCTGTGAATCGTCTTTCGTACGTGGTAATATCAAATCCTTGGGTTCGTAACCCTCTAAGTTCTGTCTTGAGCTTATTGACCTCGGTTCTGGGACGGTACTTCTCGTTCATCAAGTGCTTGAATGCTGACCACGGTAGTGCGTACGCATCGTCTTGTCCCACTTGCTCTAGATAGGTATTCCACCACGTTAACGCAGAACCTGTGAAGGTATACGTAGCGTACTTTACTTTGTCCTCTTCAGTACACTTACTTATGGCAAACACCGATTCGACCTTCTCGGTCCACCGTTTCAATCCGATCGGTCCTTCGGTTCCATCAAATTCTAAAGGTTTGCAGGCAGTGAATTCTTTGTAGATGCATCCTACACGATTTCCTGTACTGCTAGATCCAAGGTTATTGTTGGTATGTAGCGCAGCCTGTACTGCGGCTATGTTTGAAGCTAGAAAAGTACGGAATTCATCTTCATTCATATTCACGGTGTGTCGAGTAGTCGGTGCCATTTCCTTCAAAATAGTTAAATGGAACAAGTTAATCATACAGAATATTAAGAGTAGTTAATAGTATTTCGTAGCATAATATGAACTCATTTATAAAAGCTTTTTCTTCATATTAGCGTTTTATAAGTTTAAATTCGGGTAGTACGTACCCGTTAAGTTCATACTTAGTAGCTAATATACAATTCAACTACTACAATTCTATATGAAAAACTGATTGTAATAATATTTCGCGTTCAAATTTTTATACAATATTTTATAAACTTACAACACCGCTTATTTTACATAAAGCATGAAATATAGCACACAATAACTTTGATACAAGATAGTTGTGAAGATAATTCTAGCTAGTACACAAGTCGTTCAGCAAAGGCAATAAAGACACGTAATTCATACGTCCAGAAACAAGTCATGCATTCTGGTTTTACTAGGACTACTTCCCATCCTTGGTCTTGTGCAACATAACCGTTATGGCCGTTGATAAGACAGCGTGTTGTAACGTCGTCAAAGGGACGAGGGTTACGTAATGTCCAACAGTCCCGTAATAATCTAAAAACCTCATTTCTTACCCCAATTACCGACTCCGTCACTTGTGGAAACGTTTTGTTTAATAGTTGTAGCCCGATGTTCTTGTTCTCACTTTGGTGAGAAGCGAACATTACTAATCCGTAAGCATAACATGCTTCTTTATGTTGCATGTTAGCCGCTTTTTCTAAATCACGAAGTCCAATATTCGGATATATTGAGTCAAAATAATTTCTTAACCCGTTGCGTAAAATAGCATTTGGGTTCCCCGCAATATATGCGTCAAAGTAAACACATCGTAACTTATGGGTTTCCCAATGTGATATCCCCCATCTTTCAAACGAAAGTCTCTTATAAACCAAGACATTCTTGGAACGTTCTTCGAATGTCTTACAAACTGATCTCGCCTTAAATAGTTGTGCCGAGGAATTCTGGCCGACTCTAGACAAGATTTCATCAATCATGTCTCCGGGTAGGTCTCTTAAGATATTGGGTTGTCTATCCATTTTGTGTTTTTAAACTGTAAAATAGACAAGAGTTAGATTCATAAAAAAATACTTATTAATACAAGCAATTTTTACATATATCATAAAGCATAAGCACACTATATTACATATATTACACCACACGAATACAACTATCTTATTCCGACTCGCTTGTTTCTTCTTCTTCGGTTTTGGTTTGTTTTTCCAAGTTTCTAGGGATATATGATGTTCCCCTAATACGAGCCGTCGTTATCCACATTGGTTTAGAAAAACCTGGTGGTTTAGAGGTTCCCGGGTCATTGTTACAACTTAAGGACTTCGGGGGTTGACGATACATATAAAGTTCATCGGAGTTGGAATTAGATTTCTCTATTTTTATGCCCTTTCCCTTATTATTGTCTTTTGCCTTTTTAAATTCAGTTGGGGTAATTTCTATAACATCATCGGAATTCTCGTCGGAATCCGATTCATCGGAGAATTGGTAATCCTCCCAATATTTTGCTTCCTTGGCGGAAACACCATTGACCATGATTAACCTTGGTCGGTTGGTTGAGGATTCTCTTTTACTTAACCGTTTTATTATTTCCCCCACCGATTCTATTTCTTCTTCCGGTTCCGATTCTTCTTCCGGTTCCGATTCTTCTTCCGGTTCCGACTCTTCTTCCGGTTCCTCTTCGGGAACTTGTGAATCAGTCCACGAATCATTCCAATTTACATTTAACTCTTCATTATTATTAGGTGAGTCAATGGGACTTGTTCTAGAGGTAGACATCTATCACATAATATCAAACACGATAAGAGATTAATATATCACATAATATTCATATGTTAAAAATATATAGTTTCCAACAAAAATGTTAAGCAATCATTTTTAAAGAAAACACGGTCGAAGTCCAGACTCACTAATGCATCCTAACAAACTCGATAAGACACACTAATGCAAATTTTCTGGTTCTCTAAGACCAACGCTCGGATACCAACTGAAATGTCCCGTTCTTATTGATTAAAAACGTTCCATATTAATTGATTTCATTGCGAGGTTTTGACCTCTATATGAGACGTTTTTCAAAGACTGCATTCATTTTAAAACAAACCATAACCTTTATTTCATAAATAAAGGTTTAAAAAGCTTTACGTAGATTATCAAATAATGATAATCTAAAATATCCTGTTTACACACGACCATTACATAACGGTTTACAATACAAATATGTTACAACAAAATAAGTTTCTTGAATGCAGTTTTTACACAATATCATACAAGCATGGACTCCAATTCTCGTCCTTATTTAAGTATGCGACAGCGGAAGCTCTTAATAATCACCTGAGAATAAACATGCTTAAAACGTCAACAAAAATGTTGGTGAGTTATAGGTTTAACCTATATATATCAAATCATAATAATAGACCACAAGATTTCATATTTCAATACACATCCCATACATAGAGATAAAAATCATTCATATGGTGAACACCTGGTAACCGACAATGACAAGATGCATATATACGAATATCCCCATCATTCCGGGACACCCTTCGGATATGATATAAATTTCGAAGTACTAAAGCATCCGGTACTTTGGATGGGGTTTGTTAGGCCCAATAGATCTATCTTTAGGATTCGCGTCAATTAGGGTGTCTGTTCCCTAATTCTTAGATTACCAGACTTAATAAAAAGGGGCATATTTGATTTCGATAATTCAACCATAGAATGTAGTTTCACGTACTTGTGTCTATTTTGTAAATCATTTATAAAACCTGCATGTATTCTCATCCCAAAAATATTAGATTTTAAAAGTGGGACTATAACTCACTTTCACAGATTTTTACTTCGTTGGGAAGTAAGACTTGGCCACTGGTTGATTCACGAACCTATAACAATATATACATATATATCAAAGTATGTTCAAAATATATTTACAACACTTTTAATATATTTTGATGTTTTAAGTTTATTAAGTCAGCTGTCCTCGTTAGTAACCTACAACTAGTTGTCCACAGTTAGATATACAGAAATAAATCGATAAATATTATCTTGAATCAATCCACGACCCAGTGTATACGTATCTCAGTATTGATCACAACTCAAACTATATATATTTTGGAATCAACCTCAACCATGTATAGCTAACTCCAACATTCACATATAGAGTGTTTATGGTTGTTCCGAAATATATATAGATGTGTCAACATGATAGGTCGAAACATTGTATACGTGTCTATGGTATCTCAAGATTACATAATATACAATACAAGTTGATTAAGTTATGGTTGGAATAGATTTGTTACCAATTTTCACGTAGCTAAAATGAGAAAAATTATCTAATCTTGTTTTACCCATAACTTCTTCATTTTAAATCCGTTTTGAGTGAATCAAATTGCTATGGTTTCATATTGAACTCTATTTTATGAATCTAAACAGAAAAAGTATAGGTTTATAGTCGGAAAAATAAGTTAAAAGTCGTTTTTGTAAAGGTAGTCATTTCAGTCGAAAGAACGACGTCTAGATGACCATTTTAGAAAACATACTTCCACTTTGAGTTTAACCATAATTTTTGGATATAGTTTCATGTTCATAATAAAAATCATTTTTTCAGAATAACAACTTTTAAATCAAAGTTTATCATAGTTTTTAATTAACTAACCCAAAACAGCCCGCGGTGTTACTACGACGGCGTAAATCCGGTTTTACGGTGTTTTTCGTGTCTCCAGGTTTTAAATCATTAAGTTAGCATATCATATAGATATAGAACATGTGTTTAGTTGATTTTAAAAGTCAAGTTAGAAGGATTAACTTTTGTTTGCGAACAAGTTTAGAATTAACTAAACTATGTTCTAGTGATTACAAGTTTAAACCTTCGAATAAGATAGCTTTATATGTATGAATCGAATGATGTTATGAACATCATTACTACCTTAAGTTCCTTGGATAAACCTACTGGAAAAGAGAAAAATGGATCTAGCTTCAATGGATCCTTGGATGGCTCGAAGTTCTTGAAGCAGAATCATGACACGAAAACAAGTTCAAGTAAGATCATCACTTGAAATAAGATTGTTATAGTTATAGAAATTGAACCAAAGTTTGAATATGATTATTACCTTGTATTAGAATGATAACCTACTGTAAGAAACAAAGATTTCTTGAGGTTGGATGATCACCTTACAAGATTGGAAGTGAGCTAGCAAACTTGAAAGTATTCTTGATTTTATGAAACTAGAACTTTTGGAATTTATGAAGAACACTTAGAACTTGAAGATAGAACTTGAGAGAGATCAATTAGATGAAGAAAATTGAAGAATGAAAGTGTTTGTAGGTATTTTTGGTCGTTGGTGTATGGATTAGATATAAAGGATATGTAATTTTGTTTTCATGTAAATAAGTCATGAATGATTACTCATATTTTTGTAATTTTATGAGATATTTCATGCTAGTTGCCAAATGATGGTTCCCACATGTGTTAGGTGACTCACATGGGCTGCTAAGAGCTGATCATTGGAGTGTATATACTAATAGTACATACATCTAAAAGCTGTGTATTGTACGAGTACGAATACGGGTGCATACGAGTAGAATTGTTGATGAAACTGAACGAGGATGTAATTGTAAGCATTTTTGTTAAGTAGAAGTATTTTGATAATTGTATTGAAGTCTTTCAAAAGTGTATAAATACATATTAAAACACTACATGTATATACATTTTAACTGAGTCGTTAAGTCATCGTTAGTCGTTACATGTAAGTGTTGTTTTAAAACCTTTAGGTTAACGATCTTGTTAAATGTTGTTAACCCAATGTTTATAATATCAAATGAGATTTTAAATTATTATATTATCATGATATTATCATGTATGAATATCTCTTAATATGATATATATACATTAAATGTCTTTACAACGATAATCGTTACATATATGTCTCGTTTAAAAATCATTAAGTTAGTAGTCTTGTTTTTACATATGTAGTTCATTGTTAATATACTTAATGATATGTTTACTTATCATAGTATCATGTTAACTATATATATATCCATATATATGTCATCATATAGTTTTTACAAGTTTTAACGTTCGTGAATCACCGGTCAACTTGGGTGGTCAATTGTCTATATGAAACATATTTCAATTAATCAAGTCTTAACAAGTTTGATTGCTTAACATGTTGGAAACATTTAATCATGTAAATATCAATCTCAATTAATATATATAAACATGGAAAAGTTCGGGTCACTACAAATATCTCTTAGTATGATATATATACATTAAATGTCTTTACAACGATAATCGTTACATATAAGTCTCGTTTAAAAATCATTAAGTTAGTAGTCTTGTTTTTACATATGTAGTTCATTGTTAATATACTTAATGATATGTTTACTTATCATAATATCATGTTAATATATATATATATCCATATATATGTCATCATATAGTTTTTACAAGTTTTAACGTTCGTGAATCACCGGTCAACTTGGGTGGTCAATTGTCTATATGAAACCTATTTCAATTAATCAAGTCTTAACAAGTTTGATTGCTTAACATGTTGGAAACATTTAATCATGTAAATATCAATCTCAATTAATATATATAACCATGGAAAAGTTCGGGTCACTACAATAGATGTCCTTAAAAAGGCTTATCAAGTTCTTAAGAGGCAATATTGTAATGACCCGGAAATTTTCGACTAAATTTAAACTTAATTTGTAAATGATTCTGACATGATAAGCAGGTCTATTAAATCGAGTCTCAAAATGATGGAACTATTTTTCATGAATGCATTTAACCTTTGACTAATCCCGACGATTCACGAACAATTGTTGTTAATAAATATATAAATATAAATATATGTGTATAGATAATACTGTGGAATAATAAAATATAATTTAATCAGTGGAATTAAATATGTAAAATAATATATAATATAATAAAATTATTATTAAAAAGAATCTATATATATATATATATATATATATATATACATAATTATTATTATACGTATATGGTAATAGATACATAATAATTATATAAATAAAAATATTATTAAGGTATTCATATACACATATATAATATGTAACTAATATGCAAATACAATTACATAATATATATTGATAAAATGTGTAAATATTAACTATTCAGTATATGTTATTATATAATATGATATATTACCTTAAGATGTTAAATTAAGTTATAAATTAAAATATAGTTACTAAAGTAATAATATTATCAATTTCAATATTAAATAACAATATTAGTATCTTTAAATATCAGTATATTAAACATATAGATATAAAATGTAATACATATATAAATATAATTATTAATATTATTATTATCATTATTAATACTAATATGATTAATATTATTATTATAATTATTATCATTAATAATATTATTCTTATCATCCTCATTAAAATTATTATTATTGTGACTTATTATTAATACTACTATTATTATTATTATTATTATTATTATTATTATTATTATTATTATTATTATTATTATTATTATTATTATTATTATTATTATTACTATTATTATTATTAATATTTTTTATTATAATTAATATAATTATAAATAATAAATATTAATTCATTATTTATGAATATCAAATATATAAAAACCGTATGGATAGATTTAGTAATCCAGAATTGTTTTTCAGTCGTTATCTATCTGTAGCTGATTGATTAAAATCGTACAAATCAATTATAACAAGAACAAAATCAGTTAGTAATCCCTTTCATATTTTATTTTTTTTATTACTCTCTGTACCCGATTTCACTAGCTGTCGATTCATAATTTCAAAAATTGAGTCATTCCAGTTGAAAACGAAACCTATCTGTCTCACATTAGCCACTATCAAATTCAATTACCCTTTACAGCATTCAGATTGTCCAATTTATTCAGAAAGAGGGAAGAACACGAGTAACTCCTATGTTATTGATTATTTTGTCAAAAACCCAGAAGTCGAATCCCAATTTAAAATCTAAGAATGCTATTGTGTTAGAAATCGTCTATGTAAGTTACCTGCAAATTTTGAACTTTCAATTTCATGTATCGAATTAGAATTATTAAGTCAAAGTTAAGTTTATTAAAAGTTAAACTTTTTGTTCATGAGAAATTCGAACTCGTATTTCTATTTCTGATTAAATTGATAGTTCAGAGAGTTTCTAAAGAAGATTTAAAACCTATTTCATTTTATAATTTTAACCTAAAACCGTTTTAATTTCAAAATCAGTTGATGGGTTACACATCGAGTTCATCCTACTTCAGCTTCTTTTTTTTTATTTTATTTTATTTTCTGGTATGTAATTAATTCAAACTAGCTTTATGGTCATTTCTACTTATTGTATAAATCACAAAACGAATGTGTAATTCAAGGAATTAATGATTCCGGTCGATTTTGAATTGGAGATGAAGAAAGGAATATTACAGAATATGAATACGGGTTATAATAATTTGGTTTGAGTTTTAACCAGAAAGAGTGAATTGGTTCAGTGGTTATGGGGGTGTTTGTCTGATCGAGGGGTTATGTGGTCGAGCCTGGTCGCTGCCATATTTCTTTTGGAAAAACTATTTAAGGTAGTTTTATTTATTTATTTATTTATTATTATTATTATTATTATTAATATTATTATTATTATTATTATTATTATTATTATTATTATTATTATTATTATTATTATTATTATTATTATTATTATTATTATTATTATTATTATTATTATTGTTATGATATTATTATTACTTACCAGGATTATTGTATCATTAATTATTATCATTAATATAGTTTGTATTATTATCATTTTTAATATGATTAGTATTAACATTAGTATTATTAGTAGTATTATTATTATATTATTATTATTATCAATTGTTATGAGTACGAACATGTTAATTACAACTATATTATGAAGTTAGTAATAAAAGTTATTATGATAAAATTTAGAAACTGGTTATAAATTATATGATTACCTGTACAATTATGAATATAATTATGAAACTAAGTTATAGAAACTGTGGTGATAAGTCTAGAAATTTAACACGAAGTTTATGATAAAACTTATTATTAACAATAGTATTATTATTATTATCATTTTATTATTAAAATGATGTGTTATCATAATTAAAATTATCAAAGTTATTATTATTTTTTTATTTATTTATTAAAACTATCAATTTTTTTTTTCAAAATTAGTAAAATTATTATTAAAAATTAACACTATTATTGTTATTATTAATATTACTATCATTAGTATTATCATTCATATCATTTTGGTATTATTACAAAAAGATATTGTTATATAAAGATACATTACAATAATATTAAAATTACATATCACTATATTTTTGTTATTAGAATGATATTAACTAAACTATATATAAATATATACTTTTTTTTATATAAACCGTAATAAAAATCAGTATTATTAATATGTTATAATGAATATAAATTATATGAAATATATAAATTAAATATATTAAATTTATCTATATAACACATATTATTAAAAGTATGATTATTAATAAAAATATATATAAACTTATTCCAATACCATTATATGTTTTAATATATATACTTGATATAGGTTCGTGAATCCAAGGCCAACCCCACACTTGTTCAATATAGTCATATGTATTTTTACTACAAAATACAGTATGATGAGTTTCATTTGCCTTTTTACCCTTTATATTTTTGGGCTGAGAATACATGCGCAATTTTTATAAATGTTTTACGAAATAGACACAAGTAATCGAAACTACATTATATGGTTGAATGATCGAAGCCGAATATGCCCTTTTTTGCTTGGTAGCCTAAGAATTAGGGAACATCACTAATTTTGAGAATTAGTGCACCCCTAATTGACGCGAATCCTAAAGATATATCTATTGGGCCTAACGAACCCCATCCAAAGTACCGGATACTTTAGTACTTCGAATTCGTTTTTATCATGTCCGAAGGATTTCCAGGAATGATAGGGGATATTCTTATATGCATCTTGTTAATGTCGGTTACCAGGTGTTCAATCCATATGAATGATATTTTTGTCTCTATGCATGGGACGTATATTTATGAGAACTGGAAATGAAATTCTTGTGGTCTATTAAAATGATGGAAATGATTATTTATGTTAAACTAATGAACTCACCAACCTTTTGGTTGACACTTTAAAGCATGTTTATTCTCAGGTATGAAAGAAGTCTTCCACTGTGCAATTGCTTATTTTGAAGATATTACTTGGAGTCATTCATGACATATTTCAAAAGACGTTGCATTCGAGTCGTTGAGTTCATCAAGATTATTATTAAGTCAATTATAGTTATATATATTATAAAATGGTATGCATGACGTCAACTTTCGATGTAATGAAAGATTGTCTTTTCAAAAACGAATACAATGTTTGTAAAATGTATCATATAGAGGTCAAGTACCTCGCGATGTAATCAACTGATGTGAATCGTTTATAATCGATATGGACTTCGTCCGTATGGATTAGGACGAGTCTCTACAGTTGGTATCAGAGCGGTGGTGTTAGCGAACCAAGTCTTGCATTATTGTGTCTAACTGATAGTCGTTAGGATGCATTAGTGAGTCTGGACTTCGACCGTGTCTGCATGTTGTCACGACCCGGAAAATTTCAACTAATTTTAAAGCGAATTCTCGACACGATTTAATATTTTTGACACAATAAGCAAAGTCTGTTAGGTTGAGTCTCAAACATTTTGAACTATTTCATATATTCAATTGACCTTCGTCCATTTTCGATGATTCACGAACTATTATTTGTAAATAAATGTGTATACATATTAAAATAAATATAAATATATGTATAGAGTATATTAAATATAATTATTTAATGATTGTAATACTCGTTGGACGTTTCGATTATTATTTAGAGAAGTTTAATTCGAACTTATGTGATTTTAAAATAAACGGTGATCCAAAAATGAGTTCTATAAATTTTAGGCTTACCAAAAATGTATTTAGGACCTAGTTATTAAATTTTAGCACTTTTTATATTTTACCCAGAATCGAGAGGGATAGTTGATGTAATTTTTATTTAATAAATTAATGATCGAATTTTATACCATAATGACTGAAATAAATAAAGATGATTAATATAAAATTTTGGAATTTTTCTGAGAATTTTTATCCGCCACTAATTAATAACGGGACACGAAAGACTATCTCTAATAAAACTGAAACGGTCGGTAACAAAAGTACAAACAAGACAACTGGATTCCTTTTAAAACACGTTTATAGTTAAATTATTGTTATTATTATATTATATACATTTCTGTATCCAATTGATGGATTAGGATAACACAGATATTACTGTGTTTGTTCCTTATAAACCCTTATTATATATTCAGGCACATATGATCATGCCAACAAAAATCCATTTTCTTCTTTATCTCTATTACACTCTTTCTTGCTACATCTATATTTTTTTTTCTCCAAACAAGACATCATTCATCATCATCAATTGATCACTTTTAAACTCTATTATTGTTTGTTTAGGTTCTATGCTCGTCCACCTTAGCCCGCCACCATCTCAAACACCAACCACAACCTAAACCCGCCATCACCAAACTATCACTGCAACCATGGATGCTTTAATGCTACCAATGTTATCTCCTTATTTCTACTGCTCAAACCGAACACAAACACCTATACGAGGTCACTATTATTAGTATTGTTTACTTTTAGTTCTACCATCTACTCGACTATCATCACCTCGACCAATACCATCGAATACAACCACCATTAAAACCATTGAAAGAAGTTTTTCTACTACTCGAGAACACCCGATATATTTCCTTTCTTATTTTGTTTAAAGACCACCACCACCAACGAGGCATCACCACCGGGCACCATATCACTACCATCGCCTTCCACCGGCGACCACCATCACCTCACTATCCTGCAAACCGTCAACCACCATTGCCCTTCTTCTTCACAACAAACACCACCACCGTGACTGCTGTAACAACCGATAATCACCACCTTAAACCTTCACGCGTTTAGTCTTAACACCTCCAACTATCACCACAACCGCAACTATCTTCTTTCTCTCTCACCATCCCTTTCTTCCATTCATAATTATAACCGAGAACCTCACCCAACTATCAAATTCGATCACTTTTCTACTCCATCGTGAATCTCTCACACCACTATTATTATTATTATTATTTTTGGTCACCGGCTGATGCTATTACTTGGATCGTGTTTCTGTTTTTGCCGTATATTAGAAGCAAAGACGACCAAAAACCATTCACCTGCTACCACCTTAAGATGATACTATTAAACCTCGCTATAATCCTTCGCTACTGTTCCCTGTTGAACCCAAACCGTCACCCAAAAATGTTGCTGTTTCACTTTATAACCACGCATGGTAATGGTGGGACACTTTGGGTGATCATGATTGAATAATATACACACTCCTTTTCTTTTTCTTTTGAACCGAAAACTCAAAATCAGCAAGCCATTTGATCAATTATAAATGATACTTTTATTTTGTGGTGGGACAAGTTTATCACACACACACAACAACTTGTGATTAAAAAAAAAAAAAAAACCTAATACCAACCTACTGCTAATCGACCCACCTTCGGTTCTTTTATTTTTTTTAAACAACTGGACGTATATATGACTTAAACTATTGGGCTTTTATACCGTGCCTTTACTAGCTGGGCCGTTTATTTAAATGGAATTCAAATGGGATTGAGGTATTGACGAGCCAAGCCCAAAACCAATTAATGATTGGGCCAAAATCCATTTTCTAGTTTCTGTTGGGTTGAAAACGATGACAAAGAAAGATGTTGTCGATTAAGATGATGTTGATACGTGAATTAGTATTAGAGAATGATAATGATGATAAGAAATGATGAGATGATGATTAACGTGATATAACTAAGAGGATGATGTATGATGAAACATCTATGATGATGGTGAACGAGATGATGGCAAGATTGATAATAATATAAGTATGATGATGATGAGATACAAGATGTTACGGTAATGATGATCGATGTTGAGATGTGATGATAAAGGTTATGATGTTAGTTATGCGATGATGAAAACGATCATGATGATCCGTTAATGATAATGAAAATGAACAATAATATTGATGAATCAAAGTTAGATTTGGAGAATTACTAATTGGGTTTAGAAAAGAAAAAGGAAATCAGAAATTATGGGTTAAAAGAATTTTAGGAGCTAGTTGAAACAGAAAATAAGAAGTAGAGCAATGATTAAGGATGTTATCGGATTAGCGGGACGTCGCGGGTTCAGACCCGGACTTGGGCATTATTTTTAGGGCTACTTCCTTAAGGTAGTTATTTATCTAATTATTATTATTATTATTATTATTATTATTATTATTATTATTATTATTATTATTATTATTATTATTATTATTATTATTAGTATTATTATTAAAATTATAATTAAAAAATATTATTAATATTATTATTAGTATCATTTTTATTAAAAACTATCATTTATATTAAAAGTATCATCATTATTATTATTATTATTATCATTATTAGAAAGATTATCATATTTATCAAAATTATTAATATTACTATCAATATTATTATTTTGAAATTAATATTATTATTTTCATATTATCAATATTATTATCATAATAACTATTATTATTATTGTAAAATAAAACAACTTTTAGTTATTATTATTATCAATATTATTTTGTCAAATAACTATTAGTTATATAAGGATATATTTACTACATATAACATAACTATATTAATATTTTAATAATAAATATTAATAAATGTAACTTATTAGGGTTTTAATGAAACATTTAATTAAGATAACAATTATATCACTATTAATATGTAAATTCGTTCGATTACAATTATATGTGTTAATATATATATATATATATATATATATATATATATATATATATATATATATATATATATATATATATATATATATATATATATATATATATATATATAAATGATATAGGTTCGTGAATCTGAGACCAACCCTATATTTGTTCAATGACGTCATATGTATTTTTACTACAAAATACAGTATGGTGAGTTTCATTTGCTCCCTTTTTAATTGCTTTTCCAATATATATTTTTGGGCTGAGAATACATGTGCTGCTTTTATAAATGCTTTACGAAATAGACACAAGTACTTAAAATACATTCTACGTTGAGTTGTACCACTGACATATTTCCCTGTAGCTTGGTAACTACTATTTACATGGATATTGTAAACGCGAATCCTGTTGATAGATCTATCGGGCCTGACAACCCCAACCGGACTGGACGACCAGTATTCAACGGTTGCACAGTGCTTCGTTTTGTAGGCTACACTTGGTACGGTGTAGTGAGATTTCATAATAAAGGGAATATGCGACGTTGATTAATAGTTAAGTATGGTTACCAAGTGCTCAACCACTTAGAATGCTTTACATACACTTGCGAGTGTATTATGTTTATGAAAATGAAATCTTGTGGTCTATTAACATATTGAAATAATTATTACGATAAACCTATGAACTCACCAACCTTTTGGTTGACACTTTAAAGCATGTTTATTCTCAGGTACGAATTAAGTCTTCCGCTGTGCATTCGCTCATTTTAAGGACATTACTTGGAGTCGATCATCGCAATGGGACCAAATATTGATGACTTTTTCCAGGAGGATAAGGACGGGTATTTACAGGTGGTATCAGAGCGGTGGTCGTAGCGAACCAGGTCTTGCATTAGTGTGTCTAACTAGGAGTTGTTAGGATACATTAATGAGTCTGGACTTCGACCTAGTAGTTGTTAGGTTATGTTAATGAGTCTAGACTTGAACATGGTCTGCATGTTAAAAGTGTTTGCTTAGCATCATTTGTCGAAAAATATCTACTTGTCATTTTCAGTCTCGACGCGTCCTATTGCAATTATTGCATAGACAGTGTACAGACAAATTCACATCCCATCACATTAAGTCTTGTCTGACACGTTTCCTTAATTCCCTCCGTAATCTACGAGATCTTATGTACTATATACAGATAGTCTATGTAATTAGGATATCATCCAAAATTCAGCCCTCAAATTCATATCAAGAATCATTTCAAAACTTTCTGCGATCGCGTAAGATGGCCTCTCCAAATAGACCAAGTTCCTCCAGCTCCGAAGACAGTGTGACTGGAGTGCACCACCCGATCAACTACCGTGATTATTGGAGAAAATGGGGGTGGGTTCGTGACATACTCACCCTATGGAGGAGGGAAGAAGGTACTCCATATCATGAGCCGAATCTACCGCCTAATGTCGGAGTACTCGACCCGCTCACCGGCGAACCTGTTCGCAACACTGTTTATACCCTCTTTGCGAGAATTTTTCGTCTTGAGGCTACCATTAACGGAACTAGAGAAGATATCCAACATCCACCTCACACTGATAACCAGCCAGGGTTAGTAGAAGAAGTCAATGAACTTCGTGCTCGAGTAGTAGCTTTGGAGAATATGGTGCAAAACTTACCAGCTTCAGCAACATCACCGGCACCAACAGTACCACCAACATCAACACCAGTACCACCAACAACCCAAGTTTCAACATCACATGCCTCAACATCTCATTCTGTACCTCGAGCATAATCATCATTCTACGTATCATTCTGCCTACTTTATCTTTGTTCTACATATCGTTCTATATCAATTACCTTTGTTCTACATGACGATTATGTAATCTCTAATGTTTTAGAGATTATATATTCTTATTCTAACGGTAAATCAAATGAGTCTAATATCATATTGACTCATCAAATCCATGATTATATCTGAAGAAAATATATATGTAAGTATATTTTCATAAAGATTGTAATTAAAAAAAATTATTTGGTACAAACTGTTAATGGTGAAAATATTTTAACGGGTAGGTAATACCCGAGGAATATTTAGATTTCACATTAATAAGTTACACTGTACATTCTTCAACTCAGATTCAGCAATCATTAACTATACTGCTCAAATCCACACATGTACGTATCCGTTCACCAAAGAATAACTATTTTCATTCAAATTCGATTTCATATTTGGATTTTGACCTATCAGAATCTAACAAGTGGCATAATGAAGAAAACATTGGACAAAATAAAATTTGTTAGAAACAAACGAATTAACTAATTAAAATTTTGTTAAGAATCCATGCTAACTGTTCCTAGCTAACTGATTACATTTTATTATTCACAATTTATTTATCGTAATTTTATTTATCGTCATTTAATTTCTGTTATCTATTTTACGCACTTTACATATTATCGGATAAATCAGGACACATGTACACAATACGTCGGATTAATTCTGAGATAATAAGTTGTACAATGGGTCATGATATGTATTTATTAATTCGAATGTTTGGTACATCCTAACACAATAAGTATACAATACATTTTTGATAAATCCTAAGACAATACGTACACAATACGTCTTAGTTAATTCTAAGACAATACGTCTACAATACGTCTCTGGGTTGATGCAAAGACAATACGTATACAATACGTCGTTGGGAAATTCTAAGATTATATATATATAAACCAATTATTTGACTATCAACATTGGACAAATAAAAATGAATTAAAATATTGATTATAACATATGAAACTAAACAATTCTTCAAGTTTGCCACTTGATTTCATCTTAAACCTCATTTGAGTCTTGACGATTCCAATCCATGTTCAAATCTTTCATGATTCTTGAAAACACCTCGATCGAGAGGATGAACCAGCCGCACTTCATCTACGGAAGAAAAGATTGGTGCATATAGTTATGCACCTGAAAAATCCTCGGAAACTGAGTAAACGTTTAACACGTAACTATGCTAATTCCTTTAGTGTTATTATTACCCAAAATAACATTGCAATTCTTTTTCAAATTAGCCAATTTTGTCACAGCTCCAGCAAGTCAACTTCAACTTTTCAGTCGGACTAACCTTATTATAACCTTGATATATACATTGTCTTTTCGCCTTCGTTACCAGAAACCTTTTATATTCCACAATATTACCATCAACGTTTAATCATCTAAAAACACAATTATCCTGAAACCACCTCGGTTTGATAACCGATGACCCAGATCCGTTAACTTTGAAAATGCTGATGAAGCAGCATATTGTAGATGGCCTAAATGGGCAAGAGTGTGATGATAAAGAATGGAGTGTTGAAAACACTCAATAGAAAATTGCTACTGAAAAACGGATTGAGCTAACCATGAAGGAGACCAAGGACAAATACAAGGACCAAACCTTATATTCAAAGAATCCGGGAAATTTTGGATCCGCCGAAATCTTTAGAGAATATCTTGCTCCAAAGTCATGTTAAAATCTTAGGGAAAATTTTTCCTTATCAACTTTCGAACTTAGAAATTCCAAAATATCATCATAAATATCTTCGATATTTCTGGGGATATTTTCATAAATATTCTTGTCCGAAATTATCTACTTCTTCGTGCTTTCTGTATTCCATTATATTGGAAACTTCTGTAAAATCTAAGAATAAATTATGAATGAATTGTGGAGAAATGTTGGAAATTGAAGCATGAGTTAGTATAATATAATGGCACTTGGCCAAAGTGATTATATTACAGTAAGTCATGCTGAGTTTCTAATGAAATGTGATGATGGTTCGCTGTAGATTATACCATCATCATGTGTCATGTTACATAACTCTTTCATTCTACTTAAGCTCCAAGTATATCACGGAAATATTCCCTTAATAATTCTGTTCTTCTGTAATTTCAACAATCTGCTAATAAATCGTGATATTACATTTCTTTCTGATTAGAAGATTTTCTTAAATTCCTTGAATTTCGGAAATTCACCATGACTACGTCAAAAGTTAAATCTCTATCTCGATTTTTTGTGATAGCTCCACTCATACGCTTCGAGTAATCGAATTATCCAATCCATATTACTCAACAGTAATAAAATTCTATTTATCAGCTCATATTCGTCAGGAAAAACATTCTTATTGTTAACCATAACCACCTCGATCAAATTTCGGGACGAAATTTCTTTAACGGGTAGGTACTGTCATGACCTGGAAAATTTCGACTAATTTTAAAGCAAATTCTCGATACGATTTAATATTTTTGACACAATAAGCAAAGTCTGTTAGGTAGAGTCTCAAACATTTTGAACTATTTCATATATTCAATTGACCTTCGTCCATTTTCGATGATTCACGAACTATTATTTGTAAATAAATGTGTATACATATTAAAATAAATATAAATATATGTATAAAGTATATTAAATATAATTATTTAATGATTGTAATACTCGTTGGACGTTTCGATTATTATTTAGAGAAGTTTAATTCGAACTTATGTGATTTTAAAATAAACGGTGATCCAAAAATGAGTTCTATAAATTTTAGGCTTACTAAAAATGTATTTAGGACCTAGTTATTAAATTTTAGCACTTTTTATATTTTACCCAGAATCGAGAGGGATAGTTGATGTAATTTTTATTTAATAAATTAATGATCGAATTTTATACCATAATGACTGAAATAAATAAAGATGATTAATATAAAATTTTAGAATTTTTCTGAGAATTTTTATCCGCCACTAATTAATAACGGGACACGAAAGACTATCTCTAATAAAACTGAAACGGTCGGTAACAAAAGTACAAAAAAGACAACTGGATTCCTTTTAAAACACGTTTATAGTTAAATTATTGTTATTATTATATTATATACATTTCTGTAACCAATTGATGGATTAGGATAACACGGATATTACTGTGTTTGTTCCTTATAAACCCTTATTATATATTCAGGCACATATGATCATGCCAACAAAAATTCTTTTTCTTCTTTATCTCTATTACACTCTTTCTTGCTACATCTATATTTTTTTTTCTCCAAACAAGACATCATTTGTAGTGACCCGAACTTTTTCATGTTTATATATATATTAAATGAAATTGTTATTTACATGATTAAGTGTTTCCAACATCTTAAGCAATCAAACTTGTTAAGACTTGATTAATTGAAATATGTTTCATATAGACAATTGACCACCCAAGTTGACCGGTGATTAACGAACGTTAAAACTTGTGAAAACTATATGATGACATATATATGGATATATATATATATAGTTAAAATGATACTATGATAAGTAAACATATCATTAATTATATTAACAATGAACTACATATGTAAAAACAAGACTACTAACTTAATGATTTTTAAACGAGACATATATGTAACGATTATCGTTGTAAAGACATTTAATGTATATATATATATATATCATATCATATTAAGAGATATTCATACATGATAATATCATGATAATATAATAATTTAAAATCTCATTTGATATTATAAACATTGGGTTAACAACATTTAACAAGATCGTTAACTTAAAGGTTTCAAAACAACACTTACATGTAACGACTAACGATGACTTAACGACTCAGTTAAAATGTATATACATGTAGTGTTTTAATATGTATTTATACACTTTTTAAAGACTTCAATACACTTATCAAAATACTTCTACTTAACAAAAATGCTTACAATTACATCCTCGTTCAGTTTCATCAATAATTCTACTCGTATGCACCCGTATTCGTACTCGTACAATACACAGCTTTTAGATGTATGTACTATTGGTATATATACTCCAATGATCAGCTCTTAGCAGCCCATGTGAGTCACCTAACACATGTGGGAACCATCATTTGGCAACTAGCATGAAATATCTCATAAAATTACAAAAATATGAGTAATCATTCATGACTTATTTACATGAAAACAAAATTACATATCCTTTATATCTAATCCATACACCAACGACCAAAAACACCTACAAACACTTTCATTCTTCAATTTTCTTCATCTAATTGATCTCTCTGAAGTTCTATCTTCAAGTTCTAAGTATTATTCATATATTCTACAAGTTCTAGTTACATAAAATCAAGAATACTTTCAAGTTTGCTAGCTCACTTCCAATCTTGTAAGGTGATCATCCAATCTCAAGAAATCTTTGTTTCTTACAGTAGGTTATCATTCTAATACAAGGTAATAATCATATTCAAACTTTGGTTCAATTTCTATAACTATAACAATCTTATTTCAAGTGATGATCTTACTTGAACTTGTTTTCGTGTCATGATTCTGCTTCAAGAACTTCGAGCCATCCAAGGATCCGTTGAAGCTAGATCCATTTTTATCTTTTCCAGTAGGTTTATCCAGGGAACTTAAGCTAGTAATGATGTTCATAACATCATTCAATTCTTACATATAAAGCTATCTTATTCGAAGGTTTAAACTTGTAATCACTAGAACATAGTTTAGTTAATTCTAAACTTGTTCGCAAACAAAAGTTAATCCTTCTAACTTGACTTTTAAAATCAACTAAACACATGTTCTATATCTATATGATATGCTAACTTAATGATTTAAAACCTGGAAACACGAAAAACACCGTAAAACCGGATTTACGCCGTCGTAGTAACACCGCGGGCTGTTTTGGGTTAGTTAATTAAAAACTATGATAAACTTTGATTTAAAAGTTGTTATTCTGAGAAAATTATTTTTATTATGAACATGAAACTATATCCAAAAATTATGGTTAAACTCAAAGTGGAAGTATGTTTTCTAAAATGGTCATCTAGACGTCGTTCTTTCGACTGAAATGACTACCTTTACAAAAACGACTTGTAACTTATTTTTCCGACTATAAACCTATACTTTTTATGTTTAGATTCATAAAATAGAGTTCAATATGAAACCATAGCAATTTGATTCACTCAAAACGGATTTAAAATGAAGAAGTTATGGGTAAAACAAGATTGGATAATTTTTCTCATTTTAGCTACGTGAAAATTGGTAACAAATCTATTCCAACCATAACTTAATCAACTTGTATTGTATATTATGTAATCTTGAGATACCATAGACACGTATACAATGTTTCGACCTATCATGTCGACACATCTATATATATTTTGGAACAACCATAGACACTCTATATGTGAATGTTGGAGTTAGCTATACATGGTTGAGGTTGATTCCAAAATATATATAGTTTGAGTTGTGATCAATACTGAGATACGTATACACTGGGTCGTGGATTGATTCAAGATAATATTTATCGATTTATTTTTGTACATCTAACTGTGGACAACTAGTTGTAGGTTACTAACGAGGACAGCTGACTTAATAAACTTAAAACATCAAAATATATTAAAAGTGTTGTAAATATATTTTGAACATACTTTGATATATATGTATATATTGTTATAGGTTCGTGAATCAACCAGTGGCCAAGTCTTACTTCCCAACGAAGTAAAAATCTGTGAAAGTGAGTTATAGTCCCACTTTTAAAATCTAATATTTTTGGGATGAGAATACATGCAGGTTTTATAAATGATTTACAAAATAGACACAAGTACGTGAAACTACATTCTATGGTTGAATTATCGAAATCGAATATGCCCCTTTTTATTAAGTCTGGTAATCTAATAATTAGGGAACAGACACCCTAATTGACGCGAATCCTAAAGATAGATCTATTGGGCCTAACAAACCTCATCCAAAGTACCGGATGCTTTAGTACTTCGAAATTTATATCATATCCGAAGGGTGTCCCGGATTGATGGGGATATTCTTATATATACATCTTGTTAATGTCGGTTACCAGGTGTTCACCATATGAATGATCTTTATCTCTATGTATGGGATGTGTATTGAAATATGAAATCTTGTGGTATATTATTATGATTTGATATATATAGGTTAAACCTATAACTCACCAACATTTTTGTTGACGTTTTAAGCATGTTTATTCTCAGGTGATTATTAAGAGCTTCCGCTGTCGCATACTTAAATAAGGACGAGATTTGGAGTCCATGCTTGTATGATATTGTGTAAAAACTGCATTCAAGAAACTTATTTTGTTGTAACATATTTGTATTGTAAACCATTATGTAATGGTCGTGTGTAAACAGGATATTTTAGATTATCATTATTTGATAATCTACGTAAAGCTTTTTAAACCTTTATTGATGAAATAAAGGTTATGGTTTGTTTTAAAATGAATGCAGTCTTTGAAAAACGTCTCATATAGAGGTCAAACCCTCGCAACGAAATCAATTATTATGGAACGTTTTTAATCAATAAGAACGGGACATTTCAGTTGGTATCCGAGCGTTGGTCTTAGAGAACCAGAAAATTTGCATTAGTGTGTCTTATCGAGTTTGGTAGGATGCATTAGTGAGTCTGGACTTCGACCGTGTTTTCTTTAAAAATGATTGCTTAACATTTTTGTTGGAAACTATATATTATTAACATGTATATATTATGTGATATATTAATCTCTTAACATGTTTGATATTGTGCGATAGATGTCTACCTCTAGCACAAATCCCATTGACTCACCTAATAATAACGAAGAGTCGAATATATATTGGACTGATTCACAAGTTCCCGAAGAAGAACCGGAAGAAGAATCAGAACCGGAAGAGGAGGAACCGGAGGAGGAAATAGAACCGGTGGGGGAAATAATAAAACGGTTAAGTAAAAGAAAATCCTCAACCAACCGACCAAGGTTAATTATGGTCAATGGTGTTTCCGCCAAGGAAGCAAAATATTGGGAGGATTACCAATTCTCCGATGAATCGGATTCCGACGAGAATTCCGATGATGTTATATAAATTACCCCAACTGAATTTAAAAAGGCAAAAGAAAATAATAAGGGAAAGGGCATAAAAATAGAGAAATCTAATTCCAACTCCGATGAACTTTATATGTATCGTCAACCCCCGAAGCCCTTAAGTTGTAACAATGACCCGGGAACCTCTAAACCACCAGGTTTTTCTAAACCGTTGTGGAAAACGACAGCTCGTATTAGGGGAACATCATATATCCCTAGAAACTTGGCAAAACGAACCAAAACCGAAGAAGAAGAAACGAGCGAGTCGGAATAAGATAGTTGTATTCGTGTGGTGTAATATATGTAATATAGTGTGCTTATGCTTTATGATATATGTAAAAATTGCTTGTATTAATAAGTATTTTTTTTTATGAATCTAACTCTTGTCTATTTTACAGTATAAAAACACAAAATGGATAGACAACCCAATATTTTAAGAGACCTACCCGGAGACATGATTGATGAAATCTTTCTAGAGTCGGTCAGAATTCTTCGGCACAACTATTTACGGCAAAATCAGTTTGTAAGACATTCAGAACGTTCCAAGAATGTCTTGGTTTATAAGAGACTTTCGTTTGAAAGATGGGGGATATCACATTGGGAAACCCATAAGTTACGATGTGTTTACTTTGACGCATATATTGCAGGGAACCCAAATGCTATTTTACGCAACGGGTTAAGAAATTATTTTGACTCAATGTATCCGAATATAGGACTTCATGATTTAGAAAAAGCGGCTAACATGCAACATAAAGAAGCATGCTATGCTTACGGGTTAGTAATGTTCGCTTCTCACCAAAGTGAGAAAAAGAACATCGGGCTACAACTATTAAACAAAACGTTCCCACAAGTGACGGAGTCAGTAATTGGGGTAAGAAATGAGGTTTTTAGGTTATTACGAGACTGTTGGTCATTACGTAACCCTCGTCCCTTTGACAACGTTACAACACGCTGTCTTATCAACGGCCATAACGGTTATGTTCCACAAGACCAAGGATGGGAAGTAGTCCTAGTAAAACCAGAATGCATGACTTGTTTCTGGACGTATGAATTACGTGTCTTTATTGCCTTTGCTGAACGACTTGTGTACTAGCTAGAATTATCTTCACAACCATCTTGTATCAAATTTATTGTGTGCTATATTTCATGCTATATGTAAAATAAGCGGTATTGTAAGTTTGTAAAATATTGTGTAAAAGTTTGAACGCGAAATATTATTATAATCAGTTTTTCATATAGAATTGTAGTAGTTGAATTGTATATTAGCTACTAAGTATGAACTTAACGGGTAGGTACTACCCGAATTTAAACTTATAAAACGCTATATGAAGAAAAAGCTTTTATAAATGAGTTAATATTATGCTACGAAATACTATTAACTACTCTTAATATTCTGTATGATTAACTTATTCCATTTGACTATTTTGAAGGAAATGGCACCGACTACTCGACACACCGTGAATATGAATGAAGAGGAATTCCGTACTTTTCTAGCTTCAAACATAGCCGCAGTACAGGCTGCGCACAACAATAACCTTGGATCTAGCAGTACAGGAAATCGTGTAGGATGCACCTACAAAGAATTCACTGCCTGCAAACCTTTGGAATTTGATGGAACCGAAGGACCGATCGAATTGAAACGGTGGACCGAGAAGGTCGAATCGGTGTTTGCCATAAGTAAGTGTACTGAAGAGGATAAAGTGAAGTACGCTACGCATACCTTCACAGGTTCTGCGTTAACATGGTGGAATACCTATCTAGAGCAAGTAGGACAAGACGATGCGTACGCACTACCGTGGTCAGCATTCAAGCACTTGATGAACGAGAAGTACCGTCCCAGAACCGATTTCAATAAGCTCAAGACAGAACTTAGAGGGTTAAGAACCCAAGGATTTGATATTACCACGTACGAAAGACGATTCACAGAATTGTGCCTATTGTGTCCGGGAGCATTCGAAGATGAGGAAGAGAAGATCGACGCGTTTGTGAAAGGATTACCGGAAAGAATCCAAGAAGATATAAGTTCACACGAGCCCGCCTCCATACAACAGGCATGTAGAATGGCTCACAAACTAGTGAACCAGATTGAAGAAAGAATTAAAGAATAGACGGCTGAAGAGGCCAATGTGAAGCAAGTCAAAAGAAAGTGGGAGGAAAACGGTGATAAGAATCACCAATACAACAACAACAGCAATTACAATAATAATCGCAACAATTATCCCAACAATCGCAACATCAATCGCAACTACAACAAACAGCCCAACAACAACAACAACAACAACAGCAACTACAACAATCATCCCAACAACAATAACAACCGCAACAACAACAACAATCAGAAGCAGCTATGCCAAAGGTGTGAAAAGTATCACTCGGGGTTCTGCACTAAATTTTGCAACAAGTGTAAAAGAAATGGTCATAGCGCGGCGAAGTGTGAGGTCTACGGACCAGGGGTCAACAGAACGAAAGGAACAAATGGTGTCGGAACGAGTAATGGCGGAGCAAGTAGTGTCGGAGCAAGTTATGCCAATGTAGTTTGTTATAAATGTGGAAAACCGGGCCACATTATTAGAAATTGCCCGAACCAGGAGAAAACGAATGGACAAGGCCGCGAATTAGTTTTCAATATTAATGCGGCAGAGGCACAGGAAGACCCGGAGCTTGTTACGGGCACGTTTCTTATTGACAATAAATCTGCTTACGTTTTTTTTTATTCGGGTGCGGATAGAAGCTATATGAGTAGAGATTTTTGTGCTAAATTAAGTTGTCCATTGACGCCGTTGGATAGTAAATTTTTACTCGAATTAGCAAACGGTAAATTAATTTCAGCAGATAATATATACCGGAATCGAGAAATTAAACTGGGTAGCGAAATATTTAAGATTGATTTGATACCAGTAGAGTTAGGGAGTTTTGATGTAATAGTTGGCATGGACTGGCTGAAGAAGGTGAAAGCAGAGATCGTATGTTATAAAAATACAATTCGCATTGTACGAGAAGAAGGAGAACCCTTAATGGTGTACGGAGAAAAGGGCAACACGAAGCTACATCTTATTAGTAATTTGAAGGCACAAAAACTAATAAGAAAAGGTTGCTATGCTATTCTAGCACACGTCGAGAAAGTACAAACTGAAGAAAAGAGCATCAATGATGTTCCCGTCGCAAAAGAATTTCCCGATGTATTTCCGAAAGAATTATCGGGATTACCCCCACATCGATCCGTTGAATTTCAAATAGATCTTGTACCCGGAGCTGTACCAATAGCTCGTGCTCCTTACAGACTCGCACCCAGTGAGATGAAAGAACTGCAAAGCCAACAGCAAGAACTATTAGAACGTGGTTTCATTCGACCAAGCACATCACCATAGGGAGCTCCTGTTTTGTTTGTCAAGAAGAAGGATGGTACATTTAGGTTGTGTATTGACTACAGAGAGTTGAACAAACTTACCATCAAAAACTGTTATCCACTGCCGAGAATTGACGATTTATTTGATCAACTACAAGGCTCGTCGGTTTATTCGAAGATCGATTTACATTCCGGATATCATCAAATGCGAGTAAAGGGGGATGATATTCCAAAAACTACTTTTAGGATGCGTTATGGTCATTCTGAGTTTATGGTTATGCCGTTTGGATTGACTAACGCACCAGCTGTGTTTATGGACCTTATGAACTGAGTGTGTGGGCCATATCTTGACAAGTTTGTCATTGTTTTCATCGATGACATACTTATTTACTCAAAGAATGATCAAGAGCAAGAAGAACATTTGAGAAAAGTGCTAGAAGTATTGAGGAAAGAAAAACTGTACGCCAAGTTTTCAAAGTGTGCATTTTGGTTGGAAGAAGTTCAATTCTTCGGTCACATAGTGAACAAAGAAGGTATCCAGGTGGACCCGGCAAAGATCGAAACCGTTGAAAAGTGGGAAACCCCGAAAACTCCGAAACACATACGCCAGTTTTTAGGACTAGCTGGTTACTACAGAAGGTTCATCCAAGACTTTTCCAGAATAGCAAAACCCTTGACTGCATTAACGCATAAAGGAAAGAAATTTAAATGGAATGATGAACAAGAGAAAGCGTTTCAGTTATTGAAGAAAAAGCTAACTACGGCACCTATATTGTCATTGCCTGAAGGGAATGATGATTTTGTGATTTACTGTGACGCATCAAAGCAAGGTCTCGGTTGTGTATTAAGGCAACGAACGAAGGTGATTGCTTATGCGTCTAGACAATTGAAGATTCACGAACAAAATTATACGACGCTTGATTTGGAGTTAGGCGCGGTTGTTTTTGCATTAAAGACTTGGAGGCACTACTTATATGGGGTCAAAAGTATTATATATACCGACCACAAAAGTCTTCCACACATATTTAATCAGAAACAACTAAATATGAGGCAGCGTAGGTGGATTGAATTATTGAATGATTACGACTTTGAGATTCGTTACCACCCGGGGAAGGCAAATGTGGTAGCCGATGCCTTGAGCAGGAAGGATAGAGAACCCATTCGAGTAAAATCTATGAATATAATGATTCATAATGACCTTACTACTCAAATAAAGGAGGCGCAACAAGGAGTTTTAAAAGAGGGAAATTTAAAGGATGAAATACCCAAAGGATCGGAGAAGCATCTTAATATTCGGGAAGACGGAACCCGGTATAGGGCTGAAAGGATTTGGGTACCAAAATTTGGAGATATGAGAGAAATGGTACTTAGAGAAGCTCATAAAACCAGCTACTCAATACATCCTGGAACGGGGAAGATGTACAAGGATCTCAAGAAACATTTTTGGTGGCCGGGTATGAAAGCCGATGTTGCTAAATACGTAGGAGAATGTTTGACGTGTTCTAAGGTCAAAGCTGAGCATCAGAAACCATCAGGTCTACTTCAACAACCCGAAATCCCGGAATGGAAATGGAAAACATTACCATGGATTTCATCACTAAATTGCCAAGGACTGCAAGTGGTTTTGATACTATTTGGGTAATAGTTGATCGTCTCACCAAATCAGCACACTTCCTGCCAATAAGAGAAGATGACAAGATGGATAAGTTAGCATGACTGTATTTGAAGGAAGTCGTCTCCAGACATGGAATACCAATCGCTATTATCTCTGATAGGGATGGCAGATTTATTTCAAGATTCTGGCAGACATTACAGCAAGCATTAGGAACTCGTCTAGACATGAGTACTGCCTATCATCCACAAACTGATGGGCAGAGCGAAAGGACGATACAAACGCTTGAAGACATGCTACGAGCATGTGTTATTGATTTCAGAAACAGTTGGGATCGACACCTACCGTTAGCAGAATTTTCCTACAACAACAGTTATCATTCTAGTATTGAGATGGTGCCGTTTGAGGCACTTTATGGTAGAAAGTGCAGGTCTTCAATTTGTTGGAATGAAGTGGGGGATAGACAGATTACGGGTCCGGAGATAATACAAGAAACTACCGAAAAAATCATCCAAATTCAACAAAGATTGAAAACTGCCCAGAGTCGACAAAAGAGCTACGCGGACAGTAAAAGAAAAGATATAGAGTTTGAAATTGGAGAAATGGTCATGCTTAAGGTTTCACCTTGGAAAGGCGTTGTTCGATTTGGTAAACGGGGGAAACTAAATCCAAGGTACATTGGACCATTCAAGATTATAGATCGTGTCGGACCAGTAGCTTACCAACTGGAGCTACCTCAACAACTCGCGGCTGTACATAACATTTTCAACGTCTCAAATTTGTAGAATTGTTTTGCTAAAGAAGATCTCACTATTCCGTTGGACGAAATCCAAATCAATGAAAAACTTCAATTCATTGAAGAACCCGTCGAAATAATAGATCGTGAGGTTAAGAGACTTAAACAAAACAAGATACCGATTGTTAAGGTTCGATGGAATGCTCATAGAGGACCCGAGTTCACCTGGGAACGATAAAATCAGATGAAGAAGAAATACCCACATTTATTTCCAGAAGATACGTCAACACCTCCAACTGCTTAAAATTTCGGGATGAAATTTATTTAACGGGTAGGTACTTTAGTGACCCGAACTTTTTCATGTTTATATATATATTAAATGAAATTGTTATTTACATGATTAAGTGTTTCCAACATCTTAAGCAATCAAACTTGTTAAGACTTGATTAATTGAAATATGTTTCATATAGACAATTGACCACCCAAGTTGACCGGTGATTCACGAACGTTAAAACTTGTGAAAACTATATGATGACATATATATGGATATATATATAGTTAAAATGATACTATGATAAGTAAACATATCATTAAGTATATTAACAATGAACTACATATGTAAAAACAAGACTACTAACTTAATGATTTTTAAACGAGACATATATGTAACGATTATCGTTGTAAAGACATTTAATGTATATATATCATATTAAGAGATATTCATACATGATAATATCATGATAATATAATAATTTAAAATCTCATTTGATATTATAAACATTGGGTTAACAACATTTAACAAGATCGTTAACCTAAAGGTTTCAAAACAACACTTACATGTAACGACAAACGATGACTTAACGACTCAGTTAAAATGTATATACATGTAGTGTTTTAATATGAATTTATACACTTTTTAAAGACTTCAATACACTTATCAAAATACTTCTACTTAACAAAAATGCTTACAATTACATCCTCGTTCAGTTTCATCAACAATTCTACTCTTATGCACCCGTATTCGTACTCGTACAATACACAGCTTTTAGATGTATGTACTATTGGTATATACACTACAATGATCAGCTCTTAGCAGCCCATGTGAGTCACCTAACACATGTGGGAACCATCATTTGGCAACTAGCATGAAATATCTCATAAAATTACAAAAATATGAGTAATCATTCATGACTTATTTACATGAAAACAAAATTACATATCCTTTATATCTAATCCATACACCAACGACCAAAAACACCTACAAACACTTTCATTCTTCAATTTTCTTCATCTAATTGATCTCTCTCAAGTTCTATCTTCAAGTTCTAAGTGTTCTTCATATATTCTACAAGTTCTAGTTACATAAAATCAAGAATACTTTCAAGTTTGCTAGCTCATTTCCAATCTTGTAAGGTGATCATCCAACCTCAAGAACTCTTTGTTTCTTACAGTAGGTTATCATTCTAATACAAGGTAATAATCATATTCAAACTTTGGTTCAATTTCTATAACTATAACAATCTTATTTCAAGTGATGATCTTACTTGAACTTGTTTTCGTGTCATGATTCTGCTTCAAGAACTTCGAGCCATCCAAGGATCCGTTGAAGCTAGATCCATTTTTCTCTTTTCCAGTAGGTTTATCCAAGGAACTTAAGGTAGTAATGATGTTCATAACATCATTCGATTCATACATATAAAGCTATCTTATTCGAAGGTTTAAACTTGTAATCACTAGAACATAGTTTAGTTAATTCTAAACTTGTTCGCAAACAAAAGTTAATCCTTCTAACTTGACTTTTAAAATCAACTAAACACATGTTCTATATCTATATGATATTCTAACTTAATGATTTAAAACCTGGAAACACGAAAAACACCGTAAAACCGGATTTACACCGTCGTAGTAACACCGCGGGCTGTTTTGGGTTAGTTAATTAAAAACTATGATAAACTTTGATTTAAAAGTTGTTATTCTGAGAAAAAGATTTTTATTATGAACATGAAACTATATCCAAAAATTATGGTTAAACTCAAAGTGGAAGTATGTTTTCTAAAATGGTCATCTAGACGTCGTTCTTTCGACTGAAATGACTACCTTTACAAAAACAACTTGTAACTTATTTTTCCTACTATAAACCTATACTTTTTATGTTTAGATTCATAAAATAGAGTTCAATATGAAACCATAGCAATTTGATTCATTCAAAACGGATTTAAAATGAAGAAGTTATGGGTAAAACAAGATTGGATAATTTTTCTCATTTTAGCTACGTGAAAATTGGTAACAAATCTATTCCAACCATAACTTAATCAACTTGTATTGTATATTATATAATCTTGAGATACCATAGACACGTATACAATGTTTCGACCTATCATGTCGACACATCTATATATATTTTGGAACAACCATAGACACTCTATATGTGAATGTTGGAGTTAGCTATACAGGGTTGAGGTTGATTCCAAAATATATATAGTTTGAGTTGTGATCAATACTGAGATACATATACACAGGGTCGTGGATTGATTCAAGATAATATTTATCGATTTATTTCTATACATCTAACCGTGGACAACTAGTTGTAGGTTACTAACGAGGACAGCTGACTTAATAAACTTAAAACATCAAAATATATTAAAAGTGTTGTAAATATATTTTGAACATACTTTGATATATATGTATATATTGTTATAGGTTCGTGAATCAACCAGTGGCCAAGTCTTACTTCCCGACGAAGTAAATATCTGTGAAAGTGAGTTATAGTCCCACTTTTAAAATCTAATATTTTTGGGATGAGAATACATGTAGGTTTTATAAATGATTTACAAAATAGACACAAGTACGTGAAACTACATTCTATGGTTGAATTATTGAAATCGAATATGCCCTTTTTTATTAAGTCTGGTAATCTAAGAATTAGGGAACAGACACCCTAATTGACGCGAATCCTAAAGATAGATCTATTGGGCCTAACAAACCCCATCCAAAGTACCGGATGCTTTAGTACTTCGAAATTTATATCATATCCGAAGGGTGTCCCGGAATGATGGGGATATTCTTATATATGCATCTTGTTAATGTCGGTTACCAGGTGTTCACCATATGAATGATTTTTATCTCTATGTATGGGATGTGTATTGAAATATGAAATCTTGTGGTCTATTATTATGATTTGATATATATAGGTTAAACCTATAACTCACCAACATTTTTGTGGACGTTTTAAGCATGTTTATTCTCAGGTGATTATTAAGAGCTTCCGCTGTCGCATACTTAAATAAGGACGAGATTTGGAGTCCATGCTTGTATGATATTGTGTAAAAACTGCATTCAAGAAACTTATTTTGTTGTAACATATTTGTATTGTAAACCATTATGTAATGGTCGTGTGTAAACAGGATATTTTAGATTATCATTATTTGATAATCTACGTAAAGCTTTTTAAACCTTTATTGATGTAATAAAGGTTATGGTTTGTTTTAAAATGAATGCAGTCTTTGAAAAACGTCTCATATAGAGGTCAAAACCTCGCAACGAAATCAATTATTATGGAACGTTTTTAATCAATAAGAACGGGACATTTCATCTTTCATCATCATCAATTGATCACTTTTAAACTCTATTATTATTTGTTTAGGTTCTATGCTCGTCCACCTTAGCCCGCCACCATCTCAAACACCAACCACAACCTAAACCCGCCATCACCAAACTATCACTGCAACCATGGATGCTTTAATGCTACCAATGTTATCTCCTTATTTCTACTGCTCAAACCGAACACAAACACCTATACGAGGTCACTGTTATTAGTATTGTTTACTTTTAGTTCTACCATCTACTCGACTATCATCACCTCGACCAATACCATCGAATACAACCACCATTAAAACCATTGAAAGAAGTTTTTCTACTACTTGAGAACACCCGATATATTTCCTTTCTTGTTTTGTTTAAAGACCACCACCACCAACGAGCCATCACCACCGGGCACCATATCACTACCATCGCCTTCCACCAGCGGCCACCATCACCTCACCATCCTGCAAACCGTCAACCACCATTACCCTTCTTCTTCACAACAAACACCACCACCGTGACTGCTGTAACAGCCGATAATCACCACCTTAAACCTTCACGCGTTTAGTCTTAACACCTCCAACTATCACCACAACCGCAACTATCTTATTTCTCTCTCACCATCCCTTTCTTCCATTCATAATTATAACCGAGAACCTCACCCGACTATCAAATTCGATCACTTTTCTACTCCATCGTGAATCTCTCACACCATTATTATTAATTTTTTTTTTGTCACCGGCTGATGCTATTACTTGGATCGTGTTTCTGTTTTTGCCGTATATTAGAAGCAAAGACGACCAAAAACCATTCACCTGCTACCACCTTAAGATGATACTATTAAACCTCGCTATAATCCTTCGCTACTGTTCCCTGTTGAACCCAAACCGTCACCCAAAAATGTTGCTGTTTCACTTTATAACCACGCATGGTAATGGTGGGACACTTTGGGTGATCACGATTGAATAATATACACACTCCTTTTCTTTTTCTTTTGAACCGACAACTCAAAATCAGCAAGCCATTTGATCAATTATAAATGATACTTTTATTTTGTGGTGGGACAAGTTTATCACACACACACAACAACTTGTGATTAAAAAAAAAGAAACCTGATACCAACCTACTGCTAATCGACCCACCTTCGGTTCTTTTATTTTTTTAAACAACTGGACGTATATATGACTTAAACTATTGGGCTTTTATACCGTGCCTTTACTAGCTGGGCCGTTTATTTAAATGGAATTCAAATGGGATTGAGGTATTGACGAGCCAAGCCCAAAACCAATTAATGATTGGGCCAAAATCCATTTTCTAGTTTCTGTTGGGTTGAAAACGATGACAAAGAAAGATGTTGTCGATTAAGATGATGTTGATACGTGAATTAGTATTAGAGAATGATAATGATGATAAGAAATGATGAGATGATGATTAACGTGATATAACTAAGAGGATGATGTATGATGAAATATGTATGATGATGGTGAACAAGATGATGGCAAGATTGATAATAATATAAGTATGATGATGATGAGATACAAGATGTTATGATAATGATGATCGATGTTGAGATGTGATGATAAAGGTTATGATGTTAGTTATGCGATGATGAAAACGATCATGATGATCCGTTAATGATGATGAAAATGAACAATAATATTGATGAACCAAAGTTAGATTTGGAGAATTACTAATTGGGTTTAGAAAAGAAAAAGGAAATCAGAAATTATGGGTTAAAAGAATTTTAGGAGCTAGTTGAAACAGAAAATAAGAAGTAGAGCAATGATTAAGGATGTTATCGGATTAGCGGGACATCGCGGGTTCAGACCCGGACTTGGGCATTATTTTTAGGGCTACTTCCTTAAGGTAGTTATTTATCTAATTATTATTATTATTATTATTATTATTATTATTATTATTATTATTATTATTATTATTATTATTATTATTATTATTATTATTATTATTATTATTATTATTATTATTAGTATTATTAAAATTATTATTAAAAAATATCATTAATATTATTATTAGTATCATTTTTATTAAAAAGTATCATTTATATTAAAAGTATCATCATTACTATTATTATTATCATTATTAGAAAGATTATCATATTTATCAAAATTATTAATATTACTATCAATATTATTATTTTGAAATTAATATTATTATTTTCATATTATCAATATTATTATCATAATAACTATTATTATTATTATTGTAAAATAAAACAACTTTTAGTTATTATTATTATCAATATTATTTTGTCAAATAACTATTAATTATATAAAGATATATTTACTACATATAACATAACTATATTAATATTTTAATAATAAATATTAATAAATGTAACTTATTAGGGTTTTAATGAAACATTTAATTAAGATAACAATTATATCACTATTAATATGTAAATTCGTTCGATTACAATTATATGTGTTAATATATATATATATATATATATATATATATATATATATATATATATATATATATATATATATATATATATATATATATATATATAAATGATATAGGTTCGTGAATCTGAGACCAACCCTATATTTGTTCAATGACGTCATATGTATTTTTACTACAAAATACAGTATGGTGAGTTTCATTTGCTCCCTTTTTAATTGCTTTTGCAATATATATTTTTGGCTGAGAATACATGCGCTGCTTTTATAAATGCTTTACGAAATAGACACAAGTACTTAAAATACATTCTACGTTGAGTTGTACCACTGGCATATTTCCCAGTAGCTTGGTAACTACTATTTACATGGGTATTGTAAACGCGAATCCTGTTGATAGATCTATCGGGCCTGACAACCCCAACCGGACTGGACGACCAGTATTCAACGGTTGCACAGTGCTTCGTTTTGTAGGCTACACTTGGTACGGTGTAGTGAGATTTCATAATAAAGGGAATATGCGACGTTGATTAATAGTTAAGTATGGTTACCAAGTGCTCAACCACTTAGAATGCTTTACATACACTTGCGAGTGTATTATGTTTATGAAAATGAAATCTTGTGGTCTATTAACATATTGAAATAATTATTACGATAAACTTATGAACTCACCAACCTTTTGGTTGACACTTTAAAGCATGTTTATTCTCAGGTACGAATTAAGTCTTCCGCTGTGCATTTGCTCATTTTAAGGACATTACTTGGAGTCGATCATCGCAATGGGACCAAATGTTGATGACTTTGTCCAGAAGGATAAGGACGGGTCTTTACAGGTGGTATCAGAGCGGTGGTCGTAGCGAACCAGGTCTTGCATTAGTGTGTCTAACTAGGAGTTGTTAGGATACATTAATGAGTCTGGACTTCGACCTAGTAGTTGTTAGGTTATGTTAATGAGTCTAGACTTGAACATGGTCTGCATGTTAAAAGTGTTTGCTTACCACCATTTGTCGAAAAATATCTACTTGTCATTTTCAGTCTCGACGCGTCCTATTGCAATTATTGCATAGACGGTGTACAGACAAATTCACATCCCATCACATTAAGTCTTGTCTGACACGTTTCCTTAATTCCCTCCGTAATCTACGAGATCTTATGTACTATATACAGATAGTCTATGTAATTAGGATATCATCCAAAATTCAGCCCTCAAATTCATATCAAGAATCATTTCATAACTTTCTGCGATCGCGTAAGATGGCCTCTCCAAATAGACCAAGTTCCTCCAGCTCCGAAGACAGCGTGACTGGAGCGCACCACCCGATCAACTATCGTGATTATTGGAGAAAATGGGGGTGGGTTCGTGACATACTCACCCTATGGAGGAGGGAAGAAGGTACTCCATATCATGAGCCGAATCTACCGCCTAATGTCGGAGTACTCGACCCGCTCACCGGCGAACCTGTTCGCAACACTGTTTATACCCTCTTTGCGAGAATTTTTCGTCTTGAGGCTACCATTAACGGAACTAGAGAAGATACCAACCTCCACCTCACACTGATAACCTGCCAGGGTTAGTAGAAGAAGTCAACGAACTTCGTGCTCGAGTAGTAGCTTTGGAGAATATGGTGCAAAACTTACCAGCTTCAGCAACATCACCGGCACCAACAGTACCACCAACATCAACACCAGTACCACCAACAACCTAAGTTTCAACATCACATGCCTCAACATCTCATTCTGTACCTCGAGCATAATCATCATTCTACGTATCGTTCTGCCTACTTTATCTTTGTTCTACATATCGTTCTATATCAATTACCTTTGTTCTACATGACGATTATGTAATCTCTAATGTTTTAGAGATTATATATTCTTATTCTAACGGTAAATCAAATGAGTCTAATATCATATTGACTCATCAAATCCATGATTACATCTGAAGAAAA
The DNA here is from genome assembly GCF_046630445.1 of Rutidosis leptorrhynchoides. NCBI lineage: Eukaryota > Viridiplantae > Streptophyta > Magnoliopsida > Asterales > Asteraceae > Rutidosis > Rutidosis leptorrhynchoides. Next base: position 143,739,352 of record NC_092342.1, read on the forward strand.
TATATATGTAAGTATATTTTCATAAAGATTGTAATTAAAAAAAATTATTTGGTACAAACTGTTAATGGTGAAAATATTTTAACGGGTAGGTAATACCCGAGGAATATTTAGATTTCACATTAATAAGTTACACTGTACATTCTTCAACTCAGATTCAGCAATCATTAACTATACTGCTCAAATCCACACATGTACGTATCCGTTCACCAAAGAATAACTATTTTCATTCAAATTCGATTTCATATTTGGATTTTGACCTATCAGAATCTAACAAGTGGCATAATGAAGAAAACATTGGACAAAATAAAATTTGTTAGAAACAAACGAATTAACTAATTAAAATTTTGTTAAGAATCCACGCTAACTGTTCCTAGCTAACTGATTACATTTTATTATTCACAATTTATTTATCGTAATTTTATTTATCGTCATTTAATTTCTGTTATTTATTTTACGCACTTTACATATTATCGGATAAATCAGGACACATGTACACAATACGTCGAATTAATTCTGAGACAATAAGTTGTACAATGGGTCATGATATGTATTTATTAATTCGAATGTTTGGTACATCCTAACACAATAAGTATACAATACGTTTTGATAAATCCTAAGACAATACGTACACAATACGTCTTAGTTAATTCTAAGACAATATGTCTACAATACGTCTCTAGGTTGATGCAAAGACAATACGTATACAATACGTCGTTGGGAAATTCTAAGATTATATATATATAAACCAATTATTGGACTATCAACATTGGACGAATAAAAATGAATTAAAATATTGATTATAACATATGAAACTAAACAATTCTTCAAGTTTGCCACTTGATTTCATCTTAAACCTCATTTGAATCTTGACGATTCCAATCCATGTTCAAATCTTTCATGATTCTTGAAAACACCTCGATCGAGAGGATGAACCAGCCGCACTTCATCTACGGAAGAAAAGATTGATGCATATAGTTATGCACCTGAAAAACTCTCGTAAACTGAGTAAACGTTTAACACGTAACTGTGCTAATTCCTTTAGTGTTATTATTACCCAAAATAACATTGCAATTCTTTTTCAAATTAGCCAATTTTGTCACAGCTCCAGCAAGTCAACTTCGACTTTTCAGTCGGACTAACCTTATTATAACCTTGATATATACGTTGTCTTTTCGCCTTCGTTACCAGAAACCTTTTATATTCCACCATATTACCATCAGCGTTTAATCATCTAAAAACACAATTATCCTGAAACCACCTCGGTTTGATAACCGATGACCCAGATCCGTTAACTTTGAAAATGCTGATGAAGCAGCATATTGTAGATGGCCTAAATGGGCAAGAGTTTGATGATAAAGAATGGAGTGTTGAAAACACTCAATAGAAAATTGCTACTGAAAAACGAATTGAGCTAACCATGAAGGAGACCAAGGACAAATACAAGGACCAAACCTTATATTCAAAGAATCCGGGAAATTTTGGATCCGCCGAAATCTTTAGAGAATATCTTGCTCCAAAGTCATGTTAAAATCTTGGGGAAAATTTTTCCTTATCAACTTTCGAACTTAGAAATTCCAAAATATCATCATAAATATCTTCGATATTTCTGGGGATATTTTCATAAATATTCTTGTCCGAAATTATCTACTTCTTCGTGCTTTCTGTATTCCATTATATTGGAAACTTCTGTAAAATCTAAGAATAAATTATGAATGAATTGTGGAGAAATGTTGGAAATTGAAGCATGAGTTAGTATAATATAATGGCGCTTGGCCAAAGTGATTATATTACAGTAAGTCATGCTGAGTTTCTAATGAAATGTGATGATGGTTCGCTGTAGATTATACCATCATTGAAAGGACCCGTTCATATACATTATAAACGATTCACAATAGTTGATTATATCGCGAGGTATTTGACCTCTATATGATACATTTTACAAACATTGCATTCGTTTTTAGAAGATAAACTTTCTTTACAACGAAAGTTGACGGCATGCACACCATTTCATAATACATCTAACTATAATTGGCTTAATAATAATCTTGATGAACTCAATGACTCGAATGCAATGTCTTTCAAAATATGCCATGAATGACTCCAAGTAATATCCTTAAAATGAGCTAATGCACAGCGGAAGATTTCTTTAATACCTGAGAATAAACATGCTTTAAAGTGTCAACCAAAAGGTTGGTGAGTTCACAGGTTTATCATAACAATCATTTCAATATATTAATTGACCACAAGATTTCCGTTTATAAATATATGTACACTCGCAAGTGTATAAAAGTATTCTATAAGTTGTAGGCACCCGGTAACAAGCCTTAACGTTCATGTTTTACCCTCTGAAGTACACCAGATCAGGTGTGTTTAAAATAACCTCGAAGTACTAAAGCATCTCATAGTCAGGATGGGGTTTGTCAGGCCCAATAGATCTATCTTTAGGATTCGCGCCTACCGTACATAGACAAGTAGTTTAATGTTACCAAGCTAAGGGTATATTTCTGGTTTAAACCCACGTAGAATTAGTTTTAGTACTTGTGCCTATTTCGTAAAACATTTATAAAAACAGCGCATGTATTCTCAGTCCCAAAAATATATATAAAAGGGAGCAAATGAAACTCACAATACTGTATTTCGTAGTAAAAATACATATAACGTCATTTAATAAGTGCAAGGTTGGCCTCGGATTCACGAACGTATCAATATTGAGATTCAATATTGCAGGAAAGTACGTAGACGCAACGGAGATGATAAACACTAGATTGACCTCACGAGCATACCCATGAACCATACCCATCACCTCCATAGCTATAACCCATAATTTCCTTAGCTTCGACTCATTCAAAAAAAACTATTTTGAAATCACTCGGACAGCACTCCGTCGTAATATTTTGTGTATACTAATAATATCTTGAAATAATACAGAGCAAATATATATATATATATATATATATATATATATATATATATATATATATATATATATATATATATATATATATATATATATATATATATATATATCAATTGAGAGAGTTTAGAGAAATATATTTTCAAGTTTCTATGAAATAATGAAACCTATTGAATTCTATTTATAATAGATTTTCAAATTATAAAAGTGAATTATTAAAGTATGAATTATTAAAGTGAATTATTAAAGTATGAATTATTAAAGTGAATTATTAAAGTATGAATTATTAAAGTGAATTATTAAAGTATGAATTATTAAAGTGAATTATTAAAGTATGAATTATTAAAGTAAATTATTAAAGTTAAAGTAAAGTAAAAGTAAAGTAAAGGTAAAGTTAAAGTATAGTAAAAGTATAAAAAACTATGTATGTATAATACGCGTATAAATATATATAATATTAATTTAAATCGTTATATATATTTAATGAAATAAAATATAAATATCGTTATATTTATTATACTGGTTAAGTAATGAGTTATCAAAAGCGATTCTAGATATTTATAAAAGTTATATACGTTTTAATAATAAAGTTCTTTTTAAACTGAAAACGTCTTTATACGTTTGAAAATAGATTAATAGAATATTATGGAAACCAATTCTCCACTAACTTTTGTCTAACTTTCGTAAATGACACTTTTTGTTTTTATTTATAAATAGCTTTACAAATTATTCTGAATACCGTTAAGAGGAATAGATTTTCTCAAATCATAGTGGACCTCTCAACAGAGACTTGTAATCATAATTCAATGTTTCTGATAATTCAATCATTTAATATATTTTTTTCGTCGAAAATCATATTGAAACAAATACGTTCGTGTAAAGTATTATACGTTTAATACTTTATTAATATTCTCAAGTTATAATATATATATACATATACATATCTATTTATATATAACGGTTCGTGAATCGTCGGAATTTGGTCGAGGTTATAATGAATGTATGAACACAGTTTAAAATTCTTGATATTTAACTTAACAAACTTTGCTTATCTTGTCGGAATAATATAAAGATTAAAGTTTAAATTTGGTCGGAAATTTCCGGGTCGTCACAGTACCTACCCGTTAAAGAAATTTCGTCCCCGAAATTTGATAGAGGTCGTCATGACTAACAATGAGAATGTTATTATAACGATTATAGAGTTTTATCATGTTCAAGAAGAATGGATAAAATAATTCGATTACTCGAAGCGTATGAGTGAAGTTATCGTAAATGAATGAAATAAGATAATAGTGATTCGTCGTATCTTTTGACGTCATCACGATTGATCTCCGAAAAGAAAATCTTTGTAATCTATATTGGATTTGATTATTCGGCGATTAAGGAAATTATAATCCTCTTCGAATTAATGCGATAATCCATTTTGATTTCTCTGTCGGATATTTCACTATAAATCCACCTCATTTGTTTTCTTACAACTCACACCTTCTCAACTCATATTTTAAAGTATTTGTCAATATGCTTCATCCAGTGCTGATTCTTGATATACTCCTCACTTTCATATCTGTCGCTCTTCTTTTTCATCTGTCTCCGGAAGAATCTATTTACTTCTACTATACTCTTGGTTTTATAGTGTTTTTAGTTCTCCCGTGTCTTTATATTGCTATATGCATTGATATATACGGTTTGTGATTTCTGGGTTGTTGTTGGGTTTTATATCTTCCCTTATATTTCAAAGTCCTTGCTTCTTCTATAATCATTGTCATCCACAGTTAATGCTCTCTTCTATTTGCGATGATTTATACTCCCATTTCTAGTTCGGAGCTTTGTCTTTTCGTTTCTTCTTCTTGCGATTAAGCACCGCTTGTAATGGTCCAGAATTCGCAGATATAAATTTCGGAATGAACATTGTTAATGTTCTAGGAAGGAAATTGTAATGACACGATCTTGACTTGTCAAATTATCAGAATACCTCGGAAAAGGCCGAATCATTAAGAAATATTTTCTTGATATTTAGAGATCAAAGAGAATACAAGAGTCGTGTAACATAGCACATGATGACGTTATGATCTGTGAATCATCATGTTCCATTTAGAAACTCAGCATGAATTACTGTAATATAATTACGTTGATCAAGTGTCATTATATTATACTAACTCATGCTTCAACTCCCAACACTTCTTCAGGAATATTCCTATTTTAAACTCGAATATTTCAGAATTTAAAAACTAAAATAGTTTCTTTTATGATATAATACAGATAGCGCGAAGAGGTAAATGATTTCAGATAAGAATAATTATAAAAATATCTTCAGAAGTATGGATGATATTTATAATGAAAGATACGATGATATCTTAGAATGTCTAATATCAGAGGATGATGAAGGATATTGTCCGTAGGGGTTTAGAGTCAGGAGCAAGGTATTCGTTAATGACTTCAGCAAGTACTGAATCATTTGGATTCTTTGAAGGCAGGTTCAGCCTTTATTATTTGTCCACAGCCTCCTTCATATTTTGCTCAATCTGTTTTCTAGTTCCAAAGCTTCTCTTTTTCTGAGCTTTGCTAATATACTATCCTTTATCATCCAACTTTTGACTGTTAAGGTCGTTTACAGTTTTTGCTGCTTCATCAGCATTTTTCAAAATTTCGAGAACTGGTTCGCAGTTTAGGGTGTTTTTCAGAAATTTCTCATTCAAAGAATGTAAGTCTTGGAGGTAGACGTTGTGTGTATATGTAATTGTTGATGTAGACATGCTGCGAGGTTTCAAAATACTGATTGCTGATTCTTAATAATTGGTATGGCAATTCTTGTTATAAGGTACGAATGAGTATATGATAGGGTTTCGATAATTATAATGATTTTTTTTTAAAGTCAAAGATCAATGAAGTTGTTGGTAAGTTTATTGCTAATGTGGTGAATATAAACGATTCTCCGGTAACGTTGGCGAAAGGGCAACGTATCTATCGAGGTTATAATAAGACTGTTTTGATTGAGAAGTCGAAGATGACTTGCTGGAGCTGTGACAAAACTGTCTATTTTGAAACGGAATTGAAAAGTTATTTTAGCTAGTAAATGCCAAAGGGTCTAACACGGACACGTGTCGAACTATGACTTGGGTTTTGAGAGTTTTTCAGGTGTATAACTGTGGGTAACATGTGGTTGGATCATCATCTCAATTGTTCCTTAGTTGAAGTGTCTTCAGGAATTTCGAAGGGTTTGAGCACATATTGTAATCGTTAATACATATGATGTTCTAACACAGTTTTGAAGTCAAAGTATAGCTTTGAAAGATATCGGAATCTAAGAGTGATGATACTGGTTATATTTCGAATTGAATTATGCGATTTCAAAATCAGAATATGTAATTGAATTTGAATGAGTATGATTGTTTTGATTTATATGAAAGAATGAATATTGTTGTGAAAGTAGGGAGTATAGTTGATGATTGCTGAATCAGTTTCGAAAAATGTAATATATTAATTGTAAATTTATATATCTCTCGGGTATTACCTACCCGTTAAAAAAAATTTCACAATTAATATTTTGTACAAAAGAAGTTTATTACAGTCTTTATGAAAATATATGTGTATATTTTCTTTAGATGTAATATAGATTTAATGAGTTAATATTAAATTAAACTCATTTGTTTTATGGTTGGAACTAGAATTGAGTAATCCCTAAAACTTTATAAATTGCATAAGTATTTCTTCAATAATATTGAAATTATGAATCATTACTTTGTTATTTGTTGGTTTTCGTGAAATTCTTGTGAACTTCAAAAGGTACGAATGATGTTATTTGAAAAGTTTCGAGTACATCGATGATGAAAGTGTAAAATCAAACATATATTCGAATAATACACTTGATTTATTATGAATTGGATTTTTTATTGAATTGAGACAGAGATTGTAATTAACGATGGTTAAGTTGCGGACGAAGGACGTACATCATTGCATATTTGTAATATGAATTAACTGAGTAGTTAAGATTCACACATAATAGCTTAGTACGGGAAGATTTATTATGGTTTAAAAATTTATACATATAAAATATACATATAAATCTTTCGATTGGAAATGAGCTAATACTTCATAACTCGTTGATACAATATATTTGTTGTTGATTCGTAATGATGTCCACAATGATTCTTGAACTGACAGAGTTTGTGATGTTACAGGTGCTGTTGATTCTGACGATATTGACGGCACTGACTGTGTTGATGATGCTACGGTCCTGTTGATGCTGTTGGTAAAACAATTCTAGCTTGTAAATCGTACACCATTTTCGATCAAAGTTTCTACTCTACCATCTCCGTTCACTCATCCGATTTACGGTCAGAATTAAATAATCTCTAAGATTTTGGAGATTACATAACTGCCGCAGAGATATCTCTTCAATGAAGTTTATGAATTAATACTTCATCGTTTGTTGTTGTTGATATTCCTGAATATTTACAGGTCGTATGACGTTGATGTTTGAGATACATATTGTGATGTTGCGGTGTGGGATGTGGATGTTGTTGGTGGTGGTGGTGATGGTACTGTTGGTGTTGCTGAAGGTGGTAGTGTTTATGCTGCTGGTGCTGCTGCTGGTGTTTGTAACCTTTGCACCATATTCTCCAAAGCCACTACCCGAGCGCGAAGCTCGTTGACTTCTTCTATTACACCGGGGTGATTGTCGGTTCGGACGAGCGGATAAATAAAATCTAGAATTTGGTGTAGTATGTAATCGTGACGAGATACTCTAGAAATAAGAGAGAAAATGGTGTTTCGGATAGGTTCGCCGGTAAGTGCTTCAGGTTCTTCGTGTAGTGACCCGAACTTTTCCATGTTTATATATATATTAAATGAAATTTTTATTTACATGATTAAGTGTTTCCAACATGTTAAGCAATCAAACTTGTTAAGACTTGATTAATTGAAATAGGTTTCATATAGACAATTGACCACCCAAGTTGACCGGTGATTCACGAATGTTAAAACTTGTAAAAACTATACGATGACATATATATAGTTAACATGATTTTATTATAAGTATGTATCTCATTAGGTATTTTAACAATGAGTTATATACATAAAAATGAGACTATTAATTTAAGAAACTCGAAAACGATATATATAACGATTATCGTTATAACAACGTCTTACTAGGTACATATGAATCATATTAAGATATTGATACACTTGGTTAATTATGTTAAATGATATTATTAAGTGTATTAACAATGAAATACATATGTAAAAATAAGACTACTAACTTAATGATTTCGAAACGAGACATATATGTAACGATTATCGTTGTAACGGCATTTAACTGTATATATATCAAACTAAGATATATTATATATCATAATATCATGATAATATAACAATTTAACATCTCATTTGTTATAATAAACAATGGGTTAACAACATTCAACAAGATCGTTAACCTAAAGGTTTCAAAACAACATTTACATGTAACGACTAACGATGACTTAACGACTCAGTTAAAATGTATATACATGTAGTGTTTTAATATGTATTCATACACTTTTGAAAGACTTCAAGACACTTATCAAAATACTTCTACTTAACAAAAATGCTTACAATTACATCCTCGTTCAGTTTCATCAACAATTCTACTCGTATGCACCCGTATTCGTACTCGTACAATACACAGCTTTTAGATGTATGTACTATTGGTATATACACTCCAATGATCAGCTATTAGTAGCCCATGTGAGTCACCTAACACATGTGGGAACCATCATTTGGCAACTAGCATGAAATATCTCATAAAATTACAAAAATATGAGTAATCATTCATGACTTATTTACATGAAAACAAAATTACATATCCTTTATATCTAATCCATACACCAACGACCAAAAACACCTACAAACACTTTCATTCTTCAATTTTATTCATCTAATTGATCTCTCTCAAGTTCTATCTTCAAGTTCTAAGTGTTCTTTATAAATTCCAAAAGTTCTAGTTTCATAAAATCAAGAATACTTCCAAGATTGCAAGTTTACTTCCAAGTTTTCTAAATCCATTCCAAGTAATCATCCAAGATCAAGAAACCTTTATTACTTACAGTAGGTTATCTTTCTAATACAAGGCAATAATCATATTCAAACTTTAATTCAATTTCTATAACTATAACAATCTTATTTCGAGTGGAAATCTTACTTGAAATTGTTTTCGTGTCATGATTCCGCTTCAAGAACTTTCAAGCCATCCAAGGATCCTTTGAAGCTAGATCTATTTTTCTCATTTCTAGTAGGTTTATCCAAGGAACTTGAGGTAGTAATGATGTTCATAACATCATTCGATTCATACATATAAAGCTATCTTATTCGAAGGTTTAAACTTGTAATCACTAGAACATAGTTTAGTTAATTTTAAACTTGTTCGCAAATAAAAGTTAATCCTTCTAACTTGACTTTTAAAATTAACTAAACACGTGTTCTATATCTATATGATATGCTAACTTAATGATTTAAAACCTGGAAACACGAAAAACACCGTAAAACCGGATTTACGCCGTCGTAGTAACACCGCGGGCTGTTTTGGGTTAGTTAATTAAAAACTATGATAAACTTTGATTTAAACGTTATTATTCTGGGAAAATGATTTTTATTATGAACATGAAACTATATCCAAAAATTATGGTTAAACTCAAAGTGGAAGTATGTTTTCTAAAATGGTCATCTAGACGTCGTTCTTTCGACTGAAATGACTACCTTTACAAAAACAACTTGTAACTTATTTTTCCGACTATAAACCTATACTTTTTCTGTTTAGATTCATAAAATAGAGTTCAATATGAAACCATAGCAATTTGATTCACTCAAAACGGATTTAAAATGAAGAAGTTATGGGTAAAATAAGATTGGATAATTTTTTCTCATTTTAGCTACGTGAAAATTGGTAACAAATCTATTCCAACCATAACTTAATCAACTTGTATTGTATATTATGTAATCTTGAGATACCATAGACACGTATACAATGTTTTGACCTATCATGTCGACACATCTATATATATTTCGGAACAACCATAGACACTCTATATGTGAATGTTGGAGTTAGCTATACAGGGTTGAGGTTGATTCCAAAATATATATAGTTTGAGTTGTGATCAATACTGAGATACGTATACACTGGGTCGTGGATTGATTCAAGATAATATTTATCGATTTATTCCTGTACATCTAACTGTGGACAACTAGTTGTAGGTTACTAACGAGGACAGCTGACTTAATAAACTTAAAACATCAAAATATATTAAAAGTGTTGTAAATATATTTTGAACATACTTTGATATATATGTACATATTTTTATAGGTTCGTGAATCAACCAGTGGCCAAGTCTTACTTCCCGACGAAGTAAAAATCTGTGAAAGTGAGTTATAGTCCCACTTTTAAAATCTAATATTTTTGGGATGAGAATACATGCAGGTTTTATAAATGATTTACAAAATAGACACAAGTACGTGAAACTACATTCTATGGTTGAATTATCGAAATCGAATATGCCCCTTTTTATTAAGTCTGGCAATCTAAGAATTACGGAACAGACACCCTAATTGACGCGAATCCTAAAGATAGATCTATTGGGCGTAACAAACCCCATCCAAAGTACCGGATGCTTTAGTACTTCGAAATTTATATCATATCCGAAGGGTGTCCCGGAATGATGGGGATATTCTTATATATATGCATCTTATTAATGTCGGTTACCAGGTGTTCACCATATGAATGATTTTTATCTCTATGTATGGGATGTGTATTGAAATATGAAATCTTGTGGTCTATTGTTACGATTTGATATATATAGGTTAAACCTATAACTCACCAACATTTTTGTTGACGTTTAAAGCATGTTTATTCTCAGGTGAATACTAAGAGCTTTCGCTATTGCATACTAAAATAAGGACAAGATTTGGAGCCCATGTTTGTATGATATTGTGTAAAAACTGCATTCAAGAAACTGATTTCGATGTAACATATTTGTATTGTAAACCATTATGTAATGGTCGTGTGTAAACAGGATATTTTAGATTATCATTATTTGATAATCTACGTAAGGCTTTTTAAACCTTTATTTATGAAATAAAGGTTATGGTTTGTTTTAAAAATGAATGCAGTCTTTGAAAAACGTCTCATATAGAGGTCAAAACCTCGCAACGAAATCAATTAATATGGAACGTTTTTAATCAATAAGAACGGGACATTTCAGTTGGTATCAGAGCGTTGGTCTTAGAGAACCAGAATTTTGCATTAGTGTGTCTTATCGAGTTTGTTTGGATGCATTAGTGAGTCTGGACTTCGACCGTGTTTACTTGAAAAATGATTGCTTAACAAATTTTGTTGGAAACTATATATTTTTAACATGTGAATATTATGTGATAGATGTCTACCTCTAGAACAAGTCCCATTGACTCACCTAATAATAATGAAGAGTCAAATGTAAATTGGAATGATTCGTGGACTGATTCACAAGTTCCCGAAGAAGAACCGAAAGAAGAATCAGAACCGGAAGAAGAATCAGAACCGGAAGAGGAGGAACTGGAGGAGGAAATAGAACCGGTGGGGGAAATAATAAAACGGTTAAGTAAAAGAAAATCCTCAACCAACCGACCAAGGTTAATTATGGTCAATGGTGTTTCCGCCAAGGAAGCAAAATATTGGGAGGATTATCAATTCTCCGATGAATCGGATTCCGACGAGAATTCCAATGATGTTATAGAAATTACCCCAACTGAATTTAAAAAAGCAAAAGAAAATAATAAGGGAAAGGGCATAAAAATAGAGAAATCTAATTCCAACCCCGATGAACTTTATATGTATCGTCAACCCCCGAAGTCCTTAAGTTGTAACAATGACCCGGGAACCACTAAACCACCAGGTTTTTCTAAACCGTTGTGGAAAACGACAGCTAGTATTAGGGGAACATCATATATCCCTAGAAACTTGGCAAAACGAACCAAAACCGAAGAAGAAGAAACGAGAGAGTCGGAATAAGATAGTTGTATTCGTGTGGTGTAATATATGTAATATAGTGTGCTTATGCTTTATGATATATGTAAAAATTGCTTGTATTAATAAGTATTTTTTATGAATCTAACTCTTGTCTATTTTACAGTTTAAAAACACAATATTTTAAGAGACCTACCCGGAGACATGATTGATGAAATCTTGTCTAGAGTCGGTCAGAATTCCTCGGCACAACTATTTAAGGCGAGATTAGTTTGTAAGACATTCGAAGAACGTTCCAAGAATGTCTTGGTTTATAAGAGACTTTCGTTTGAAAGATGGGGGATATCACATTGGGAAACCCATAAGTTACGATGTGTTTACTTTGACGCATATATTTCGGGGAACCCAAATGCTATTTTACGCAACGGGTTAAGAAATTATTTTGACTCAATGTATCCGAATATAGGACTTCATGATTTAGAAAAAGCGGCTAACATGCAACATAAAGAAGCATGCTATGCTTACGGGTTAGTAATGTTCGCTTCTCACCAAAGTGAGAAAAAGAGCATCGGGCTACAGCTATTAAACAAAACGTTCCCACAAGTGACGGAGTCGGTAATTGGGGTAAGAAATGAGGTTTTTAGATTGTTAAGGGACTGTTGGATATTACGTAACCCTCGTCCCTTGGACGACGTTACAACACGCTGTCTTATCAACGGCCATAACGGTTATGTTCCACAAGACCAAGGATGGGAAGTAGTCCTAGTAAAACCAGAATGCATGACTTGTTTCTGGACGTATGAATTACGTGTCTTTATTGCCTTTGCTGAACGACTTGTGTACTAGCTAGAATTATCTTCACAACTATCTTGTATCAAAGTTATTGTGTACTATATTTCATGCTTTATGTAAAATAAGCGGTATTGTAAGTTTGTAAAATATTGTATAAAAGTTTGAATGCGAAATATTATTATAATTAGTTTTTCATATAGAATTGTAGTAGTTGAATTGTATATTAGCTACTAAGTATGAACTTAACGGGTAGGTACTACCCGAATTTAAACTTATAAAACGCTAATATGAAGAAAAAGCTTTTATAAATGAGTTCATATTATGCTATGAAATACTATTAACTACTCTTAATATTCTGTATGATTAACTTGTTCCATTTGACTATTTTGAAGGAAATGACACCGACTACTCGACACACCGTGAATATGAATGAAGAGGAATTCCGTACTTTTCTAGCTTCAAACATAGCCGCAGTACAGGCTGCGCTACATACCAATAATAACCTTGGATCTAGCAGTACAGGAAATCGTGTAGGATGCACCTACAAAGAATTCACTGCCTGCAAACCTTTGGAATTTGATGGAACCGAAGGACCGACCGGATTGAAACGGTGGACCGAGAAGGTCGAATCGGTGTTTTCCATAAGTAAGTGTACTGAAGAGGACAAAGTAAAGTATGCTACACATACCTTCACAGGTTCTGCGTTAACATGGTGGAATACCTATCTAGAGCAAGTGGGACAAGATGATGCGTACGCACTACCGTGGTCAGCATTCAAGCACTTGATGAACGAGAAGTACCGTCCCAGAACTGAGGTCAATAAGCTCAAGACAGAACTTAGAGGGTTACGAACCCAAGGATTTAATATTACCACGTACGAAAGACGATTCACAGAATTGTGCCTATTGTGGCCGGGAGCGTTCGAAGATGAGGAAGAGAAGATCGATGCGTTTGTGAAAGGATTACCAGAAAGAATCCAAGAAGATATAAGTTCACACGAGCCCGCCTCCATACAACAGGCATGTAGAATGGCTCACAAACTAGTGAACTAGATTGAGGAAAGAATTAAAGAACAGACGGCTGAAGAGGCCAATGTGAAGCAAGTCAAAAGAAAATGGTGATAAGAATCACCAATACAACCACAACAGCAATTACAATAATAATCGCAACAATTATCCCAACAATCGCAACATTAATCGCAACTACAACAAACGGCCCAACAACAACAACAACAACAACAAAAACAACTATAACAATCATCCCAACAACAATAACAACCGCAACAACAACAACAACAATCAGAAGCAGCTATGCCAAAGGTGTGAAAAGTATCACTCGGGGTTCTGCACCAAATTTTGCAACAAGTGTAAAAGAAATGGTCATAGCGCGGCGAAGTATGAGGTCTACGGACCAGGGGTTAACAGAACGAAAGGAACAAATGGTGTCAGAACGAGTAATGGCGGAGCAAGTAGTGTCGGAGCAAGTTATGCCAATGTAGTTTGTTATAAATGTGGAAAACCGGGCCACATTATTAGAAATTGCCCGAACCAGGAGAACACGAATGGACAAGGCCGCGGAAGAGTTTTCAATATTAATGCGGCAGAGGCACAGGAAGACCCGGAGCTTGTTAAGGGTACGTTTCTTATTGACAATAAATCTGCTTACGTTTTATTTTATTCGGGTGCGGATAGAAGCTATATGAGTAGAGATTTTTGTGCTACATTAAGTTGTCCATTGAAGCTGTTGGATAGTAAATTTTTACTCGAATTAGCAAACGGTAAATTAATTTCAGCAGATAATATATGCCGGAATCTAGAAATTAAACTGGGTAGCGAAATATTTAAGATTGATTTGATACCAGTAGAGTTAGGGAGTTTTGATGTAATAGTTGGCATGGACTGGCTGAAGAAGGTGAAAGCAGAGATCGTATGTTATAAAAATGCAATTCGCATTGTACGAGAAGAAGGAGAACCCTTAATGGTGTACGGAGAAAAGGGCAACATGAAGCTACATCTTATTAGTAATTTGAAGGCACAAAAACTAATAAGAAAGGGTTGCTATGCTGTTTTAGCACACGTCGAGAAAGTACAAACTGAAGAAAAGAGCATCAATGATGTTCCCATCGCAAAAGAATTTCATGATGTATTTCCGAAAGAATTACCGGGACTACCTCCACATCGATCTATTGAATTTCAAATAGATCTTGTACCAGGAGCTGCACCAATAGCTCGTGCTCCTTATAGACTCGCACCCAGCGAGATGAAAGAACTACAAAGCCAACTGCAAGAACTATTAGAACGTGGTTTTATTCGACCAAGCACATCACCATGGGGAGCTCCTGTTTTGTTTGTCAAGAAGAAGGATGGTACATTTATGTTTGTATTGACTACAGAGAGTTGAACAAACTTACCATCAAAAACCGTTATCCACTGCCGAGAATTAACGACTTATTTGATCAACTACAAGGCTCGTCGGTTTATTCGAAGATCGATTTACGTTCTGGATCTCATCAAATGCGAGTAAAGGAGGATGATATTCCAAAAACTGCTTTTAGGACGCGTTATGGTCATTACGAGTTTATGGTTATGCCGTTTGGATTGACTAACGCACCAGCTGTGTTCATGGACCTTATGAACCGAGTGTGTGGGCCATATCTTGACAAGTTTGTCATTGTTTTCATCGATGACATACTTATTTACTCAAAGAATGATCAAGAGCACGAAGAACATTTGAGAAAAGTGCTAGAAGTATTGAGGAAAGAAAAACTGTACGCTAAGTTTTCAAATTGTGCATTTTGGTTGGAAGAAGTTCAATTCCTCGGTCACATAGTGAACAAAGAAGGTATCCAGGTGGACCCGGCAAAGATCGAAATCGTTGAAAAGTGGGAAACCCCAAAAACTCCGAAGCATATACGTCAATTTTTAGGATTGGCTGGTTACTATAGAAGATTCATCCAAGATTTCTCCAAAATAGCAAAACCCTTGACTGCATTAACGCATAAAGGGAAGAAATTTGAATGGAAGGATGAACAAGAAAAGGCGTTTCAATTATTGAAGAAAAAGCTAACTACGGCACCTATATTGTCATTGCCTGAAGGGAATGATGATTTTGTGATTTATTGTGACGCATCAAAGCAAGGTCTCGGTTGTGTATTAATGCAACGGACGAAGGTGATTGCTTATGCGTCTAGACAATTGAAGATTCACGAGAAAAATTATACGACGCATGATTTGGAATTAGGCGCGGTTGTTTTTGCATTAAAGACTTGGAGGCACTACTTATATGGGGTCAAAAGTTTTATATATACCGACCACAAAAGTCTTCAACACATATTTAATCAGAAACAACTGAATATGAGGCAGCGTAGGTGGATTGAATTATTGAATGATTACGACTTTGAGATTCGTTACCACCCGGGGAAGGCAAATGTAGTAGCCGACGCCTTGAGTAGAAAGGACAGAGAACCCATTCGAGTAAAATCTATGAATATAATGATTCACACTAACCTTACTACTCAAATAAAGGAGGCGCAACAACGAGTTTTAAAAGAGGGAAATTTAAAGGATGAAATACCCAAAGGATCGGAGAAGCATCTTAATATTCGGGAAGACGGAACCCGGTATAGGGCTGAAAGAATTTGGGTACCAAAATTTGGAGATATGAGAGAAATGGTACTTAGAGAAGCTCATAAAACCAGATACTCAATACATCCTGGAACGGGGAAGATGTACAAGGATCTCAAGAAACATTTTTGGTGGCCGGGTATGAAAGCCGATGTTGCTAAATACGTAAGAGAATGTTTGACGTGTTCTAAGGTCAAAGCTAAGCATCAGAAACCATCAGGTCTACTTTAACAACCCGAAATCCCGGAATGGAAATGGGAAAATATTACCATGGATTTCATCACTAAATTGCCAAGGATTGCAAGTGGTTTTGATACTATTTGGGTAATAGTTGATCGTCTCACCAAATTAGCACACTTCCTGCCAATAAGAGAAGATGACAAGATGGAGAAGTTAGCACGACTGTATTTGAAGGAAGTCGTCTCCAGACATGGAATACCAATCTCTATTATCTCTGATAGGGATGGCAGATTTATTTCAAGATTCTGGCAGACATTACAGCAAGCATTAGGAACTCGTCTAGACATGAGTACTGCCTATCATCCACAAACTGATGGACAGAGCGAAAGGACGATACAAACGCTTGAAGACATGCTACAAGCATGTGTTATTGATTTCGGAAACAGTTGGGATCGACATCTACCGTTAGCAGAATTTTCCTACAACAACAGCTACCATTCGAGCATTGAGATGGCGCCGTTTAAAGCACTTTATGGTAGAAAGTGCAGGTCTCCGATTTGTTGGAGTGAAGTGGGGGATTGACAGATTACGGGTCCGGAGATAATACAAGAAACTATCGAGAAAATCATCCAAATTCAACAAAGATTGAAAACCGCCCAGAGTCGACAAAAGAGCTACGCGGACAGTAAAAGAAAAGATATAGAGTTTGAAATTGGAGAAATGGTCATGCTTAAGGTTTCACCTTGGAAAGGCGTTGTTCGATTTGGTAAACGGGGGAAACTAAATCCAAGGTACATTGGACCATTCAAGATTATAGATCATGTCGGACCAGTAGCTTACCAACTGGAGCTACCTCAACAACTCGCGGCTGTACATAACACTTTCCACGTCTCAAATTTGAAGAAATGTTTTGCTAAAGAAGATCTCACTATTCCGTTGGACGAAATCCAAATCAATGAAAAACTTCAATTCATTGAAGAACCCGTCGAAATAATGGATCGTGAGGTTAAGAGACTTAAACAAAACAAGATACCGATTGTTAAGGTTCGATGGAATGCTCGTAGAGGACCCGAGTTCACCTGGGAGCGTGAAGATCAGATGAAGAAGAAATACCCGCATTTTTTTTCCAGAAGATACGTTAACACCTCCAACTGCTTAAAATTTCGGGATGAAATTTATTTAACGGGTAGGTACTGTAGTAACCCGAACTTTTCCATGTTTATATATATATTAAATGAAATTTTTATTTACATGATTAAGTGTTTCCAACATGTTAAGCAATCAAACTTGGTAAGACTTGATTAATTGAAATAGGTTTCATATAGACAATTGACCACCCAAGTTGACCGGTGATTCACGAATGTTAAAACTTGTAAAAACAATACGATGACATATATATGGTTATATGTATAGTTAACATGATTTTATTATAAGTATGTATCTCATTAGGTATTATAACAATGAGTTATATACATAAAAATGAGACTATTAATTTAAGAAACTCGAAAATGATATATATAACGATTATCGTTATAACAACGTCTTACTAGGTACATATGAATCATATTAGGATATTGATACACTTGGTTAATTATGTTAAATTATATTATTAAGTGTATTAACAATGAAATACATATGTAAAAATAAGACTACTAACTTAATGATTTCGAAACGAGACATATATGTAACGATTATCGTTGTAACGGCATTTAACTGTATATATATCAAACTAAGGTATATTATATATCATAGTATCATGATAATATAACAATTTAACATCTCATTTGTTATAATAAACAATGGGTTAACAACATTCAACAAGATCGTTAACCTAAAGGTTTCAAAACAACATTTACATGTAACGACTAACGATGACTTAACGACTCAGTTAAAATGCATATACATGTAGTGTTTTAATATGTATTCATACACTTTTGAAAGACTTCAAGACACTTATCAAAATACTTCTACTTAACAAAAATGCTTACAATTACATCCTCGTTCAGTTTCATCAACAATTCTACTAGTATGCACCCGTATTCGTACTCGTACAATACACAGCTTTTAGATGTATGTACTATTCGTATATACACTCCAATGATCAGCTCTTAGCAGCCCATGTGAGTCACCTAACACATGTGGGAACCATCATTTGGCAACTAGCATGAAATATCTCATAAAATTACAAAAATATGAGTAATCATTCATGACTTATTTACATGAAAACAAAATTACATATTCTTTATATCTAATCCATACACCAACGACCAAAAACACCTACAAACAATTTCATTCTTCAATTTTATTCATCTAATTGATCTCTCTCAAGTTCTATCTTCAAGTTCTAAGTGTTCTTCATAAATTCCAAAAGTTCTAGTTTCATAAAATCAAGAATACTTCCAAGATTGCAAGTTTACTTCCAAGTTTTCTAAATCCATTCCAAATAATCATCCAAGATCAAGAAACCTTTATTACTTACAGTAGGTTATCTTTCTAATACAAGGTAATAATCATATTCAAACTTTAATTCAATTTCTATAACTATAACAATCTTATTTCGAGTGGAAATCTTACTTGAAATTGTTTTCGTGTCATGATTCTGCTTCAAGAATTTTCAAGCCATCCAAGGATCCTTTGAAGCTAGATCTATTTTTCTCATTTCCAGTAGGTTTATCCAAGGAACTTGAGGTAGTAATGATGTTCATAACATCATTCGATTCATACATATAAAGCTATCTTATTCGAAGGTTTAAACTTGTAATCACTAGAACATAGTTTAGTTAATTCTAAACTTGTCCGCAAATAAAAGTTAATCCTTCTAACTTGACTTTTAAAATTAACTAAACACGTGTTCTATATCTATATGATATGCTAACTTAATGATTTAAAACCTGGAAACACGAAAAACACCGTAAAACCGGATTTACGCCGTCGTAGTAACACAGCGGGCTGTTTTGGGTTAGTTAATTAAAAACTATGATAAACTTTGATTTAAAAGTTGTTATTCTGTGAAAATGATTTTTATTATGAACATGAAACTATATCCAAAAATTATGGTTAAACTCAAAGTGGAAGTATGTTTTCTAAAATGGTCATCTAGACGTCGTTCTTTCGACTGAAATGACTACCTTTACAAAAATGACTTGTAACTTATTTTTCCGACTATAAACCTATACTTTTTCTGTTTAGATTCATAAAATAGAGTTCAATATGAAACCATAGCAATTTGATTCACTCAAAACGGATTTAAAATGAAGAAGTTATGGGTAAAATAAGATTGGATAATTTTTTCTCATTTTAGCTACGTGAAAATTGGTAACAAATCTATTCCAACCATAACTTAATCAACTTGTATTGTAAATTATGTAATCTTAAGATACCATAGACATGTATACAATGTTTCGACCTATCATGTCGACACATCTATATATATTTCGGAACAACCATAGACACTCTATATGCGAATGTTGGAGTTAGCTATACAGGGTTGAGGTTGATTCCAAAATATATATAGTTTGAGTTGTGATCAATACTGAGATACGTATACACTGGGTCGTGGATTGATTCAAGATAATATTTATCGATTTATTTCTGTACATCTAACTGTGGACAACTAGTTATAGGTTACTAACGAGGACAGCTGACTTAATAAACTTAAAACATCAAAATATATTAAAAGTGTTGTAAATATATTTTGAACATACTTTGATATATATGTATATATTGTTATAGGTTCGTGAATCAACCAGTGGCCAAGTCTTACTTCCCGACGAAGTAAAAATCTGTGAAAGTGAGTTATAGTCCCACTTTTAAAATCTAATATTTTTGGGATGATAATACATGCAGGTTTTATAAATGATTTACAAAATAGACACAAGTACGTGAAACTACATTCTATGGTTGAATTATCGAAATTGAATATGCCCCTTTTTATTAAGTCTGGTAATCTAAGAATTAGGGAACAGACACCCTAATTGACGCGAATCCTAAAGATAGATCTATTGGGCCTAACAAACCCCATCCAAAGTACCGGATGCTTTAGTACTTCGAAATTTATATCATATCCGAAGGGTGTCCCGGAATGATGGGGATATTCTTATATATATGCATCTTGTTAATGTCGGTTACCAGGTGTTCACCATATGAATGATTTTTATCTCTATGTATAGGATGTGTATTGAAATATGAAATCGTGTGGTCTATTGTTACGATTTGATATATATAGGTTAAACCTATAACTCACCAACATTTTTGTTGACGTTTAAAGCATGTTTATTCTCAGGTTGAATAAAGAATTTTTCGATATGAAATGATTTTCCGGCTATCGGGTGGTATTCTAATTATATAGAGCAAAAGGTTTCGTAGATTACGGAGGAATTTATGGAATATGTTAGGCAAAGTTTACAGTAACAGATACGCTAAGATATGAATTAGCAGATACGCTAAGATATGAATTTTGTCTATACACTATTCATGCAATCAATGCAATAAGATGTGTCTAGACTAAGAATGATATGCAGGTAATTTCTGACAAGAATGATGAGCAAAAGTTTTAAAATGCAGACATGGTCGAAGTCCAGACTCACTAATGCATCCTAACGACTATCAGTTAGACACACTAATGCAGACCTGGTTTGCTAAGACCACCGCTCTGATACCAACTGAAAGGACCTGTTCATATACATTATAAACGATTCACAATAGTTGATTACATCACGAGGTATTTGACCTCTATATGATACATTTTACAAACATTGCATTCGTTTTTAGAAGACAAACTTTCTTTACAACAAAAGTTGACGGCATGCACACCATTTCATAGTACATCCAACTATAATTGGCTTAATAATAATCTTGATGAACTCAACGACTCGAATGCAACGTCTTTCAAAATATGCCATGAATGACTCCAAGTAATATCCTTAAAATGAGCTAATGCACAGCGGAAGATTTCTTTAATACCTGAGAATAAACATGCTTTAAAGTGTCAACCAAAAGGTTGGTGAGTTCACAGGTTTATCATAACAATCATTTCAATATATTAATAGACCACAAGATTTCCGTTTATAAATATATGTACACTCACAAGTGTATAAAAGTATTCTATAAGTTGTAGGCACCCGGTAACAAGCCTTAACGTTCATGTTTTACCCCCTGAAGTACACCAGATCAGGTGTGTTTAAAATAACCTCGAAGTACTAAAACATCTCATAGTCAGGATGGGGTTTGTCAGGCCCAATAGATCTATCTTTAGGATTCGCGCCTACCGTACATAGACAAGTAGTTTAATGTTACCAAGCTAAGGGTATATTTCTGGTTTAAACCCACGTAGAATTAGTTTTAGTACTTGTGCCTATTTCGTAAAACATTTATAAAAACAGCGCATGTATTCTCAGTCCCAAAAATATATATATAAGGGAGCAAATGAAAGTCACAATACTGTATTTCGTAGTAAAAATACATATAACGTCATTTAATAATGTGAAGACCCGTCCTAATCCATCCGGACGAAGTCCATATCGATTATAAACGATTCACAACAGTTGATTACATCGCGAGATACTTGACCTCTATATGATACATTTTACAAACATTGCATTCGTTTTTGAAAAGACAAACTTTCATTACATCGAAAGTTGACAGGCATGCATACCATTTCATAATATATCCAACTATAATTGACTTGATAATAATCTTGATGAACTCGACGACTCGAATGCAACGTCTTTTGAAATATGCCATGAATGACTCCAAGTAATATCTATAAAATGAGCAAATACACAGCGGAAGATTTCTTTCGTACCTGAGAATAAACATGCTTTAAAGTGTCAACCAAAAGGTTGGTGAGTTCATTAGTTTAACTTAAACAATCGTTTCCATCATTTTAATAGACCACAAGATTTCAGATTTCCATTTCTCATAAACATACGTCCCATGCATAGAGACAAAAATATCATTCATATGGATTGAACACCTGGTAACCGACATTAACAATATGCATATATAAGAATATCCCCATCATTCCGGGATCCTCCTTCGGACATGATATAAATTTCGAAGTACTAAAACATCCGGTACTTTGGATGGGGCTTGTTGGGCCCGATAGATCTACCTTTAGGATTCGCGTCAATTAGGGTGTCTGTTCCCTAATTCTTAGATTACCAGACTTAATAAAAAGGGGCATATTCGACTTCAATAATCCAACCATAAAATGTAGTTTCACGTACTTGTGTCAATTTCGTAAAACAGTTATAAAAGTTGCGCATGTATTCTCAGCCCAAAAATATAAAGGGTAAAAAGGAAAATGAAACTCACGATACTGTATTTTGTAGTAAAAATACATATGACGTCATTGAACAATGCAGGGTTGGCCTCGGATTCACGAACCTATATCAATTGTGTATATATTAATACGTATAATGTAAGTTACAAAATTTCATTTATTAATATGTATTATTTATATATTATAGTTTTGTAGAATTTATTCTAACCTTTATTTTAAAACGTATACTTATATTATATTTTAAGTTATATTTTATATATATATATCGATTTTATGTATATATATCTATAATGATTTACGTTTATATAAATAGTGACATTAATATATTTATATACATATATTTGTGGTTAGTATTGTATTTATGAAATTTTATTAGTTTGTTATGTGAATTATTAATACAATCCTAGTATATACCATAAGTATATATATAGTGTACAAAAGATTTATTTGTTAAAATAATAATTTAAATAATAATGATTTACTAATAATAATAATAATTTTATTAATAATGATAATACTAATAGCAAAAAAAAATGAAAATGATAACTGTTAATGATACTAATAATAATAACTCTAAAATAATATTAATACTAATACCATACTTATGTTAATAATAAGGGTTCTAATATTTATAAAATGATAAATGATAATCATAATAATACTAGTAAATATTAATGATGATACTGATAAATATGATATTATTAATTGTAAATGTACTGATGATACTATTATTTATAAACCGGTACAAATTCTAATATTGATGATAATAATATATTTTTATTTCCTTCATAATAATAATAATAATGATAATCATAATCATAATCCTAATGATGATAAAATACTAAAATGATAAGTTTATTACTAATAATAATATTATTAATACCTATCATAATAATAATAGTAATGTCTATAATACTTTCAAATATGATAACAAGTATGATACTAATAATAACAATAACAATAACAATCAAAACAATCACAATAATAATAATAATACTAATAATAATTAATATATAATAACAATAATAAAATTAGAAAAGAAAACTACCTCACATGAAAAGAGTTTCAAAAAAAAAAAAAAGAAACTACCGTCCTCTGGACTCGATCTCGTGACCACATGCTCACACGCAAACACTCTCGACCATCCCACCAATTCTGATTCTCTGTACTAATATCGAATTTAAATTTTATATATAAACTGTTTTTCTTCTATTCCTCTTCTTCTCCACAAGTCTCATGGATTCAACAAAACATCAATAACCAAAAAAAAAAAAAAAAAAATCAGGGTTCCTTTTAAAGCTTCAAAACATTACAGAAAAAAAAATAATTTGGGTTCTAAAATAAAAAAAAAAACACTAAGGCCTACTGCAGCGTCGGTTCTTGGAACAAAACAAAAAAAATTGATTTCGTAATAGATAACATTATAGATAATGTTTATAACACGAAATAGTTTTCTAAACATGTATAAAAACTACTGGAATCGTCAATTTGATCAGAAACATATACACGAACGCGAATTTGTCTCAAGAACAATTGTTGACTTTTTTTAAACTAAACTTTGACTTCAAAATTCAAGATCGATATAAAGATTTGAGAGTTGAGATTTTGCAGATAGATTCAAAGAAAGATTTCTAACCTTTCTGCATTTTTAGATTTTGAAACTTTATTCGAAATTGAATTAAGAGAAAAAAAAATTGGAGCGTGCAGAGAAGAAGAAAACAAAAATATCGCTGTGCTCTTTAATCCCATTGGATTTCCTTTTTATTTGATTTGCAATTATACATAATCATGTTGTAATAATAGAGATCGGTTGATAAAAAATGGAGAAAATGTCAACACAGGTTCACGAGTTGGGAGCAGGAAAGAAACAAAAAAAATAATAATAATAGAGATAAAGGATACAGAGGTCAAGCGTATAATATAGATCCCTACTGCTTTTTTTTTAATTAATAATAATAATATATAATAACAATACTATTAATATCTAATAATATTAATAAAATTAATAATAATGATAAATATAATATTAATGATAATAATAATTGTAAAAATGATAATAATAATAATAATAATAATAATAATAATACCATACTAATTATGATAATATTAATATTTTATCGATAATAATAATATTAGTAATAATAATCTAATTTATACATCCAATTTCATCTTTATATGATATAAAGTGATATTATGAATACAAATATTGATATTTGACGATACAAATAACATTACTACAACAACTATATTTGTATTTAAATTTAATTTATTAATATCATCTATTATTATGTAATATTTAATAATTATGTAATATGTATTGTAACATATACTGAATATTATATATTTATGCATTTTAATATAAATATATTATAATATTTATTTACATACTAATTATATTATACTTATGTATGTAATTATGAAAAATATAAATGTTTTATATATGTAAGTATTATATATATTTATTAAAATAGTACATTATTTCATCATAGATATATTATAAATTTCTACATATACATAATATAATAATTATGTATAAAATCATATATATATATATATAGTTATATTTATGTATATATGTATACTACCATATATATAAAATCATGTTTTAAATGTTGAGTAGATGATTAATTATGTATATTAAACAATTAACTACAAAGTATAACATTGTACATTTAATATTTTGATAACGTTGGTAAAATATGTTTGAATCATTTATATACAATATACTATATATATTCAAAATGAAAATATTTAGTTATTAAATGTTATCTTTTATAATAACAAAATTACTTAATAGTTCATTAATACTAATATAATTAGTTTTATATATAATTATTTATATTTACATTCTTAGTTGCAATTAAAGGTTCGTGAATCGTCGGAAATAGTTAAAGGTCAAATGTTATCATGAAATAGTTCAAACATAATGAGACTCGGTTTAATAGACTTTGCTTATCGAGTCGAATCATATAAGATTATGTTTAAATTTGGTCGGAAATTCCCGGGTCATCACAGTACCTACCCGTTAAAGAAATTTCGTCCCGAAATTTGAGTGAGGTCGTCATAGCTAACAATAAATATGTTTTCCTGACGAATATGAGTTGATAACTTGAGTTTTATCATCATTGAGTAATATGGATAAAAATAATTCGATTATTCGAAGAGTGCGAATGAAGCTATTCACAAAAGGATGAAATGAGAAACAAAGATTTGTTTTTAACTTTTGACGTAGTCAGGTTTGAATTTAGAAAATAAGGCGCGTCTTAACTTTTGACATTGCCTTGGTTGAATTCCGGAATTTAAGGGATTTAAAGAAAATCTTGAAGATCTATAAAATCTGATTCTTCGGGATTTATGGAAATTAAGATCTCTTTAATTAAATACGGTGATCTGCCCCGATTACTACGTCTGATATTTCCAGTATAAATTAAGCTCTTCCTTTCCATTATTCTCACCATTCTTATACTTTCTTTCTTAGTTCATACATCCAAAAGATTCTGAAAATGATTAATCCAGTTCTGATCCTTGTCCTCATCCTTACTATCGCAACAATCATTCTCCTTTTCCAACTTCCACCAGAGGAATCTGCTTTCTTCTACTTCGCCCTCGGGATTATAATGTTTTTAATTCTCCCGTGTCTTTATGTTGCGATAAACATTGATATACACGGTTTGTAATTTATGTGTTGTTATCGGACTTTATATTCTCCCTTATATTTCAAAGCTCTATGCTTTTGTTTTCTCTTCCCGACTTCAAGTCAAGCGAATAATGGTCCAGAATTTATAGATATAGAGTTTCGAATGATTATAATGTTCTAAGCATGAAGGAACGTGATAGCACGATTTGATTTTCAAATTTATCAACATCACGGAAGATAGAACCATCAAGAATACATTTTCTTGATTTGTTACGGAGTTAAGTAGGATGAAAGAGTTATGTAACATGGCACATGATGACGTTATGATCTGTGAATCATCACGTTTCATTTAGAAACTCAGCATGACTTACTGTAATATAATCACGTTGATCAAGTGTCATTATATTATACTAACTCATGCATCAGTTCCCATCATTACTACAATAACATTCATATTTTAAGCTTGAAAATTTACAGAATATAGAAACTAACAGTTTCTATATGATGTAATACTGATAGCACGAAAAGATTAATGATTTCAGATAAGAATAGTTATAAAAATATCTCCAGAAATATGGAGGATATTTATAATGAAAGGTACGATAATATCTCAGAATATCTAAGATCATAGGATGATAGAAACTATTGTCTGCAAGGGTTTAGAGTAAGGAGCAAGTTATTCACTATAGACTTTAGCAGACATTGAATTATTTGGATTCTTTAAAGTCAAACTTATTCTTTGTGATTTATCCACGGCTTTCTTCATAGTTTCGCATAATCTGCTTTTCGGTACTATATTTTCTATTGAATGTTTCCAATATATTGATACACAGGAAGCACGAAGAGGTATATAATTTCGGACGAGAATATTTATGAAAATATCCTCAGAAATATCAAAGATATTGATGATGATATTTTGGAATTTCTAAGTTCGACGGTTGATGGAGAAAGATTTTCCGCAAGATTTTAACATGACTTCGGAGCAAGATATTCTCTAAAGATTTCAACGGATCCAGAATTACCTGAATCCTTTGAATATAGGATTTGGTCCTTGTATTTGTCCTTGGTCTCCTTCATGGGTAACTAAATCTGTTTTTCAATACCCAATTTTCTATCGAGCGTTCCTAACACTCCTTTCTTTATCATCAAACTTTTGTCCGTTTAGACCATCTACCATTTTTCTGTTTCCTCTGCATTTAATGCTATGATATCTGA
Organism: Rutidosis leptorrhynchoides; assembly: GCF_046630445.1. Lineage (NCBI taxonomy): Eukaryota > Viridiplantae > Streptophyta > Magnoliopsida > Asterales > Asteraceae > Rutidosis > Rutidosis leptorrhynchoides. The sequence continues at coordinate 143,766,964 of NC_092342.1, forward strand.
ATCATCGGTTATTAATCCGAGGTGGTTTCAGGAGAATTGTGTTTTTAGATGATTAAACGCTGATGGTAATATGATGGAATATGAAAGGTTACCTGGTAACAATAAAAGAGCACGCGTATATATAAACGTTATAATAAGGTTGTTTCGTACGAAAAGTCGAAGTTGACTTGTTGGAGCTGTGACAAAATTGGCTAATTTTGAAAAGGCATCGCAAAGTTGTTTTTGTTAATAAATGCCAAAGGATCTGACGCGGCTACGTGTTGAACTTTTACACAATTGCCGAGAGTTTCTCAGGTGCATAACTATATGCATAAATCTTTCCTTCCGTAGATAAAGTGCGGTTGATTCATCCTATCGATTGAGGTGTTTTCAAGAATCATGAAAGGTTTGAACGCAGAATGTAATCGTGAAGATACAAATGAGGTTTAAGACGAAATCAAGTGGCAAACTTGAAGAATTGTTTAGTTTCATATGTTATATTCAATATTTTAATTCATTTTAATTGTCCAATGTTATTAGTCCACAGTCGATAGTCCACAGTTGACAGTGCAATCATTCATATATAGTTTAATATATAATATTTGAATTAATTAATACGTATCGTGACCCGTGTACATGTCTCAGACTCGATCACAACTCAAAGTATATATATTATTATAGAATCAACCTCAACCCTGTATAGAGAACTCGATCATTACTGCATATAGAGTGTCTATGGTGATTCCAAATAATATATATAGATGTGTCGATATGATATGTCAAAACCTTGTATACGTGTCCCGATATTTAAAGTGCGTAAAAAAAATAACAGAAATTAAATGACGATAAATAAAGTGCGTAAAGTAAATAACAGAAATTAAATGACAATAAATAAAATTGCGAGAATATAAATTGCGATAAAATAAATTGCGATAAATAAATTGCGATAAATAAAATGTAATACGGAATTAACAGTTAGCTAGGAACAGTTAGCTAGGATTTTGTTAGCGTGGTTTCTTAATAAAATTTAATATTGTTAATTAGTCTGTTTCTAATCAATTTTTATTGTGTCCATTATTTCTTCATTATGCCACTTGTTGGATTCTGATAGGTCAAAATTCAAATATGAAATTGAATTTGAATGAAAATAGTTATTCTTTGGTGAACGGATAAGTATCCCGGTGGTTGTAAATAGGATAGTGAATAACTGTTGAATCAGATTCGAAGAATATACAGTGTAACTTATTAATGTGAAATTTAAATATTCCTCGGGTATTACCTACCCGTTAAAATATTTTTATTATTAACAGTTTGTACAAAAGAATTTTTAATTACAATCTTTATGAAAACATATATACATATATATTTTCTTCAGATGTAATCATGAATTTAATGAGTTAACATGATATTAAACTCATTTAGTTTTCAGTTGGAACTAGAATAAATAATCTCTAAAACATTAGAGATTACATAATCACCATGTCGAACGAAGATAACTGATGTAGAATGTCATGTAGAATGATGATTATACTCGAGGTATAGATTGAGATGTTGAGGCATGTGATATTGAAATTTGGGTTGTTGGTGGTACCGTTGGTGCCGGTGATTTGGATGAAGCTGGTACGTTTTGCAACATATTTTCCAAGACTACAACTTATGCGCGAAGTTCGTTAACTTCTTCTATTACACCGGGATGATTGTCGGTTCGGACGAGCGGATGAATGAGGTTTAGAATCTGAGATAGTATATGATCGTGATGAGATACTTTGGAAATGAGAGAGAAAATGATGTCTCGAACAGGTTCGCCGGTAAACGTTTTAGGTCCATTGTCAAGAGGTGAATTTGGTTAGTGGAAATGATCGCCTTCTTCGCGTTTCCATTGATTAAGTCGACTACGAACCCATCTCCAATTCATTCAGAATAGATGATGGCTAATTGATCGATTCATTCCGGTTACTCTGCTTTCGGAGCTCGAGTGGAAATCCATATCGAAATAGCTGTCGGAATAACTATCGAAATAGCTATCGAAATCAGATGGACTCGAACTGGTTGAGGGATTCATCTCGTACGATCAGATGAAGGATTTTCGATAAGAAATAGATTATAGGATGTAGATTAGTACCCTGCAATACATAATTTACATATGCATATATAATACTAAAATCCCATAAGCTACGGAGGAATCTACGGAAGCTGTCAGGCAAAGGTAACAATAACAGATACGCTAAGATATGAATTTAACTATACACTGTCTATGCAATAAAGGCAGTAAGACGTGTCTTAGACTTTAAGGATGATAAGCAAATAATTTTTCGACACTAAATGATAAGCAAAACTTTTGACATGCAAACACGGTCGAAGTCCAGACTCATTAATGCATTCTAACGACTATCAGTTAGACTCACTAATGCAAGACCTGGTTCGCTAAGACCACCGCTCTGATACCAACTGTGAAGACCCGTCCTAATCCATCCGGACGAAGTCCATATCGATTATAAACGATTCACAACAGTTGATTACATCGCGAGATACTTGACCTCTATATGATACATTTTACAAACATTGCATTCGTTTTTGAAAAGACAAACTTTCATTACATCGAAAGTTGACAGGCATGCATACCATTTCATAATATATCCAACTATAATTGACTTGATAATAATCTTGATGAACTCGACGACTCGAATGCAACGTCTTTTGAAATATGCCATGAATGACTCCAAGTAATATCTATAAAATGAGCAAATACACAGCGGAAGATTTCTTTCGTACCTGAGAATAAACATGCTTTAAAGTGTCAACCAAAAGGTTGGTGAGTTCATTAGTTTAACTTAAACAATCGTTTCCATCATTTTAATAGACCACAAGATTTCAGATTTCCATTTCTCATAAACATACGTCCCATGCATAGAGACAAAAATATCATTCATATGGATTGAACACCTGGTAACCGACATTAACAATATGCATATATAAGAATATCCCCATCATTCCGGGATCCTCCTTCGGACATGATATAAATTTCGAAGTACTAAAACATCCGGTACTTTGGATGGGGCTTGTTGGGCCCGATAGATCTATCTTTAGGATTCGCGTCAATTAGGGTGTCTGTTCCCTAATTCTTAGATTACCAGACTTAATAAAAAGGGGCATATTCGACTTCAATAATCCAACCATAAAATGTAGTTTCACGTACTTGTGTCAATTTCGTAAAACAGTTATAAAAGTTGCGCATGTATTCTCAGCCCAAAAATATAAAGGGTAAAAAGGAAAATGAAACTCACGATACTGTATTTTGTAGTAAAAATACATATGACGTCATTGAACAATGCAGGGTTGGCCTCGGATTCACGAACCTATATCAATTGTGTATATATTAATACGTATAATGTAAGTTACAAAATTTCATTTATTAATATGTATTATTTATATATTATAGTTTTGTAGAATTTATTCTAACCTTTATTTTAAAACGTATACTTATATTATATTTTAAGTTATATTTTATATATATATATCGATTTTATGTATATATATCTATAATGATTTACGTTTATATAAATAGTGACATTAATATATTTATATACATATATTTGTGGTTAGTATTGTATTTATGAAATTTTATTAGTTTGTTATGTGAATTATTAATACAATCCTAGTATATACCATAAGTATATATATAGTGTACAAAAGATTTATTTGTTAAAATAATAATTTAAATAATAATGATTTTTACTAATAATAATAATAATTTTATTAATAATGATAATACTAATAGCAAAAAAAATGAAAATGATAACTGTTAATGATACTAATAATAATAACTCTAAAATAATATTAATACTAATACCATACTTATGTTAATAATAAGGGTTCTAATATTTATAAAATGATAAATGATAATCATAATAATACTAGTAAATATTAATGATGATACTGATAAATATGATATTATTAATTGTAAATGTACTGATGATACTATTATTTATAAACCGGTACAAATTCTAATATTGATGATAATAATATATTTTTATTTCCTTCATAATAATAATAATAATGATAATCATAATCATAATCCTAATGATGATAAAATACTAAAATGATAAGTTTATTACTAATAATAATATTATTAATACCTATCATAATAATAATAGTAATGTCTATAATACTTTCAAATATGATAACAAGTATGATACTAATAATAACAATAACAATAACAATCAAAACAATCACAATAATAATAATAATACTAATAATAATTAATATATAATAACAATAATAAAATTAGAAAAGAAAACTACCTCACATGAAAAGAGTTTCAAAAAAAAAAAAAAAGAAACTACCGTCCTCTGGACTCGATCTCGTGACCACATGCTCACACGCAAACACTCTCGACCATCCCACCAATTCTGATTCTCTGTACTAATATCGAATTTAAATTTTATATATAAACTGTTTTTCTTCTATTCCTCTTCTTCTCCACAAGTCTCATGGATTCAACAAAACATCAATAACCAAAAAAAAAAAAAAAAAATCAGGGTTCCTTTTAAAGCTTCAAAACATTACAGAAAAAAAAATAATTTGGGTTCTAAAATAAAAAAAAAAACACTAAGGCCTACTGCAGCGTCGGTTCTTGGAACAAAACAAAAAAAATTGATTTCGTAATAGATAACATTATAGATAATGTTTATAACACGAAATAGTTTTCTAAACATGTATAAAAACTACTGGAATCGTCAATTTGATCAGAAACATATACACGAACGCGAATTTGTCTCAAGAACAATTGTTGACTTTTTTTAAACTAAACTTTGACTTCAAAATTCAAGATCGATATAAAGATTTGAGAGTTGAGATTTTGCAGATAGATTCAAAGAAAGATTTCTAACCTTTCTGCATTTTTAGATTTTGAAACTTTATTCGAAATTGAATTAAGAGAAAAAAAAATTGGAGCGTGCAGAGAAGAAGAAAACAAAAATATCGCTGTGCTCTTTAATCCCATTGGATTTCCTTTTTATTTGATTTGCAATTATACATAATCATGTTGTAATAATAGAGATCGGTTGATAAAAAATGGAGAAAATGTCAACACAGGTTCACGAGTTGGGAGCAGGAAAGAAACAAAAAAAAATAATAATAATAGAGATAAAGGATACAGAGGTCAAGCGTATAATATAGATCCCTACTGCTTTTTTTTTAATTAATAATAATAATATATAATAACAATACTATTAATATCTAATAATATTAATAAAATTAATAATAATGATAAATATAATATTAATGATAATAATAATTGTAAAAATGATAATAATAATAATAATAATAATAATAATAATAATAATACCATACTAATTATGATAATATTAATATTTTATCGATAATAATAATATTAGTAATAATAATCTAATTTATACATCCAATTTCATCTTTATATGATATAAAGTGATATTATGAATACAAATATTGATATTTGACGATACAAATAACATTACTACAACAACTATATTTGTATTTAAATTTAATTTATTAATATCATCTATTATTATGTAATATTTAATAATTATGTAATATGTATTGTAACATATACTGAATATTATATATTTATGCATTTTAATATAAATATATTATAATATTTATTTACATACTAATTATATTATACTTATGTATGTAATTATGAAAAATATAAATGTTTTATATATGTAAGTATTATATATATTTATTAAAATAGTACATTATTTCATCATAGATATATTATAAATTTCTACATATACATAATATAATAATTATGTATAAAATCATATATATATATATATAGTTATATTTATGTATATATGTATACTACCATATATATAAAATCATGTTTTAAATGTTGAGTAGATGATTAATTATGTATATTAAACAATTAACTACAAAGTATAACATTGTACATTTAATATTTTGATAACGTTGGTAAAATATGTTTGAATCATTTATATACAATATACTATATATATTCAAAATGAAAATATTTAGTTATTAAATGTTATCTTTTATAATAACAAAATTACTTAATAGTTCATTAATACTAATATAATTAGTTTTATATATAATTATTTATATTTACATTCTTAGTTGCAATTAAAGGTTCGTGAATCGTCGGAAATAGTTAAAGGTCAAATGTTATCATGAAATAGTTCAAACATAATGAGACTCGGTTTAATAGACTTTGCTTATCGAGTCGAATCATATAAGATTATGTTTAAATTTGGTCGGAAATTCCCGGGTCATCACAAATAAGTGCAAGGTTGGCCTCGAATTCACGAACGTATCAATATTGAGATTCAATATTGCAGGAAAGTACATAGACGCAACGGAGATGATAAACACTAGATTGACCTCACGAGCATACCCATGAACCGTACCCATCACCTCCATAGCTATAACCCATAATTTCCTTAGCTTCGACTCATTCAAAAAAAACTATTTTGAAATCACTCGGACAGCACTCCGTCGTAATATTTTATGTATACTAATAATATCTTGAAATAATACAGAGCAAATATATATATATATATATATATATATATATATATATATATATATATATATATATATATATATATATATATCAATTGAGAGAGTTTAGAGAAATATATTTTCAAGTTTCTATGAAATAATGAAACCTATTGAATTCTATTTATAATAGATTTTTGAATTATAAAAGTGAATTATTAAAGTATGAATTATTAAAGTGAATTATTAAAGTATAAATTATTAAAGTGAATTATTAAAGTATGAATTATTAAAGTGAATTATTAAAGTATGAATTATTAAAGTGAATTATTAAAGTATGAATTATTAAAGTGAATTATTAAAGTTAAAGTAAAGTAAAAGTAAACCTCGCTATAATCCTTCGCTACTGTTCCCTGTTGAACCCAAACCGTCACCCAAAAATGTTGCTGTTTCACTTTATAACCACGCATGGTAATGGTGGGACACTTTGGGTGATCACGATTGAATAATATACACACTCCTTTTCTTTTTCTTTTGAACTGACAACTCAAAATCAGCAAGCCATTTGATCAATTATAAATGATACTTTTATTTTGTGGTGGGACAAGTTTATCACACACACACAACAACTTGTGATTAAAAAAAAAAGAAACCTGATACCAACCTACTGCTAATCGACCCACCTTCAGTTCTTTAATTTTTTTTAAACAACTGGACGTATATATGACTTAAACTATTGGGCTTTTATACCGTGCCTTTACTAGTTGGGCCGTTTATTTAAATGGAATTCAAATGGGATTGAGGTATTGACGAGCCAAGCCCAAAACCAATTAATGATTGGGCAAAAATCCATTTTCTAGTTTCTGTTGGGTTGAAAACGATGACAAAGAAAGATGTTGTCGATTAAGATGATGTTGATACGTGAATTAGTATTAGAGAATGAAAATGATGATAAGAAATGATGAGATGATGATTAACGTGATATAACTAAGAGGATGATGTATGATGAAACATGTATGATGATGGTGAACGAGATGATGGCAAGATTGATAATAATATAAGTATGATGATGATGAGATACAAGATGTTACGGTAATGATGATCGATGTTGAGATGTGATGATAAAGGTTATGATGTTAGTTATGCGATGATGAAAACGATCATGATGATCCGTTAATGATAATGAAAATGAACAATAATATTGATGAACCAAAGTTAGATTTGGAGAATTACTAATTGGGTTTAGAAAAGAAAAAGGAAATCAGAAATTATGGGTTAAAAGAATTTTAGGAGCTAGTTGAAATAGAAAATAAGAAGTAGAGCAATGATTAAGGATGTTATCGGATTAGCGGGACGTCGCGGGTTCAGACCCGGACTTGGGCATTATTTTTAGGGCTACTTCCTTAAGGTAGTTATTTATCTAATTATTATTATTATTATTATTATTATTATTATTATTATTATTATTATTATTATTATTATTATTATTATTAGTATTATTAAAATTATTATTAAAAAATATCATTAATATTATTATTAGTATCATTTTTATTAAAAAAGTATCATTTATATTAAAAGTATCATCATTACTATTATTATTATTATCATTATTAGAAAGATTATCATATTTATCAAAATTATTAATATTACTATCAATATTATTATTTTGAAATTAATATTATTATTTTCATATTATCAATATTATTATCATAATAACTATTATTATTATTATTGTAAAATAAAACAACTTTTAGTTATTATTATTATCAATATTATTTTGTCAAATAACTATTAATTATATAAAGATATATTTACTACATATAACATAACTATATTAATATTTTAATAATAAATATTAATAAATGTAACTTATTAGGGTTTTAATGAAACATTTAATTAAGATAACAATTATATCACTATTAATATGTAAATTCGTTCGATTACAATTATATGTGTTTATATATATATATATATATATATATATATATATATATATATATATATATATATATATATATATATAAATGATATAGGTTCGTGAACCTGAGACCAACCCTATATTTGTTCAATGACGTCATATGTATTTTTACTACAAAATACAGTATGGTGAGTTTCATTTGCTCCCTTTTTAATTGCTTTTGCAATATATATTTTTGGGCTGAGAATACATGCGCTGCTTTTATAAATGTTTTACGAAATAGACACAAGTACTTAAAATACATTCTACGTTGAGTTGTACCACTGGCATATTTCCCTGTAGCTTGGTAACTACTATTTACATGGGTATTGTAAACGTGAATCCTGTTGATAGATCTATCGGGCCTAACAACCCCAACCGGACTGGACGACCAGTATTCAACGGTTGCACAGTGCTTCGTTTTGTAGGCTACACTTGGTACGGTGTAGTGAGATTTCATAATAAAGGGAATATGCGACGTTGATTCATAGTTAAGTATGGTTACCAAGTGCTCAACCACTTAGAATGCTTTACATACACTTGCGAGTGTATTATGTTTATGAAAATGAAATCTTGTGGGCTATTAACATATTGAAATAATTATTACGATAAACCTATGAACTCACCAACCTTTTGGTTGACACTTTAAAGCATGTTTATTCTCAGGTACGAATTAAGCCTTCCGCTGTGCATTTGCTCATTTTAAGGACATTACTTGGAGTCGATCATCGCAATGGGACCAAATGTTGATGACTTTGTCCAGGAGGATAAGGACGGGTCTTTACACATGTCAAAAGTTTTGCTTATCATTTCGTGTCGAAAATTACCTGCTTATCATTCTTAGAGAATCACTTACTTATCATTCTTAGTCTAGACACGTATTACTGCATTTAGTGCATCGATAGTGTATAGACAAAAATTCATATCTTAGCGTATCTGATAATTCATATCTTAGCGTATTTGTTACTGTAGACTTTGTCTGACAGCTTCCGTAGATTCCTCCGTAACTTATGGAATTTTAGTATTATATATGCATATGTAAATTATGTATTGCAGGGTACTAATCTACATCCTATAATCTATTTCTTATCGGAAAAAAAATCTTTCATCTGATCGTACGAAATGAATCCCTCAACCAGTTCGAGTCCCTCAGATTTCGATAGCTATTCTGATAGTTATTCCGATAACTATTCCGACATGTATATTCATCTAAGCTCTGGAAGCAGCGTCACCAGAATGAATCAACCAATCAGCCTTCCCCAATTCATCTGATGGATTCGTAGTCGCCTTAATCAATGGAGACGAGAAGAAGGCGATCCTTTCCATCAATCAAATTCACCTCTTGGCGAAGAACCTGAAGCACTTACCGACGAACCAATTCGAAACACCATTTTCACACTCATTTCCAGAGTATCTCGTCACAATTATATTCTATCCACAATTCTAAACCTTATTCATCCACTCGTTCTAACCAACAATCATCCCGGAGTAATACAAGAAGTCAGCGAACTTCGTGCTCGAGTAATAGTTTTGGAAAATATGGTGCAAACTTACCAGCTTCAGCAACATCATCGACATCAACATGACCACCAGCAATAGCACCCATACCATCAACAACACACGTCTCAACATCTCATTCTGTACCTCGAGTATAATCACCGTTCTACGTATCGATCCACATCAATTACCTTCGTTCTTCATGAAAATTATGTAATCTCTAAAGTCTTAGAGATTATTTATTCTAGCTCAAACCGAAAAGCAAATGAGATTAATATCATATTAACTCATTAAATCCATGATTACATTTGAGGAAAATATATATGTAAGTATATTTTCATAAAGATTGAAATTAAAAATTCTTTTGTACAAACTGTTAATGGTAAAAATATTTTAACGGGTAGGTAATACCCTAGAATTATTTAGATTTCACATTAATAAGTTACACTGTACATTCTTCGAATCTGATTCAACAGTCATTTACTATCCTACTTACAACCACCGATATACGTATCCGTTCACCGCAGAATAACCATTTTCATCCAATTTCATATTTGGATTTTGATTTACCAGAATTCATACAGTGGCATAATGAAGAAAACATTGGACAAAATAAAATTTGTTAGAAACAAACGAATTAACTATGAGAAATTCTATTAAGAATCCACGCTAACAAAAATCCTCGCCAACTGTTCTCAGCTAACTGATTACATTTTATTTATCGCAATTTATTTATCGCAATTTATATACTCGCAATTTTATTTATCGTTATTTAATTTCTGTTATTTACTTTACGCACTTTATTTATCGTTATTTAAATACTGTTATTTACGCATTTTAAATATCGGGACACGTATACAAGGTTTTGACATATTATATCGACGCATCTATATATATTATTTGGAATCACCATAGACACTCTATATGCAGTAATGATCGAGTTCTCTATACAGGGTTGAGGTTGATTCTATAATAATATATATACTTTGAGTTGTGATCGAGTCTGAGACATGTACACGGGTCACGATATGTATTAATTAATTCGAATATTATATATTAAACTATATATGAATTATTGGGCTGTTAACCGTGGACTATCGACTGTGGACTAATAATATTGGACAATTAAAATGAATTAAAATATTGATTATAACATATGAAACTAAACATTTCTTCAAGTTTGCCACTTGATTTCATTTTTAAACCTCATTTGTATCTTGACGATTATAATCTGCGTTCAAACATTTCATGATTCTTGAAAACACCTCAATCGAGAGGATGAACCAACCGCACTTCGTCTACGGAAGAAAAGATTGATGTATATAGTTATGCATCTGAAAACACTCGGAACCTGAATAAACGTTTCACACATATCTGTACTAGCTCCTTTGGCGTTGTTATTACCGAAAATAACTTTACAATCCCTTTCCAAAGTGGTCAATTTTGTCACAGCTTCAGCAAATCAATTTCGACTTTCATTCGGATTAAACTTATTATAACCTTGATATATAAGTTTACCTTTCGTCATCATTACCAGGAAACCGTTTATATTCCATCACATTAGCAGTAAACTAACCAGCAACCTCGTCACTCCTTGGTTTAAATCCCTCCGACAAATTACTATATTTATCTATTGAAGTCTCATCATGTACTCATCCGCATCTTGTAACAAGAATTGCCATACCAATTACCGAAAATCAGCAAATCTGTATTGTGAGTCTCGCAACGTTTTCGCAACAACAGTTATATGTATCCATATAACATTTATCTTTTAGAACTATGATCTTCCATTCTGAAATTCTGAAAAGCACCCAGTCTGCGAATTAATACTCTGAATTTTGAAAAGTTGAATGAAGCAACAAAAACTGTAAACGACCTCAACAGCCAAAAGTTGATGATAAAGAGTTGTATGTTGGCAAAGCTCAGAAAAAGTTTGAAACTGAAAAACTGATTGAGCAAACTACGAAGGAGTCTCTGAACAAATCACAAGGACTAACTTGTACATTGAGAATCCTGATGATTCTGTTTCTGATGATATCTTTAGCGAATATCTTTCTTCTAACTCCAAACTCTTGGGACAAATTTTCTTCACCATCCTTCGATATTAGAAATTCCAAGATATCATCGTATCTTTCATTATAAATATCCTTCATATTTCTGAAGATATTTTCATAACTATTCTTATCTGAAATCATTAATCTCTTCGTGCTATCAGTGTTACATCATATAGAAACTGTTAGTTTCTATATTCTGTAAACTTTCGAGCTTAAAATATGAATGTTATTGAAGTAATGTTGGGAACTGATGCATGAGTTAGTATAATATAATGACACTTGATCAACGTGATTATATTATGGTAAGTCATGCTATGTTTCTAATGGAACGTGATGATTCACAGATCATAACGTTATCATGTGCCATGTTACATAACTCTTTCATTCTGCTTAACTTCTGAACACATCAAGATAGTATATTCTTGATAGTTCTATTCTCAGTGATTCTGGTAATTTGACAAATCAAATCGTGCTAATACATTCTTTCTTATTTAGAACATGATGTTTATCCGAAATTCCATACTTACGAATTCTGGACCGTTACTCGCTTTACTAGAGGTCGGGAGAATAATAAAAAGGCAAAGAGCTCCAAAATATAAGAGAAAATATAAAGCCCAATAACAACACTGAGGTTACAAACCGTGGATATTAATACGAATAGCAATATAAAGACACGGTAGAATTAAGAATAGTATCACCCCAAGGTAATAGAAAAATATCAAGAATTAGAACAGGATTAAGCATTTTCACAATCTTTTAGAAGTATGAATTTAGAAAGAAAGTATCGTAAAGGTGAAAATAATGGAACGGAAGCATGTTAATTTATAGTGGGAATATCAGACAGCGCAATCAAGGCAGATCACCGCATTTAGTTTAAGAGATCCTAATTTCCTTATTCACCGAAGAAACAAATCTTATAGATTTCGAAGATTTTCTTTAAAATCCCTTGAATTCCGGAATTCAACAAAGACAACGTCAAAAGTTAAGACGCACCTTATTATCTGAATTCAACCATGACTAGTCAAAAGTTATGATGAAACTTGTCTTTCTCATTTCACTATTTTGTGATATCTTCATTCGTACTCTTCGAATAATCGAATTGTTTTATCCATATTACTCAATGATGATAAAACTCCAATTACCAGCTCGTATGTGTCATGAAAACATTCTAATTGTCAGCCATGACGATCTCACTCAAATTTCGGGATGAAATTTCTTTAACGGGTAGGTACTGTGATGACCCGGAAATTTTTGACTAAATTTAAACTTAATTTGTAAATGATTCTGACATGATAAGCAAGGTCTATTAAACCGAGTCTCAAAATGATGGAACTATTTTTCATGAATGCATTTAACCTTTGACTAATCCCGACGATTCACGAACAATTATTAATAAATATATAAATATAAATATATGTGTATAAATAATACTGTGGAATAATAAAATATAAATTAATCAGTGGAATTAAATGTGTAAAATAATATATAATATAATAAAATTATTATTAAAAAGAATTATATATATATATATATATATATATATATATATATATATATATATATATATATATATATATATATATATATATATATATATATATATATATATATATATATATATATATATATATATATATATATATATATATATATATATATATATATATATATAAACATATATGATAACTATACATAATTATTATTATACGTATATGGTAATATATATACTATGGTAAATAGATACATAATAATTATATAAATAAAAATATTATTAAGGTATTCATATACACATATATAATATGTAATTAATATGCAAATACAATTACATAATATATATTGATAAAATGTGTAAATATTAACTATTCAATATATGTTATTATATAATATGATATATTACCTTAAGATGTTAAATTAAGTTATAAATTAAAATATAGTTACTAAAGTAATAATATTATCAATTTCAATATTAAATAACAATATTAGTATCTTTAAATATCATTATATTAAACATATAGATATAAAATGTAATACATATATAAATATAATTATTAATATTATTATTATCATTATTAATACTAATATGATTAGTATTATTATTATAATTATTATCATTAATAATATTATTCTTATCATCCTCATTAAAATTATTATTATTGTGACTTATTATTAATACTACTCTTATTATTATTATTATTATTATTATTATTATTATTATTATTATTATTAATACTATTATTATTATTATTAGTATTTTTTATTATAATTAATATAATTATAAATAATAAATATTAATTCATTATTTATGAATATCAAATATATAAAAACCGTATGGATAGATTTAGTAATCCAGAATTGTTTTCCAGTCGTTATCTATCTATAGCTGATTGATTAAAATCGTACAAATCAATTATAACAAGAACAAAATCAGTTAGTAATCCCTTTCATCTTTTTTTTATTACTCTCTGTACCCGATTTCACTAGCTGTCGATTTATAATTTCAAAAATTGAGTCATTCCAGTTGAAAATGAAACCTATATGTCTCACATTAGCCACTATCAAATTCAATTACCCTTTACAGCATTCAGATTGTCCAATTTATTCAGAAAGAGGGAAGAACACGAGTAACTCCTCTGTTATTGATTATTTTGTCAAAAACCCAGAAGTCGAATCCCAATTTAAAATCTAAGAATGCTATTGTGTTAGGAATCGTCTATGTAAGTAACCTGCAAATTTTGAACTTTCAATTTCATGTATCGAATTAGAATTATTAAGTCAAAGTTTAGTTTATTAAAAGTCAAACTTTTTGTTCATGAGAAATTCAAACTCGTATTTCTATTTCTGATTAAATTGATAGTTCAGAGAGTTTCTAAAGAAGATTTAAAACCTATTTCATTTTATAATTTTAACCTAAAACCGTTTTAATTTCAAAATCAGTTGATGGGTTACACATCGAGTTCATCCTGCTTCAGCTTCTTTTTATTTTATTTTATTTTATTTTATTTTCTGGTATGTAATTAATTCAAACTAGCTTTATGATCGTTTCTACTTATTGTATAAATCACAAAACGAAAATGTAATTCAAGGAATTAATGATTCCGGTCGATTTTGAATTGGAGATGAAGAAAGGAATATAACAAAATATGAATACGGGTTATAATAATTTGGTTTGAGTTTTAACCAGAAAGAGTGAATTGGTTCAGTGGTTACGGGGGTGTTTGTCTGATCGAGGGGTCATGTGGTCGAGCCTGGTCGCTGCCATATTTCTTTTGGAAAAACTATTTAAGGTAGTTTTTATTTATTATTATTATTATTATTATTATTATTATTATTATTATTATTATTATTATTATTATTATTATTATTATTATTATGATATTATTATTACTTACTAGGATTATTGTATCACTGATTATTATCATTAATATAGTTTGTATTATTATCATTTTTAATATGATTAGTATTAACATTAGTATTATTAGTAGTATTATTATTGTATTATTATTATTATCAATTATTATGAGTACGAACATGTTAATTACAACTATATTATGAAGTTAGTAATAAAAGTTATTATGATAAAATTTAGAAACTGGTTATAAATTATATGATTACCTGTACAATTATGAATATAATTATGAAACTAAGTTATAGAAACTGTGGTGATAAGTCTAGAAATTTAACACGAAGTTTAAGATAAAACTTATTATTAACAATATTATTATTATTATTATCATTTTATTATTAAAATGATGTGTTATCATAATTAAAAATTATCAAAGTTATTTTTATTTTTATTTATTTATTAAAACTATCAATTTTTTTTTTCAAAATTAGTAAAGTTATTATTAAAAATTAACACTATTATTGTTATTATTATTATTACTATCATTAGTATTATCATTCATATCATTTTGGTATTATTACAAATAGATATTGTTATATAAAGATACATTACAATAATATTAAAATTACATATCACTATATTTTTGTTATTAGAATGATATTAACTAAACTATATATAAATATATACTTTTATTATCTATAAAGCGTAATAAAAATCAGTATTATTAATATGTTATAACGAATATAAATTATATGAAATATATAAATTAAATATATTAAATTTATCTATATAACACATATTATTAAAAGTATGATTATTAATAAAAATATATATAAACTTATTCCAATACCATTATATGTTTTAATATATATACTTGATATAGGTTCGTGAATCCAAGGCCAACCCTACACTTGTTCAATATAGTAATATGTATTTTTACTACAAAATACAGTATGGTGAGTTTCATTTGCCTTTTAACCCTTTATATTTTTGGGCTGAAAATACATGCGCAATTTTTATAAATGTTTTACGAAATAGACACAAGTAATCGAAACTACATTATATGGTTGAATGATCGAAGCCGAATATGCCCCTTTTTGCTTGGTAGCTTAAGAATTAGGAAACATCACTAATTTAGAGAATTAGTGGACGCCTAATTGACGCGAATCCTAAAGATAGATCTATTGGGCCTAACGAACCCCATCCAAAGTACCGGATGCTTTAGTACTTCGAATTCGTTTTTATCATGTCTGAAAGATTTCTCGGAATGATAGGGGATATTCTTATATGCATCTTGTTAATGTCGGTTACCAGGTGTTCAATCCATATGAATGATATTTTTATCTCTATGCATGGGACATATATTTATGAGAACTGGAAATAGAAATTCTTGTGGTCTATTAAAATGATGGAAATGATTATTTATGTTAAACTAATGAACTCACCAACCTTTTGGTTGACACTTTAAAGCATGTTTATTCTCAGGTATGAAAGAAGTCTTCCACTATGCAATTGCTCATTTTAAAGATATTACTTGGAGTCATTCATGACAAATTTCAAAAGACGTTGCATTCGAGTCGTTGAGTTCATCAAGATTATTATTAAGTCAATTATAGTTAGATATATTATAAAATGGTATGCATGCCGTCAACTTTCGATGTAATGAAAGATTGTCTTTTCAAAAACGAATGCAATGTTTGTAAAATGTATCATATAGAGGTCAAGTACCTCGCGATGTAATCAACTGATGTGAATCGTTTATAATCGATATGGACTTCGTCCGGATGGATTAGGACGGGTCTCTACAAATATGAGGATAATCTGTATTTTAAGAATAGAGAAAAAGAGTTTAGGGAAATAATTAAGACATTAGACGATCAGGTGACCGATTTGAAGTCTAATGTGCTGTTAAATACTCAGACCATAATAAGGCAGATTAAGGAGATATATGAGCTTAAGAGAAAAAAAAAGAATCCTTTAAGATCAGTTTTGAAACTGAAAAGGAAAAGGCCTATATTTACAAGAGATCTGCGTTTGTCCTAGAGTATTGTCAGAATGTTGGAGGAAAAGAAACTAGTGGTGATTATAAACAGTGTCCTCCTCCATTCGAGCATGACTATAGTTTCCCACCTCTGGAGAAACAGTCCGGGGAAGATTATGTTCCCATTCAACCGACCGAACAAGATAAGGGCAACGGGATAGGTACATCTGAGACTCATAGTGCAGGAGTAGAAAAAACTGAAAATGTAGAAAAACCTAACCCTGAAACTTTTAAAATTCTGAAAAACCCGACAAATCAGAGACCAATAAAGATTAGGAACTGATCGCCAATTAAATTTGTTAAAGGTCCTAATTTTGAGGAGGAGGACTTCTTGAAACCTGCTGGAAATTTGCAATCAAAGTATGTTCCTCCACCAAAACGGTCTCCTGATAGAACTCCTGAGCGATCTCTTGTAAACAGGAGATCTCCACCCAGATATTTTAGAAATAGATATCCACCTGCTCGTAGACCTAGCTTCAATTCCTATTTTAGGGATGATAAAATTGAAACTGTGCGTACATGTTTGCATTGCGGGTTGGGAGGTCATAGGGCGGTTCAATGTTCTAAACGATTTGTAGCACCCAGAAGGAGGATTGAGCTGAGTCCTCCTAAAAGGTTTCAAAAATTTCGACCAGCTTCTCCTCCTAAGAATCAGATGTTGTCTAGACCTAACTCTCATGGGTCAAGTCAACATGTGATTTATGAGAATCAATCCACAATTGAAGACAGTAAAAGGGTTAAACAGGATAATGTTTATTTTAAGAAACCCTTACATAAGAACCAAATGTGGGTGACAAAGGAGGGTTCTAATGGGGCTAGTGGTTCGGGCACCACTTTCAGGGAAAATGAAATGGCTGTTAATGTAAATGGGAAACCCATTGCCGAAAAGGCATGGGTATCCCCCTCAAACTAATCATTTTTATTTATATATATATATATATATATATATATATATATATATATATATATATATATATATATATATATATATATATATATATATATATATATATATATATATATATATATATATATATATATATATATATATATATATATATTATTTGTGCATGTCGCCTACAGTCCAAACAAAAACACTTGGATTGTTGATAGTGGGGCGTCCAGGCACATGACAGAAAACATGTCTCTGTTGAATGATGTTAAATCTATTAAGGGTGGACCTGTTTCTTTTGCTAGTGATAAGGAGGGTTTATAACTGCTCAAGGGATGATTTCAAATTCTTCGATCAGTTTTGACAAAGTGAGCTATGTAAAGGAAATGTCCAATAACCTGCTGTCTTTCTCCCAAGTGTGTGACAAGAGGCACAAAGTTTTATTTGATGAACATCAGTGTTATATCATGAGAAAAGATTATAAAGTACCAGATGTTGAGTTTCTTACGACGACACCTAGATGTCAAGACTTGTACATTCTGGATATGTCAAAGGCTTATGTGAACGCAACTACAGGGCATCAGGCTTTTATGTCTAGAGCTTCTAAGCAAGAGTCAATGTTATGGCATAAGAGGATGGGTCACTTGAGTTTCTGGAAAATGAACCATTTAGTTCACAATTGTTTAGTCGAAGGGGTAAATGTTAAAGTGTTTCAGGCTCCTGATGGTTGCGTGCCGTGTAAGAAGGGGAAGCAAGCTAAGAAACCACATAAGGGTAAGAAACATCATTCCATTGATACTCCTCTTGAGATGCTTCATATGGACCTCTTCGGTTCAGTTAACAAGAAGAGTATTACTGAACACTCCTATTGCTTAGTGGTTACTGATGAATACTCACGGTTTACGTGGGTTGTGATGCTGAAAAGTAAAGCTGATACTTTCGAACAAATCAAGTTGCTGATCACGAGGCTTGAAACGTTGTACAAATTGAGGGTTCGTAGGATCCGAACAGATAATGGGACAGAGTTTAAAAATAAGAAAATGGAAGAGTATTGTAATGAAAGAGGAATTCAACAACAATTCAGTTCACCTTATACTCCGCAGATGAATGGTGTTGCTGAAAGAAAGAATCGTACTCTAATTGAGACTGCTAGGACCATGATGGCTGACTCAAAATTACCAGTTACCTTTTAGAGTGAGGCAGTTTTGAATGCGTGCTATACGATGAATAGAGTGCTTGTTGTGAAACGTCATGGCAAGACATGTTATGAGCTGCTTCTGAAAAGAAAACCTCATATTAACCATCTTGAACCGTTTGGTTCTCTTTGTACTATAATGGTTAGAGATTCAGGTGGAAAATTCAATCCGAAAGCTGTTACATGTAGGTTCTTGGGTTATGAGAATGCGTGCAAACGAGTTTACAATTTAGAATAACGGTGTGTTGAAGAATGTACCGATGATGTTCAAAGACATGCAGCAATTCCATCCGAAAAAGGGTACACATGGCAGTTTGATTATGATAAGTTGTTTGATTCATTCAAGCTTCGAGAGGATGACTCTGATGATGAATATATAGCTGTACAAATGATGTATAACATGCGTCTCTCTGCTGAACGCATGTCTGATGTGCGTATGCAATCTCAAGTGCCTAAAATAACAGATAATACAACACCAGTGACAGGGACTAATGATGATGACTCGGACTCAGGGGATTCAGTTCCAACATTAGAGGAATCGACCTTACAGTCTGAGGGGGAGGAAGTTTATCTGGATGAAGTATACGAGGACTTGGTATAGGAGGAACAAAATAGAACTGTGTTGGACGAACCACTTCAAGATGAGGAACCCACACAAATAGTTACTGTGGATCCTTTACAAACTAATACAGATGACACCATTGAAACAGGCGGACTAAGACGGTCTGGCCGATCGGTTTCTCTCCCTAAACGTTTTGATGATTATGTAATTAACCCTGCAGGTGTTTCAGGTGCTAATACAAGTGAATCTTCTGCTTCGGATACTGAATTAACCCTCTGCAAATGTTGTTACTGCTTTTTATACTGAATTGAATCAGGCCGGAAGAATCTTCAGGAATGCGTACTGTACTTTTGTATCACAAATCGAATCGGAAGACATCAAAGATGCTTTGCAGTATGATGAGTGAGTTTCAGCCATGTAGGAAGAACTTCAACAGTTTAATCACTTAGATGTTTGGAGATTGGTAATACCACCTACAGGTTGTAAGCCGTATGGCCTGAAGTGGGTATTGAAAAATAAGACAGATGATCAGGGTATCATGATCCACAACAAAGCAAGATTGGTTGTTCGAGGTTATCAACAAATTCCAGAAGTTGATTATGACGAGGTATATGCTCCGGTTGCCAGACTTGAGGCGATACGGATGTTTTTAGCATTTGCTTCGTGAAAAGGTTTTAAAGTGTTTCAGATGGATGTTAAGAGTGCGTTTTTATATGGTACTCTCCAAGAAACTGTGTATGTAACTCAGCCACCGGGCTTTGTTGATCTACATCATCCAGAGAAGGTGTATCTCTTAGAAAAGGCGCTTTATGGTCTTCACCAAGCCCCGAGAGCTTGGTATGCTACTCTGTCAAACTATATGATAGAGAATGGTTTTAGATGAGGCGTCGTCGATCAGACTCTTTTTATTAAGGAAAGGGGGGACGACATTATGTTGGTACAAGTATATGTGGACGATATCATCTTTGGGTCAACCGATCAGAAAATGGTTGATGAGTTTCAGGACGTAATGCAAAAACGGTTTAAGATGAGTTCACTAGGGGACATTAATTTCTTCTTAGGGTTGTAGGTTGATCAAACTGAAAAGGGCATTTTTTTACATCAATCAAAGTATGTAGCTGACATCTTGAGCCGGTTCAAGATGGAAGATGAACGAATTGCCAAGAATCCTCTATCGGTGAATCACGGGATTACACCAGAAAATACAGGGCCGAAAGTCAATCCGACTCTTTATAGGGCTATTATTGGTTCTTTAATGTATATTACAGCGTCTCGCCCAGATATCATGTTCGCTACTTGTTTTTGTGCTCGTTACTAGGCACAACCGAATGTGAATCATATGTTAGCAGCAAAGAAGATCATACGTTATCTAAAGGGAACTCCAAGTTTGGGCTTATGGTATCCTAGAAAGGATGGGTTCGATCTAACGGCTTTTAGTGATTCTAATTATGGGGGTTGTAAGAGAGACTTCAAATCAACCTCGGGAGGTTGTCAATTTCTAGGTAGCAGGTTGATAAGTTGGCAGTGTAATAAGCAAATGGCAGTCGCACAATCGACGTGTGAGGCTGAATATATTGCAGCGGCAAGTTGTACTTCTCAAGTTGTCTGGATTCAACAACAACTTCGGGACTACGGTTTGCAAATTTCTAACACTCCAATATATGTTGATAATACTGCTGCTATTGCTGTTACTAAGAATCCTGTCAATCATTCTAAGACCAAACACATAGGGATCAAGTACCATTTCATTAGGGACTGTTATGAAAAGAAACTAATAGATGTCCTACAAATAGGTACAACAACCCAAAGGGCTGACTTGTTTACGAAAGCGTTTGATAGACCCAGTTTCCTATTCCTATTAAATGTGTTAGGTGTGAAAGATAGGGTAGAGGTTGTTTCCGATAAGGAGTTATTGAAGTAACCATCCAATCTGTATCATTTGTATATTTTTCATTTTACATCATTTTTGCATGCTACTTAGTTTATTTTTCTGTTTTGCATGATCATTTTATTTTCTGTTTTGCATTTTTAAATTGAAAAAAAAAACAAAAAGATTGTGTTTATTTGCTTTCTGTTAAATAGAATAGTTGAGAAAATTGCTTCATCGGGTTATACAAAAATATTGAAAAATGAAAAAACCATAAAAATCAGAAAAATCAGAAAATGAGAAGTTGCTAAGTGAAAATGGGAAATGATTGTATTACTGGACTTGCATGGTAATCGTTCTATGTAAAAAGTAAGTAGTACATGATTAGTTAATGAATGTTGATAAATTTTGAGGGTTGAATTTTGAAATGAGAGGATCACTTGTGAATAAAGTAAATAATCTTGGCAAGGAAATTGCGGAAAGATTTACACCGGTTGACGGTAGTCACCTACCTATCACTGAGAATGTATTGAGAAATGATTGTTCAGGAACTCAACAGACGGTTGAGGTCTCCCCTACTACGATTTATACTCTAGTGAAGGATTGCCAAGTAAGTTCACAAGGTGAGTTTACTCTGTTCGAACCTATACCAGTTTCTATTTACCTTTATTGCTTGGGCCCGAAACGCCTTAGGTTAGTCAGGTATCCGAAGGGGGTGTTCTCATTATGAACGGATCGAAAAGTGCAATTCTATATCACAGACATTTCATCAGTTTGAGAAAGTTGTTAAAGGAGACTGCTTCAACGCCAATGATTAATGTTGCAGTGTGGTTCATCTCTAAGTGTGGTGCATCATCATCAAAGTTGTATCAATTTATTTTAGGTTTATTTTCATTTATGTTTATGTTTGCAAAGGCAAAAGAGCATCATTAGAAAATCCAAAAAAAAAAAAATGAAATAACGAGTGCGTGCACCACAACAACTACAAAGAGTTCGTGCTATTAAATGGTACAGACTTCGTGTCTATCAGAAATTTAAATTCTTCTTGTGCAAGATGATCAAACGCTATGCTAATCAGAACAATTTAAGTTATCTATATCCGAGGGGGAGAAGTGCCAGAGTTTCAGATCTAGAAAACTCAAATCATTCTGTTTGTCCGGGAAGTCATGATTTTAGCAGGTCTTTGCTTATCATTTGAAGGGACGTTACATCTATTGTTTGTGATATGGGTTGTGCCGATTGATCTAGATAGCTGGGGATATCTTTTGGAGGGTATTCTGATTTAGAATTCCATCACTCGCAAAATCATCATTTCATTCCATCATTATTAGCTTTCCGCTCAAGCATGGGGTTTATAGCAACTGGTAATTGCGTTCTTACGGAGTATGCAATAAAATTGAGATAAACAAAGCTTTCTGTGATGCCCCGTACTAAATCATCATGTACGGACCATCAACAACAGGATCATTACAAGGTTAAGTACTATATGCGATTTCAAAAGAAGTTTGCATTCATATTAAAAGTGATGTCATAACCAACATCGAATGTTTTACAATCCAAAAGCATGCTCCACTAAGTAGAAGCAAATATTAATTGTAATAAAGTTTGTATGCAAAAGTAAACGTTCATGCGGGACATCTCTAAAGCAGCGGGTTGTCTACAGCAAGACTAGTACAACAGCAGAAGAAACCTTAAGCACCTGAGAAAAACATGCTTAAAAACGTCAACACAAAGGTTGGTGAGCTATAGTTTAAGTATAACAGTAATGTAAGGTAGGCCACGAGATTTCAGTGCTACAAAGAGCGTTTCAAAACAGTAATCCAAATCAGTATGTTTAAGTATATGCTCAACCGTGGGCACTCGGTAACTAACTTAACGTTTAATAATATATCAACCCCTGAAAGTACACTTGGCAAGTGCGTATGTATACGAAGTATTAAACACTCATTAAATGCTAGCGCGACTAGCCCGAGTGGGGATGTCAAACCCTATGGATCCATATCTAAGATTCGCGTTCACGGTTCAAAAACCAATGATTAAACGTTACCGAGCTAAAGGGAATGTTTATGCCGTTGTATAACACACACATATATAAGTTTAAGTAATCGTGCCTAGTATATAAAACGTAAAATGCGCATGTATTCTCAGTTCCCAAAATAGTTAAAGTAAAAAGGGAATGCTATAACTCACAATGATAAAGTAGCGGTAAAGTCGAGTCGGGAAATAAGCAAGTACGTAGGTCCGGGAAGTACTCAACCTATTTCAAATAGTACTAAGTCAGTAAATCGTCCGAATAGGTTTAAAAGTATGTAAATAAGGATTTAAGGTCATCATCATTCATCATCAAACAAAATGTGTAAAGTAAGTTTCATTCATGAAAAGAGTTTTAAACAAAGGCTGAGTTCGGTCAGTCACCACGGCCTCTATACCTACTGAAATAAGGTGATACCAGTGGCCCTGGCTCTGTAAATGAGTCCTCTAGTTTTGATAAAAATTCCAGAAGCAAACTCGTCTTCGTTTGACCGTGGCGACGGTCTAAGTGCGAGTAGGTCAGAATTTTCAGCACAACGTTAAATGGACATAGTGACGATCGGAGGGCCATAAATCCTAAACCGTAACTCGGATTAAGACGAGTCCTATATGAAAAGTTATCTACTCGAACAGAGCTATTGGAAAATACTCTTTACAGTAGCCCAGGTCGTACGGGTCAGACACATAAACAGTAAAACAGTAGGTTCCGGTGGGTTCTTGGGTTCGATGCTTATCACGGTTCTCATCCTTGATGCATATAGCTTCAAGTGTACAACTTGTTGATGTGTTTGCATCATCTTAACCAATGTTTCACCATCATAACACTTGTGTAAGTCCAAGACATGTAGCACAACTCATTTAAGTGTTGCAAGTGTTTTGATGAACCAAAGTTACATCAAAGTCTTAGATTTAACACATACATGAAATATAGAAGTTATATTAACCAAGTTTTGACTATTATGACACAAGTGTAGGTCTAAGACATGTAGCACAACTCACTTAAGAGTTGTATGAAGTTTGATGAACCAAAGTTACATCAAAGTCTTAGATCCAACACATTCATGAACTTTAAAACTAATATTAAGTTACAACTTGAAAATAAACTTATAAAATCAAGATCTTAAGTTGTAGAGCATGGTTCTTTGTTAGATCTTGAAGATCCTAGACCCAAAAGTCTAGATCTAACATAAGTGTATCAAGTTATAATTAAAGAAAGCTTACTTACATGTTCTTGAACTTTTAAAGTTAATTTTAGTTCAAGAAAGTATGAGATCAAGACTAACTTGTAATACTTGACCATTTTAACCAACAAATATGAAATTAAAGTACATAATATAAAGAAATAAACTAAGTAAACAAGTAACTAGTCCATGGGTTGTTCATACTTTAAAGATTCAAACCAAAGTTTGATCTTTAAGAATGTAAACTTTAAGTTTACAAACATGACTTACAATTAATGATTCTACAACCATGAACTTAAAATCTTTTAACATATTAAGTGTAGAACATAAACTAGAAAGTTTATGTTCTTGTGTGTTCTTGTAAATACAAGATAAATGAAGAACAAACTAACAAGTTTGGTTCTTGAAAACTAGTAAGTAAATAACAACAACTAACAAGTAAGTAATTAATCAACAATAACAACAAGTAATGATGATGATTATGAGAGTGTGCTACGGTTTTGGCCAGAAGAAAAGGAAGAAAAAGAAGTCTTTTTGCTTACAATTTGAGAGAGAAATGAGAGAAAGTTGCAAGTATTACTTGTGTATGTGTGAGAGAGAAATGAGAAAGCAAGTGAGCAAGTAAGTAAAAAAAATGAACCATACTCCTCTAAAGGCCTTGGAGGGCCACGGTCAAACAAAGGGAAGGGGGGAGGAGATTTACCCACAAGTTTCTTACAAGTATTTGCTAAAAAGATGGTTACAAAGGGTGTTTGCATGGGAAAGGTGTAAGTAACTAGATTCCACCAAGTTAATTCATCTAGTTAAACCTTAAGTAATACTTGCATTTAAAAATGGGCTTATTAATCCAATTAGTGTGTAGAGTGGGCTCTTAAGTCCATTAATACTAATAAAAGCCCAAGTTCAAGTAATTCCCAAGTTAATCCAATTAAAGCCCAAGTAATTAACTAATAACCTTAGTTAATTAAAATGATTAATAAAACTTAATCATGAATGTAAATAATATTCTAAAAATATTATTCGTGAAAGTTTCGTGTGTCACAAAGACGTTTCGGGCATTCAAAAGTTAATCGCGATAACAAGTAAATGTATATAAACAATACATTCAATAAAACACAAGTATTAATAATAATTATTATTAATTAAACGTTGGAAAATACAGGGTCGTTACATTACCCACCTGTTCAAGAAAATTTCATCCTGAAATTTTGAGGAGTGACCAACAATGGTACCGTATATAAATAAGGAGGAGCATATCAAAGTTCCGTGAGTCTCGTGGCTCAGAAGTGAGTTATTTACCTTGAATGGTACTTCGGCGTATGAAAGTAAAAATAGGTATATACCATTAATTAAGTCTCTTGTCCTAAGAGATCGACAAATTAATTTCGTTTCTGTTAATCATGAGTATATCATCTGAACATATATCCCCAAAAGGAAAGATTGTGTTTTTGGCCTTACAGGAACCTTCAGTAAGCTGGATGCGTGAAATGCATCATGAATGATTCTAAGCTCATC
This sequence comes from Rutidosis leptorrhynchoides, assembly GCF_046630445.1. NCBI lineage: Eukaryota > Viridiplantae > Streptophyta > Magnoliopsida > Asterales > Asteraceae > Rutidosis > Rutidosis leptorrhynchoides. Next base: position 143,793,573 of record NC_092342.1, read on the forward strand.
TAAAACATTGAGCGTGTATGTCGTAATATAGGCTGACAGGTAGAATGGAAAACATGGTGATCACAACCATGCGCTTTGATGTCTGGATAATGTTAGGCACAGATTTTACAAAACCCCTTGATTTCGGAAGGAGGCAATAGGCATAAGGAACCCGATATTTAAGAACATTTCATTTGAATAAGTGAATTGAAATTTTAGATAAAAGTGACCAATCGGACTTGCAAGCCATAATTATTCATAGTGTCTTCAGAATGGTCTGAACGAACAATGAGGGATATCACCTAGTTTACCATACTGCAGGTGAACCTATCCTTGGATGAAATGAAAACACAGTTCCGTAATGTAACTTCATCCTTTCAGTTACATGTTGAAGTTAGGGTTAACGTTAACTAGAGCAACACACAATTGCAACCAATGAAGGAAGGAACATATAGAGTATCCATATCAGTGTCGTAAATGTTTTAAGCAGTCCCCTCCCAAGGGATAACAAGATTCATAGGTTCTCAGAGTATCTTATATTACATCTCCAAAAGAAAGTCGCACGAAAGGTGTGGTCTTTGAACGAGGGTGAACTCTTCGAGTGGTTCGTTATGAATTTATCCGTGTACTTAAGGGGATGTGCGGATGAGAAGATACGTGAACCCTTGGTCCTAACGAATGGTTTACTCCGAGTGAAAAGAATCTCCAAAAATGATTCTTGTGTCTCAACATACAGATTCATAGAGATGAGGTTTACGAGGGTGTTGTGATTTGCCGTGAAGTATTGAGAACAGTAACCCACCTAGTACCTTTCCTACAATAGGGTAACCAATGAGTGTACCTCAGAAAGCTGATTTATCGGCCCGCGTTTTTGTCATGTCTAGCTTTAAAAAGAACACTTTATGGGTGTAAAGATTTTCTAACAAATTTTATAAAACCGCCATCCAAAGTGGCTCAAGAGTTTTTAACAAAGTTCTTAATAGTAAGTTTCATCTCTAACAGAGGGCGAGAAAAAGTGTGTTCCATACATGGTGTAGTCTAATACGAAAACCTTTAATAGAATTAACCAAGAAAGTTTTGAAAGACCTTTAAACGTTTGATGTGTCAACATAAACGGAATGAAGTTCCTAGTAAATTTAGAAGTAAGTACAACGTGTACCATTTCGACTTAAGTTGAATAACTCGATAAAGGAGAAATTTTAAAATAATTTGAAGATATAACTTAGTATCAAAATAAGTAAGTATAAATTTATACATATAGGTTTTTATAAATCGTATAAGGGACAGAAAAGTTATTGGTACTTTCATTGTCTGTAAATCTTGTGAGGACCGCACAAATAAAAAACGTGTAAAATTTTTGATAAATATAGTTTTTCGTATTCCAAAGGTTACGAGTTGAAAAAGATTGAGTGAAAAAGCTTGGAATCCTTGGGTGACCAGTTACTAGGTAATGAAAACTAATGACATAAATGCAGTTTTGGTAATTATCAGGACTCAAGTCTTTGGGCCAAAAATATTTACGTGCGAAGTCGTTGCTAAAAGTGGGGTACGAAGGATAAAGCACGAGGATGAGAAGTTAATTGCTTCTTGAATTTGCAAAGTGCCAAACAGGTTATGGCTAGTGTTAAAGTCGGAATAATAATGGTATTAATACCACTAAATGAGGATCCCTTGAAATGAGTCAGGACTTAGAGTTATGTAAGAAAGAGCATTGTTCCAACAGGCGTGGCAAATAAGGTTCTTGGGATAACGCAATGACTTTTAAATGGTTTAAGTATCAGTAGATGCCCAAAGGCTCTGTATGACGTGGCAGAAGCGTCTTCAACACACGCACACATGAAGTTCTCAATTTCGACGGTTATAAAGTCTTCACGATGACTTGGGTACGAATGAGTAACGGAGAATTTTATATAGCAAGCAAGGAAAAATTTTATAGAAATTGTTTAAGGAGACAATGTATGGAAAGAAATGAAGTTTTAGTAAACTAGGGTTATGTACAACCCGTACCATTCAAAGTAAAATATATTTTGAACAAAAGATTTGATTTGTAAGAGTGAAAGTAAAATTTTACACGTATTTGTCAAAGGTAAGTAATCATTTACTTTATTTTATATAACTTATATGATTTCAAAATTTGTGCGAATGGCGAACAAAATATATTTATTTTTATAAAGCTCTGAGAGGATAGCACAGTAAAATAATGTGTGTAAGATTTTGGCAAACAAAATTTTCATATTTCGGAGGTTACAAGTTGGAAAAGATTGATGAGAATCGAGTAAAAGACTTTTGAAAATTTCGAGTGATATTTGAGGTAATAAAAACCATTGAATTTATATGTGATTGACGACTATTAGTAGGGCGTAAGTCCTTTGAAGAAAAATGCTTAAGTGTGAAGTTGTTGCTTATAAGTGAGATACGAATGGGAGAGTATGAGGATGAGAATGAACCACCCATTGATTTTTGGAGAATTTCGAACTGTTATGACTAATATTGAAGTAAAAAGGATGGCGGTGGGGTTATCATTGAATACGAAATTCCTCGTAATAAGTTAGGATTTAGAGTTGCGTAAGAATGAGTATCAAATGAGATTCTTGGGTAATCCTCAATGTAGAATTTGAATTGCTGAAGTGACGGGATACAATTTCCTTTAAGTATCGTTGTGCAAGTTTGTCCATTGTATCGGTTTTTTTTTTTTGGCTAGAAAGTGAGCAGTTTTGGCGAGATGATCAATAATAACCCAGATGATGTCCTAACCGCATACCGTCTCTGGTAGTTAATGATGAATTTCTTCTCATTTCCATTGTGGGATTTCGGGTTGTTGTCATGTAACTAATAAGGTTCAGTTTTCAGGCTACATCTCTCCCCATAATAGTTTCACCATTCTTGCGAGGTATACAAATAAATTTTCCCATTATAAATAAATTCCGCTTTCATCCTTGAAAGTCAGTTCGTTCCAACTATTTCATCAAAGCTTCCTAGCTTGATGAGTATTAGGTTAATCTTAAAGTTCAGCCCAAATCAAATCTTACTGTACTACTGTGAAAAGTTCTATCAATCTTCTCAAATAACATATGCCTGTACGTAGGTAACTAATCCTTTTCAACTACTACATTAAAACTCCTAAGTTTGGTTAATATGAGGTCATCTCCAAATGACCCACCTGTTAATCTTAAAGTACTACCTTAAATTATTCCTCTATCTCTGCCAGCTTACCAGTTGCTGGTCCTATAAAATACTTAACTCTCATGGTTGTTAATGGCTTATCAGTCATAACACTAAGGTGCTTAAATATAAGGTTTCTATCGCTCCAGTATTAAACAGCCTTGAGACAATAAAACATTGTGATGAAACGTACCCTAACTAAAATTAGGATCCATGTGAGTTTCCATAACTAAGATAACGATTGCTTTACCGCAGGTAAGTTTTAAGTTTTCCCTATATGGGAACCTTTTCCTTAAATGTCCAGGGTGTCGATATCTATAACAAATTTTCGGGTTATCAGTTCTGCAATCAAGGCCCTTCTTGTACAGTATCTGGGCTGCGTGGTTATCCCTTCCCTACCTTTAACAGGCTATAATGCGTATGCTCAGATGATCCCTGCCAAAATTTTCCCTGGATCACCCCATATTCCTCATGTAGTAACAATGGAACTTCTGCGTGATTTACTTCAATATAATCACACTGGTCTGGCGTCATTATATTGTACTAAATCGTACGTTCATTCCAATATCACTTCATATGGTCAATGTAACGTGATCACTTAAAGTTCTCCTCAATTTCATCTAACGGTGCTTTATCTGTGTTGTCTCAAAATAAAATCTACATAATTAATCTCACAGTTTCTCGATGTGGGTGCATAGGTTCCGTAGATCATGTATTAATGCCTAAGTGTCCCGAAGTTTCTTCAAAGGTTCAGATTCAGGTAACGTTGTTAGGTTCCTTTTAGATATTCATTCCGGGTTTCACGTCGGGTTGTACGTGTAGCAAGTAGTGACACGATATGTATCGAGGCGACTCGCAAGTCTTTGGGTATGGCTGAGTATTAGTAGAATACACTATGACCTCATTAAAGGGAATGCCTTCCCGACTTCTCCAATGTCTAGGAGTGGTAGGGACCTAAGTGCAGAAGTGTCGTTAGATCATTGAGCAGTCTTGAAGAATGAGAGAGTTAAGTGACGGTCATGAAAGCGTACAGTGTATGTGAACAATCTTCTAGATTGCGTGAAGTAATGTTTCGATCTCTGGAACGGTGGAACAGTAGTAACAGGTGGGTTACACTACTAGTTCCTAGGGTTAGACGAGTGGGAAAGTAGTTCAGGAAAACATCTGAACCGGGAAGGATAAGTTCTCCAAGTCGGTATAGTGGATAGTAGGCAGGTAGCAAGAGCGTAATCAGGCATAACAACTACGGCAGCCTAGATCGTTTACAGCAGCACGTAGCACGGCAATAGTAACAGTATCATACCGAGGTAACATGCTAAAGGCAGATAGTAGCATGCAGTAATATAACACAGTAGCATGCAATCGAAAGTAGGTAATATCATGCAGTAGTGTAAACAAGTAGCAGCATACGATATATAGTAGTAAAAGCAAGCAGCAGTATGCAGTAAGTTCAGCGGAAACAAGTAAACTAGCAAGTTGTAGATTAGTCCTATTAGTGAATCCTACTCGGGTCGGTCTTAGACTCACTAATGCAACCTAATTCCCTACAACCAATGCTCTGATACCAAATGTGATGCCCCGTACTAAATCATCATGTACGGACCATCAACAACAGGATCATTACAAGGTTAAGTACTATATGCGATTTCAAAAGAAGTTTGCATTCATATTAAAAGTGATGTCATAACCAACATCGAATGTTTTACAACCCAAAAGCATGCTCCACTAAGTAGAAGCAAATATTAATTGTAATAAAGTTTGTATGCAAAAGTAAACGTTCATGCAGGACATCTCTAAAGCAGCGGGTTGTCTACAGCAAGACTAGTACAACAGCGGAAGCAACCTTAAGCACCTGAGAAAAACATGCTTAAAAACGTCAACACAAAGGTTGGTGAGCTATAGTTTAAGTATAACAGTAATGTAAGGTAGGCCACGAGATTTCAGTGCTACAAAGAGCATTTCAAAACAGTAATCCAAATCAGTATGTTTAAGTATATGCTCAACCGTGGGCACTCGGTAACTAACTTAATGTTTAATAATATATCACCCCCTGAAAGTACACTTGGCAAGTGCGTATGTATATGAAGTATTAAACACTCATTAAATGCTAGCGCGACTAGCCCGAGTGGGGATGTCAAACCCTATGGATCCATATCTAAGATTCGCGTTCACGGTTCAAAAACCAATGATTAAACGTTACCGAGCTAAAGGGAATGTTTATGCCGTTGTATAACCCACACATATATAAGTTTAAGTACTCGTGCCTAGTATGTAAAACGTAAAATGCGCATGTATTCTCAGTTCCCAAAATAGTTAAAGTAAAAAGGGAATGCTATAACTCACAATGATAAAGTAGCGGTAAAGTCGAGTCGGGAAATAAGCAAGTACGTAGGTCCGGGAAGTCCTCAACCTAAGTCAAATAGTACTAAGTCAGTAAATCGTCCGAATAGGTTTAAAAGTATGTAAATAAGGTCTTAAAGGTCATCATCATTCATCATCAAACAAAAGGTGTAAAGTAAGTTTCGTTCATGAAAAGAGTTTTAAACAAAGGCTGAGTTCTGTCAGTCACCACGGCCTCTATACCTACTGAAATAAGGTGAGACTAGTGGACATGACTCCGTAAATGAGTCCTCTAGTTGTGGTAAAAATTCCAGAAGCAAACTCGTCTTCGTTTGACCGTGGCGACGGTCTAAGTGCGAGTAGGTCAGAATTTTCAGCACAACGTTAAATGGACATAGTGACGATCGGAGGGCCATAAATCCTAAACCGTAACTCGGATTAAGACGAGTCCAATATGAAAAGTTATCTAATCGAACAGAGATATCTGAAAATCATCTTTATAGTAGCCCAAGTCGTACGGGTCAGACACATAAACAGTAAAACAGTAGGTTCCGGTGGGTTCTTGGGTTCGATGCTTATCACGGTTCTCATCCTTGATGCATATAGCTTCAAGTGTACAACTCGTTGATGTGTTTGCATCATCTTAACCAATGTTTCACCATCATAACACTTGTGTAAGTCCAAGACATGTAGCACAACTCATTTAAGTGTTGCAAGTGTTTTGATGAACCAAAGTTACATCAAAGTCTTAGATTTAACACATACATGAAATATAGAAGTTATATTAACCAAGTTTTGACTATTATGACACAAGTGTAGGTCTAAGACATGTAGCATAACTTACTTAAGAGTTGTATGAAGTTTGATGAACCAAAGTTACATCAAAGTCTTAGATCCAACACATTCATGAACTTTAAAACTAATATTAAGTTACAACTTGAAAATAAACTTATAAAATCAAGATCTTAAGTTGTAGAACATGGTTCTTAGTTAGATCTTGAAGATCCTAGACCCAAAAGTCTAGATCTAACATAAGTGTACCAAGTTATAATTAAAGAAAGCTTACTGACATGTTCTTGAACTTTTAGAGTTAATTTTAGTTCAAGTAAGTATGAGATCAAGACTAACTTGTAATACTTGACCATTTTAACCAACAAATATGAAATTAAAGTACATAATATAAAGAAATAAACTAAGTAAACAAGTAACTAGTTCATGGGTTGTTCATACTTTAAAGATTCAAACCAAAGTTTGATCTTTAAGAATGTAAATTTTAAGTTTACAAACATGACTTACAAGTAATGATTCTACAACCATGAACTTAAAATCTTTTAACATATTAAGTGTAGAACATAAACTAGAAAGTTTATGTTCTTGTGTGTTCTTGTAAATACAAGATAAATGAAGAACAAACTAACAAGTTTGGTTCTTGAAAACTAGTAAGTAAATAACAACAACTAACAAGTAAGTAATTAATCAACAATAACAACAAGTAATGATGATGATTATGAGAGTGTGCTACGGTTTTGGCCAAAAGAAAAGGAAGAAAAAGAAGTCTTGTTGCTTACAATTTGAGAGAGAAATGAGAGAAAGTTGCAAGTATTACTTGTGTGTGTGTGTGTGTGAGAAATGAGAAAGCAAGTGAGCAAGTAAGTAAAAAAAAATAAACCATACTCCTCTAAAGGCCTTGGAGGGCTACAGTCAAACAAGGGGAAGGGGGGGAGGAGATTTACCCACAAGTTTCTTACAAGTATTTGCTAAAAAGATGGTTACAAAGGGTGTTTGCATGGGAAAGGTGTAAGTAACTAGATTCCACCAAGTTAATTCATCTAGTTAAACCTTAAGTAATACTTGCATTTAAAAATGGGCTTATTAATCCAATTAGTGTGTAGGGTGGGCTCTTAAGTCCGTTAATACTAATAAAAGCCCAAGTTCAAGTAATTCCCAAGTTAATCCAATTAAAGCCCAAGTAATTAACTAATAACCTTAGTTAATTAAAATGATTAATAAAACTTAATCATGAATGTAAATAATATTCTAAAAATATTATTCGTGAAAGTTTCGTGTGTCACAAAGACGTTTCGGGCATTCAAAAGTTAATCGCCATAACAAGTAAATGTATATAAACAATACATTCAATAAAACACAAGTATTAATAATAATTATTATTAATTAAACGTTGGAAAATCCAGGGTCGTTACACTTTTTGAATCGAAAAGCATAAGTTTAAGGTAGAAGCTCATGGTTGACAGGGTTGCTAGAAACATCGTGAGATGTTCCTGTTCAATCAAATCGAAAGTACATCGAGGTGATAACGGACATCATCAATATATTGTGCTCAACTGACTACCTAAAAAATTTGTGCGATCTCAAGTGAGGACTAAGTTTAAGATTATTTACCCATGTGTGTAAGTGATTTTCAAAAACTCTGGGAGGAAAGTCTGATAGGTTTATTGATTTTCAAAGACTAAAAGTGTAAGTACTTGAAAATCTAAATGGAACAATAAGTGCTGAATGAATGAATTTAATGATGTTAACTATTGCAGAATATAGTTCAGTTCTAATCCCAAGAAAAATCTTGATTGACTCATCTTCTCATAAAAATATGTGTTTATACTAGGTTAGATATGTAGTTTGCTCCAGCTTATGATATCCACTAGGCAGTTAGTTTGATGATTTAATTCATCATAATGTATATGCTTGCATTACTTTATTTTATTTTTTCCATTGTTTGCATTATAAAATGAAAAAGACAAAAAGTTTTATTGTGTTTTAATATTTTTGCACGTTTCATACTGTATATTTTGCATATCATTTGGTGGTTACTTCATAAACTCTGTATGTGTGGACCAGGGGGAGTAAGCAAGTGTGTAAATGTTAGTGGAAGAGATCCGTAAAATGAAAAGTGTATTAAGTCGGGTATTCATTTATTTGACTTAGGTTAAAATACTTTTGGATCTGGAAAAGATGAGTAAAGTTGAGATTTTATAGACTAGTTTACATAAGCGAGTTGAATTGGTTGAGAATTAGCGTTAGATGAAACGAGGATTGGAAAATTAAAATGATAATAGTTTTACTGCAACCGGACGGTTACACAATGCAACCGCACGGTTACACCATGTAACCGCCCGGATAAGTGAAATTTAAGGGTTTTTGGACTTAAAATCTAACCGTACGGTTACATATTGCAACCGCACGGTTACGTATTTTTGGGCCGGATACAACCCTGCAACCGCACGGTTGCAGGACGGGTATAAATACCCAGACTCAGAACCGTAGGTTGTTTGTGCTCTCATTTGGTTAAGTGTTAAATTCGTCTAAATTTGCAAAGTGTTAAGGGGAGTTTTTGATCTCGTTTTTCTGATTCTACTTGTGTTTCTCATCAATTTGATCTTCAACAGGTTCTATTTCATCCATTAAATCTATAGTTTTAATTAGTTTTTTTTTTATGAACTTAAGATTAATACAGGGAGTGTTGATGTGTTTTAACTGAAATTGTTGTTTTAAACATGCTAATCGGAGATATTAGATGCTATTACAATGATTTATTTGATGATCAATACTTGTTTTGGTGGATTTGGGTTTTGAAAACCCTAACAGTTCGGTTGAATGCAACCGCACGGTTGCACCCTGCAACCACACGGTTGTGCTTGCAACCGAGTATAATTATGTGCATCCGCACGGTTGCACAGCAGATCTAAAGTCACAGTTAATAAATTTTTGTGTTTTAAATTTTAAGATCTATGTGTTGCTTTAACCACTGTTGAGTATTGTGTGTTATAATTTCATACTATGGCGAACAGAGCGTCACGTAGGATTTCCCAAAGTGAAACTGAGACTGCTATTACTCAGAGAAGAAATTTGATTGCTGGTCGTGCCATTCTCACAGGGTGTCGTGTGAGAGCTCAACCAGGTTTTACTGATTACTGGAGACGGATAAGTGTTGGAGCCTTTCTGAATAGAGATAGGACTTATTATCCTAAGCTTATCAGAGAGTTCTATGCCAATTACGAGTTTAATGAGCGAAAGGTAAAATGTATTCATTTGAATCTGTTTGGGTATCCCTATGATTGGACTCTAGAAGAGTTTGCTGAGATACTAGATATACCTGATGGTGATTTCAAGTTCTATAGCATGAGCAAGGATATAAACACTGCTCCAAGGAGTTCTGCAACTGGAAACTTGTTTTCTTCATTTGGTTTTGTCTCTGGCTTGTGTAAATCTGGGTTCAAGTGGCCGAGAAGGGGACCGATAATCATCCGAGAGGAAAACATTCTAGATGAATACAGACAGATGATGAGAATCATCAAGAGAAATGTTATGTTTAGAGATGAGGATGATTTAGAGCTGACCGTGACTGAGGTTCTGATGTTAATGTGTCTGATTAGTCAAATTTGTGACGACCCGGGAATTTTCGATTAAATTTAAACTTAATCTTTATATGATTTCGGTACAATAAGCAAAGTATGTAATGTTGAGTCTAGAAAATTTTGAAACGATGTTCATATATTCAATTGACCTTCGACTGCTCTCGATGATTCACGAACAATTAATTGTAAATAGATATGTGTGTATGTATATATAAATAATAATTCGAAATATAATTTGAAGTATTATAGGTTGTTATTAAAATTTAACAAAATAAAAATAGGATATTATAATAATTATTATTTAAAATATATCTATATATAAATAAAGTATATTAAAAATAAATAATAAATGATTGTAATACTCGTTGATGTTCCGATTGATATTATGCAAGTTAAATTCAAACTTATATAATTTTAAAATAAACGGTGATCCCAAAATGAGTTTTATAAATTTTAAGCTTATTAATAATATGTTTAGAAGTTGTTTGTCAAGTTTTAAAACTTTTTATATTTTACTTGGGGGTTGAGAGTGAATAATTAATGTAATTTTTATTTAATAATTTATGATCAAATTTTATATCATAATGACCATTATAAATAAATATATTTAATTTAATAATTTAGAATTTTTTCGAAGACTTTTATACGCCACTGATTAGCAACGGAGTACGATATACTATCCGCTTTAAAGCATCGGCAGAAAGAAACAAATTGATGGCTTTACTATTTCTTCATTTCATCCGTGTTTTAAGATAGGTTACACTACATTACTATTAATTATTATATTGTTACTTTAGGTTATTAATATATTATATATTATATATTATATATTATATACATAAACCATGTATCAATCTATCCATAAAACTAGTATTACTGTAATTATGTTTTGATTCATTTAAGCAAGCCATCATCAACCTTAACGTCTCTTCTCCTTATTTTTTATCAAGTTATATAATCCTCACATACCACTATCAAAATTCAGTTTCATTTGTAAGCACAACCACATCAACAATTGACAACTCTACTACTGTTTCCTGTTCTATCCTGTCCGAAATAAGAAACATCACAACCACTAACCATGATCACCATGGAACTATCTCTGTGTTTCTCTTCTCTCTTTCTATTACTATTAGAACCCAACATCACCACCTTGATAAACCCATCAATCACACCTCATTTAACCAACCTATACAAACTGTTGCAAATTTCGTGGTGTTAATATTCGGTTTGGAACTTCAAATACCATCGCAAAATTCTGTCATCCTGTCTTCTTTTTCTTAGTTTTTATTCGAACAAACCGAACACCAATCCCATCTCCTCTTCATTCATTCTGCTATTTGAGTATAATCAAGAACCCCATCATAAATTGTTGCAACTAAAATGTTGCCTTCTATTTGGTTCCAAGTCGTAAACCATGAAGGAAAATCAACAAGTTCTTTCTTTCTTCTTTTGCTAGTCAACAACCAAACACCCAACCCAAAACCAAGTACAACCCTTCATTACTACTGCGACTTTATGCTCATCTTTTTCTGTTTCTACTTCGATTAAAACTACAACGAAAATCATCGAACATGCAACAACATATATTATAATCGGTGCTTTTTCTTTTTTGACTAATAAGCACTAAACAATGATGAACCCCACTTGTATTTTGTTGAAGAATGGAATAATAATAATAATAATACAGATGCTATTGCCACGATTGAAAGGGAAAAAGGTGGAGTTGGTATAACTCAATTCATGTACAGCTGCTGGATGTATATTTTTTTTTATTACGGATCCTAGTTTGGGGCTGAAATTCTGCTGTTGGGCCGAGATTCCCTTTCCCGTTGGGCCACATGATTCAGTTTTCTAATTGAGCTCCTTCAATACGTGATGGGCCTGCTACACTTCTGTTTTGCTATTCGCTGCAGCTATTATTTTTTTTACGAACTACTGCTACCAAACTCGATGTTATTAGTCAAGAATCCACCCAAGAACCAAGCTAGTCGACTGAGTTGTTTTGATTGTTTTTGTTTTTGATCGAGACTCACGCACGACACATACACTTGTTTCTTAAACTAAGGTATTATGATGATTCTTTGATTAAGAATAAACATGTTAATGATACGTGATCGATGATAGTTGATCATGATACGTATAATGATTATGATCATGAAAAATAATTATTATGATGAAGATGATGGATAAGGTTTATCGATGGGGAATGATACATAAAAATAATCATGATAATTATAATTTTATGTGATACTTGATAAGGATATATGACATAGATGATTATGATATTGATGATGAGGTAGATGATGTTGTTGATTCGTTGATAAAATGAAAGAGAATATGAATAAGTTCTAGATTGTCTTTGGAGAAGATATTACAAAATAGAAAATGCGGTTTATATATTTATTTGGAATCTAATTAAATCAGAAAATTAGAAATGGACGGATGGTGAGGAGTGTTTATGTGTATTCGAGAGGTCGTGGGTTCGAGCCCCGGCTGTGGCAGTTTAATTGTTTTTGGATGCTTTTCTTTAAAGGTATTATTATTATTATTATTATTATTATTATTATTATTGAAAATTATTATCATTATTATTATTATCATTATTTTTACTAGTATTATCATTATTATTATTTTTACAACAAATAAATATTATGCCTATAAAATTATACTTATAATAATATTACATATAATAAACATATTTTTTTTATATAAACATTCATATATAACAAATGATGTATTTTAATATAATACTAATCATATATAAATATTAATATAACTATATAAATATTAATCATTTTAAAGATACATACAAATTAAATATATATAATATATAATTTAAGATATAATAAATTTGTTCGATTACAAATATATGTGTTAATATATATAAATGATATAGGTTCGTGAATCCGAGGCCAACCCTATGCTTGTTTAATGTCGTCATATGTATTTTTACTACAAAATACAGTATGGTGAGTTCATTTGATTCCCTTTTACTCTTTACATTTTTGGGACTGAGAATACATGCACTGCTTTATAACTGATTTACAACTGTTTTATTCAATGCTTTTAAAATCTATATTTTTGGAATACATGAGATGCTTTTATAAATGTTTGACGAGATAGACACAAGCAAAACATTCCTCGAATGAATTATTATGCAGACAGAAGTTATGTGGATTATTATTGAATTAGTTGGACGTGATAATTGCTACTAATTGTTGTGAATATTTTACCCTGATTATTATTTCTTGGTAACCTAAGAATTAGAAAACGGGTATGGCCCTAATTCACGCGAATCCTAAAGGTAGCTACCGGCTTTAACACCCCCACCCAGAATGTTCACTAGCGGAAGAGCTAGTGGGCGTGGTGTTTAGTACTTCGAAGTTTATTATTATTATACAAACGAGATGTTCTGTTTTTGGGATATTATTGATGCGCATTATATGTTAAGGTCGGTTACCAAGCCAAGCAATGAATGCAAAGTGAAGGTTATGTATCGAGAGAATGATTTTTATACACAGGTTATGTGTATTATTTTTGTGCACGAGATATGTGTACGGTTATTTAAAAATCGAGAGGCAACCTACGGGGGAGAAAAGGATACGAACCTACTCTGCTAAGCATTATGAAAAATGATTTTGTACACGAGATATGTGTACTGTATTTAAATCTTGTGGTCTATCAAAATGATGAATTTTATTGTTTTATGATAAACTTATGAACTCACCAACCTTTTGGTTGACACTTTAAAGCATGTTTATTCTCAGGTATGAAAGAAATCTTCCGCTGTGCATTTGCTCATATTACATGGAGTCGTTCATGGCATATAGAGGTCAGAACCTCGTAATGGGACCAACTGTTGAAGACTTTGTCCAAATGGATTAGGTCGGGTCCTTTCAAAATTCCCTTCAACTTTGCTTATGTTGTAGCGAAAAGGATGGTAGGGCTGCCTGAGTCTGCTGATCGAGGTTTGCCTTATGGTTTATTGTTGAACAATTTCTTTGGTGATGATGATGAATTGGTGCATCCAAATGATGAGGAGGAAGTCGAAGCTGAAATTCTGTATGCAGCTTAGGTGTTTGTTTGGTGATAATTATGGTATTTAGTAATCTTTTGGTGAAACATTGTTAGTTTGTAATATTGGTGACTATCTTTTGGATTATCGTTTGATTGTAGGTATAATGTAAACGTTATGGACTGGGATGTTTGATTTTGTGTAATATATGACTAGGTTATCCTGCTTTGCTTATGATATCCATGCTTAATGTCTATCTTATGCTCTTGTTTTCATGAACTGTGAACTTGAATGTTTTCTTTTGGATTTAGTTCGATTTGGTTGTAATAACTTGATTTTAACATGTTAATTTTCATATTATTGAATGCGTTGAATGTGTGTTTAGTTGTTTTGCAGGGAAAGTATATAATGTGATTTTAGATAATGAACTGGGTCCTGGGGGAGTTTGTTGGTGCATAAATTAGTCCCCGAGTTCATTATGATCAAGTTAATAAGCTTAATCGTTTAGCTTTCTCTGGTGGTATGCAACCGCAAGGTTGCAGGATGCAACCGTATAGTTAGACAGGCAACCGCACGGTTGCAAGGTGCAACCGCACGGTTGCAATGTGCTGTGTATATTTAAAGGGGATTTCAGGGTCATTGTTAGGGTTACGAATTCTAGCATATACTACACGTACAATCCGATTCCCTGGTGCTCTAGCATTCAATATAGTCGATCTTTAACATATCTAAGTCGATTTTATCATTAAGATCAAAGGTTTTCATTGAGTTTTGAGTATAAAACCCAATAACGAGATTTTCCGCACTCGTTATTGAATCTAAGATCGTTTAATCCTGTTTACACGATCCTACACTTTTATCGTTACTTTTCATTGGTAGGTATTTAATTGTGCTATAAATTAAAGTTATTGATTGATCATAGATATACAATCTTTACAACCAAATGGGCAATTTGATTATTGAGAAAGAAAGGAATGGATTGCCAATTATGAGGAGATGAAATCCTGTGCCGAGTGATCGGCTGAATTCACATTGAACTCGATCAGTCTGTATTACCTAAACCTAAGAAACGAGAAGAGGGTTTGAAGAAGCTCTTCGAATATAGAAAGAATTTGTTACCAATGCATCTATTTATTTCTTGTTAGTACTATATAAAAGACTCAAAATTAAATTGTAGGTGTTAATATAGTTCGTACGTTAATAATAGTTATATATTAACATGCATGTCACATACTTATGTGGATAAGCTCACCATGCGGCATTCAGTAACACAAACTTTGCTTATAGAAGTTGAACTAACAGGTGTACTTAGAAAGTGATTATACCGTATGGATAAAATGGGAATGTGTTTTTGCTGTTTAAAGTGGAAATAATAAGATATTTTAGTGTTTCGCACATCATTTTTTTTTATTAACTTAATTGATAACATGACCAAGTTGGACATGTGAGTCAGTTTTGTTGCAGTTTGTATAATGATTAAATAATCATAAGCAAACTTTACCCAAACATAAAATTGATTATTGTGATTTGTGACCAGTGTTGCAAAACTCGGCCTACTCGGCCGAGTAATCGGCGATTAATCGCCTGGAAAATCAAAACGAGAAATCGATGTCTAACTCGCCCAATTACTCGGTCAACGCCGGTCAACGACGGTCAAAAGGTAGTCAATGACATCGGAAAACTCAGATCTTGCCTGAAATATTTATAGAGGAGGAAGAAGAGCAAGAAAAGGAAAAGGAAGAGGATAGAAGAAGGAAAAAGGTGAAACCTGTTGTGAATTAAGGAAGACAACAGCTTCTTGTAGCAAATTTTTAGGGTTTTTAGTTGACACTGTATATATGAATATAAAGGGAAGGAAGTGTGTGTCTCGAATTTTAGATCTGGTAAGATGTACAGATCTTAGACACTTATAAAAAGTGATATTTTAAATTTTTTAATAATTTCTTTTTCTTTATCAAATGACATTAACAGCCCCTCAACTATTACCAAACGTTAATAACAAGAACAAATTTGATAATCATTCTTGAACCTTTGATAAAATGACAATAACAGTCCCTGTTATTTGTATATTATCAAAATATATATAGTTATATTAAAAAGTCAATGAAAGTCAACGTCTGAGTTCTCCCCGAGTCGCCGAGAACTCCTCAAGAACCTCCAGCCGAGTTTTCCCCGAGACGTGAGTTTTACAACCTTGTTTGTGACCACACATCACAAAAAAATGCATATGCAAATATATGTTAAAGCATCTCATCTCAATCTTGAATGATCATTAGTTGATAAAATCACTAGTAGTAATCGATATATTTGGTCATGTTTTTAAAAACATCGGAATTCAAGTTTTTAATGAAGTCGAATGACGACAATGAACCATACATAGATACATAGTGGAAGAGGGTCCAACTAGGCAGTTCAAATGAAGTCGCCCTATTTATACTAAATAAATAATCTAAGTATACTACATGATGACTAGGATTAAACTAAATTAAATGCCAAAATCTAAGTACTAAATGTTTTATAATGCGTACATGGTTATAGATTTGTCTGTGCTGTTTCCATACAATTCCAAAGAGGAACCAATGAGAGAATTCCAGGGACCTTCTATCGGATTCTTCGACTTTCTTTGATTTTGGTTGAAAATTGGGATTATCACTAAAATGCCCATTTTCTCTCCCTTTTTTGACTCAGAACCCATAAAAAATAAAAGTTGACAATTTGCCGCGCAAGGGCGCAAGGTGCATGTTTGCGACCTTGCTTCCAGGTGGACGCAAGGACGCAAAGTGCCTCTTGCGACCTTGCTTCCCGGGGACGCAAGGACGCAAGGTGTCTCTTGCTCCTGCCTGCTGTCATGATCAATGTTTTCTTTCAGGCATTTCATCAAACACCTTACGTGCATCTTATATGATACCTTTTTTTAGACAATTTGTTAATTATATATTGAGAAAACATCTTAGCCATACACATAATCAAGTATATTTTGTATTATTTCACGTGGTTCAAATAATTATTTTAGTTACCAACTGTAATTTGATTATTAACGACTAGATAAACGTCTATAATAACCTCGCTTTAACTTCATTCACAATTAGAACTTATATACAATTTCCGTAGGTTTTGCTCAACAATATAATCAAGTTTTTAACTTATGTAGTGTTAAATAAACGTGTAACCCGAAACGAGTATTACATATTGATCACGTAAGATGCACGTAAGGTGTTTGATGAAATGTCTGAAAGATTACGTTGATTATGACATCAGGCAGGAGCAAGAAGTACCTTGAGTCCCCGGGAAGCAAGGTCGCAAGAGGCACCTTGCGTCCTTGCGTCTACCGGGAAGCAAGGTCGCAAATCAAGCACCTTGCGCCCTTGCGCCTTGTGCGGGCAAATTGTCAACTTTCATTTTTTATGGGTTCTGAGTCAAAAAAGGAAGAAAAAATGGGCATTTTAGTGATTTTCATAGTTGGGAACAAACTTAGTGAGATGGGCTGGGTCAGGGTCAGGGTCGAGCCCTTAACCACCTGTTTGTGTACACATAGCCTTAACCATTTGATCTATTGACACAACTGATTTATAAACTATCTAATAAACAAGGCCGATTTTAAGGTATGTAGAACAGGGCCTAATTTATTGGAGCCCCAAAATATATTTAGTATGTATATATTAAATACGGAGTAGTAATGTTCCTAATTCCTTCTAACTATTGCTGAACTCTCTCCTTTATGTAAAACAAAGAATTATGAACAGTAATTCCATAGAATTTAAGGGAATCGACATATTGATCCCATCTAACTGAATAAGGTTTCTTGCAATCAAACCATCTAACTGAATAAGGTTTTTTGCGGTCAGATTTGTTATTCCTTTTTTTTTATTTCTTAAAATCGAGTGACGATTTGGGTGTAGAAATTAGGGTTTGAGCCGATTTACCTCAAACCGGTGCCATCAATGTTGTAGACTATTTCGTATGATAGACATGTAGTTTCCTGAATTTTGGTATGTAGCCTGATGACACCTGCAGTGGTAGAGTTTGACTTTCAATTTCTCTATGCAGGTAAGCTTCCCATTTCAACATAATGATTACTCTCGTTTTTTGGCTATTTGTTTGCTGTTACTCACTACTGGAAAAATGATTTATCCGGAGGACAGATCCGGACAAAAAATCGTCCCGGAATGTCTTCCCAGACGGCACATCGTCCCTGATGAGTCGTCCACGAAGGTTCGTCTCAGAAAGTTTTTCTGGACGGCAAGTTTTTTCCCCGGACGGAATGTGGGGCCCACATTGACTTTCGACGCTAGCCTTCGTGGACGATATTTCTGGACAACAATATATATATATATATATATATATATATATATATATATATATATATATATATATAATTCAGTAGACTTATAACTACCTTTAGTGGTTTGATTCTTGATGTTATAATTCAGTAGGCTTATAACTACCTTTAATGATTTGATTCTTGATTAAGAATACTAATAATGAAGTGTAAGAACAAAGATGATAATGGAGAGAAAGAAAGAAACACTTTGTAAGTGTGAGAAATGGTGCAAGTTTAATGTTTGCATTCATGGCTATTTATAGCAAAAATATCACAAGTTTAAGTAATACAATAATATTACTTTTGTGTATCAATAATTGACTATCCATTTATATATATATATATATATATATATATATATATATATATATATATATATATATATATATATATATATATATATATATATATATATATATATATATATATATATATATATATATATATATATATATATATATATATTATAACACTCCCCCTTGGATAGCAATTTTGTTTGTTGAAGATCAACTGTAAGTTACTGGCTCGTTAAAAACCTTGCTAAAGAAAACCCAGTGGGAAAAACTTTAGCTAAGGGAAAAAGAGTACAGCATGGAGTTGACTCCCCCTCAAGTAGACATCGCTTCGGTTGTTACATCTTTTGAACATGTCTCATGCCAATGTTATGAACGTGTGTTCTGAAAATAGCAGTTGGAAGTGCTTTCATGAAAAGATCAGCAGAGTTTTTGCTGGATTGAACATATCTCATTTCAATCTCGTTGTCCTTAATGAGATTTTGAGTGTATGAGAAGAATCTAGGAGGTATGTGTTTGGTTCGGTCACTTTTGATATACCCTTCTTTCATCTGTGCTATGCAAGCTGCATTATCTTCATAGATAATTGTTGGACTTTTATCGCGTTCTAGTCCACAAGAATCAGTAATGATTTGTGTCATTGATCTCAACCAAAAACATTCCCGAGTAGCTTCATGTAATGCAATCACTTCGGCATGATTTGATGATGTAGCAACAAGTGTTTGTTTTAGAGAACGCCATGATATTGTAGTACCTCCATTTAGGAATACATATCCAGTTTGAGATTTAGCTTTATGTGGATCAGATAAATAACCTGCATCAGCATAACCAACCAAATCTTGTTTTGATTCGTTAGAATAAAATAATCCTAAATCAGTAGTTCCTCGAAGGTATCGAAATATGTGTTTGATCCCATTCCAGTGTCTTTTGGTAGGAGCAGAGTTGAACCTTGCCAATAAATTAACTGCAAAAGAAATGTCAGGTCTTGTACAATTTGTAAGATACATAAGAGCTCCAATTGCACTAAGATATGGTACTTCTGGTCCAAGAATATCTTCATGATCTTCACATGGACGAAATGGATCAGTTTCAACATTGAGTGATCTAACAACCATAGGAGTACTTAATGGTTTTGCCTTGTCCATATTGAAACGTTTCAAAATCTTTTCAGTATATGTTGTTTGATGTACAAGTAAACCATTAGGCATATGCTCAATTTGTAAACCAAGGCAATACTTGGTTTTTCCGAGATCTTTCATTTCAAATTCTTTCTTTAGAAGTTGAATGGCTTCATAGATCTCTTTATTTGTACCTATGATGTTAAGATCATCAACATAAACAGCTATGATCACATATCCGGATGTTGTTTTCTTAATGAAAACACAAGGGCAAGTAAGGTTATTTGTATACCCTTTGCTTATCATGTAATCACTTAATCGGTTATACCACATACGTCCCGATTGTTTTAATCCAATATATTTCTTTGGGTTTTGCATTTGATGCTTCTGGTACCTTAAATCCTTCAGGTATCTTCATATATATATCACTATCAAGTGATCCATATAGGTAAGCAGTCACAACATCCATGAGATGCATTTCTAAATTTTTAGAAACTGCCAGGCTGATTAAGTACTTAAAAGTAATTGCATCCATAACAGGGGAATAAGTTTCTTCATAATCAATTCCCGGTCTTTGAGAAAAACCTTGAGCTACAAGTCTAGCTCTATACCTTGTAACTTCATTTTTCTCATTTCTTTTTCGGAAAAAAATCCATCTGTATCCTACATGTTTCACATCTTTAGGAGTGAGAATGATGGATCCGAAAACTTTTCTTTTATTGAGTGATTCTAATTCAGCTCGTATTGCTTCTTTTCATTGAGCCCAATCATGTCTATTTTGACATTCAACCATAGATGTTGGTTCTGGATCATCATCATTATTCATGATGTCATATGCAACATTAAATGAAAATTTCTCATCAAGATTTTTCATTTCAGTTCCATAATATTTTTGAATGTGCATAATTGATTTCAATTTCTGTATTGACATCATCAATCTCCTCTGCAGTAGGAGTACTGATTTGTGGTTCTTCTTGAACACTTTCTTTTACTTCATTATCAGCTGATTTTCTTTTTCGAGGATTTTTATCCTTTGAACCAATTGGTCTTCCACGTTTCTGACGTGGCAAAGATTCATGAGTGACGTTATTGCCAGCTTTTGGAATTTCAATTCGAGCTGGAGTATTTACTGCTGGTATATATGATTTTGTCACCGTTTTTGTATCTGTAAATGCATCAGGCAATTGATTAGCAAGTTCTTGTATATGCATTATCTTTTGAACTTCTGTCTCGCATTCTTTTGTGCGAGGATCAAGATACTTTAATTGAGGTTCACACCATGAAACATCATTTTCTTTATTTTTCATTTCTCCCCCTAATCTAGGGAACAATGTTTCATTAAAATGACAATCAGCAAAACGTGCTGTAAAAACGTCACCTGTCATAGGTTCAATATACCTTAATATTGAAGATGTTTCATATCCAACATATATTCCCAACCTCCTTTGAGGACCCATTTTTGTACGTTGTGGTGTCACAATTGGAACATACACTGCACAACCAAATGTTCTAAGATGGGAAATATTTGGCTCTTGACCAAAAGCAAGTTGTAGGGGGAATATTTATGACTTGCACTTGGTCTGATGCGAATCAATGCAGCAGCATGGAAAATTGCATGACCCCATATAGGTACAGGGAGTTTTGTTCTCATTATCAATGGTCTAGCGATTAACTGTAAACGTTTAATCAATGACTCGGCTAAACCATTTTGTATATGCACATGAGCAACAGAATGTTCAACAACAATTCCTATAGACATGCAATAGTCATTAAATGCTTGAGATGTAAATTCACCAGCATTATCAAGTCTCATCCTTTTCATGGTGTAATCAGGAAAATGAGCTCTCAATTTAATAATTTGGGCAAGAAATTTTTCAAATGCCACATTACGGCTTGATAACAGACAAACATGAGACCATCTGCTAGATGCGTCTATTAGAACCATGAAATATCTAAATGGTCCACATGGTGGATGAATTGGTCCACATATATCACCTTGAATTCTTTCAAGAAACATTGGTGATTCTTTCTCAACCTTAAGTGGTGAGGGTCTAGTTATCAATTTTCCAAGAGAGCAAGATGTACATGGAACCATTGTATCATGATGGATTTTTCTATCCTTTAGTGGATGTCCATGAGTACATTCAATAATCCTTTTCATCATTGTTGATCCTGGATGGCCTAATCTGTTATGCCATAAACTGAATACACCAGGATTAATATATTTTTCGTTAACTACCATATGTATTTCTGGTACATTTATATGTGTATAATGTAATCCAGAACTAAGACTTGGCAGTTTTTCAACCACATGACTCTTGTCAGTGATACTTAAATATTTCTCATTTTCTGTTGTCACCGACTGATAATCATACCCGTTAAGGTATATGTTGGAGAAACTCAATAAATTTCTGCTTGACTTATGAGAGAATAAGGAATTATTAATTAAAAATGTTGTACCGTTTGGTAATATGAATTTTGCCTTTCCTATCCCTTCTATCAAGTTAGCAGCACCTGATATTGTATGTATAGTTCCTTCCGTTGGTTTCAAATCAATGAAATATTTTTCAGATTTAAGTATAGTGTGTGTAGTACCACTATCTGCTATACAGAGATCTCCACTACTTGATTGATGTTATGTTCCAGCAGAATTCATATTAAACTTCATATATAAGAAACAAACAGTAAGAATATAAATGTTACACAAAATGTTTATTACACACAAATAGATAAAACTGAAACATTTGACATACATAGAATTGAAACATCAAACATAGAACTGGAACATTTGATAAAACATATAGAACTGAAACATTTGAGAAAACATGATGACAAAGGTTAAATCGTTTTATTTATAAAAGAAACATATTAATTTAATTCAAGAAATTTTCATATAAATCAGATGGTTGCTCAGTGACTGTTGGATCAATATTATCCACAAAATTTACTTCCTTTTCTTTACCTTTCAGCGAATCCTGATACATCTTAACAAGATGTTTAGATGTTCGGCAAGTATTAGCCCAGTGGCCCATTTTACCACATCTGTAATAAGATTCTTCAGAATTTTTAGAAGAATTTTCTTCAACATCTTGTTTAGTGGGCTTGTTTTGTGGTTGATATTTATATTTTCGTGGATTATTATTTCTTTGACCACCACGGCCACGACCACGGCCATGTCCACGCCCATTCCCATTACCATAAGGATGGTTTCTACCATAGTTATGGCTTTTGGCATGATGATGGCGATGGTTATTATAACCACGACCTTGCCCGCGTCCTTGTCCCTGTTTATAATTATTTACAGTATTTTCTTCAGGGATTGCAAGTGTACCAGTAGGACGGGATTGCTGATTTTTCATTTATAGCTCATCATTTTGCTCTACAACCAAGAGATATGAATTAAGTTCAGGATATGTGTTGAACTTTAGCATTCTCAAATTTCTTTGCACTGTGATGTTGGCAGCATTCATTGTGGAGAAAGTTTTCTCCAACATGTCTGCATCACTTATTTCATGTCCACAGAATTTAAGTTGTGAGACTGTATTATACAGAGCTGAGCTGTATTCATTTACTTTCTTAAAGTCTTGGAACCTTAATGTTCTCCATTGATCCATAGCAGCTGGAAGTAAAATTTCTCTTTGATTATTGAATCTGCTTTTGAGACCTTCCCATAAAACATGGGGATCTTCTACAGTCACATAATTATTTTGTAAGCATTCATCAATATGTTGATGAATAAAGCAACATGCCGTTGCTTGTTCTTTTTCAGAACAAGTGTTGTTTTCATTTATGGTTTCAAGAATGCCCATTGATTTAAGATGCATTTTTACTTTTATAACCCATGGCATGTAGTTGTTTCCCGTTGATTTTAAAGGAGTAAATTTAATCTTTTCCAGATTCGACATTTTCTATTATCAAAAATTAAAACAAACAACATGATAAATTAGAGTCAATTTATATTCATAAGTATATAAACATTAAACATAAATTTAATATAACATAAATGATAAGTAGGTGACAGTGTCGACCATATGTAAGCAATTATTAATAAATGTTATATAACATAAATATAAATATTAGTAAACATAAATGATAATTAGGCGACAGTATCGGCCATATAAATGTTAGATAATAGAAATATAAATGTTAGTAACATAAATGATAATTAGGCGACAGTGTCGGCCATATAAATGTTAGATAATTGAAATATAAATGTTAGTAACATAAATGATAATTAGACGACAGTGTCGACCATATATTATTCAGGTGGTATAACCGACCATATATCATTTAGGTGGCAGAGCCAACCATAATTAGTATTAAGATTATCGTGCTGATAACGTATTATAATTCAGTAGGCTTATAACTACCTTTAGTGGTTTGATTCTTGATGTTATAATTCAGTAGGCTTATAACTACCTTTAGTGATTTGATTCTTGATTAAGAATACTAATAATGAAGTGTAAGAACAAAGATGATAATGGAGAGAAAGAAAGAAACACTTTGTAAGTGTGAGAAATGGTGCAAGTTTAATGCTTGCATTCATGACTATTTATAGCAAAAATATCACAAGTTTAGGTAATACAATAATATTACTTTTGTGTATCAATAATTGACTATCCATTTATATATATGTATTTATATATTATAACAATATATATATATATATATATATATATATATATATATATATATATATATATATATATATATATATATATATATATATATATATATATATATATATATATATATATATATATATATATATATAGTGGAGACGACAAGTCGTCCCTAAAGAGTTAATATTAAAATAATATTATATTTTATTAATAATTATTTAATGATAACAGAAAATAAAAATAAACCGGAGCGACTTTTCCTGGACGACAAGTCGTCCGGAAAGGTGTCTGCTGTTTCTAGACGTATTCGATTCTGCTGTTTCCAGCCGTATTCGATACGGCACATTTCAAATATCCAAACCTGCTACATAAATACGATTATAGTATCTGATAAGTACTTTACCTAACGTTGAAGTGTGTTTAATTCGGTAACTTTGTATTATATTAATTCAATGTTTGTCGTTTGTTGTGTTTAATTCACAATCTTTATATATAAATAATCGATTTATCTACTTAATATCCGTTTTCATTCAAGAAAATGACAACAACATAACAATTTCATTCAACATAACTAATAAAAACGATACAAATACAAACGATACACAAATACAAATGATACACAAATACAAACGATACAAATACAAACGATACACAAACACAAACGATACAAATAATACCCAAGTTAACTAAATAACTTAACGGAAAGTTAAAAAAGTTTTTTCGTCTTCCAAAACTAAATAAAGAGAAATGCGATCAGAACGCCAACTCAGGGTTTCTTTTATACCGTTCCACTAATCGTCGGTACGGAGATATGTTGCGGACAATTCCGGAACACAGTCATCTTCATAAAACAAGACGTCCGTGTGTTCGAACGGAACATTTTCTTTCAAAAAGGTTAAAAGCTCCTCTAAACCAACGTCGCGAACGTCAATGTTTTTGAACGTAGCTTTTGAACCACGAGTATAATCGTAAAGTTTCATTTCATTACGGAATTCACTTCCGTAATACACTTCGATTGAGACAATCATCGGCGAAAGGGTCACCATTTTGATTTTGGAAGTATGATAATGGTGTTTAAGTGGATATATGGTGTTAGATATGTGTTGATGATGTAGTATAAGTAGGCAAATCGACACATCGTCCCTAAAGCCTTTCCGGACGACAAATCGTCCGGGAAGAAAAAACGCGCGAAACTTTGCATTTTTTGGAGCCAATTTTCGCCAGTCAAGTCCGTAAATAATTGATTATTATCTTTTCGGACGACATAGGGTCGTCCGGGAAAACTCAGTCAACATTTCAGAAAAAAGCGGACAAAAAAAGGAGTTTTTTTTGTCGAGTAGTGGCTTTTCGCGGACGACTTTTGTCGTCCGGAAAAGTCCTGTCCGGAAAAATCATTTTTTAGTAGTGACTACAATGTTTATATGTTTATATGTGATGTGACATATTTGTTTGGTAAGAAGATGTCATATGATGCGATTACTATTATAGAAATTTGTAATAGAAGATGGGTTCTTATACTATCTCTTCATTTGATGTTACTTACAGATATGCAATTTGTACCTAAGGACTCCCGATTTTAAAATATTCAAAATAATATCAATATATACTCGAACAATCTTATTTTTCTTGTGTTTGAAATACTGATTACCTTGGGATATTGAACTGTTACAACTTGAGCATATTTTTTTGTTGCAATTACTATCAAAGTGTATATATTTTTTAACTCCTGGTATGTTTTTTGCAGGCAATTGATCATATCATCAATTTTGCAGCAAAATCAAACTACATGTCGGCTGGGCAGATTAATGTACCTATTGCTCTCTCTCTCTCTCTCTCTCTCTCTCTCTCTCTCTCTCTCTCTCTCTCTCTCTTCAAATACCAAGGTAATCAGAACATAATGAAGTATATATGAAGTCATTGTAACAAACATCAAATATAGAAGTATTAATGGATATCCTATGTTGGCAATCTTGTTTTCCAGTCAGATCATTCTCTTTTTATTAACAGGAAAACTGAACAATTTATAAAAATGATTTATACATAAAGATTGAAATGCTCTTCAATCTTCATGTATCTAGCGTTGCTGATTAAATCACCAAATACCACTTGATTTTGAGAAAGATTGTCCTTCTGTTATTGTTATGCAATTCAGTAAATTTCTAGGTTTTATAGCTATTCAAGTTGTAGAAGACATCACAAGGAATCTCAAAACCTCATTTGGAACTATGCCATGTCAATATGTGTGATATGATGGAAAAATTGTATTAAAAGCCTTTTATCATAGATTAATCAGGGACTAAACATCTCAGCTTACAGACCCCTTATATTTTAGACTCATATAAGGGTTGGTTACAGTTATGTTTTAACGTGTTACTGGGGTGAAAGGCATTAAAAAAACTGAACAGTTCAAAGGGTGCACAAAATATATATTTTTTAGCACATTGAACTTCTTATACCATTTGATATAAAAAGATGGATAAATTTCTAAAAATCCAATATTTAGTGAATTAAATCTCATTTTATTATTTTTCAAAACATGTTTTTCCAGCCTGTGTAAGTTTACTCGATGGGGATTTGGGGATTGATATTTCCAAATCACTTTTTGATACATCCACACAGAATACTAATATACTCTTAAATCATGTATTACACAAACTTTTTGATTGAATATAGTAAAGGGTTGATGTGATAAAACCGACCTTTAAATTTTACAACTAAACTAACTAATAAATATTATCACACTACGGGCAACTGGTCCCGATCGTGCAGCAATAAATACTGGCAAGTCAAGTTCGTTCCACAGGGAGAAGCGTATTCAAGAATTTAATGACAATTAATTATACTTTTAAGTGAGTTTTAAATGGTTTTTGGTTTTGGATATAATTAACTAAAATAATAATAAAAATTACAATAAATAAAAATACAAGAAAGCGTATTTACTTATATTCCATCCCCCTCGTTGATATGAATCATAGACAATTCATAATCAATATACTATGGATTGTTGTTAAGTCCGATTACAATATTATATAGTATATAACTTCGTGATAACCTCTCGATTTCATAAAGTCTTGATTTACTAAGATTCAACTTAACTTTCGCTAATCTCGTCTTAACAAAGTAAACTATACCCGATCATTCGAATTGTGATTCAACCTAGTTTTAACTTTCATTAAAACTTAAACTAAAATGGTTTCCCTTCTTATAATTTCATGACTATATAAATCTTAATACCACCACATCACCAAATCCGTATTCTCATATTTTTGTCAGGAATATAATCATACGTTTTGTCTAGATCACAAATAGTGTTGAAGCATATTTTATATATCACCAATTTAACTTTCGCTAAATGATTCAATAAACTATGTGACGGGGATTAAGTATTAAATTTACATAATAATGGATCTTTTGATTGAACACAATATCTAAAATGACTAAAATAACAATTGTAATTCTTAAAATGTTTACTTTATATATTTTTCTTTCGAATTTATATATAATCTTAACTAATTAAAATTAAATCTAATTTTCATTGGATCTTATTTTATATAGTTAACTATACCCCGATTATCTAAATTGAGACTTAGCCTAGTTTTGACTTTCGCCAAAACTTAAATCGTAACGGTTTCCCTTTTTACAATTTCATGATTATATAAACTATAATATTACCCAAACCACCAAATCATATTTCAAAATTGGTGTTAATAATTTATCCATAAGTTCGTCTAAACCAATTTTAGTGTTAAAGCATAATCTATATCAATAAAAATAACTTTCGCTATTTTTATCTAATAAATTAAGTGATAGGGTTAAATATCTAATTATATAACAATGGTTCTTTCAACTAGGCACAATATTAAAAATAATCTAAGTTACATTTTAGAGTTATAAATGATAACAATCCATAATCGAGGGGTTCTACATCTAAGCAAACACGAGAGTAAACTAGCTAATCATAATAATGGTACGGGAGTAAATACGTAAACATAACATGATAAACATAACAATAATAATAACTTACTACTATACTAATACTAATACTAATAATAATAACAATAATAAAGATGATAGCAACAATAATAAAAATTTAAAGCGAACAAACTTACAATAGTCTTTACTTTCATTAACTTCAAATGGTAGAAAATAGAAGTGACAGCACCCGTGCACACGAGCAATATCACCCTTACAATATTGAAACTATCTAACTTGAACTTGGAATTAAAAATAATACGGAATACAAACTGATAATAAAAATGATACGGACTGAATTTGGAATATGAATTGGACAATATATTGCTTCTAAGTTGAATACTATTTTCTAGGTAGCCTAACTACTACTTCTCCCCCTTGCTAGCTCCGTATATCTTCATTTAAGTAGTAGTAAAACTTTTCAACCTCTTGATCTGTTTCTTTTTTTTATTTATTAAAAGAGTGCGATATGTTGATGTAAAAGACTGAGGCCACTGATAAAGAAGTATAAACCATTAAAAAACACCGTCTCATGTGAAATATATTTCCTCCGTTTGTGTGTAGTACTCCATATATTAAATGCACTTGTAGTAGTAGGTAGTAGGTGTATTACCAACTAGTTGAACTGTTTCTCTGCTCCTTTTTGCTGTATACGACTGAAAACTCTAAAGGAGTAATATTATATACCAAAAAGAACCGTCCCATGTGAAACTTGGAATCTAGATCCAAAAAATTACGCGTTTCTCTTAGATTGGTACACGTTTCATGTAAGTTCTCTTCTTGAAAGTTGTAGATTTTTGAGTTACGGACGTCTGGACACCTGATTCGCCTTTTTTGAGTCAGTATGATTTAGTTACGATTTTTTTCGTGCAGGCGAGCAGATTTCTTGATTTCGATCGTTTTAACTTGTAGTCTTGAGGCGCGATGTTGTAGTCTTTTGTTGCTCATTATAAATCTTCATTTTATCTTCATTTTGATCTTTATATCATTAAAAATCCATAATAGCATTTCATTCGACGCTTTGGACATTTTAACCAATTACAAACCTGAAAACTACTCGAATACACATAAAACCATAATATTTTGGACTGATATTGCGACTAAGAATATGCATGAATTAAGCAATATCAAATTACCCCACACTTGAACGTTGCTTGTCATCAAGCAATTACTACTTTTCAATAGACTCGGAATACTAAATAATCTTCCATATCAATCATTAAACAACACACACACACCATACGAAACGAAAACACACGCTTTATGAAATAGATTGGAAACGCCACACAATTTTATTGGATCACACACACACCACACGAAATGAAAACCCTGGCAACAGAAACAAAGTTGAAATTCGTGATTAAAATCTCACGAAAAGTTATAAATTTGAATCCATAGGAAAAATTGGACCTTGTGAAAACGTTTTATGATTTTTTAAAATATCATGCTAGTTTTAACACTAGACACGTTTTTCGGTTTTAACCTCAAATTCCGGTTGAGGGTAACTGAAAACCGAAGTCTCAGTCGGCGATTAGCAAGCTATCCGCCCCCATGATTGTAGTATCATGGAACTCTTAACCGGGCGCCCCCTGACGCGATATTTCTATCGGTCTTTTATGACAATTTGTACATTTCAATTCAAGGGTTAAAACTGCGAAGACTAAGCTATCGCGTGGGACAGATCCTGCTCCAACTTATGCATCATAATCGGTCTTGCACTGGATAGCGACTTGGATTTACCCTACCAAGTTTATTTTCGGGTTTGAAAGTTCAAGACTTTCTCTTCCCACGGTACTTTTATATCGTGATATGATATTAATATGAAATGATATAGTTTAGGAAGTATGCTATACCAAGTAAAACGACATTTGGAAGACTTTACTTCCTTTAAGGATGGACTTGATTCATCCTTTATTACTCGCATCAATGGAATAAATAGGTTTATACATTCCAAAGCAATGACATCTGCAATAAACTTCATGGAAACACGTGATAGATGGTTATAAACATATGGGTTTATAAATTCCCTTATACTTGGTTTTCTTTTTATATATTTTAATCAAATAACTTATGTATATTTGTTTAGAATTTTTCAAAATTTTTCGTAAAAATGACCAAGTTCTAAGTTTTCGAGAATTTGTATCCCCACCCCACACTTAAGATTATGTAATGCCCTTATTACATAAAATCAGATAAAATGTATAAATTTGAGAGGACAAAAAGTGTAAAGGTAGTTAGAACTTCCTTGGTTATAAATTGGAGATCGTAAAATGTTTATTGTATGAACATATTCAATCCTTTTATTACAATATAAATTTGGTGTTTCTTTGTGTTGAATGCATCATCATCGTAAGTACCTGTCGACAATCATGTTAATCACAAAAAAGATGGGGTTGTACTTCAATAGTACCAAAAATTTTACCCCACACTTAAAATTTTTGTATATATATAAACAAACAAAAATATAATAAACTAAAAACACAATTATTTTTTTTCCAACTTAGTAACTAATTAAAATTTTAAAATATCATTTATAAAATTTATATTTCTTATAACGGAAAGTTCGGTTGTTTATATCTGATCTTTATCCGTTCATAAATTTTAAAATTCAATTTTTAAAATTAATGTATTAAAAAAAATTAAAAATTTTAAAATTTTTGAGAAACAATAATAAAAATAAACACATGTTTTTTTTTTGACTTTTTATATAATTAAAATTTTAAATTCATTTATTTAAAAAGATCAAAATTTAATATATATATATATATATATATATATATATATATATATATATATATATATATATATATATATATATATATATATATATATATATATATATATATATATATATATATATATATACTCATTCCAACAGACAGGAGACCTACACTTCCTACCATACAGCACTTCAAACGGTGCAACTTTAATACTTGCATGATAACTGTTGTTATAAGAAAATTCAGCTAGCGGCAAATATTTATCCCACCCATTACCAAAATCAATAACACACGCTCGTAACATATCTTCTAACGTTTGAATGGTCCTTTCACTCTGACCATCCGTATGTGGATGATAAGCGGTGCTCATATCCAACTTAGTTCCCAAGGCTTCCTGTAAGGATTCACACTTTTTTAAAAAAATAAAAAATAAAATTTTAAGCACACAAATTTTTTTAATTTTTTTTAACTTATTGATTTTTTTTTCAAACACGTGAAGAAAAACACAAATCAAACATGATTTTTAATGAGTCGTTTTCTCGACTCGACCCCATAATTTTTTTTTTTGCCTAGCGGGGTCAAATTTTTCTATATTTATCGGACGACATGTAAAATTAGTGGAGAAAGTTCCACGAATTAGAAGAGTGAGCCATTCATTTACATCTAGGGTGGTATATAATATATCAGATAAATCCTTTTTCAGTTGACCGAAAAAAGATGACTCAACCCGAGAGTCAACGCACAACTTTTCTCTAAGTGTGGCTTGTAATAAAAATTTTATTTTCCTAGGTGGATCCTGCCCAAATGGATCATATTTCAAGGTATTCTAAGTGTTAACCTCTTGAGGATATACGAATTCAACATGAGAAGGTGACTCCTCAAGTGGTTTTAATATATTAAACTCCTCATCCTCAATGATCCCTGATGATTTCATCAACTCGACCTCCTCATTATCACAATTATACCCGAGTGAATTATTATAAACTGAAAAGTTCTCGGGTGTATGAAAAACCGGTTCTACCACTTCGACCTCGGAATTAGAATCCTCATCATTATTCTTTCCATTCACTACATATTCATTTTGACTTATCCTATTTATATATTTCATAGAGGTTTCATATTCTTTTAATTCAAGAGGTTCCTGTGAATTTATTTTTACAATTTCAATTTGCACCTTGTCCTCAACTGTTTGTTCATTTGGAACCTATAAAATAGGGTTAGGATAACAATATGAAGACTCAAACGATGGATCATCTGATTGTCTTTCCAAAAGAATAGCAAACAAACGCTCCATTTCTCTTTCTAGATTTTGAATAGATGTTTGATTTTGTTGCCATTGTTGATTTAGTAATTCCCTATTTTCGGTTTGACTTTCAATAAAACTCATCATAATATTTTGAAAATCATACGAATAATTTTCTTCATTTTGAGTTTGTTGAAAATTTTGTGGCATTTGGTTAGAAAATTGGTGTTGTTGATAATTTTGTGGGGAATCGTAATAAGGTTGGTTTGGATAATAAAAATCTGGATTCGAGTTATTCTCTTGATATTCATTCCATATATAGTTCATGGGTTCATAACTCTCTATTTGATCCATGGAAATATAATAATCACATTCCCAAGTCAAATGGTAACCTCCACAATTTTCACAAATATATGTAGTTTCAACCCTATTAAACATAGATGAATCGCACCAATTATCATCAAAACTTGTTTGAGAGTATTGATTAAATTGTTGGGCATTAAAAAGATTTTCCATGGTCATATTCTCAAAATCATCCATATTACAGTATGACTGGAACCTAGTTGAAATTTAAAAAGAACAAAGAGAAAAATAAAACAGAACTTTTGTAGGAAAATAAATCCCGACGAAAGGATCAAATAACTAAAAGTAATTACATTCCTGAATGAACAATTTCTCCCCGGCAGCGGCGCCAAAAAGTTGATGTGATAAAACTGACCTTTAAATTTTACAACTAAACTAACTAATAAATATTATCACACTACGGGCAACTGGTCCAGATAGTGCAGCAATAGATACTGACAAGTCAAGTTCGTTCCACAGGGAGAAGCGTATTCAAGAATTTAATGACAATTAATTATACTTTTAAGTGGGTTTTAATTGGTTTTTGGTTTTGGATATCATTAACTAAAATAATAATAAAAATTACAATAAATAAAAATACAAGAAAGCGTATTTACTTAGATTTCGTCCCCCTCGTTGATATGAATCATAGACAATTCATAATCAATATACTATGGATTGTTGTTAAGTCCGATTACAATATTATATAGTATATAACTTCGTGATAACCTCTCGATTTCATAAAGTCTTGATTTACTAAGATTCAACTTAACTTTCGCTAATCTCGTCTTAACAAAGCAAACTATACCCGATCATTCGAATTGTGATTCAACCTAGTTTTAACTTTCATTAAAACTTAAACTAAAATGGTTTCCCTTCTTATAATTTCATGACTATATAAATCTTAATACCACCACATCACCAAATCCGTATTCTCATATTTTTGTCAGGAATATAATCCTACGTTTTGTCTAGATCACAAATAGTGTTGAAGCGTATTTTATATATCACCAATTTAACTTTCGCTAAATGATTCAATAAACTATGTGACGGGGATTAAGTATTAAATTTACATAATAATGGATCTTTTGATTGAACACAATATCTAAAATGATTAAAATAACAATTGTAATTCTTAAAATGTTTACTTTATATATTTTTCTTTCGAATTTATATAAAATCTTAACTAATTAAAATTAAATCTAATTTTCATTGGATCTTATTTTATATAGTTAACTATACCCCGATTATCTAAATTGAGACCTAGCCTAGTTTTGACTTTCGCCAAAACTTAAATCATAACAGTTTCCTTTTTATAATTTCACGATTATATAAACTATAATTTTACCCAAACCACCAAATCATATTTCGAAATTGGTGTTAATAATTTATCCATAAGTCCGTCTAAACCAATTTTAGTGTTAAAGCATAATCTATATCAATAAAAATAACACTCGCTATTTTTATCTAATAAATTAAGTGATAGGGTTAAATATCTAATTATATAACAATGGTTCTTTCAACTAGGCACAATATTAAAAATATTCTAAGTTACATTTTAGTATTATTAATGATAACAATCCATAATCGAGGGGTTCTACATCTAAGCAAACACGAGAGTAAACTAGCTAATCATAATAATGGTACGGGTGTAAATACGTAAACATAACATGATAAACATAACAATAATAATAATTTACTACTATACTAATACTAATACTAATAACAATAACAACAATAAAGATGATAGCAACAATAATAAAAATTTAAAGCGAACAAACTTACAATAGTCTTTACTTTCATTAACTTCAAATGGTAGAAAATAGAAGTGACAGCACCCGTGCACACGAACAATATCACCCTTACAATGTTGAAACTATCTAACTTGAACTTGGATTTAAAAATAATACGGAATACAAACTGATAATAAAAATGATACGGACTGAATTTGGAATATGAATTGGACAATATATTGCTTCTAAGTTAAATACTATTTTCTAGCTAGCCTAACTACTACTACTCCCCTTGCTAGCTCCGTATATCTTCATTTAAGTAGTAGTAAAAATTTTCAACCTCTTGATCTGTTTCTTCTTTTTTTTATTAAAAGAGTGCGATATATTGATGAAAAAAAAACTGAGGCCACTGATAAAGAAGTATAAACAATTAAAAAGCACCGTCCCATGTGAAATATATTTCCTACGTTTGTGTGTAGTACTCCATATATTAAATGCACTTGTAGTAGTAGGTAGTAGGTGTATTACCAACTAGTTGAACTGTTTCTCTGCTCCTTTTTGCTGTATACGACTGAAAACTGTAAAGGAGTAATATTATATACCAAAAAGAACCGTCCCATGTGAAACTTGGAATCTGGATCCAAAAAATTATGCGTTTCTCGTAGATTGATACGCGTTTCACGTAAATTCTTTTCTTGAAAGTTGTAGATTTTTGAGTTACGGACGTCTGGACACCTGATTCGCCTTTTTTTGAGTCAGTATGATTTAGTTATGATTTTTTTTCGTGCAGGCGCGCAGATTTCTTGATTTCGATCGTTTTAACTTGTAGTCTTGAGGCGCGATGTTGTAGTCTTTTGTTGCTCATTAGAAATCTTCATTTTATCTTCATTTTGATCTTTATATCATTAAAAATCCATAATAGCATTTCATTCGATGCTTTGGACATTTTAACCAATTACAAACCTGAAAACTACTCGAATACACATAAAACCATAACATTTTAGACTGATATTGCAAATAAGAATATGCATGAATTAAGCAATATCAAGGGTGTTTCTAGAAGATATCATATAATATATGTGGATCTATCAAAAAAACATTTGAAAATATCACTACCCTTACTCGATAGTCGTCATCTCTGTTTACCATTTATTCCATATAAATTTTATAACTATTTTACCTGAGACTTTCTGTTTGACTGTATCGGGTGAATCATTCCCTGAATCCGTAGAAGCCCTCGATTCAAGTTTCTGTCTCTGATCTGGTGGATCCTAAACCGAATCCGAGAGAAACCAAAGAGCCAGAAGGAGTCAAGAGTTAATCCTTGATTTTCTCAACAACAAAAAAAAGAGAACGTGGAGGTTGGACTTAATTGTGGGCCACGTTCACATTCCCATGTTCTAGCATTTTGTGAAAACATGGAGAAACTACTCCTTTTACATTATTATTATTATTATATATACTTTTGTAATGGGAAGAGTAGGGGAGCCTCTAGTACTTTCAAGTATGAAAAGGCTAGAGAGAATAGTCAAGCCTCAAATTTTATGTTCTCTATAAAACATCTAATTTGAGAGAAATAGAAAATAGCCTATTGGTTACCAATTACTATCTGTAACTTATAGAGAGAAACAAAAGTTGAGCCTAGTACTTTACATTCATGTGAAGGCTAGAGAATAGATACGCCTCTAGTTTCATGCATATGTGAGCTAGAGAGAAAGTGAGTTTTTTTTATGCCTTTGATTACTATTTCTTGTATATGTAATTAAAGAGAGAAAGCAAAAGACTTTTTATTTTGTTCCCCACATCAATATTGCTCTTCTATTTCCATCTTTATATTCTGTTGTGTCATAACACCACAAACAAATTTTAATATCCTTACGATTGGCGTTGTGTTTTAAATCGTAACGGATCATGTGGTATCAGAGCATTCGTTCCCGTGTGTGACAATTAAAGAGCTTCCGCAAGAGCGCATAGGAATGGCCAAAAAGAAGAAGAAAAGGATGAAGAAAAAAGGGAAGAAGAAAAAAATTCGTGCATGGTTGTATGGTCAAGTCCTCCAAAGAACAAAAGAAAAAGATTAAGTTATGAGTAACAGGAGTTACTCTTCTTCGCCGAAGAAGGGGAGGAGTGATCCGGGTGGATCCTAAATCATATCCGAGATAAATCAAAGAGCCAGAAGGAATCAAGAGTTAATCCTTGATTTTCTCAACAACAAAAAAAAAAAAAAAAAAAAAAGAGAACGTGGAGGTTGGAATTAATTGTGGGCCACGTTCACATTCCCATGTTCTAGCATTTTGTGTAAACAAGGAGAAACTACTCCTTTTACATTATTATTATATATAGTTTTATAATGGGAAGAATAGGGGTGCCTCTAGTACTTTCAAGTATGAAAAGGCTAGAGAGAATAGTCAAGCCTCAAATTTTATGTTCTCTATAAAACATCTAATTTGAGAGAGATAGAAAATAGCCTCTTGGTTACCAATTACTATCTGTAACTTATAGAGAGAAACAAAAATTGAGCCTATTACTTTACATTCATGTGAAGGCTAGAGAATAGATATGTAGTGACCCGAACTTTTCCATGATCATATATTAAATGAAAACTATATTTGCATGATTAAATGTTTTCAATATGTTAAGCAATCAAACTTGTTAAGACTTGATTATTTGAAATGAGTTTCATGTAGACAATTGACCACCCAAGTTGACCGGCGATTCACGAACGTTAGAACTTGTAAAAACTATATGATGATATATATGGATATATATATATATATATATATATATATATATATATATATATATATATATATATATATATATATATATATATATATATAACATGATATTATGATAAGTAAGTATCTCACTAGGTATATTAACAATGAGTTATATACACAAAAATGAGACTACTAAGTTAAGAAACTCGAAACGATATATATAACGATTATCGTTATAACAACGTCTTATTAAATACATATGTATCATATTAAGATATTGTTACACTATATTTACCATGATAAAATGATAATTATATATATCATTAAGTATGTTAACAATGAACTACATATTTAAAACAAGACTACTAACTTAAGAATTTCCAAACGAGACATATATGTAACGAATATCGTCATAACGACATTTTAATGTATATATATCATATTAAGATATATTCATACATTATAATATCATGATAATGTAATAATTTAACATCTCATTAGATATAATAAACAATGGGTTAACAACATTAAATGAGATCGTTAACTTAAAGGTTTCAAAACA
Organism: Rutidosis leptorrhynchoides; assembly: GCF_046630445.1. Classification (NCBI taxonomy): domain Eukaryota; kingdom Viridiplantae; phylum Streptophyta; class Magnoliopsida; order Asterales; family Asteraceae; genus Rutidosis; species Rutidosis leptorrhynchoides. The sequence goes on from NC_092342.1 coordinate 143,831,088, forward strand.
ACACTTACAAGTAACGACTAACGATGACTTAACGACTCAGTTAAAATATATATACATGTAGTATATTAAGATGTATTAGTACACTTTTGAAAGAATTCATGAGACATATCAAAGTACTTCTACTTAACAAAAATGCTTACATTTACATTCCCATTCATTTTCATCAACAATTCTACTCGTATACAACCGTATTCGTACTCGTACAATACCCAGCTCCTAGACGTATATACTATTGGTATATACACTTAAATGATCAGCTCTTAGCAGCCCTCATTTAGTCAATAAAGATGTAGAACCATCATTTGGAAACTAGCATGAATTATTACACTAAAAATCAAATTATAACTTGCATATATGGACACCCCCATTCACGAATTCAAGCACACACTTATACACTTTCATTTTTCAACTTCCATGCATCAAACACATCTCTCTCAAGTTCTATCTTGATGTTCTAAGTGTTTTTCATCATATTCATCAAAATCTACATCAATCTAGCTCATAAATCCAACCTTTGATCAACCTATAAAACAACTACTCAAGAACACTTCAATAATACTTTCAAGTTTACGAGTTTACTTCTAAGCTTTATAATCCATTCCAAGTAATCATCTAAGATCAAGAAACCTCTGTTATTTACAGTAGGTTATTATTCTAATTCAAGGTATAATTCATATTCAAACTTTGATTCAATTTCTATAACTATAAACTATCTTAATTCGAATAAAAATCTTACTTGAACTTGTTTTCGTGTCATGATTCTACTTCAAGAACTTTTAAGCCATCCAAGATCCTTTGAAGCTAGATCAATTTTTGTCACTTCCAGTAGGTTTACCTACTAAACTTGAGGTAGTAATGATGTTCATAACATCATTTAATTCATATATATATATATATATATATATAACTATCTTATTCGAAGATTTAAACTTGTAATCACTAGAACATAGTTTAGTTAATTCTAAACTTGTTCGCAAACAAAGTTAATCCTTCTAAATTAACTTTTAAAATCAACTAAACACATGTTCTATATCTATATGATATGCTAACTTAATAATTTAAAACCTGGAAACACGAATAACACCGTAAAACTGGACATACGCCGTAATAGTGAAACCGGGGGCTGTTTTGGGTTAGATAATTCCGGGGGCTGTTTTGGGTTAGATAATTAAAAACTATGATAAACTTTGATTTAAAAGTTTTTTTTCTGGGAAAATGATTTTTCTTATGAACATGAAACTATATCCAAAAATCATGGTTAAACTCAAAGTGAAAGTATGTTTTTCAAAATGGTCATCAAAACGTCGTTCTTTCAACTGAAATGACTACCTCTTACAAAATTGACTTGTAACCTGTATTTCCAACTATAAACTTATACTTTTTCTGTTTAGTTTCATAAATTTCAGTTCATTATGAAACCATAGCAACTTGAATCACTCAAAACGGATTTAAAACGAAGAAGTTATGGGTAAAACAAAATTGGATAATTTTTCTTGTTGTAGCTACGTGAAATTTGTAACAAATCTATACTAACCATAACTTAACTAACTTATATTGTATTATACATGTACTCTAACATATTATGTAACCTTGATAGACCATAGACACGTATACAATGTTTTGACATATCATATCGACGTCATCTATATATATTATTTGGAATAACCATAGACACTCTATATGCGGTAATGATCGAGTTAGCTATACAGGGTTGAGGTTGATTCCAAAATAATATATATATATACTTTGAGTTGTGATCGAATCTGAGACTTGTATGCACTGGATCGTGGATTGATTCGAGATAATATATATTGATTTATTTCTGTACTACTAACTGTGGACAATTATTTGTGGACTACAAACGTTGGACTATCAACTTAACAAACTTAAATCGTTAAAATGTAATAAAATATGGTATAATTAAATTTCGATCATAATTTGATATATATATATATATATATATATATATATATATATATATATATATATATATATATATATATATATATATATATATTTATTATAGGTTCGTGAATCAACCCGTGGCCAAGTCTAATTCTCGACGAATTGATAATCTGTGAAAGTGAGTTATAGTCTCATTTTTACTATCTAATATTTTGGGATGAGAATACATGCAGTTTTGCAAATGTTTTACAAAATAGACACAAGTACTTGAAATTACATTCTATGTTGGATTATGAATACCGAATATCACCCTTTTAGCTTGGTAACCTAATAATTAGGGAATATACACCCTAATTGACGTGAATCCTAAAGGTAGATCTACGGGCACTAACTCCCCCCATACTAGAAAATGGTATGATTTAGTACTTCGAGTTATTAATACATATGGATTTCTGTTTTGGGGATATTCTATATTCATTTTGTTAATGTCGGTTACCAGGTGTTCAACATATGAATGGTTTTTATGTAGTTTGCATGTTATTGAAAAATAGAAATGGAAATCTTGTGGTCTATTATTATGATTTGATAAATATATAGGTTAAACCTATAACTCACCAACATTTTTGTTGACTTTTAAGCATGTTTATTCTCAGGTGATTATTAAGAGCTTTCGCTGTTGCATTCTAATTTAAGGACAAGAATTGGAGTCATCATGCTTGTAATATATTGTTTAAAAACTGCATTCGGAGATTTAAATCGATGTGTAATATTGTTGTAAACCAATATGTAATATTCGTATGTAAAATGTTATCTTTTAGATTATCATTACTTGATAATCTACGTTATGGTTTTTGAACCTTTATTGATAAAGTAAAGGTTATGGTTTGTTTTTAAATAAAACGAATGCAGTCTTTTAAAAGCGTCTCATATAGAGGTCAAACCTCGCAACGAAATCAATTAATATGAAACGTTTATAATCAATATGAATGGGACATTTTAGTTGGTATCCGAGCGTTGGTCTTAGAGAACCAGAAATTTGCATTAGTGTGTCTTATTGAGTTTGTTAGGATGCATTAGTGAGTCTGGACTTCGACCGTGTTTTCTTTAAAAACGATTTCTTAACACTTTTTGTTGGAAACTACAAATTATTAACATGTAAATATTATGTGATATATTAATCTCTTAATGTGTTTGATATTGTGTGATTAATGTCTACCTCTAGTACAAATCCCATTGACTCACCTAATAATAATGAAGAGTCAAATATATTTTGGGAAGATTCACAAATTCCCGAAGAGAAACCGGAAGAAGAGGAACCAGAAGAAGAGGAACCGGAAGAAGAGGAACCGGAAGAAGAGGTTCCGGAGGAGGAAATATTAGGAACCACAGAAAAACAGATAAATAAAAGAAAATTCTCAACCAATGGACCAAAGTTAAAAATGGTCAATAGTGTTTCTGCCGATGAAGCAAAATATTGGGAAAATTATCAATTTTCTGATGAGTCGAATTCCGATGAGGATTTCAATGATGTTATAGAAATTACCCCAGCTCAATTTAATAAGGAAAAAGAAAATAGTAAGGGAAAAGCTATCAAAATAGAAAAACCCGAGTCCGAAATCGATGAACTTTATGTTAAAATGAAGTACCCTGATGGGGTGTACCGTAAACACCCGTATTTCTTAAGCTTTCACTATAACCAGGGAACATCTAAACCACCAGGTTTTTTCAAACCATTTGTAAAAACGACGGCTCGTATTAGAGGAGCACCATATATCCCTAGGAAATTAGCGAAACGAACTAAGTCCGAAGAGGAAGAAACGAGTGAGTCGGGATAAAGAGTTGTAATCATGTTGTATAATATATATATTGTAGTGTGCTTATATTTTTATGCTATATGTAAAAAAAAAAAAAAAATTTGCTTGTATTGTTTGTTAATTATCTTTTACGAATCTAATCTTCGTCTATTTTACAGTATAAAAACACAAAATGGATGTTAAGGATAAATGACCAAACATTTTAGAAGACCTACCAGGGGATATGATTGATGAAATCTTGTCTAAAGTCGGTCAGAATTCATCGGCATAATTATTTACGACGAGATTAGTCTGTAGAACATTTGAAAGATGTTCCAAGCATGCCTTAGTTTATAAAAGGCTTTCCTTCGATAGATGGTGTATATCACATTGGGGAGAACCTAAGTTACGCCGTGGTTTCTTTTAGACATTAAGTGCGGGAAAGCCTACTGCAACTTTTCGCTACGGGTTGAGAGCCTATTTTGACTCCACATATCCCAACATAGGACTTCGTTCTTTAGAAAGAGCTTCAAACATACAACATAAGGAAGCATGTTATGTTTACAGGTTAGTGATGTTCGCTTCTCACCAAATTGAGAAAAAGAACATCGGGTTGCAACTTCTAAATAAAACATTCCCACAAGTGACGGATTCAATAGTTGAAGTGAGAAATAAGGTTTTTAGATTGTTACGGGGCTGTTGGGCATTACGTAACCCTCGTCCTTTTGATGACGTTACAACATGCTGCCTAGCCAACAGTAATAACGGTTATTTTCCACAAGACCAAGGATGGAAAATAGTATTAGTAAAACCCGAATGCATGACTTGCTTCTGGACCTATGAATTACGTATCTTTATTGCCTTTGCGGAATGACTTGCGTTAAACTAGAATTGTCTTCGCAATTGCCTTTTATCAAAATTATTGTGTGCTATATTTCATGCTATATGTAAAATAGCGGTAATGTACGTTTGTAAATTGTTGTATAAAAGTTTGAACGTGAAATTTATTGTAATCAGTTTTTCATATAGAATTGTAGTAGTTGAATTGTATGTTAGCTATTAAGTATGAACTTAACGGGTAGGTACTACCCGAATTAAAACTTATAAAATGCTAATATGAATAAAAATCTTTTATAAATAAGTTAATATTATGCTACGAAATACTATTGACTACTCTTAATATTCTATATGATTAACTCAATTCTTTTGGCTATTTTTTAAGGAAATGGCACCGACGACTCGTCAGAACTTAAACATGAGCGAGGAAGACTTCCGTACTTTTCTTGCTGCGAACATAGCCGCAGTGCAGGCCGCAATGCAAAATAACAACAATAACTCCGGATCTAGCAGTGAAATTAATTCCACAAGGAATCGTGTAGGATGCTCCTACAAAGAATTCATTGCCTGCAAACCTTTGGAATTTGATGGAACTGAAGGACCAATCGGATTGAAATGGTGGACCGAGAATGAAATGTCCCGTTCATATCGATTATAAATGTTCTATATTAATTGATTTCGTTGCGAGGTTTTGACCTCTATATGAGACGTTTTTCAAAGACTGCATTCGTTTTTAAAACAAACCATAACCTTTATTTTATCGACAAGGTTAAAAAGACACCATCTAGATTATCCAGAAATGATAATCTAAAAATATCACACTTACACACTACCAATACATATTAGTTTACAATATTAATATGTTACAACAAAATAAATCTCGAATGCAGTTTTAAACAATATTATACAAGCATGCTGACACCAAATCTTGTCCACATATTAGCATGCAACAGCGGAAGCTCTTAATAATCACCTGAGAATAAACATGCTTTAAACGTCAACAAAAATGTTGGCGAGTTATAGGTTTAACCTATATATTTATCAAATTGTAATAATAGACCACAAGATTTCATATTTCAATATACATCCCATACATAGAGATAAAAATCATTCATATGGTGAACACCTGGTAACCGATATTAACAAGATTCATATAAGAATATCCCCTATCATTCCGGAAAATCCATCGGAAATGATAAAACAACATTGAAGTACTAAAGCATCCGCAACCATGGATGAGGTTCGTTAGGCCCAATAGATCTATCTTTAGGATTCGCGTCAATTAGTAGATCGGTTTACTAATTCTTAGGTTACCAAGCAAAAAGGGGCATATTCGGCTTCGATCATTCACCCATATAATGTAGTTTCATTTACTTGTGTCGATTTCGTAAAACATTTATAAAACTGCATGTATTCTTATCCCAAAATATTAGATTTTAAAAGTGGGACTATAACTCACTTTCACAGATTTTTACTTCGTCGGGAAGTAAGACTTGGCCACTGGTCGATTCACGAACCTATAACAAATATGTACATACATATCAAAGTATGTTCAAAATATATTTACAACATTTTTAATACGTTTATGTTTTAAGTTTATTAAGTCAGCTGTCCTTGTTAGTAACCTACAACTAGTTGTCCGCAATTAGATGTACAGAAATAAATCGATATATATTATCTTGAATCAATCTACGACCTAGTGTATACATGTATCAGGCTAGATCATAACTCAAAGTATATATATTTTTGGAAACAACCTCAACCCTGTATAGCTAACTCAAATATTACTGCATATAGAGTGTCTATGGTTGTTCCAAATAATATATATACATGGGTCGATATGATATGTCAAAACATTTGCATACGTGTCTATGGTATCTCAAGATTACATAATATATTAGAATACATGTATAATACAATATAAGTTAGCTAGGATATGATTTGTATAGAATTGTTACAATATTTCCCGTAGCTAAAACAATCAAAAAGTATCCAATCTTGTTTTACCCATAACTTCTTCGTTTTAAATCCGTTTTGAGTGAATCAAATTGCTATGGTTTGATATTGAACTCTATTTTATGAATGTAAACAGAGAAAGTATAGGTTTATAATCATAAATATAAGTTATAAGTCGTTTTTGTAAGAGGTAGTCATTTCAGTCGAAAGAACGACGTCTTGATGACCATTTTGAAAAACATACTTCCACTTTGAGTTTAACCATGATTTTTGGATATAGTTTCATGTTCATAAGAAAAAAAAATTTCCCAGAAGAAAAAATTTTAAATCAAAGTTTATCATAGTTTTTAATTATCAAACCCAAAACACCCCGCGGTGTTACTACGACGACGTATATCCTGTTTTACGGTGTTTTTTCGTGTTTTCAGGTTTTAAATCATTAAGTTAGCATATCATATAGATATAGAATATGTGTTTAGTTGATTTTAAAAGTCAAGTTAGAAGGATTAACTTTTGTTTGCGAACAAGTTTAGAATTAACTAAACTATGTTATAGTGATTACAAGTTTAAACCTTCGAATAAGGTAGTTTTATATATATGAATCAAATGATGTTATGAACATCATTACTACCTCATGTTTAGTAGGTAAACCTACTGGAAATTATGAAAAAATAACTGGAGCTTCAAAGGATCTTTGGATGGCTTGAAAGTTCTTGAAGCAGAATCATGACACGAAAACAAGTTCAAGTAAGATTTCCACTTGAAATAAGAATGTTATAGTTATAGAAATTGAATCAAAGTTTGAATATGAGTATTAACTTGTATTAGAAAGATATCTTACTGTAAATAAGAAAGATTTCTTGAGGTTGGATGATCACTTTACAAGATTGGAAGTAAGCTAGCAAACTTGGAAGTATTCTTGATTTTATGAAACTAGAATTTATAGAATTTATGAAGAACACTTAGAACTTGAAGATAGAACTTGAGAGAGATCAATTAGATGAAGAAAATTGAAGAATTAAAGTGTTTGTAGGTGTTTTTGGTCGTTGGTATATGAATTTGATATAAAGGATGTGTAATTTTGTTTACATGTAAATAAGTCATGAATGATTACTAATGTTTTTGTAATTTTATGAGATATTTCATGCTAGTTGCCAAATGATGGTTCTCACATGTGTTAGGTGACTCACATGGGCTACTAAGAGTTGATCATTGGAGTGTATATACCAATATACATCTAAAAGCTGTGTATTATACGAGTACGAATACGGTTGCATACGAGTAGAATTGTTGATGAAACTGAACGAGGATGTAATTGTAAGCATTTTTGTTAAGTAGAAGTATTTTGATAAGTGTCTTGAAGTCTTTCAAAAGTGTATGAATACATATTAAAACACTACATGTATATACATTTTAACTGAGTCGTTAAATCATCGTTAGTCGTTACATGTAAATGTTGTTTTGAAACCTTTAGGTTAACGATCTTGTTAAATGTTGTTAACCCATTGTTTATTATATCTAAAGAGATGTTAAATTATTACATTATCATGATATTATGATATATTAATATATCTTAGTATGATATATATACAGCTAAATGTTGTTACAACGATAATCGTTACATATATGTCTCGTTTCGAAATCATTAAGTTAGTAGTCTTGTTTTTACATATGTAGTTCATTGTTAATACACTTAATGACATGTTTACTTATCATTTATCATGATTAAACATAGTGTATCAATATCTTAATATGATTCATATGTATTTAGTAAGACGTTGTTATAACGATAATCGTTATATATATCGTTTCGAGTTTCTTAATTCATTAAAATAAATTTTATGTATATAACTCATTGTTAAAATACCTAATAAGATACTTAATTATCATAATATCATGTTAAATATATATATAATCATATATATGTCATCATATAGTTTTTACAAGTTTTAGCGTTCGTGAATCACCGGTCAACTTGGGTGGTCAGTTGTCTACATGAAACTTATTTCAAATAATCTAGTCTTAACAAGTTTAATTGCTTAACATGTTGGAAACATTTAATCATGCAAATATAGTTTTCAATTAATATATAATCATGGAAAAGTTCGGGTCACTACAGTACCTACCCGTTAAATAAATTTCTTCCCGAAATTTTAAGTTGTTGAAGGTGTTGACGCATCTTCTGGAAATAGGTGAGGGTATTTCAGCTTCATCTGATCTTCACACTCCCAGGTGAATTCGGGTCCTCTACGAGCATTCCATCGAACCTTAACAATTGGTATCTTGTTTTGCTTAAGTCTTTTAACCTCACGATCCATTATTTCGACGGGTTCTTCAATGAATTGTAGTTTTTCGTTAATTGTAATCTAGTCTAATGGAATGGTGAGATCTTCTTTAGCAAAACATTTCTTCAAATTCGAGACATGAAAAGTATTATGTACCCCAGCGAGTTGTTGCGGTGAGTCAAGTCGGTAAGCTACTGGTCCGACACGATCTATAATCTTGAATGGTCCAATGTACCTTGGATTTAGTTTCCCCCGTTTACCAAATTGAACAACACCTTTCCAAGGTGAAACCTTAAGCATGACCATCTCTCCAATCTCAAATTTTGTATCTTTTCTTTTAATGTCCGCATAGCTCTTTTGTCGACTTTGGGCAGTTTTCAATCGTTGTTGAATTTGGATGATCTTCTCGGTAGTTTCTTGAATTATCTCCGGACCCGTAATCTGTCTATCCCCCACTTCACTCGAACAAATCGGAGACCTGCACTTTCTACCATAAAGTGCTTCAAACGGCGCCATTTCAATACTCGAATGTTAACTGTTGTTGTAGAAAAATTCTGCTAACGGTAGGTGTCGATCCCAAATATTTTCGAAATCGATAACACATGCTCGTAGCATGTCTTCAAGGGTCTGTATCGTCCTTTCACTTTTCCCATCAGTTTGTGGATGATAAGCAGTACTCATGTCTAGACGAGTCCCCAATGCTTGTTGCAATGTCTGCCAAAATCTTGAAACAAATCTTCCATCCCTATATGAGATAATAGAGACTGGTATTCCATGTCTGGAGACAACTTCCTTCAAGTATAATCGCTCCAATTTCTCTATTTTATCATCTTCTCTCATTGGCAGAAAGTGTGCTGACTTGGTAAGACGATCGACTATTACCCAAATTGTATCATAACCACTTGCAGTCCTTGGCAATTTAGTAATGAAATCCATGGTAATGTTTTCCCATTTCCATTCCGGGATTTCAGGTTGTTGAAGTAGACCTGATGGATTCTAATGTTCAGCTTTGACCTTAGAACACGTCAAACATTCTCCTACGTATTTAGCAATATCGGCTTTCATACCCGGCCACCAAAAGTGTTTCTTGAGATCTTTGTACATCTTCCCCGCTCCGGGATGTATTGAATATCTGGTTTTATGTGCTTCCTTAAGTACCTTTTCTCTCACATCTCCAAACTTTGGTACCCAAATTCTTTCAGCCCTATACCGGGTTCCGTCTTCCTGAATATTAAGATGTTTCTCCGATCCTTTGGGTATTTCATTCTTCAACTTTCCTTCTTTTACAACTCCCTACTGCGCCTCCTTTATTTGAGTAGTAAGGTTAGTACGAATAACTATATTCATAGCTTTTACTCGAATGGGTTCTCTGTCCTTTCTGCTCAAGGCGTCGGCTACCACATTTGCCTTCCTTGGGTGGTAACAAATCTCAAAGTCGCAATCATTCAACAATTCAATCCACCTACGCTGCCTCATATTAAGTTGTTTCTGATTAAATATGTGTTGAAGACTTTTGTGGTCGGTATATATAATACTTTTGACCCCATATAAGTAGTGCCTCCAAGTCTTTAATGCAAAAACAACTGCGCCTAATTCCAAATCATGCATCGTATAATTCTGCTCGTGAATCTTCAATTGTCTAGACATATAAGCAATTACCTTCGTTCGTTGCATTAATACACAACTGAGACCTTTCTTTGAGGCGTCACAATATATCACAAAATCATCATTCCCTTCAGGTAATGATAATATAGGTGCTGTAGTTAACTTTTTCTTCAATAATTGAAACACTTTCTCTTGTTCATCCTTCCATTCAAATTTCTTCCCTTTATGCGTTAATGCAGTCAAGGGTTTTGCTATTTTGGAAAAATCTTGGATGAATCTCCTGTAATAACCAGCCAGTCCTAAAAATTGGCGTATATGCTTCGGAGTTTTTGGGGTTTTCCACTTTTCAACGGTTTCAATCTTTGCCGGATCCACTTGAATACCTTCTTTGTTCACTATGTAACCGAGGAATGGAACTTCTTCCAACCAAAATGCACACTTTGAAAACTTAGCGTACAGTTTTTCTTTCCTCAACAACTCTAGCACTTTTCTCAAATGTTCTTCGTGATCTTGCTCATTTTTTGAGTAAATAAGTATGTCATCAATGAAAACAATGACAAACTTGTCAAGGTATGGTCCACACACTCGATTCATGAGGTCTATGAACACAGCTGGTGCGTTAGTCAACCCAAACGGCATAACCATAAACTCGTAATGACCGTAACGCGTCCTGAAAGTAGTCTTCGGAATATCATCCTTGCATTTGATGATACCCGAAACGTAAATCGATCTTCGAATAAACCGACGAGCCTTGTAGTTGATCAAAAAAGTCATTGATTCTCGATAGTGGGTAACGATTCTTGATGGTAAGTTTGTTCAACTCTCAGTAGTCCATACACAACCTGAATGTACCATCCTTCTTTTTTACAAACAAAACAGGAGCTCCCCATGGTGATGTACTTGGTCGTATAAAACCACTCTCTAAAAATTCTTGTAATTGGCTTTGGAGTTCCTTAATTTCGCAGGGTGCAAGTCTGTATGGAGCACGAGCTATTGGTGCAGCTCCTGGTACGAGATCTATTTGAAATTCAACAGATCGGTGTGGAGGCAGTCCCGGTAATTCTTTCTGAAATACATCGGGAAATTCTTTTTGCGACGGAAACATCATTGATGTTCTTTTCTTCGGTTTGTACTTTCTCGACATGTGCTAGAAAGCATAGCAACCTTTTCATATTAGTTTTTGCGCCTTTAAATTACTAATAAGATTTAGCTTCGCATTGCTCTTTTCTCCGTACACCATTAAGGGATTTCCTTTTTCTCGTACAATGCGAATTGCATTTTTGTAACATACGATTTCTGCACTCTCTTTTTTCAACCAATCCATACTGATTATCACATCAAAACTCCCTAACTCTACTGGTATCAAATCAATCTTAAATGTTTCGCTAACCAAATTAATTTCTCGATTCCGACATATATTATCTGCTGTAATTAATTTACCGTTTTCTAATTCGAGTAAAAATTTGTTATCCAAAGGCATCAGTGGACAACTTAGTTTAGCACAAAAATCTCTACTCATATAGCTTCTATCCGCACCCGAATCAAATAAAGCATAAGCAGATTTATTGTCAATAAGAAACGTACCCGTAACAAGCTCCGGGTCGTCCTGCGCTTCTGCCGTATTAATATTGAAAACTCTTCCGCGGCCCTGCCCACAAGTATTCCCCTGATTCGGGAAATTTCTACTAATGTGGCCCGGTTTTCCACATGCAAAGCAAACTATGGCGGCATTATCTGTTCCGACATTATTTATTCTTTTAGTTCTGTTAAACTTTAGTCCGTAGGCCTCACACTTTGCCGCACTATGACCATTTCTTCTACACCTAGTGCAAAATATCGTGCAGAACCCCTGGTGATTCTCTTCACACCTTTGGCATGACTGTTTTTGGTTTTTGTTGCCATTGTTGTTATTGAGATTGTTGTTGGGATTGTTATTGTTGCTATTGTTGTTGTTGTTATTGTTGTTGGGACAGTTATTGTAATTGTTATTAGGACGTTTGTTGAAGTTGTTGTTGCGATTGATGTTGCGGTTGTTAAGATAGTTATTGCAATTGTGGTTGTGATTGTTGTTGTTGTATTGGTGACTCTTGTCATTGGTTTCTTCCCACTTTCTCTTGACTTGTTTCATGTTAGCCTCTTCAGTCGTCTGCTCTTTAATCCTTCCTTCGATCTGGTTCACTAATTTGTGAGCCATTCGACTTGCCTTTTGTATGGAGGCGGGCTAGTGTGAACTCACATCTTCTTGAATCCTTTCCGGTAACCCTTTTACAAATGCGTCGATCTTCTCTTCTTCATCTTCGAACGTTCTGGGGCACAATAGGCACAATTCGGTAAATCGTCGTTCGTACGTGGTGATATCGAAATCTTGCGTTCGTAATCCTCTAAGCTCTACCTTGATCTTGTTGACCTCGTTTCTGGGACGATACTGCTCCTTCATCAATTGCTTGAATGCTGACCACGGTAATGCGTAAGCAGCATCTTGTCCTACATGTTCGAGATAGGTATTCCACCATGTTAGTGCCGTACCAGTGAAGGTATGCGTAGCGTACTTTACTTTGTCTTCTTCAGTACATTTACTTATGGCAAACACCGATTCAACCTTCTCGGTCCACCGTTTCAATCCAATTGGACCCTCGGTTCCATCAAATTCCAAAGGTTTGCAGGCAGTGAATTCTTTGTAGGAGCATCCTACACGATTTCTTGTGAAATTAGTTCCACTGCTAGATCCAGAGTTATTGTTATTTTGCATCACAGCCTGTACTGCGGCTATGTTTGCTGCAAGGAAAACACAGAAGTCTTCCTCGCTCATGTTCAAATTCTGATGAGTTGCCGGTGCCATTTCCTTCAAAAATAGCCCAAAAGAATTAAGTTAATCATATAGAATTTTAAGAGTAGTCAATAGTATTTCGTAGCATAGTATGAACTTATTTATAAAAGCTTTTTCTTCATATTAGCGTTTTATAGTTTTTAATTTGGGTACTACCTGCCAGTTAAGTTCATACTTAGTAGCTAATACACAATTCAACTACTACAATTCCATATGAAAAACTGATTATAATAATATATCACATACAAATATTCTTCAAACTTACAACTTCGCTATATTACATATAACATGAAATATAGTACACTTTGATACAGGACAGTTTTGAAGATAAATCTAGTTAATACGCAAGTTGTTTAGTAAAGGAAATAAAGACACGTAATTCATAAGTCCAGAAACAAGTCATGCATTCTGGTTTTACTAAGACGACTTCCCATCCTTGGTCTTGTGGAAAATAATCGTTATGACCATTGGCTAGGCAGCATGTTGTAATGTCGTCAAAAGGACGAGGGTTTCGTAATGTCCAACAGCCCTGTAATAATCTAAAAACCTTGTTTCTCACCCCAACTACTGAATCCGTCACTTGTGGGAAGGCTTTATTTAAAAGTTGCAATCCGATGTTCTTTTTCTCACTTTGGTAAGTAGCGAACATCACTAACTCGTAAGCATAACACGCTTCTTTATGTTGCATGTTAGAAGCTCTTTCTAATTCACGAAATCCTATGTTGGGATATGTTGAGTCAAAATAGGTTCTTAACCAGTAGCGTAAAATTGCATTTGGGTTCCCCGCATTTAACGCTTTAAAGAAAACACGGCGTAACTTACGGTCTCCCCAATGTGATATACCCCACCTATCAAAGGAAAGCCTTTTATAAACTAAGGCATTTCTGGGAAGTCTTTCAAATGTTTGACAAGTTAATTTTGCCATAATTAATTGTGCTGATGAATTCTGACAGACTCTAGACAAGATTTCCTCAATCATATCCTCTGGTAGATCTTCTAAAATATTCGGTTGTCTACCCTTAACGTCCATTTTGTTTTTATACTGTAAAATAGACAAGGATTAGATTTGTAAAAGATAATTAACAAAAAATACTAGCAATTTTTACATAGAACTTAAAAGTACAAGCACACTACAATACATATAATACACAACATGATTACAACCCTCTAATCTGAATCACTGGTTTCTTCTTCTTCGGACTTGGTTCATTTTCCTAATTTTCTAGGAATATATGGTGTTCATCTAGTACGAGCCGTTTTTTTCCATAATGGTTTAGAAAAACCTGGTGGTTTAGAGGTTCCCGGGTCATTGTTACATTTTAGGAAATACGGATGTTGCCGATATATATAAAGTTCATCGGGGTTGGAATCGGGTTTCTCTATTTTTATACCTTATCCCTTATTATTTTCTTTCGCTTTATTAAATTGGGTCGAGGTAATTTATATAACATCATCGAATCCTCATCGGGATCCGATTAATCGGAAAATTGGTAATCTTCCCAATATTTTACTTCCTCGACGGAAACACCATTGACCATTATTAACTTTGGTTCGTTGGTTGAGGATTTTCTTTTATTTAATCGAATTACTGTAGGTATCAATATTTCTTCCTCCGGAACCTCTTCTTCTTTCGGTTCCTCCTCTTCCGGTTCCTCCTCTTCCGGTTCCTCTTCTTCCGATTCCTCCTCTTCCGGTTCCTCCTCTTCCGGCTCTTCCTCTTCCGGTTCTTCTTCGGGAATTTGTGAATCTTCCCAAAATATATTCGACTCTTCATTATTATTAGGTGAATCAATGGGATTTGTACTAATGGTAGACATCTATCACACAATATCAAACACATTAAGAGGTTAATATATCACATAATATTTACATGTTAATAATATATAGTTTCCAACAAAAGTGTTAAGCAATCGTTTTTAAAGAAAACACGGTCGAAGTCACTAATGTATCCTAACAAACTCGATAAGACACACTAATTCAAATTTCTGGTTCTCTAAGACCAACGCTCGGATACCAACTGAAATGTCCCGTTCATATCGATTATAAACGTTCCATATTAATTGATTTCGTTGCGAGGTATTGACCTCTATATGAGACATTTTTCAAAGACTGCATTCGTTTTTAAAACAAACCATAACCTTTATTTTATCGACAAGGTTAAAAAGACACCACCTAGATTATCCAGAAATGATAATCTAAAAATATCACACTTACACACTACCAATACATATTGGTTTACAATATTAATATGTTACAACAAAATAAATCTCGAATGCAGTTTTAAACAATATTATACAAGCATGCTGACACCAAATCTTGTCCACATATTAGCATGCAACAGCGGAAGCTCTTAATAATCACCTGAGAATAAACATGCTTTAAATGTCAACAAAAATGTTGGTGAGTTATAGGTTTAACCTATATATTTATCAAATTGTAATAATAGACCACAACATTTCATATTTCAATATACATCCCATACATAGAGATAAAAATCATTCATATGGTGAACATCTGGTAACCGACATTAACAAGATCCATATAAGAATATCCCCGATCATTTCGGGAAATCCATCGAACATGATAAAACAACATCGAAGTACTAAAGCATCCGCAACCATGGATGGGGGTCGTTAGGCCCAATAGATCTATTTTTAGGATTCACGTCAATTAGTAGATCGGTTTACTAATTCTTAGGTTACCAAGAAAAAAGGGGCATATTCAGCTTCGATAATTCACCCATATAATGTAGTTTCATTTAGTTGTATCAATTTCATAAAACATTTATAAAACTGCATGTATTCTCATCCCAAAATATTAGAATTTAAAAGTGGGACTATAACTCACTTTCACAGATTTTTACTCCGTCGGGAAGTAAGACTTGGCCACTGGTCGATTCACGAACCTATAACAAATATGTACATATATATCAAAGTATGTTCAAAATATATTTACAACATTTTTAATACGTTTATGTTTTAAGTTTATTAAGTCAGCTGTCCTTGTTAGTAACCTACAACTAGTTGTCCACAATTAGATGTACAGAAATAAATCGATATGCATTATCTTGAATCAATCCACGACCCAGTGTATACACATCTCAGGCTAGGTTACAACTCAAAGTATATATATTTTTGGAATCAACCTCAACCCTGTATAGCTAACTCAAACATTACTGCATATAGAGTGTCTATGGTTGTTCCAAATAATATATATAATGGGTCGATATGATATGTCAAAACATTTGCATACGTGTCTATGGTATCCCAAGATTACTTAATATATTAGAATACATGTATAATACAATATAAGTTAGCTAGGATATGATTTGTATAGAATTGTTACAATATTTCCCATAGCTAAAACAATCAAAATAATCCAATCTTGTTTTACCCATAACTTCTTCGTTTTAAATCCGTTTTGAGTGAATCAAATTGCTATGGTTTCATATTGAACTCTATTTTATGAATCTAAACAGAAAAAGTATAGGTTTATAGTCATAAATATAAGTTACAAGTCATTTTTGTAAGAGGTAGTAATTTCAGTCGAAAGAACGACGTCTTGATGACCATTTTGAAAAACATACTTCCACTTTGAGTTTAACCATGATTTTTGGATATAGTTTCATGCTCATAAGAAAAATCATTTTCCCAGAAGAACAACTTTTAAATCAAAATTTATCATAGTTTTTAATTATCAAACCCAAAATAGCCCGCGGTGTTACTAAGACGGCGTATATCAGGTTTTACAGTGTTTTTTTTTCATGTTTTCAGGTTTTAAATCATTAAGTTAGCATATCATATAGATATAGAACATGTGTTTAGTTGATTTTAAAAGTCAAGTTAGAAGGATTAACTTTTGTTTGCGAACAAGTTTAGAATTAACTAAACTATGTTCTAGTGATTACAAGTTTAAACCTTCGAATAAGGTAGTTTTATATATATGAATCGAATGATGTTATGAACATCATTACTATCTCAAGTTTAGTAGGTAAACCTACTGGAAATGATGAAAAAATAACTTGAGCTTCAAAGGATCTTTGGATGGCTTGAAAGTTCTTGAAGCAGAATCATGA
The DNA here is from genome assembly GCF_046630445.1 of Rutidosis leptorrhynchoides. NCBI lineage: Eukaryota > Viridiplantae > Streptophyta > Magnoliopsida > Asterales > Asteraceae > Rutidosis > Rutidosis leptorrhynchoides. The sequence continues at coordinate 143,848,371 of NC_092342.1, forward strand.
CACGAAAACAAGTTCAAGTAAGATTTCCACTCGAAATAAGATTGTTATAGTTATAGAAATTGAATCAAAGTTTGAATATGAGTATTACCTTGTATTAGAAAGATATCTTACTGTAAATAATAAAGATTTCTTGAGGTTGGATGATCACTTTACAAGATTGGAAGTAAGCTAGTAAACTTGGAAGTATTTTTGATTTTATGAAACTAGAACTTATAGAATTTATGAAGAACACTTAGAACTTGAAGATAGAACTTGAGAGAGATCAATTAGATGAAGAAAATTGAAGAATAAAGTGTTTGTCAGTATTTTTGGTCATTGGTATATGGATTAGATATAAAGGATGTGTAATTTTGTTTACATGTAAATAAGTCATGAATGATTACTAATGTTTTTGTAATTTTATGAGATATTTCATGCTAGTTGCCAAATGATGGTTCCCACATATGTTAGGTGACTCACATGGGATACTAAGAGATGATCATTGGAGTGTATATACCAATATACATCTAAAAGCTGTGTATTGTACGAGTACGAATACGGTTGTATACGAGTAGAATTGTTGATGAAACTGAACGAGGATGTAATTGTAAGCATTTTTGTTAAGTAGAAGTATTTTGATAAGTGTCTTAAAGTCTTTCAAAAGTGTATGAATACATATTAAAATACTACATGTATATACATTTTAACTGAGTCGTTAAATCATCGTTAGTCGTTACATGTAAATGTTGTTTTGAAACCTTTAGGTTAACGATCTTGTTAAATGTTGTTAACCCATTGTTTATTATATCTAAAGAGATGTTAAATTATTACATTATCGTGATATTATAATATATTAATATATCTTAGTATGATATATATACAGCTAAATGTTGTTACAACGATAATCGTTACATATATGTCTCGTTTCGAAATCATTAATTTAGTAGTCTTGTTTTTACATATGTAGTTCATTGTTAATACACTTAATGACATGTTTACTTATCATTTATCATGATTAAACATAGTGTATCAATATCTTAATATGATTCATATGTATTTAGTAAGACGTTGTTATAACGATAATCGTTATATATATCGTTTCGAGTTTCTTAATTCATTAAACTAAATTTTATGTATATAACTCATTGTTAAAATACCTAATAAGATACTTAATTATCATAATATCATGTTAAATATATATATAATCATATATATGGCATCATATAGTTTTTACAAGTTTTAGCGTTCGTGAATCACCGGTCAACTTGGGTGGTCAGTTGTCTACATGAAACTTATTTCAAATAATCTAGTCTTAACAAGTTTAATTGTGTAACGACCCGGATTTTTCCGCTAATATATTGAAGATTAATATTTACATAATTAATGTTTCCAACATGTTAAGAAATCAAACTCATTAAGAATTGGTTATTTGCAATGAATTTTATACAAACGTTTGGCCACCCAGTTTGTCTGACGATTCACGAACGTCATAAATTGAAATAATTATATAATGATGTATATATGGATATATATATATACTTATGATTTTTTAAAATGATATTTAAAGTATCTCATTATATATAATAACAATTGGTTATATACATAAAATGAGATTACTAACTTAAAGACTTCAAGACTATATACATATATATAACGATTAACGTTGTAATAACTTGTAAATTAAAATATATGTATATGTATTGTATTAATATGTATTAATACACTTTTGAAAGACTTAATAATATATATCAATATATTTATACTCAATAAAGATAGCTATACTCATTTTCTCATTCAATTTTATCAAGAATCCTATTCGTATTCATACGGTATTTATACCCGTATCATACCCAGCTTCTAAACATATTTACTATGTGTATATACATACCAAATCATTGATCTTAGTAGCCCTAAATCAGTTATGAGACATGTATAAACATGATGTAGACTTGTGGGAACCATGGCTTGGAAACTAGTATGACTAAATGCATAAAATTACAAACCATGGAGCCATGTTGTTGCCCCCATTTTGATGCCAACATGTAGGATAAATAACCATCCATTTCATTCCAATTAACTACATAATTTTACTCTCTAAACACATACTCAAACATTTTCTCAAACCTCCATTCAATTCAGCAAGTATTGGTCTCATAATCCAAGTTATAATCATCATAACAAAGCTTGATCAAGAACACTTCAAGAATTCCAAGCCATCAAGGGTATCTTTGAACTCAAGATATTCTCCTTATTTCTACAACAACTTTACTCATTTGATTTGAAGTAGTAACCTTATTCATAATCTTATTCGATTCGTATTCATATAGCTATCTTATTTTGAGTTATAACTAATAACAACAAGAACATAGTTTAGATTATTTCTAAACTTGTTTGCAAATAAACTTAATCCTTCTAACTTGACTTTTAAAACACTTCAACACATGTATTATGACAGTATGTCAAGCTAACATAAGGATATAAAACTTGTAAACACAAAGAACACCTTCAAATCGAATATACGCCGTCTTAGTCGAACGGGGGCTGTTTTGGGTTTGATTTTAAAAACCTATCTTAAACTTTGAATTAAAAGAGTTCCTTTGGTGAAAAATCTTATTTTATATGGATATGAAATATATCCAAAATCCATGGTTAAACTCTAATTGGAAGTATGTTTTTCAAAAGAGTCATCAAGATGTCGTTCTTACGACGGATATGACTATCTTCTTGTATTTGACACCTAAGCTGTATTTTCGACTATAAACATATACTTTTTCTGTTTAGATTAATAAATAACGGTTCGATACAAAACCATGGCAAGTCAAATCACTCAAAACGGATTTGTAACGAAGAAATTATGGGTAAAACAAAATTGGATATTTTTGTTTGTTTTTAGCTACGGTTTTGATTAATAAAAATGGTTGCTAACCTTATCCTAGCTAACTTACCTTGTATCCTACATGTATTTATACATGTCTTGTTCCCGAACTTATGGAAATACAATTTATAATAGTCGTGATTAAGTTCTACGACAATATATTATAGTCTTAATAAAGATCGTAAGACACCATATATATATATATATATATGACTTGATCACCATGGATTCGTATACAAAGTTTTGACATATCATTTTAACTTCTTTTATATATATTATTGGAACAAACTATTAGACACCATTGGCAGTAGTCTCAAGTTAGCTGTGGGTCGAAGTGGATTCCAAAATATTATATACTTTGAGTTGTGATCGAGCCTGAGACATGTATACAATGGGTCGCGGATTGCTTCAGACAATATACATATTATGTGTCTTATTATATTAAGACAATATATTTAGTGTTAGTGAATTCTAACAAAATATACGCATTTATATTTATATATATATTTATACTGTTGGACTATTGGACTATTAGACTATTGGACTACGAACGTTAGACTACTAACAATGGACAATTAAAATTATCACAAGTATCATAAGTATGGAATATTAATTATATATATATATATATATATATATATATATATATATATATATATATATATATATATATATATATATATATATATATATATCTTGACACAAGAATATTATTATTAGGTTCGTGAATTTGTTAAAAGGCTAAGTCTTATCACCATCTATTCGGAAATCATCACAAGTGAGTTATAGTCCCATTTTTACTATCTAAATTATTTTGGGATGAGAATACATGCAAAATTTATAAATGTTTTACAAAATTAGCACAAGTTCATGGAACTACATTCTACGATTGTTTTGTTATACCGGATATCTGTACTTATTATTATTATGCTTGGTAACCTAAGAATTAGTGAAAAACACTAATTGACGTGAATCCTAAAGGTAGATCTACGGGCACCAACCACCCCCATTTTCGAATAGTGGAAATGCTTTAGTACTTCGAAGGGTTCTTGTCATACGTTTGAATAGTGGAATGTATGATTCCAGATAACTTAAGTGCTCTATGTTAAGGTCGGTTACCAGGCGACTCATCGTATGAATGATTTTTTTTGCAGTTGTAATGATCCTGCGCATTTAATTAAATGAAATCTTGTGGCTTATTAAATTTTATGATTATTATATAGAAATTAAACATATGACTCACCAACATTTTGTTGACGTTTTAAGCATGTTTATTCTCAGGTGAATATTAAAAACGCTTCCGCTGTCGTATGCCAACCCAAGGTCAAGATTTGGAGTCGGCATAATTGTTTATATTTTTTAAACTTGCATTCGGAGTATTTGTTGTAATATATTTGATCATATTGTAATGGATTGTGTAAAAACTTATTTATTTGAGGAGATTGTCTTTGATAGACAATCTAAATTATGTCATTAAGACCTTTATTCAATAATAAAGGTTATGGTTGTTTTTTTTTTTAAAACGAATGCAAGATTTGAAAAAGTCTCATATAGAGGTCAAAACCTCGCAAAGAAACCAATTAATATGAAACATTTATAATTAATATGAACGGGGCATTTCAGTTGGTATCCGAGCGTTGGTCTTAGTGAATCAGTAAATTTTTCATTAGTGTGTCTAACTAACTTTTGATGCATTAGTGAGTCTGGACTTCGACCGTAATTGTTTTAAAAATGATTGCTTAATATAATTGTTGGAAACATAAGATTATTAACATATAAATATTATAAGATATATCATTCTCTTAACGTGCCTGCTATTATGTGATAGATGACTTCATCCAATCATATAAGCATCTCTAGTGATTCAGATTTTATTTACTTATCAAGTGATTTGGAGGCTGAGTCAAAGCATACGACTTATGAACCAACGGAAAAGTTAACTTTTGGTGCTACCATTAAAGTGAAAAATTGTTGGGAAAATTGGGAAGATTCACAATTGCTAGAAGAGGTTCAGGAAGAGGATTCAGAAGAAGATCCAGAGGAGGAACCCGAAGAAAAGGATCCTGAAGAAGTTGTGGAAATTACCGAACCACAACATGATTTGGGAAAATCTTTGGCTGTTATACCCGATCCCAAACCCGATGAACCTATTATGACCCAAAATGTTTGTGATCATCCACTCGAACCACCTAAGAGACCAGTTTATAAAATGACCGCTCGTATAACGACTGTTGGTTTTGCTCCCAAACAATTAGCCAAAAGAACCAATTGGGAGGAATTGGAAAAAGAACTATCCAAACGAAAATCCAAACGTTTGGCCGAGAAAGAAACAACGTCAACATCTAAGAAATCTCGCCGTTTTTGAACCATCGGCAGCTATCCTGTATTCCATGCATTGTATAATATGTATTATATTGTGTGTTTAAGTTTGTAAGAAAATCCGCAATGTAATTTTCCTTATGATTGTATAATAATAAGAATAAGCATGGAAGGTTTATTATTATTATTACAACTTATTATTACGTAGTAACGTAATAACTTACCATAGTTTTTCATATTAGAATTTTAGTAGTTAATTTGTGTGTTAGCTGCTAAGTATGAACATTATTATTGTTATAAAACGCTAATATGAAGAAAAGGCTTTTATAATAATAAGTTCATATTAAGCTACAAAATACTTTTTGGCTACTTCTAAAAATTCTATATGATTAAATCATTCGGCTATTTTTGAAGGAAATGGCTCCTCCAGCTACTAGACAACAACAATTGAACACAGAAGAACTTCAAGCTTTCACTGCAAATATGGCTGCAGTGGTGAATGCAATGAACAACAATAACCAATCGGGTTCCAGTAGTGGAGGAAACAATGGCAACTGGGTAGGATGTTCCTACAAAGATTGTATGGCCTGCAAACCCAATGAGTTTGAAGGAACTGAGGGACCCGTTGGACTAAAGCAGTGGACAGAGAAGGTTGAAGCCGTGTTCGCAATCAGCAACTGTGCAGAAGAGGATAAAGTTAAGTATGCCACACATACTTTCAGGGGTACTGCTTTGACATGGTGGAATACCTACATGGATTACGTAGGACAGAATACCACCTACACACTTCCATGGTCCGCTTTCAAGCACATGATGACGGAAGAGTACCGCCCCAGAACCGAAATCAACAAGCTCAAGGAAGAGCTTAAAGCACTGACAACCCAAGGGTTAGACGTCATTACCTACGAGCGACGTTTCAACGAACTGGTTTTAATGTGTCCTGGAGTATTTGAGGATGAAGAGGCAAAAATTGAAGCGCTCATAAAAGGGTTGCCGGAACGAATCCAAGAGCATGTAGGTGCTAACGACCCTGCAACAATGCAGAAAGCAAGTCGTATAGCCCACAAATTGATAGGCCAAATTACAGGAAAGATAAAGAAAGAGGCGGCCGAGGAGGCCATAATGAAACAGGGGAAAAGAAAGTGGGAGGAAAGCGGTGATCAGGGTCACCAGTACAACAACAACAACAATCAAAACAACAATTACAACAACAATCGCAACCATCCCAACAACAACAATAATCGCAACAACAACAACCGCAATAATAATCGCAACAACCATCCTAATAATAATAACAACAACAACAATCCCAATCACAACAATAACAACAACAAACGTCTCAACAACAATAACCCTAACAACAACAACAATGACAACAAAAAGCAAAGGACTATATGCCCAAGGTGTGATACGTTTCATCCGGAATGGTTATGTAGAGAATTATGTACCAAGTGCAATAGGAATGGCCATATTGCGGCAAAGTGTGAAGTCTACGGACCAAATAGAAACAGAGGAGCAAATAATGCCGGAATAAATAATAACGGCGTTGTTTGCTATGGATGTGGAAAACCGGGCCATACCATAAACCAGTGCCGGAATGGAAATAGGTAAGGTCGTGGGAGAGCTTTCAACATTAATGGGGAGACAGCACGGGAAGACCCGGAACTTGTTACGGGTACGTTTCTTATCAACAATACACCTGCTTATGTTTTATTTGATTCGGGTGCCGATAGAAGTTATATAAGTAGAGAATTTTGTGCCAAATTAAATTGCCCTTTTAACACCTTTGGATAAAAAGTGTATAGTTGAAGTAGCAAACGGTAAACTAATTAAGGTTGATAAAATTTGCCGAAATCAAAAAATTAGTTTAGTTAGCGAAATGTTTGCAATTGATTTAATACCGATGGAATTGGGAAGCTTCGACGTAATTATTGGAATGGACTGGATGTCCAAGGTGAAAGCCGAAGTTGTTTGTCATGAGAAGACGATTCGCATTCCGAGAGAAAACGGCTTACCCTTAATGGTGTACGGAGAAAAGGGTAATACCAAATTAAATCTTATTAGTAGTTTGAAGGCGCGTAAACTAATAAGAAAAGGTTGCTATGCCATACTAGCACACGTCGAGAAGGTTAAAAAAGAAGAAAAGAAAATCGATGACGTTCCTGTTGCAAGAGAATTTCCCGAGGTGTTTCCGGACGAATTACCGGGACTACCTCCACACCGATCCATTGAATTCTAAATAGATCTTGTACCAGGAGCTGCACCAATAGCTCGTGCTCCATATAGACTTGTGCCCACTGAAATGAAAGAATTACAAAGTCAGCTACAAGAATTATTAGAACGTGGTTTTATCCGACCGAGTACGTCACCATGGGGAGCTCCAATTTTGTTCGTTAAAAAGAAAGATGGGTCTTTTAACATGTGTATCGATTACCGTGAGCTGAACAAATTAACCATCAAAAACCGATACCCTTTACCTCGAATCGACGACCTATTTGATCAACTCCACGGTTCGAGCGTATACTCCAAAATCGACTTAAGGTCAGGTTATCATCAACTGAGGGTTAAAGAAGCAGATATACCAAAAACAGTCTTCAGAACTCGTTATAGCAACTACGAATTCATGGTTATGCCATTCGGTTTAACCAATGCACCCGCAGTTTTCATGGATCTCATGCACCGAGTATGTAGTCCATATTTAGATAAATTTGTTATTGTCTTTATTGATGACATTCTTATCTATTCGAAGAATAACCAAGAACATGAACACCACTTGAGACTTGTGTTATTAATTATATATATATATATATATATATATATATATATATATATATATATATATATATATATATATATATATATATATATATATATATATATATATATATATATATATCTTGACACAAGAATATTATTATTAGGTTCGTGAATTTGTCAAAAGGCCAAGTCTTATCACCATCTATTCGGAAATCATCACAAGTGAGTTATAGTCCCATTTTTACTCTCTAAATTATTTTGGGATGAGAATACATGCAAAATTTATAAATGTTTTACAAAATAAGCACAAGTTCATGGAACTACATTCTACGATTGTTTTGTTATACCGGATATCTGTACTTATTATTATTATGCTTGGTAACCTAAGAATTAGTGAAAAACACTAATTGACGTGAATCATGTGACGACCCAGAAATTTCCGACCAAATTTAAACTTAATCTTCATATGATTTCGATACGATAAGCAAAGTCTGTAATGTTGAGTCTCGGAAATCATCACAAGTGAGTTATAGTCCCATTTTTACTCTCTAAATTATTTTGGGATGAGAATACATGCAAAATTTATAAATGTTTTACAAAATAAGCACAAGTTCATGGAACTACATTCTACGATTGTTTTGTTATACCGGATATCTGTACTTATTATTATTATGCTTGGTAACCTAAGAATTAGTGAAAAACACTAATTGACGTGAATCATGTGACGACCCAGAAATTTCCGACCAAATTTAAACTTAATCTTCATATGATTTCGATACGATAAACAAAGTCTGTAATGTTGAGTCTCGAAAATTTTGAACTATGTTTATATATTCAATTAACCTTCGACTGTTCCCAACGATTCACGAACAACTATTTGTAAATAGATTCATATATATTTAAGTATGTATATATATATATATATATATATATATATATATATATATATATATATATATATATATATATATATATATATATATATATATATATATATATATGTACATGAACATTAATTGTATATATATAAGATTAAATATTAAATTTAATTTAATTTTGAAAACATATATTTAATGAATTTAACTATATAATAAAACCTGAATCTATATATATATATATAAAGTATATTAAAAATAAATATTAAAATGATTGTAATACTCTTCTGATGTTCCGATTAATATTAAGCAAGTTAAATTTAAACTTATATAACTTTAAAATAAACGGTGATTCGAAAATGAGTTTTATAAATTTTAGGCTTATTAATAATGTATTTAGATGTTGTTTGTCAAATTTTAAAATTTTTATATTTTGCTTGGGGGTTGGGAGTGATTAATTAATGTAACTTTTATTTAATAGTTAATGACCAAACTTTATACCATAATGACCTAAATAAATAAAGATACTTAAATTAAAATTTTGGGATTTTTTCGAAGACTTTTATTCGCCCTTGATTTCAAATAGTGCATGATACACGGGGCCGTGGAGAGTGTTGTAAGACCCGAATATTTATTTTGTATACTTGTTTATAAAAGACATACGAGAATGGGCTTCGTTTAATATTTATATTTAGTTAAAAAGCAAAAGAACCTGAAACTGACTACTTGCGCGCCGCGCGGGTCTGGTGCGCGCCGCGCCGAATCGCGCTGACAGAATCCTTTGTTTTTAATTATTTTAAATGAAGGGTAATTTGGTAAATTCACTTGGGGCCGGATTTGTGAGCCATATCAGTTGGTTTAGATCTAACTTTGGATCATTTCACATCCATTCATCATCTTCATCCATTCTTAGAGAGAGAGAGAGAGAGAGGTCTAGAGAGAGATTTGAGGTTTTGGTGAAGAAGAAGCTCGAATCGTTCAAAGTCTCGGGTTTTAAAGTTGTTCCTTTCGTTCCTAGCTACGTTGTGGTGGTATTGGTAAGCTCAAACTCCGAATTTCATTTATTTGATTTGATATTCAAGTTAGAGTTTTGAGTTAAATTGTTGTGTAACCCTTTTAGGTGATGAAATGGGTTTATGGTGACTAGTTATTCTTGTCACTTGGCGGGTTTTGGGTTGGATGACGATTTGGCCTTGAATAGGCTTTGGTTTGGAGTTTAATCACTAGGTATAGTGATTATTGAAGTATTGGAACCCATTTAGGGTATTATGGTTGACTAATTGTGACTTTGGGTCAAATTAGGATTCGATGGTAATTATGACCCAATTGGCGATTTAATGATGTTTATAAACTTAAAATGGATTAAGTTGAAGTATAGAACCGAGTTAATTGTATTTAGGTGTCAAAACTTGTAAAGGATGAGATTTTGACCTTTATGGGTCAAAATTAGGGTTTAAGTGTCAAAATGGGTATGACACGTGTTTAACACTTGAGTTCGAGTTTAATTGACATATTGGGACCATTCTCACTTGTGTTAGTGATTATGGGTTAGTTTGGGCACGGTTTGTGCTTGGAAGTGCATTTGGGTCGAAATTACACTAATGGTTGAATTGGGTTGAATTGTAAATCCACTCTAAGTGTATTGTTGTAATTGTGGTAATGGAATAGGTACTTTCCATTGGTGAGTTGCGGATTACTTGGAAGCATTCTTCAAGACTTCAAGGTGAGTGATAATATCCTATGTGCATATGTATGTGTAGGATGGGTGCGGGTCGGGTGAAGTGATTCTTGGCTATAGAGCTCACTTCACATATAGATGGATTTGATAGACTTGCGTTTAGATCCAATTGGCACGGTTGTGCGTTTTGGTTGACTATCTTTGGCGAAGTACGCGTTCGCGTGTACACTATCACACGTGATTGTGATGTGGATGATATAACCCCAATGGCGAAGGGTTTTGAGTTGGAGAAGTGAATCGCGTGTAGTTCGGATTCACGATGACGCGTGTAGTTCGGTCATCTTATCAAAAATGAATCTCGTGTAGTTCGGATTCATGGTGACTCGTGTAGTTCGGTCATCTTATTGAGGTAGTAATCTCGTGTGGTTTCGGATTACTAAGGCTCGTGTAGTTCGGCCAACCTCGATGTTGTGAAGATAGTAATCTCGTGTGGTTTCGGATTACTAAGGCTCGTGTAGTTCGGCCAATCTTCATTGTGGTATTTGGTTCTCGGTATTGGGTTAAGGTGTTAACCTTGTTCATTTATATTGTTATATATTAATGTATTGTTGTGTTGTAGCTAACCCTCCGGGTGTAGCTATTTGGCGTTGTTCACATCGTCGTTGGTGAACTTATATTGTTGTTGTATCTTTAGCTCGTTGCTTAGAGATCGTACGGTATGCTTAGTGTAGTACCTTATATATGGATGCCTCGGTATGCGGTATTTGTTATTTTGTGGCGTGTCCATTTTATACATATATATGTATGTAGTATATTATCATTCACTAAGCGTTAGCTTACCCTCTCGTTGTTGACTCTTTTTATAGATTGCATGCGGATGGTGGCTCGGGTAAGCGCGAGGATTAGAGGACTTGCATAGTTTGCGTAGAAGGCTTGCTTTTGGATTTATTAGGATTGGGTAGCGTATCCCCAATCGCCATGCTCGGCTTTGTTTTGTATTAAAAGTCTTATGGTCGAAAATTGTATTTTGGTACTTAAGGGGTAATTTGGGTCAATGTGGGCCCCGCTTCGTAAACATAATTTTATTAATAGAACGTGCTAGTTTTTATATATGGAACATGGGGTTAAAAGCGTTACGCCTAAATATGTCGGGAACTAGTCAAACATTTTCGCATTTAAAGACTTTCCGGACAGTCAGGTTTGGCGCGCCGCGCGGCCTATATGGCGCGCCGCGCCAGGTGGCAGTTCAGCAATTTTTTTTTATTTTGTAAATTTAACGCGGTTTAATGCGGGTTGGTTTGGGTTGTTACAAGTGGTATCAGAGCATGGTCTAAGGGATTTAGGTGACTTGAGATAGGTGCCTAGACTTAGACTTGTGTGTGTGCTTAATTGTTGCGGGACTTGTAGGATTACGGGTCGGAATGGGTTTGGTTAGTGCCTTGGCTATAGGTTGACTAACGTTTATATTAGTAATGTGGATATTATTAATATGTTTTTGTGTTGTGATAATAATTCTCGCGTGTGTTTGTACCGCGTAGAATTTTGGCTGTGTTTGTGTATATCATTGAGCGAGACGGTCGTTGTACTAACGAGTCGATGCGGCATGTGTGCGTAATAAGAACTTTCAAACCTTATTACGGGTGCAAATCGTGTCTAACAAGTGATGTACGATGAGTGTTTAGCAAGATAGGGATGTGTCGTGCGTACGGTTTTACACGTTCGTGGACTAATCGTTTTGCATTCTTTAGAATGACGACGCGAAACGAGACCGAGGCGAATGACGCGGAGTTTAACACTAGAGTTGCGGCCGCCGTTACGGAGCAAATGGGTGCGTTAGAAGAAAGAATGGAAAGGAGGTATTCCGAACTTCAAAGTAGTGGTGAAATGGAGCGTTATCGTAAGAGCTTCATGAGGACTAAACCCCCGATATATGACGGAAAGCCGGATCCTTTGGTAAGCACAACTTATTTCGGACGTTGAAGGGTGTTTCCGTACTATTGATTGCCCTCCCGAGAGAAAGACGAGACTCGTTACGAGTTTGTTGCGGGGTAGGGCAAGGGATTGGTTGGATGGTAAGATTGATCTTGTCGGTGGCGAGACGTTTATGGCTTTATTGTGGGATGACTTTAAGGAAGAATTCTTCGAGGAGTTCCGGACTTCGGCCGATTTGTGGGAATTGCGTAATGAGTTGCGAAATTTGCGACAAGGATCTATGGATTTGAGTACCCTCAAGACGACCTTTATGGCGAAGGCTCGTTTTTGTCCGGAGTATTTGGGGAATGATCGTTTGTTGATGGGAGATTTCTATCGGACCTTTAATGATGACTTGAAAAGTAAAATTAGCCGGGGTCAAGCGAAATCGTTTTCGGAATTATTCGACTTGGCTAGAGGTTTCGAGTCGTATTCACGATCGAAAAAGGGTGAACCTTCAAGTGAGCGAATGGTCGTTTCTTATGGTGCTCCGAGTAAGAGGGCTAAGGGTCCGAGTGTGAGCACGGGTGGTACGCGAACGGGTATGTCGGATTCTAGTGCGGCTAGATGTTACAATTGTGGCGTGAGGGGTCACAAGTCTTGGGAATGTTCGGTACCAAAGGGTGATGGTATGGTGTGCTTCAATTGCCAAAAAGAAGGACATCGTAAGTCGGAATGTCCCAATTTAGCGGGGACGGGTGCGGCCAGGAGACGTTAAGGTACGTTTAATTTTGATAAATATGTCTCTTGATTATTTATTAAATGCCGTTTGAGTTTGAGTTGCGTGCCTTTGTTGTGCATGTTATGCTATGGGTGACGTTCCTAATGGAAGTACCCTATGTTGATGTTTGATTGACGGGCGAAGGGCGTAAGACTTGGTGCAACCAAGCATTCCTTAGTATTTGGGAAACGTTTTTACCAAGCTACGGAAATGGTTTTGGTGTTTGGTTGTTAAGCGCGTGTTCGCTTTTATGTTGAAGTGACGAATCATGAGGTTCGTTGGTTGGTTGGAACCCTTGAGATCGAGTGTTTTAAATCTCGATGTGTGTTGGTAATGGAGTCTTTATGACGCGACATTAGGTGCCTCTTTTATACCTACTAGCGTGGTGTTCGACTCCGATTGTGTTGCGGTACACTTTTCGTACAAAGTGTTTAAGGGTTGGTTAAAATCCTTCGTGTGCTCAAGGTTGGAGCAAGATGTGGTAATGGGTCGTGTGAGCCCAATTGTTGGTAAAGTCTACTTGTGGTAGCATTGTGCGGTTGTACGAGTTGTGGATATGGAACGTGGTTCTAAGTGGGGGAGTTACACTCCCGCACGAGGAAGTTTTAGTGTGAGATTTCGGATGATGCTATTGGTAGATCCGGAAAATGTTGTCGAGACCTGGTTGGGTCGATTTGTGGTAGAGCACAATTTTGGATAAATTGTACTTATGATTTTGGATTTGAATTATCACCAAGGTGGTAATGTGGTAAATCTCGTTGAGGGATAATGGACGTATTTGGCGAGCAAGGTGAAATCCTCCGGTTAAGGGAGGTGTGTGTCGGGTTCTCTTGTAGAGAATTATTGTTTGGTACCTATGTTTGGTATAGGTGGTTCTTGCTCGATTATGGTATGGTTGTTTGATGAAGCATGATCTTTAGGGTCCGCTGACTTCATCATGGGAATACGTGATTGGTGGAGCATGACTTTCGGGGTCCGCTGACTTCATCATGAGCGTGGTGTTATATCGGTGAAGCATGATCTTCGGGTCCGCTGACTTCATCCGGTGTTGTGATCGGTGAAGCATGATCTTCGGGTCCGCTGACTTCATCCGGTGTTGTGATTGGTGGTGCATGACCTTCGGGGTCCGCTGACTTCATCAAGGGAGTAGTGTTATGTCGGTATGGTGTAACACTATCGGGAAATGCGAGTACCGGTGGGAAATGCGAGTACCATTCCTATGTTGAGATTGTGAATCGCGTGTGGTTTCGGATTCACGATGACGCGTGTAGTTCGGTCATCTTATTGGAATGAATCTCGTGTAGTTCGAATTCATGGTGACTCGTGTAGTTCGGTCATCTTATTGAGGTAGTAATCTCGTGTGGTTTCGGATTACTAAGGCTCGTGTAGTTCGGCCAACCTCGATTTTGTAGAAGTGAATCTCGTGTAGTTCGGATTCACGAATGACTCGTGTGGTTTCGGTCATTGTATTGAGGAGTGAGTCTCGTGTAGTTCGGATTCACAATTGACTCGTGTAGTTCGGTCATTCCTCCGGGATAGTGACTCTCGTGTAGTTCGGATACACTATGGCGCGTGTAGTTCGGCCATTCCCGATTGTTGTTGTGGTGAAGGTAGTGAGTCGCGTGTAGTTCGGATTCGCTAGGGCGCGTGTGTTTTCGGCCAGCCTTCGTGTCGTGTGATCTATTGGTTGTTTGATACACCAATGGTAGGGTCGTAAGGACCATGTTGCGGGAACTATCGGTCGTTTTATACGTCGATGGTGGGGTCGTGAGGACCTTGTTGTGGGTTTAGTGAGGCGATAGCCGTGTTTCGCTCACATGTTTGTTACGGGAGTGACGATGGTTGATTTCGTACACCTTGGGATTTGCGTTTCCATAGTCGTTTGGGCGCTATCGGTTTTTAACCGTTGGATTATGATGTTACGGTAGTTGCGTATTGGTCGTATTGCGCACTACAAGGGATGTCTATTGAGTGGTGTTATCCATAAGGATTCGTTTGGATCGGTCTTCATCGGTTCGGGTTGTTGACCTTAGGTTGGGACTTGGGTGCTTTTAGCGTTGTACTCGGTAATAGTACGCTAAGGGATTTATATCTCGGTACGAGATTGGTTGAGTTTTCCCGATGTTAGGGAAGGAGCATGGTTTTAGTGCTCGGATTGTGGATTTGAGAAAATCGCGGATGACGATTTTAGTGTTAAAGGTGCTTCAATGAGAATAGTTGCCTAGGAAAGTCGGGTTGGAACTTATGTTTAGGACCGTAAGTGGGGTCTGTTTGGTTAAGTGACGAGGATCAAGAGGACGTGATCGAGTTTAAGTGGGGGAGAGTTGTAAGACCCGAATATTTATTTTGTATACTTGTTTATAAAAGACATACGAGAACGGGCTTCGTTTAATATTTATATTTAGTTAAAAAGCAAAAGAACCTGAAACTGACTACTTGCGCGCCGCGCGGGTCTGGTGCGCGCCGCGCCGAATCGCGCTGACAGAATCCTTTGTTTTAATTATTTTAAATGAAGGGTAATTTGGTAAATTCACTTGGGGCCAGATTTGTGAGCCATATCAGTTGGTTTAGATCTAACTTTGGATCATTTCACATCCATTCATCATCTTCATCCATTCTTAGAGAGAGAGAGAGAGGTCTAGAGAGAGATTTGAGGTTTTGGTGAAGAAGAAGCTCGAATCGTTCAAAGTCTCGGGTTTTAAAGTTGTTCCTTTCGTTCCTAGCTACGTTGTGGTGGTATTGGTAAGCTCAAACTCCTAATTTCATTTATTTAATTTGATATTCAAGTTAGAGTTTTGAGTTAAATTGTTGTGTAACCCTTTTAGGTGATGAAATGGGTTTATGGTGACTAGTTATTCTTGTCACTTGGCGGGTTTTGGGTTGGATGACGATTTGGCCTTGAATAGGCTTTGGTTTGGAGTTTAATCACTAGGTATAGTGATTATTGAAGTATTGGAACCCATTTAGGGTATTATGGTTGACTAATTGTGACTTTGGGTCAAATTAGGGTTCGGTGGTAATTATGACCCAATTGGCGATTTAATGATGTTTATAAACTTAAAATGGATTAAGTTGAAGTATAGAACCGAGTTAATTGTGTTTAGGTGTCAAAACTTGTAAAGGATGAGATTTTGACCTTTATGGGTCAAAATTATGGTTTAAGTGTCAAAATGGGTATGACACGTGTTTAACACTTGAGTTCGAGTTTAATTGACATATTGGGACCATTCTCACTTGTGTTAGTGATTATGGGTTAGTTTGGGCACGGTTTGTGCTTGGAAGTACATTTGGGTCGAAATTGCACTAATGGTTGAATTGGGTTGAATTGTAAATCCACTCTAAGTGTATTGTTGTAATTGTGGTAATGGAATAGGTACTTTCCATTGGCGAGTTGCGGATTACTTGGAAGCATTCTTCAAGACTTCAAGGTGAGTGATAATATCCTATGTGCATATGTATGTGTAGGATGGGTGCGGGTCGGGTGAAGTGATTCTCGGCTATAGAGCTCACTTCACATATAGATGGATTTGATAGACTTGCGTTTAGATCCAATTGGCACGGTTGTGCGTTTTGGTTGACTATCTTTGGCGAAGTACGCGTTCGCGTGTACACTATCACACGTGATTGTGATGTGGATGATATAACTCCAATGGCGAAGGGTTTTGAGTTGGAGAAGTGAATCGCGTGTAGTTCGGATTCACGATGACGCGTGTAGTTCGGTCATCTTATCAAAAATGAATCTCGTGTAGTTCGGATTCATGGTGACTCGTGTAGTTTGGTCATCTTATTGAGGTAGTAATCTCGTGTGGTTTCGGATTACTAAGGCTCGTGTAGTTCGGCCAACCTCGATGTTGTGAAGATAGTAATCTCGTGTGGTTTCGGATTACTAAGGCTCGTGTAGTTCGGCCAATCTTCATTGTGGTATTTGGTTCTCGGTATTGGGTTAAGGTGTTAACCTTGTTCGTTTATATTGTTATATATTAATGTATTGTTGTGTTGTAGCTAACCCTCCGGGTGTAGCTATTTGGCGTTGTTCACATCGTCGTTGGTGAACTTATATTGTTGTTGTATGTTTAGCTCGTTGCTTAGAGATCGTACGGTATGCTTAGTGTAGTACCTTATATATGGATGCCTCGGTATGCGGTATTTGTTATTTTGTGGCGTGTCCATTTTATACATATATATGTATGTAGTATATTATCATTGACTAAGCGTTAGCTTACCCTCTCGTTGTTGAGTCTTTTTATAGATTGCATGCGGATGGTGGCTCGGGTAAGCGCGAGGATTAGAGGACGTGCATAGTTTGCGTAGAAGGCTTGCTTTTGGATTTATTAGGATTGGGTAGCGTATCCCCAATCGCCATGCTCGGCTTTGTTTTGTATTAAAAGTCTTATGGTCGAAAATTGTATTTTGGTACTTAAGGGGTAATTTGGGTCAATGTGGGCCCCGCTTCGTAAACATAATTTTATTAATAGAACGTGCTAGTTTTTATATATGGAACATGGGGTTAAAAGCGTTACGCCTAAATATGTCGGGAACTAGTCAAACATTTTCGCATTTAAAGACTTTCCGGACAGTCAGGTTTGGCGCGCCGCGCGGCCTATATGGCGCGCCGCGCCAGGTGGCAGTTCAGCAATTTTTTTTTATTTTGTAAATTTAACGCGGTTTAATGCGGTTTGGTTTGGGTTGTTACAAGTGTCGGCAGAATGAATCATTGAAGTGGTTACTGCATGTTTCACCAAACACATGTTAAAAGTTATAATTATTATATTATAATTATTATTAATTATTAATAATTATTATTAATATTATATTTAATATATAATATCTTATAAGTAATATATATATATATATATATATATATATATATATATATATATATATATATATATATATATATATATATATATACATACATACATATGTGAGATTGAGAAGAAGTACACAGATCATTAACCAACACTACCACCTGTGTTTCTTTTCTCCTCCCTTTATTTTTTTTTTTAAAACTAAAATACCATCAATCGCATATCATTATCATTAGAACCCATTCAAACCAAACACCATAAGCTACTTACGATTTTCGGTTCTTTTCATTGATCGAACAAACCACCACCTAAACCATCAGAACCATCGTGAACCATCTCCATTTTTCTCTCAATATCTCCTCTCTCTCTCGTATATTTTTTTCTTCCGACCCATAATCCTCACCATGTAAACACAACAATCACCTTCCACCGTACGGTTATCCAAATACCATAAACCACCTAACTATTCATCGCCGGGACACTAGCCACCACCACCGCCACCCTTAATCTCCACTCTTGCCGGAACAACCCCAAACAACCATGAACAACGAACCCTCTCTTCACTCCCTCGTCTCTCTCTCTTTCTCTGTCCGAACCCACATAACCGGCAACCACCTCGGTCACCCTATCACCACCTTGCATCACCTTATAACACCACATGATCACCACCCACTTCCATCATTCCATTCGCCACCACCTTCTTCATGACAAAACCCACCACCACCGAGACCTCTTCATCATCAACTGTCGACCACCACTTGTTGTTTACAACCATACTCATCAAAATCCATCACCATCATCGATCAATAGCTGCAACTTCTATTTATTTTACTGTTCCTGTGAAGTATGTGTAGTGACCCGAACTTTTCCATGTTTATATATATTAATTGAGATTGATATTTACATGACTAAATGTTTCCAACGTGTTAAGCAATCAAACTTTTTAAGACTTGATTAATTGAAATAGGTTTCATATAGACAATTGACCACCCAAGTTGACCGGTGATTCACGAACGTTAAAACTTGTAAAAACTATACGATGACATATATATGGTAATATATATAGTTAACATGATTTTATTATAAGTAAGTATCTCATTAGGTATTTTAACAATGATTTATATACATAAAATGAGTCTATTAAATTAAGAAACTCGAAAACGATATATATAACGATTATCGTTGTAACAACGTCTTACTAGGTACATATGAATCATATTACGATATTGATACACTTGGTTAATTATGCTAAATGATAAGTAAATATATCATTAAGTGTATTAACAATGAACTATATATGTAAAAATAAGACTACTAACTTAATGATTTCGAAACGAGTCATATATGTAACGATTATCGTTGTAATGACATTTAACTATATATATATCATACTAAGATATATTATATATCTAAATATCATGATAATGTAACAATTTAACATCTCATTTGATATAATAAACAATGGGTTAACAACATTTAACAAGATCGTTAACCTAAAGGTTTCAAAACAACATTTACATGTAACGACTAACGATGACTTAACGACTCAGTTAAAATGTATATACATGTAGTGTTTTAATATGTATCCATACACTTTTGAAAGACTTCAAGACACTTATCAAAATACTTCTACTTAACAAAAATGCTTACAATTACATCCTCGTTCAGTTTCATCAACAATTCTACTCGTAAGCACCCGTATTCGTACTCGTACAATACACAGCTTTTAGATGTATGTACTGTTGGTTTATACTGAAATGTCCCGTTCTTATTGATTAAAAACATTCCATATTAATTGATTTCGTTGCGAGGTTTTGACCTCTATATGAGACATTTTTCAAAGACTGTATTCATTTTTAAAACAAACCATAACCTTTATTTCATAGATAAAGGTTTTAAAAAGCTTTACGTAGATTATCAAATAATGATAATCTAAAATATCCTGTTTACACACGACCATTACATAATGGTTTACAATACAAATATGTTACAACAAAATAAGTTTCTTGAATGCAGTTTTTACACAATATCATACAAGCATGGACTCCAAATCTCGTCCTTATTTAAGTATGCGACAGCGGAAGCTCTTAATAATCACCTGAGAATAAACATGCTTAAAACGTCAACAAAAATGTTGGTGAGTTATAGGTTTAACCTATATATATCAAATCATAATAATAGACCACAAGATTTCATATTTCAATACACATCCCATACATAGAGATAAAAATCATTCATATGGTGAACACCTGGTAACCGACATTAACAAGATGCATATATAAGAATATCCCCATCATTCCGGGACACCCTTCGGATATGATATAAATTTCGAAGTACTAAAGCATCCGGTACTTTGGATGAGGTTTGTTAGGCCCAATAGATCTATCTTTAGGATTCGCGTCAATTAGGGTGTCTGTTCCCTAATTCTTAGATTACCAGACTTAATAAAAAGGGGCATATTCGATTTCGATAATTCAACCATAGAATGTAGTTTCACGTACTTGTGTCTATTTTGTAAATCATTTATAAAACCTTCATGTAATCTCATCCCAAAAATATTAGATTTTAAAAGTGGGACTATAACTCACTTTCACAGATTTTTACTTCGTCGGGAAGTAAGACTTGGCCACTGGTTGATTCACGAACCTATAACAATATATACATGTATATCAAAGTATGTTCAAAATATATTTACAACACTTTTAATATATTTTGATGTTTTAAGTTTATTAAGTCAGCTGTCCTCGTTAATAACCTACAACTAGTTGTCCACAGTTAGATGTACAGAAATAAATCGATAAATATTATCTTGAATCAATCCACGACCCAGTGTATACGTATCTCAGTATTGATCACAACTCAAACTATATATATTTTGGAATTAACCTCAATCCTGTATAGCTAACTCCAACATTCACATATAGAGTGTCTATGGTTGTTCCGAAATATATATAGATGTGTCGACATGATAGGTCGAAACATTGTATACGTGTCTATGGTATCTCAAGATTACATAATATACAATACAAGTTGATTAAGTTATGGTTGGAATAGATTTGTTACCAATTTTCACGTAGCTAAAATGAGAAAAATTATCCAATCTTGTTTTACCCATAACTTCTTCATTTTAAATCCGTTTTGAGTGAATCAAATTGCTATGGTTTCATATTGAACTCTATTTTATGAATCTAAACAGAAAAAGTATAGGTTTATAGACGAAAAAATAAGTTACAAGTCATTTTTGTAAAGGTAGTCATTTCAGTCGAAAGAACGACGTCTAGATGACCATTTTAGAAAACATACTTCCACTTTGAGTTTAACCATAATTTTTGGATATAGTTTCATGTTCATAATAAAAATCATTTTCTCATAATAACAACTTTTAAATCAAAGTTTATCATAGTTTTTAATTAACTAACCCAAAACAGCCCGCGGTGTTACTACGACGGCGTAAATCCGGTTTTACGGTGTTTTTCGTGTTTTCAGGTTTTAAATCATTAAGTTAGCATATCATATAGATATAGAACATGTGTTTAGTTGATTTTAAAAGTCAATTTAGAAGGATTAACTTTTGTTTGCGAACAAGTTTAGAATTAACTAAACTATGTTCTAGTGATTACAAGTTTAAACCTTCGAATAAGATAGCTTTATATGTATGAATCGAATGATGTTATGAACATCATTACTACCTTAAGTTCCTTGGATAAACCTACTGGAAAAGAGAAAAATGGATCTAGCTTCAATGGATCATTGGATGGCTCGAAGTTCTTGAAGCAGAATCATGACACGAAAACAAGTTCAAGTAAGATCATCACTTGAAATAAGATTGTTATAGTTATAGAAATTGAACCAAAGTTTGAATATGATTATTACCTTGTATTAGAATGATAGCCTACTGTAAGAAACAAAGATTTCTTGAGGTTGGATGATCACCTTACAAGATTGGAAGTGAGCTAGCAAACTTGAAAGTATTCTTGATTTTATGAAACTAGAACTTTTGGAATTTATGAAGAACACTTAGAACTTGAAGATAGAAATTGAGAGAGACCAAATAGATGAAGAAAATTGAAGAATGAAAGTGTTTATAGGTGTTTTTGGTCGTTGGTGTATGGATTAGATATAAAGGATATGTAATTTTGTTTTCATGTAAATAAATCATGAATGATTACTCATATTTTTGTAATTTTATGAGATATTTCATGCTAGTTGCCAAATGATGGTTCCCACATGTGTTAGGTGACTCACATGGGCTGCTAAGAGCTGATCATTGGAGTGTATATACCAATAGTACATACATCTAAAAGCTGTGTATTGTACGAGTACAAATACGGGTGCATACGAGTAGAATTGTTGATGAAACTGAACGAAGATGTAATTGTAAGAATTTTTGTTAAGTAGAAGTATTTTGATAAGTGTATTGAAGTCTTTCAAAAGTGTATAAATACATATTAAAACACTACATGTATATACATTTTAACTGAGTCGTTAAGTCATCGTTAGTCGTTACATGTAAGTGTTGTTTTGAAACCTTTAGGTTAACGATCTTGTTAAATGTTGTTAACCCAATGTTTATAATATCAAATGAGATTTTAAATTATTATATTATCATGATATTATCATGTATGAATATCTCTTAATATGATATATATACATTAAATGTCTTTACAACGATAATCGTTACATATATGTCTCGTTTAAAAATCATTAAGTTAGTAGTCTTGTTTTTACATATGTAGTTCATTGTTAATATACTTAATGATATATTTACTTATCATAGTATCATGTTAACTATATATATATCCATATATATGTCATCATATAGTTTTTACAAGTTTTAACGTTCGTGAATCACCGGTCAACTTGGGTGGTCAATTGTCTATATGAAACATATTTCAATTAATCAAGTCTTAACAAGTTTGATTGCTTAACATGTTGGAAACATTTAATCATGTAAATATCAATCTCAATTAATATATATAAACATGGAAAAGTTCGGGTCACTACAGTACCTACCCGTTAAATAAATTTCGTCCCGAAATTTTAAGCTGTTGAAGGTGTTGACGAATCTTCTGGAAATAGATGCGGGTATTTCTTCTTCATCTGATCTTCACACTCCCAGGTGAACTCGAGTCCTCTACGAGCATTCCATCGAACCTTAACAATTGTTATCTTGTTTTGCTTAAGTCTTTTAACCTCACGATCCATTATTTCGACGGGTTCTTCGATGAATTGAAGTTTTTCGTTGATTTGGATTTCATCTAACGGAATAGTGAGATCTTCTTTAGCAAAACATTTCTTCAAATTCGAGACGTGGAAAGTGTTATGTACAGCCGCGAGTTGTTGAGGTAACTCTAGTCGGTAAGCTACTGGTCCGACACGATCAATAATCTTGAATGGTCCAATATACCTTGGATTTAATTTCCCTCGTTTACCAAATCGAACAACGCCTTTCCAAGGTGCAACTTTAAGCATGACCATCTCTCCAATTTCAAATTCTATATCTTTTCTTTTAATGTCAGCGTAGCTCTTTTGTCGACTTTGGGCGGTTTTCAACCGTTGTTGAATTTGGATGATCTTCTCGGTAGTTTCTTGTATAATCTCTGGACCCGTAATCTGTCGATCCCTCACTTCACTCCAACAAATCGGAGACCTGCACTTTCTACCATAAAGTGCTTCAAACGGCGCCATCTCAATGCTTGAATGGTAGCTGTTGTTGTAGGAAAATTCTGCTAACGGTAGATGTCGATCCCAACTGTTTCCGAAATCAATAACACATGCTCA
This sequence comes from Rutidosis leptorrhynchoides, assembly GCF_046630445.1. Classification (NCBI taxonomy): domain Eukaryota; kingdom Viridiplantae; phylum Streptophyta; class Magnoliopsida; order Asterales; family Asteraceae; genus Rutidosis; species Rutidosis leptorrhynchoides. Next base: position 143,872,135 of record NC_092342.1, read on the forward strand.
TAGCATGTCTTCAAGCGTTTGTATCGTCCTTTTGCTCTGCCCATCAGTTTGTGGATGATAGGCAGTACTCATGTCTAGACGAGTTCCTAATGCTTGCTGTAATGTCTGCCAGAATCTTGAAATAAATCTGCCATCCCTATCAGAGATAATAGAGATTGGTATTCCATGTCTGGAGACGACTTCCTTCAAATACAGTCATGCTAACTTCTCCATCTTGTCATCTTCTCTTATTGGTAGGAAGTGTGCTGATTTGGTGAGACGATCAACTATTACCCAAATAGTATCAAAACCACTTGCAGTCCTTGGCAATTTAGTGATGAAATCCATGGTAATGTTTTCCCATTTCCATTCCGGGATTTCGGGTTGTTGAAGTAGACCTGATGGTTTCTGATGCTCAGCTTTGACCTTAGAACACGTCAAACATTCTCCTACGTATTTAGCAACATCGGCTTTCATACCCGGCCACCAAAAATGTTTCTTGAGATCCTTGTACATCTTCCCCGTTCCAGGATGTATTGAGTATCTGGTTTTATGAGCTTCTCTAAGTACCATTTCTCTCATATCTCCAAATTTTGGTACCCAAATCCGTTCAGCCCTATACTGGGTTCCGTCTTCCCGAATATTAAGATGCTTCTCCGATCCTTTGGGTATTTCATCCTTTAAATTTCCCTCTTTTAAAACTCCTTGTTGCGCCTCCTTTATTTGAGTAGTAATGTTATTATGAATCATTATATTCATAGATTTTACTCGAATGGGTTCTCTGTCCTTCCTGCTCAAGGCATCGGCTACCACATTTGCCTTCCCCGGATGGTAACGAATCTCAAAGTCGTAATCATTCAATAATTCAATCCACCTACGCTGCCTCATATTCAGTTGTTTCTGATTAAATATGTGTTGAAGAGTTTTGTGGTCGGTATATATAATACTTTTGACCCCATATAAGTAGTGCCTCCAAGTCTTTAATGCAAAAACAACCGCGCCTAATTCCAAATCATGCGTCGTATAATTTTGTTCGTGAATCTTCAATTGTCTAGACGCATAAGCAATCACCTTCGTTCGTTGCATTAATACACAACCGAGACCTTGCTTTGATGCATCACAATAAATCACAAAATCATCATTCCCTTCAGGCAATGACAATATAGGTGCCGTAGTTAGCTTTTTCTTCAATAACTGAAACGCTTTCTCTTGTTCATCATTCCATTCAAATTTCTTCCCTTTATGCGTTAATGCAGTCAAGGGTTTTGCTATTCTGGAAAAGTCTTGGATGAACCTTCTGTAGTAACCAGCTAGTCCTAAAAACTGGCGTATGTGTTTCGGAGTTTTCGGGGTTTCCCACTTTTCAACAGTTTCTATCTTTGCCGGATCCACCTTAATACCTTCTTTGTTCACTATGTGACCGAGGAATTGAACTTCTTCCAACCAAAATGCACACTTTGAAAACTTAGCGTACAATTCTTCCTTCCTCAATACTTCTAACACCTTTCTCAAATGTTCACCGTGTTCTTGGTCATTCTTTGAGTAAATAAGTATGTCATCAATGAAAACAATGACAAACTTGTCAAGGTATGGTCCACACACTCGGTTCATAAGGTCCATGAACACAGCTAGTGCATTAGTTAAACCAAATGGCATGACCATAAACTCGTAATGACCGTAATGTGTTCTGAAAGCAGTCTTTGGAATATCATCTTCTTTCACCCGCATTTGATGATACCCGGAACGTAAGTCAATCTTTGAATAAACAGACGAGCCTTGTAGTTGATCAAATAAGTCATCGATTCTCGGTAGTGGGTAGCGGTTCTTGATGGTATGTTTGTTCAACTCTCGGTAGTCGATACACAACCTGAATGTACCATCTTTCTTCTTGACAAACAAAACAGGAGCTCCCCACGGTGATGTGATTGGTCGAATGAAACCACGCTCTAAAAGTTCTTGTAATTGGCTTTGTAGTTCTTTCATCTCGCTGGGTGCGAGTCTGTAAGGAGCACGAGCTATTGGTGCAGCTCCTGGTACAAGATCTATTTGAAATTCAAAGGATCGATGTGGGGGTAATCCCGGTAATTCTTTCGGAAATACATCGGGAAATTCTTTTGCAATGGGAACATCATTGATGCTCTTTTCTTCAGTTTGTACTTTCTCGACGTGTGCTAGAACAGCATAGCAACCTTTTCTTATTAGTTTTTGTGCCTTCAAATTACTAATAAGATGTAACTTCGTGTTGCCCTTTTCTCCGTACACCATTAAGGGTTTTCCTTTTTCTCGTATAATGCGAATTGCATTTTTGTAACAAATGATCTCTGCTTTCACTTCTTTCAACCAGTCCATACCGATTATCACATCAAAACTCCCTAACTCTACTGGTATCAAATCAATCTTAAATGTTTTGCTAACCAGTTTAATTTCTAGATTCCGACATATATTATCTGCTGAAATTAATTTACCATTTGCTAATTCGAGTAAAAATTTACTATCCAAAGGCGTCAATGGACAACTTAATTTAGCACAAAAATCTCTACTCATATAGCTTCTATCCGCACCCGAATCAAATAAAACGTAAGCAGATTTATTGTCAATAAGAAACGTACCCGTAACAAGCTCCGGGTCTTCCTGTGCCTCTGCCGCATTAATATTGAAAACTCGTCCGCGGCCTTGTCCATTCGTGTTCTCCTGGTTCGGGCAATTTCTAATAATGTGGCCCGGTTTTCCACATTTATAACAAACTACATTGGCATAACTTGCTCCGACACTACTTGCTCCGCCATTACTCGTTCCGACACCATTTGTTCCTTTCGTTCTGTTAACCCCTGGTCCGTAGACATCACACTTCGCCGCGCTATGACCATTTCTTTTACACTTGTTGCAAAATTTGGTGCAGAACCCCGAGTGATACTTTTCACACCTTTGGCATAGCTACTTCTGATTGTTGTTGTTGTTGCGGTTATTATTGTTGTTAAGATGATTGTTGTGGTTGCTGTTGTTGTTGTTGTTGTTGTTGTTGTTGTTGTTGTTGTTGTTGTTGGGCCGTTTGTTGTAGTTGCGATTGATGTTGCGATTGTTAGGATAGTTGTTGCGATTATTGTTATAATTGCTGTTGTTGTTGTATTGGTGATTCTTATCACCGTTTTCCTCCCACTTTCTTTTGACTTGCTTCACATTAGCCTCGTCAGCAGTCTGTTCTTTAATTCTTTCTTCAATCTGGTTCACTAGTTTGTGAGCCATTCTACATGCCTGTTGTATGGAGGCGGGCTCGTGTGAACTTATATCTTCTTGGATTCTTTCCGATAATCCTTTCACAAACGCGTCGATCTTCTCTTCCTCATCTTCGAATGCTCTCGGACACAATAGGCACAATTCTGTGAATCGTCTTTCGTACGTGGTAATATCAAATCCTTGGGTTCGTAACCCTCTAAGTTCTGTCTTGAGCTTATTGACCTCGGTTCTGGGACGGTACTTCTCGTTCATCAAGTGCTTGAATGCTGACCACGGTAGTGCGTACGCATCGTCTTGTCCCACTTGCTCTAGATAGGTATTCCACCATGTTAACGCAGAACCTGTGAAGGTATGCGTAGCGTACTTCACTTTGTCCTCTTTCGTACACTTACTTATGGCAAACACCGATTCAACCTTCTCGGTCCACCGTTTCAATCCGATCGGTCCTTCGGTTCCATCAAATTCCAAAGGTTTGCAGGCAGTGAATTCTTTGTAGGTGCATCCTACACGATTTCCTGTACTGCTAGATCTAAGGTTATTGTTGGTATGTAGCGCAGCCTGTACTGCGGCTATGTTTGAAGCTAGAAAAGTACGGAATTCCTCTTCATTCATATTCACGGTGTGTCGAGTAGTCGGTGCCATTTCCTTCAAAATAGTTAAATGGAACAAGTTAATCATACAGAATATTAAGAGTAGTTAATAGTATTTCGTAGCATAATATGAACTCATTTATAAAAGCTTTTTCTTCATATTAGCGTTTTATAAGTTTAAATTCGGGTAGTACCTACCCGTTAAGTTCATACTTAGTAGCTAATATACAATTCAACTACTACAATTCTATATGAAAAACTGATTATAATAATATTTCGCGTTCAAACTTTTACACAATATTTTACAAACTTACAATACCGCTTATTTTACATATAGCATGAAATATAGCACACAATAAATTTGATACAAGATGGTTGTGAAGATAATTCTAACTAGTACACAAGTCGTTCAGCAAAGGCAATAAAGACACGTAATTCATACGTCCAGAAACAAGTCATGCATTCTGGTTTTACTAGGATTACTTCCCATCCTTGGTCTTGTGGAACATAACCGTTATGGCCGTTGATAAGACAGCGTGTTGTAACGTCGTCAAAGGGACGAGGGTTACGTAATGTCCAACAGTCCCGTAACAATCTAAAACCCTCATTTCTTACCCCAATTACCGACTCCGTCACTTGTGGGAACGTTTTGTTTAATAGTTGTAGCCCGATGTTCTTGTTCTCACTTTGGTGAGAAGCGAACATTACTAATCCGTAAGCATAACATGCTTCTTTATGTTGTATGTTAGCCGCTTTTTCTAAATCACGAAGTCCAATATTCGGATATATTGAGTCAAAATAATTTCTTAACCCATTGCGTAAAATAGCATTTGGGTTCCCCGCAATATATGCGTCAAAGTAAACACATCGTAACTTATGGATTTCCCAATGTGATATCCCCCATCTTTCGAACGAAAGCCTTTTATAGACCAAGTCATTCTTGGAACGTTCTACGAATGTCTTACAAACTGATCTCGCCTTAAATAGTTGTGCCGAAGAATTCTGACCGACTCTAGACAAGATTTCATCAATCATGTCTCCGGGTAGGTCTCTTAAAATATTGGGTTGTCTATCCATTTTGTGTTTTTATACTGTAAAATAGACAAGAGTTAGATTCATAAAAAAATACTTATTAATACAAGCAATTTTTACATATATCATAAAGCATAAGCACACTATATTACATATATTACACCACACGAATACAACTATCTTATTCCGACTCGCTTGTTTCTTCTTCTTCGGTTTTGGTTCGTTTTGCCAAGTTTCTAGGGATATATGATGTTCCCCTAATACGAGCCGTCGTGATCCACATTGGTTTAGAAAAACCTGGTGGTTTAGAGGTTCCCGGGTCATTGTTACAACTTAAGGACTTCGGGGGTTGACGATACATATAAAGTTCATCGGGGTTGGAATTAGATTTCTCTATTTTTATGCCCTTTCCCTTATTATTTTCTTTTGCCTTTTTAAATTCAGTTGGGGTAATTTCTATAACATCATCGGAATTCTCGTCGGAATCCGATTCATCGGAGAATTGGTAATCCTCCCAATATTTTGCTTCCTTGGTGGAAACACCATTGACCATAATTAACCTTGGTCGGTTGGTTGAGGATTTTCTTTTACTTAACCGTTTTATTATTTCCCCCACCGGTTCTATTTCTTCATCCGGTTCCGATTCTTCTTCCGGTTTCGATTCTTCTTCCAGTTCCGACTCTTCTTCCGGTTCCTCTTCGGGAACTTGTGAATCAGTCCACGAATCATTCCAATTTACATTTGACTCTTCATTATTATTAGGTGAGTCAATGGGACTTGTTCTAGAGGTAGACATCTATCACATAATATCAAACGCGTTAAGAGATTAATATATCACATAATATTCACATGTTAAAAATATATAGTTTCCAACAAAATTTGTTAAGCAATCATTTTTCAAGTAAACACGGTCGAAGTCCAGACTCACTAATGCATCCTAACAAACTCGATAAGACACACTAATGCAAAATTCTGGTTCTCTAAGACCAACGCTCGGATACCAACTGAAATGTCCCATTCTTATTGATTAAAAACGTTCCATATTAATTGATTTCGTTGCGAGGTTTTGACCTCTATATGAGACATTTTTCAAAGACTGCATTCATTTTTAAAACAAACCATAACCTTTATTTCATAGATAAAGGTTTTAAAAAGCTTTACGTAGATTATCAAATAATGATAATCTAAAATATCCTGTTTACACACGACCATTACATAATGGTTTACAATAAAAATATGTTACAACAAAATAAGTTTCTTGAATGCAGTTTTTACACAATATCATACAAGCATGGACTCCAAATCTCATCCTTATTTAAGTATGCGACAGCGGAAGCTCTTAATAATCACCTGAGAATAAACATGCTTAAAACGTCAACAAAAATGTTGGTGAGTTATAGGTTTAACCTATATATATCAAATCATAATAATAGACCACAAGATTTCATATTTCAATACACATCCCATACATAGAGATAAAAATCATTCATATGGTGAACACCTGGTAACCGACATTAACAAGATGCATATATAAGAATATCCCCATCATTCCGGGACACCCTTCGGATATGATATAAATTTCGAAGTACTAAAGCATCCGGTACTTTGGATGGGGTTTGTTAGGCCCAATAGATCTATCTTTAGGATTCGCGTCAATTAGGGTGTCTGTTCCCTAATTCTTAGATTACCAGACTTAATAAAAAGGGGCATATTCGATTTCGATAATTCAACCATAGAATGTAGTTTCACGTACTTGTGTCTATTTTGTAAATCATTTATAAAACCTGCATGTATTCTCATCCCAAAAATATTAGATTTTAAAAGTGGGACTATAACTCACTTTCACAGATTTTTACTTCGTCGGGAAGTAAGACTTGGCCACTGGTTGATTCACGAACCTATAACAATATATACATGTATATCAAAGTATGTTCAAAATATATTTACAACACTTTTAATATATTTTGATGTTTTAAGTTTATTAAGTCAGCTGTCCTCGTTAATAACCTACAACTAGTTGTCCACAGTTAGATGTACAGAAATAAATTGATAAATATTATCTTGAATCAATCCACGACCCAGTGTATACGTATCTCAGTATTGATCACAACTCAAACTATATATATTTTGGAATTAACCTCAATCCTGTATAGCTAACTCCAACATTCACATATAGAGTGTCTATGGTTGTTCCGAAATATATATAGATGTGTCGACATGATAGGTCGAAACATTGTATACGTGTCTATGGTATCTCAAGATTACATAATATACAATACAAGTTGATTAAGTTATGGTTGGAATAGATTTGTTACCAATTTTCACGTAGCTAAAATGAGAAAAATTATCCAATCTTGTTTTACCCATAACTTCTTCATTTTAAATCCGTTTTGAGTTAATCAAATTACTATGGTTTCATATTGAACTCTATTTTATGAATCTAAACAGAAAAAGTATAGGTTTATAGTCGAAAAAATAAGTTACAAGTCGTTTTTGTAAAGGTAGTCATTTCAGTTGAAAGAACGACGTCTAGATGACCATTTTAGAAAACATACTTCCACTTTGAGTTTAACCATAATTTTTGGATATAGTTTCATGTTCATAATAAAAATCATTTTCTCATAATAACAACTTTTAAATCAAAGTTTATCATAGTTTTTAATTAACTAACACAAAACAGCCCGCGGTGTTACTACGACGGCGTAAATCCGGTTTTACGGTGTTTTTCGTGTTTCCAGGTTTTAAATCATTAAGTTAGCATATCATATAGATATAGAACATGTGTTTAGTTGATTTTAAAAGTCAAGTTATAAGGATTAACTTTTGTTTTCGAACAAGTTTAGAATTAACTAAACTATGTTCTAGTGATTACAAGTTTAAACCTTCGAATAAGATAGCTTTATATGTATGAATCGAATGATGTTATGAACATCATTACTACCTTAAGTTCCTTGGATAAACCTACTGGAAAATAGAAAAATGGATCTAGCTTCAATGGATCCTTGGATGGCTCGAAGTTCTTGAAGCAGAATCATGACACGAAAACAAGTTCAAGTAAGATCATCACTTGAAATAAGATTGTTATAGTTATAGAAATTGAACCAAAGTTTGAATATGATTATTACCTTGTATTAGAATGATAGCCTACTGTAAGAAACAAAGATTTCTTGAGGTTGGATGATCACCTTACAAGATTGGAAGTGAGCTAGCAAACTTGAAAGTATTCTTGATTTTATGAAACTAGAACTTTTGGAATTTATGAAGAACACTTAGAACTTGAAGATAGAACTTGAGAGAGATCAATTAGATGAAGAAAATTGAAGAATGAAAGTGTTTGTAGGTGTTTTTGGTCGTTAGTGTATGGATTAGATATAAAGGATATGTAATTTTGTTTTCATGTAAATAAGTCATGAATGATTACTCATATTTTTGTAATTTTATGAGATATTTCATGCTAGTTGCCAAATGATGGTTCCCGCATGTGTTAGGTGACTCACATGGGTTGCTAAGAGCTGATCATTGGAGTGTATATACCAATAGTACATACATCTAAAAGCTGTGTATTGTACGAGTACGAATACGGGTGCATACGAGTAGAATTGTTGATGAAACTGAACGAAGATGTAATTGTAAGCATTTTTGTTAAGTAGAAGTATTTTGATAAGTGTATTGAAGTCTTTCAAAATTGTATAAATACATATTAAAACACTACATGTATATACATTTTAACTGAGTCGTTAAGTCATCGTTAGTCGTTACATGTAAGTGTTGTTTTGAAACCTTTAGGTTAACGATCTTGTTAAATGTTGTTAACCCAATGTTTATAATATCAAATGAGATTTTAAATTATTATATTATCATGATATTATCATGTATGAATATCTCTTAATATGATATATATACATTAAATGTCTTTACAACGATAATCGTTACATATATGTCTCGTTTAAAAATCATTAAGTTAGTAGTCTTGTTTTTACATATGTAGTTCATTGTTAATATACTTAATGATATATTTACTTATCATAGTATCATGTTAACTATATATATATCCATATATATGTCATCATATAGTTTTTACAAGTTTTAACGTTCGTGAATCACCGGTCAACTTGGGTGGTCAATTGTCTATATGAAACATATTTCAATTAATCAAGTCTTAACAAGTTTGATTGCTTAACATGTTGGAAACATTTAATCATGTAAATATCAATCTCAATTAATATATATAAACATGGAAAAGTTCGGGTCACTACATATACAATCCAATGATCAGCTCTTAGAAGCCCATGTGAGTCACCTAACACATGTGGGAACCATCATTTGGCAACTAGCATGAAATATCTCATAAAATTACAAAAATATGAGTAATCATTCATGACTTATTTACATGAAAACAAAATTACATATACTTTATATCTAATCCATATACCAACGACCAAAAACACCTACAAACACTTTCATTCTTCAATTTTCTTTATCTAATTGATCTCTCTCAAGTTCCATCTTCAAGTTCTAACTGTTCTTCATAAATTCCATAAGTATAGTTTCATAAAAATCAAGAATACTTCCAAGTTTGCAAGTCTACTTCCAAGCTTTCTAATCCATTCCAAGTAATCATCTAAGATCAAGGAACCTTTGTTATTTACAGTAGGTTATATTTCTAATTCAAGGTAATATTCATATTAAAAATTTTGATTCAATTTCTACAACTATAACAATCTTATTTCGAGTGAAAATCTTACTTGAACTGTTTTCGTGTCATGATTCTGTTTCAAGAACTTTCAAGCCATCCAAGGATCCTTTAAAGCTAGATCCATATTTCTTATTTTTAGTAGTTTTATCCAGAAAACTTGAGGTAGTAATGATGTTCATAACATCATTCGATTCATACATATAAAGCTATCTTATTCGAAGGTTTAAACTTGTAATCACTAGAACATAGTTTAGTTAATTCTAAACTTGTTCGCAAACAAAAGTTAATCCTTCTAACTTGACTTTTAAAATCAACTAAACGCATGTTCTATATCTATATGATATGCTAACTTAATGATTTAAAACCTAAAAACACGATGAACACCATAAAATCGGATATACGCCGTCATAGTGAAACCGGGGGCTGGTTTGGTTTGGATAATTAAAATCTATGATAAACTTTGATTTAAAAGTTGTTCTTCTGGGAAAATGATTTTTCATATGAACATGAAACTATATCCAAAAATCAAGGTTAAACTCAAAGTGGAAGTATGTTTTCTAAAATGGTCATCTAGACGTCGTTCTTTCGACTGAAATGACTACCTTTACAAAAACGACTTGTAACTTATATTTCCGACTATAAACCTATACTTTTTCTGTTTAGATTCATAAAATAGAGTTCAATATGAAACCATAGCAATTTGATTCACTCAAAACGGATTTAAAATGAAGAAGTTATGGGTAAAACAAGATTGGATATTTTTGATCTTTTTAGCTACGGGTAATGTTTAACAAATCTATACAAATCATATCCTAGCTAACTTATATTGTATTATACATGTATTCTAATATATTATGTAATCTTAGGATACCATAGACACGTATGCAAATGTTTTGACATATCATATCGACCCATGTAAATATATTATTTGGAACAACCATAGACACTCTATATGCAGTAATGTTGGAGTTAGCTATACAGGGTTGAGGTTGATTCCAAAAATATATATACTTTGAGTTGTGATCTAGCCTGAGACGTGTATACACTGGGTCGTGGATTGATTCAAGATAATATATATATATATATATATATATATATATATATATATATATATATATATATATATATATATATATATATATATATATATATATATATATATATATATATATATATATATATATATATATATATCAATTTATTTCTGTACATCTAACTGTGGACAACTAGTTGTAGGTTACTAACGAGGACATCTGACTTAATACACTCAAATCTTTAAAACATAATAAAAATGGTTGTAATTATATTTTGATCATACTTTGATATATATGTACATATTTGTATAGGTTCGTGAATCGATCCGTGGCCAAGTCTTATTTCCAAGGAAGGAAATATCTGTGAAAGTGAGTTATAGTCTCACTTTTAAAATCTAATATTTTTGGAATGAGAATACATACAGGTTTTATAAATGATTTACAAAATAGACACAAGTACGTGAAACTACATTCTATGGTTGAATTATCAAAATCGAATATGCCCCTTTTATAAAGTCTGGTAATCTAAGAATCAGGGAACAGACACCCTAATTGACGCGAATCCTAAAGATAGATCTATTGGGCCTAACAAACCCCATCCAAAGTACCGGATGCTTTAGTACTTCGAAATTTATATCATATCCGAAGGGTATCCCGGAATGATGGGGATATTCTTATATATGCATCTTGTTAATGTCGGTTACCAGGTGTTCACCATATGAATGATTTTTATCTCTATGTATGGGATGTGTATTGAAATATGAAATCTTGTGGTCTATTGTTACGATTTGATATATATAGGTTAAACCTATAACTCACCAACATTTTTGTTGACGTTTAAAGCATGTTTATTCTCAGGTGAATACTAAGAGCTTCCGCTGTTGCATACTAAAATAAGGACAAGATTTGGAGTCCATGTTTGTATGATATTGTGTAAAAACTGCATTCAAGAAACATATGTCGATGTAATATATTTCTATTGTAAACCATTATGTAATGGTCGTGTGTAAACAGTATATTTTAGATTATCATTATTTGATAATCTACGTAATGTTTTTAAAACCTTTATTGATAAAATAAAGGTTATGGTTGTTTTAAAAATGAATGCAGTCTTTGAAAAACGTCTCATATAGAGGTCAACACCTCGCAACGAAATCAATTAATATGGAATGTTTATAATCAATATGAATGGGACATTTCAGTACGATGATGTTGATGATTCGGTAGTGGTATATGATGATGAGTTAATGAAATAATAAAGAAGATGATGATGAGTAAATATTGCTGTTGCAGTTTATATATTTTTTTCTCTTTTCGAACGATGATGACGATACAATGAGCATGCCAATGATTAAGGATGATGACGATTTGATGAAAACCATGAGAAGACGATGAAGATGAAATAACGAATAAGGATCCATGATTTAATGATGGTGGACGGTTATGATCATGGTGTGATTACTATTGACAAAGATAATAAAGATTACAAAGGTGATGATGATTATGATGTTATAGTTTACAATGGAAATAATTATAGGGATTAAATAAATGATGATGAGGTGATGAATGAAAACATCCGAATGGTGGCAGAAAAAATTGCTATTATGTTTTATTACTTAAAAAAAAAGAAATGGAACATGCCTGGCCTACTGCTCGATAATATCATTTCCTTGTTACTAATTTTGGGCCGAAATTTCATTTTTCTGGTTGGGTTACGAAATGGGTTTTTCCATTGGGCTGTTATGATTGGGCCGAGGTTTGAATTGGGCTTCTAGTTAGTTATATCGGGTTAAGGTATCTTGGACTAAAAACAGAAATTAAAATGGGGCCTTATATATTTAGATTCTAATAAATTCAGAGAAACTGAAATGGAAGGATGGTTATAGGTGTTTGGGTAGAATGAGAGGTCACGGGTTCGAGCCCCGTCATGGGCAATTCCTTTTTAGAGGAGATTTTCTAAGGGTATACTCATTTATTTATTTTTATTATTATTAATTATTATTATTATTATTGTTATTATTATTAATTATTATTGTTGATATTAATTATTATTATCATTAAAAGTATTATTATAATAATAATAATTATTATTATTGTTACTAAAATGGGTATATCTATAAGTTATTATTTATTATCATTATTAGACTATTAGATACGATTAGGAATATTATTAGTATTATTAGTTATGAACACTAAAAAAGAAAAATTTATTTAAAAATGATAATTATTATTAAACTTACCATTACTATTGAAAATTCTATTTTTTTCCTAAAACTATTATTTTTACTTATCATTATTAATAGAATTACCATTTTTACTAAAATTACTATTATCAGTATTATTATTATCCTTAAACTAGTATTACTACAATTGATAATTTCACAAAATAAATGATATATATATATATATATATATATATATATATATATATATATATATATATATATATATATATATATATATATATATATATATAAACAGATATATTTACTAAAGAAAGTATACTAATACTACATAAAATTTCATTTTAACTAGTAACATTAATTAATTATCAAATAAGTATCATAATGTATAGTAAGTATAAATAAAATTATATATATAAGAACATTAATCTTAATACATAAAATAATAGATATACACTTGTTTGATTACGATTATATATTTTAATATATATACAAATGATATAGGTTCGTGAATCCGAGGCCAACCCTGCATTGTTCAATATAGTCATATGTATTTTTACTACAAAATACATTAGGTGAGTTCATTTGCTCCCTTTTACTCTTTACATTTTCGGAACTGAGAATACATGCGCTATTTTTATGACTGCTTTATTAAGTGCTTTTGAAATACATTTTTGAACTGCGAATACATGAAATGCTTTTATAAATGTTTGACGAGATAGAACAAGCAAAACATTCCTCGAATGAATTATGAGGACGTGATAATTGCCACCATTGAATTATGTGGACGTGATAATTGCCACAATTGATATGAATATTTTTCCCCTGATTATTATTGCTTGGTAACCTAAGAATTAGAGAACATCACTAATTTTGAGAATTAGTGCACGCCTAATTGACGCGAATCCTAAAGGTAGCTACCGAGTTTAACACCCCTACCCAGAATGTTCACTAGATGGAAGGGCTGGTGGGCGTGGTATTCAGTACTTCAAAGTTTATATGATTATTATACAGACGAGATGTTCTGTTTTGGGAATATTATTATGCGCATTATATGTTAAGGTCGGTTACCAAGTCAAGCTATGAAAGAAATGAAAAGTGAATGTTATGTATCGAGAGAATGATTTTATACACAGGTTATGTGTATGTTATTTTTGTGCACAAGATATGTGTACGGTTACTAAGATTTATGAAAGATGATTTTGTACACGAGAAAGGTGTACTGTATTTAAAAGATATCGCATGTACATTAAAGGTGGGTACAGGATTCGGGCCCATTTGTACCATGCAGGATTTAAATCTTGTGGTCTATTAAAATGATGAATTTTATTATTTTATGATAAACCTATGAACTCACCAACCTTTTGGTTGACACTTGAAAGCATGTTTATTCTCAGGTATGAAAGAAATCTTCCGCTGTGCATTTGCTCATTGTAAAGACATTATTTAGAGTCGATCATCGCTATGGAACCAGATGTTAGTGACTTCGTCCAGACGGATTAGGACAGGGTATGACAAGTGGTATCAGAGCGGTGGTCTTAGCGAACCAGGTCTTGCATTAGTGTGTCTAACTGATAGTCATTTAGATGCATTAGTGGGTCTGGACTTCAACCGTGTCTGCATGTCAAAAGTTTTTCTTATCATTTCGTGTCGAAAATTATTTGCTTATCATCCTTAAAGTCTAGACACGTCTTACTGCCCCTATTGCATAGACAGTGTATAGATAAATTTATATCTTAGCGTATCTGTTATTGTTACCTTTGTCTGACAGCTTCCGTAGATTCCTCCGTAACTTATGGAATTTTAGTATTATATATGCATATGTAAATTATGTATTGCAGGTTACTAATCTACATTCTACAATCTATTTCTTATCGAAAATACTTCATCTGATCGTACGAGATGAATCCCTTAACCAGTCCGAATTCCTCAGATTCCGATAGCTATTCCGATAGTTATTCTGACAGCTATTCCGACATGGATATTCACCTAAGCTCCAAAAGCAGTGTAAACAAAATGGATCAACCAACTAGTCATCTTTAATTCATCTGATGGGTTCGTAGCCTACTTAATCATTGGAGACAAGAAGAAGCGATCTCTTTCATCCACCATATTGTCCGCTGGGCGAAGGACTTGAAGCATTCACCGGCGAACCAATCCGAAACACCATTTTCACTCTCATTTCCCGAATATCTCACCATGACTATATCATAACTTAGATTCTAAACCTTATTCATTCGCTCGTTCCTACCGAAAATCATCCCGGAGTAATAAGTTAACAAGCTTCACGCCCAAGCTGTAGCCTTGAAAAATATGGTGCAAAACGTACCAGCTTCAGCAGCATCACCGGCACCAGCAGTACCACCAACATCAATACCAGTACCACCAACAACCCAAGTTTCAACATCACACGCCTCAACATCTCATTATGTATCCCGAGCAAAATCATCATTCTACATATCATTTTACATCAATTATCTTCGTTCTTCATGGCGTTTATGTAATCTCTAATGTTTTAGAGATTATGTATTCTAGTTATAACGGTAAATCAAATGAGATTAATATTATATTAACTCATTAAATTCATGATTACATCTGAGGAAAATATATATGTAAGTATATTTTTCATAAAGATTGTAATTAAAAATTCTTTCGTACAAACTGTTAATGGTGAAAATATTTTAACGGGTAGGTAATACCCGAGGAATATTTAGATTTCACATTAATAAGTTACATTGTACATTCTTCGAATCTGATTCAACAGTCATTTACTATCCTACTTACATCCACAGATATACGAATCCGTTCACCACAGAATAACCGTTTTTATTCAATTTCATATTTGGATTTTGACTTCTCAGAATCCAACAAGTGGCATAATGAAGAAAACATTGAACAAAATAAATTTTGTTAGAAACAAACGAATAAACTAATTGAAATATTGTTAAGAATCCACGCTAACTGTTCCTAGATAACTGGTTACATTTTATTTACCGCAATTTAATTATCGCAATTTATATTCTCGCAATTTTATTTATCGTCATTTAATTTCTGTTATTTATTTTACGCCCTTTATTTATCGTCATTTAAATACTGTTATTTACACATTTCAAATATCGGGACACGTATACAAGGTTTTGACATATCATATCGATGCATTTATATATATTATTTGGAATAACCATAGACACTCTATATGCAGTAATGATAGAGTTAATTATACAGGGTTGAGGTTGATTCTACAATAATATATATAATTTGAGTTGTGATAGAGTCTGAGACATGTACACGGGTCACGATACGTATTAGTTAATTCGAATATTATATATTAAACTATATATGAATTATTGGACTGTCAACTGTGGACTATCGACTGTAGACTAATAATATTGGACAATTAAAATGAATTAAAATATTGATTATAACATATGAAACTAAACAATTCTTCAAGTTTGCCACTTGATTTCATCTTAAACCTCATTTGTATCTTGACGATTCCAATCTGCGTTCAAACCTTTCATGATTCTTGAAAACACCTCAATCGAAAGGATGAACCAACCTCACTTCATCTACGGAAGGAAAGATTTATGCATATAGTTATGCACCTGAAAAACTATCGGAACCTGAGTAAATGTTTAACACGTATCTATGCTAACTCCTTTGGCGTTGGTATTACTAAAAATAACTTTGCAATTCCTTTTCAAGGTAGCAAATTTTGTCACAGCTCCAGCAAGCCAACTTTGACTTTTCGTTCGAAAAAATAAAAATAAAACCTTATTATAATCTTGATATATATATTCTTTCTCTTTTATTGTTATCGGAAAACCTTTTATATTCCACCATATTGTCATCAGCGTTTAACCATCTAAAAACACAATTCTCCTGAAACCACCTCGGATTAATAACCGAT
Organism: Rutidosis leptorrhynchoides; assembly: GCF_046630445.1. Taxonomy (NCBI): domain Eukaryota; kingdom Viridiplantae; phylum Streptophyta; class Magnoliopsida; order Asterales; family Asteraceae; genus Rutidosis; species Rutidosis leptorrhynchoides. The sequence goes on from NC_092342.1 coordinate 143,888,793, forward strand.
GATTCAGATATCATAGCATTAAATGCAGAGGAAACAGAAAAATGGTAGATGGTCTAAACGGCCAAAAGTTTGATGATAAAGAAGGGAGTGTTAGGAACGCTCGATAGAAAATTTGATACTGAAAAACAGATTGAACAAACCATAAAGGAGACCAAGGTCAAATACAAGGACCATACCATATATTCAATGAATCCAGGTAATTCTGGATCAGATGAAACCTTCAACGAATATCTTGCTCTGTACTCATATTAAAATCTTGCGAAAAATCTTTCTTCATCAACCATCGAACTTATAAATTCCAATATATCATCATAAATATCTTCGATATTTCTGAAGCTATTTTCATAAATATTCTCGTCCGAAATTAATTATCTCTTCGTGCTATCTATATTACGTCATAAAGGAAACTACTTAAGTTTCTAAATTTCTGTAAAATTCGAGTTTGAATTATGAATGATTTTGAAATAGTGTTGGAAATTGATGCATGAGTTAGTATAATATAATGACACTTGATCAACGTGATTATATTACAGTAAGTCATGCTGAGTTTCTAATGGGACGTGATGATTCACAGATCATAACGTCATCATGTGCCATGTTACATAACTCTTTCATTCTGCTTAACTTCTGAACATATCAAGAAAGTATATTCTTGATAGTTCTATTCTCAGTGATTCTGGTAATTTGATAAGTGAAATTATGCTATTACAGTTTCTTTCTTGGAACATTAACAATGTTCATTCTGAAACTTATATCTACGAATTCTGGACCATTACAAGAGATGTCTAATCGCAAGAAGAAGAAACGAAGGGACAAAGCTCCGAAATAGAAATTGGAGTATAAATCGCAGAAAATAGAGGGGAGTATTAACTGGGGATGACAATGATTATAGGAGACAGAAGCAAGGACATCGAAATATAAGGGAAGATATAAAACCCAACAACAACGTAGAAATTACAAACCGTGTATATCAATGTTTATCGCAACATAAAGACACGGGAGAATTAAAAACACTATAACCCCAAGTGCGAAGTAGAAGAAAGTAGATTCCTCCGATGGAAGTTGAAAAAGGAGAATGATTGTTGAGATAGTAAGAATAAGGACAAGAATCAGAACTGGATTAAGCATTTTCACAATCTGTTGAATTTGAAAATTGAATATAGGAATGGTGAGAATAATGGAATGGAAGAGTTTAATTTATAATGGAAATCTCAGACAGAGTAATCGAGGCAGATCACCGTATTTAATTATAGAGATCTTAATTTCCTTATTCGCTAAAGAATCAAATCTTATAGATTTCGAAGATTTTCTTTAAATTCTTTGATTTTCGGAAATCAACCGAGACTGCGTCACCAGACAAGACGAATCTGCATTTATTCACTTCACTCTTTTGTGATAGCTTCATTCGTATTCTTCATATAATCAAATTATTTTATCCATATTACTCAATGATGATAAAACTCTAATTATCAACTCATATTTGTCATGAAAACACTTTTATTGTTAGCCATGACGACCTCAATCAAATTTTGGGACGAAATTTCTTTAACGGGTAGGTACTGTGATGACCCGAAAATTTCTGACCAAATTTAAACTTAATCTTCATATGATTTCGATACGATAAGCAAAGTCTGTAATGTTGAGTCTCGAAAATTTTGAAACTATGTTTATATATTCAATTGACCTTCGACTGTTCCCAACGATTCACGAACAACTATTTGTAAATAGATTCATATATATTTAAGTATGTATATATATATATATATATATATATATATATATATATATATATATATATATATATGTACATGAATATTAATTGTATATATATAAGATTAAATATTAAATTTAATTTAATTTTGAAAACATATATTGAATGAATTTAACTATATAATAAAACCTGAATCTATATATGTATAAAGTATATTAAAAATAAATATTAAAATGATTGTAATACTCATCTGATGTTCCGATTAATATTAAGCAAGTTAAATTTAAACATATATAACTTTAAAATAAACGGTGATTCGAAAATGAGTTTTATAAATTTTAGGCTTATTAATAATGTATTTAGATGTTGTTTGTCAAATTTTAAAATTTTTATATTTTGCTTGGGGGTTGGGAGTGATTAATTAATGTAACTTTTATTTAATAGTTAATGACCAAACTTTATACCATAATGACCTAAATAAATAAAGATACTTAAATTAAAATTTTGGGATTTTTTCGAAGACTTTTATTAGCCCATGATTTCAAATAGTGCACGATACACGGGGCCGTGGAGAGTGTCGGCAGAATGAATCATTGAAGTGGTTACTGCAAGTTTCATCAAACACATGTTAAAAGTTATAATTATTATATTATAATTATTATTAATTATTAATAATATTATATTTAATATATAATATCTTATAAGTAATATATATATATATATATATATATATATATATATATATATATATATATATATATATATATATATATATATATATATATATATATATATGTATGTATGTATGTGTATGTATGTATGTGAGATTGAGAAGAAGTACACAGATCATTAACCACCACTACCACCTGTGTTTCTTTTGAAATGTCCCGTTCTTATTGATTAAAAACGTTCCATATTAATTGATTTCGTTGCGAGGTTTTGACCTCTATATGAGACGTTTTTCAAAGACTGCATTCATTTTTAAAACAAACCATAACCTTTATTTCATAAATAAAGGTTTAAAAAGCTTTACGTAGATTATCAAATAATGATAATCTAAAATATCCTGTTTACACACGACCATTACATAATGGTTTACAATACAAATATGTTACATCGAAATCAGTTTCTTGAATGCAGTTTTTACACAATACAAACATGGACTCTAAATATTGTCCTTATTTTAGTATGCAACAGCGGAAGCTCTTAGTATTCACCTGAGAATAAACATGCTTTAAACATCAACAAAAATGTTGGTGAATTATAGGTTTAACCTATATATATCAAATCGTAACAATAGACCACAAGATTTCATATTTCAATACACATCCCATACATAGAGATAAAAATCATTCATATGGTGAACACCTGGTAACCGACATTAACAAGATGCATATATAAGAATATCCCCATCATTCCGGGACACCCTTCGGATATGATATAAATTTCGAAGTACTAAAGCATCTGGTACTTTGGATGGGGTTTGTTAGGCCCAATAGATCTATCTTTAGGATTCGCGTCAATTAGGGTGTCTGTTCCCTAATTCTTAGATTACCAGACTTAATAAAAAGGGGCATATTCGATTTCGATAATTCAACCATAGAATGTAGTTTCACGTACTTGTGTCTATTTTGTAAATCATTTATAAAACCTGCATGTATTCTCATCCCAAAAATATTAGATTTTAAAAGTGGGACTATAACTCACTTTCACAGATTTTTACTTCATCGGGAAGTAAGACTTGGCCACTGGTTGATTCACGAACCTATAACAATATATACATATATATCAAAGTATGTTCAAAATATATTTACAACACTTTTAATATATTTTGATGTTTTAAGTTTATTAAGTCAGCTGTCCTCGTTAGTAACCTACAACTAGTTGTCCACAGTTAGATGTACAGAAATAAATCGATAAATATTATCTTGAATCAATCCACGACCCAGTGTATACGTATCTCAGTATTGATCACAACTCAAACTATATATATTTTGGAATCAACCTCAACCCTGTATAGCTAACTACAACATTCACATATAGAGTGTCTATGGTTGTTCCGAAATATATATAGATGTGTCGACATGATAGGTCGAAACATTGTATACGTGTCTATGGTATCTCAAGGATACATAATATACAATACAAGTTGATTAAGTTATGGTTGGAATAGATTTGTTACCAATTTTCACGTAGCTAAAATGAGAAAAATTATCCAATCTTGTTTTACCCATAACTTTTTCATTTTAAATCCGTTTTGAGTGAATCAAATTGCTGTGGTTTCATAGTGAACTCTATTTTATGAATCTAAATAGAAAAATTATAGGTTTATAGTCGGAAAAATAAGTTACAAGTCGTTTTTGTAAAGGTAGTCATTTCAATCGAAAGAACGACGTCTAGATGACCATTTTAGAAAACATACTTCCACTTTGAGTTTAATCATAATTTTTGGATATAGTTTCATGTTCATAATAAAAATCATTTTCCCAGAATAACAACTTTTAAATCAAAGTTAATCATAGTTTTTAATTAACTAACCCAAAACAGCCCGCGGTGTTACTACGACGGCGTAAATCCGGTTTTACGGTGTTTTTCGTGTTTCCAGGTTTTAAATCATTAAGTTAGCATATCATATAGATATAGAACATGTGTTTAGTTGATTTTAAAAGTCAAGTTAGAAGGATTAACTTTTATTTGCGAACAAGTTTAGAATTAACTAAACTATGTTCTAGTGATTACAAGTTTAAACCTTCGAATAAGATAGCTTTATATGTATGAATCGAATGATGTTATGAACATCATTACTACCTCAAGTTCCTTGGATAAACCTACTGGAAATGAGAAAAATAGATCTAGCTTCAAAGGATCCTTGGATGGCTTGAAAGTTCTTGAAGCAGAATCGTGACACGAAAACAATTTCAAGTAAGATTTTCACTCGAAATAAGATTGTTATAGTTATAGAAATTGAATTAAAGTTTGAATATGATTATTACCTTGTATTAGAAAGATAACCTACTGTAAGTAACAAAGGTTTCTTGATCTTGGATGATTATTTGGAATGGATTTAGAAAACTTGGAACTAAACTTGCAATCTTGGAAGTATTCTTGATTTTATGAAACTAGAACTTTTGGAATTTATGAAGAACACTTGGAACTTGAAGATAGAACTTGAGAGAGATCAATTAGATGAATAAAACTGAAGAATGAAAGTGTTTGTAGGTGTTTTTGGTTGTTGGTGTATGGATTAGATATAAAGGATATGTAATTTTGTTTTCATGTAAATAAGTCATGAATGATTACTCATATTTTTGTAATTTTATGAGATATTTCATGCTAGTTGCCAAATGATGGCTCCCACATGTGTTAGGTGACTAACATGGGCTGCTAAGAGCTGATCATTGGAGTGTATATACCAATAGTACATACATCTAAAAGCTGTGTATTGTACGAGTACGAATACGGGTGCATACGAGTAGAATTGTTGATGAAACTGAACGAGGATGTAATTGTAAGCATTTTTGTTAAGTAGAAGTATTTTGATAAGTGTCTTGAAGTCTTTCAAAAGTGTTTGAATACATATTAAAACACTACATGTATATACATTTTAACTGAGTCGTTAAGTCATCGTTAGTCGTTACATGTAAACGTTGTTTTGAAACCTTTAGGTTAACGATCTTGTTGAATGTTGTTAACCCATTGTTTATTATAACAAATGAGATGTTAAATTGTTATATTATCATGATATTATGATATATAATATATCTTAGTATGATATATATACAGTTAAATGTCGTTACAACGATAATCGTTACATATATGTCTCGTTTCGAAATCATTAAGTTAGTAGTCTTATTTTTACATATGTATTTCATTGTTAATACACTTAATAATATATTTAATTATCATTTAACATAATTAACCAAGTGTATCAATATCTTAATATGATTCATATGTACCTAGTAAGACGTTGTTATAACGATAATCGTTATATATATCGTTTTCGATTTTCTTAAATTAATAGTCTCATTTTTATGTATATAACTCATTTTTAAAATACCTAATGAGATACATACTTATAATAAAATCATTTTAACTATATATATAACTATATATATGTCATCGTATAGTTTTTACAAGTTTTAACGTTCGTGAATCACCGGTCAACTTGGGTGGTCAATTGTCTATATGAAACCTATTTCAATTAATCAAGTCTTAAAAAGTTTGATTGCTTAACATATTGGAAACACTTAATCATGTAAATAAAAATTTCATTTAATATATATATAAACATGGAAAAGTTCGGGTCACTACATCTTTTCTCCTCCCTTTATTATTATTATTTTTTTTTAAACTAAACTACCATCAATCGCATATCATTATCATTAGAACCCATTCAAACCAAACACCATAAGCTACTTACAATTTCCGGTTCTTTTCATTGATCGAACAAACCACCACCTAAACCATCACAACCATCGTGAACCATCTCCATTTTTCTCTCAATATCTCCTCTCTCTCTCGTATATTTTTTTTCTTCCAACCCATAATCCTCACCATGTAAACATAACAATCACCTTCCACCTTAAGGTTATCCAAATACCATAAACCACCCAACTATTCACCGACGGGACACTAGCCACCGCCACTGCCACCCTTAATCTCCACTCTCACCGGAACAACCCTAAACAACCATGAACAACGAACCCTCTCTTCACTCCCTCGTCTCTTTCTCGTTCTCTGTCCGAACCCACATAACCGGTAACCACCTCGGTCACCCTATCACCACCTTGCATCACCTTATAACATCACATGATCACCACCTACTTCCATCATTCCATATTAATTGATTTCGTTGCGAGGTTTTGACCTCTATATGAGACGTTTTTCAAAGACTGCATTCATTTTTAAAACAAACCATAACCTTTATTTCATAGATAAAGGTTTTAAAAAGCTTTACGTAGATTATCAAATAATGATAATCTAAAATATCCTGTTTACACACGACCATTACATAATGGTTTACAATACAAATATGTTACAACAAAATAAGTTTCTTGAATGCAGTTTTTACACAATATCATACAAGCATGGACTCCAAATCTCGTCCTTATTTAAGTATGCGACAGCGGAAGCTCTTAATAATCACCTGAGAATAAACATGCTTAAAACGTCAACAAAAATGTTGGTGAGTTATAGGTTTAACCTATATATATCAAATCATAATAATAGACCACAAGATTTCATATTTCAATACACATCCCATACATAGAGATAAAAATCATTCATATGGTGAACACCTGGTAACCGACATTAACAAGATGCATATATAAGAATATCCCCATCATTCCGGGACACCCTTCGGATATGATATAAATTTCGAAGTACTAAAGCATCCAGTACTTTGGATGGGGTTTGTTAGGCCCAATAGATCTATCTTTAGGATTCGCGTCAATTAGGGTGTCTGTTCCCTAATTCATAGATTACCAGACTTAATAAAAAGGGGCATATTCGATTTCGATAATTCAACCATAGAATGTAGTTTCACGTACTTGTGTCTATTTTGTAAATCATTTATAAAACCTGCATGTATTCTCATCCCAAAAATATTAGATTTTAAAAGTGGGACTATAACTCACTTTCACAGATTTTTACTTCGTCGGGAAGTAAGACTTGGCCACTGGTTGATTCACGAACCTATAACAATATATACATATATATCAAAGTATGTTCAAAATATATTTACAACACTTTTAATATATTTTGATGTTTTAAGTTTATTAAGTCAGCTGTCCTAGTTAGTAACCTACAACTAGTTGTCCACAGTTAGATGTACAGAAATAAATCGATAAATATTATCTTGAATCAATCCACGACCCAGTGTATACGTATCTCAGTATTGATCACAACTCAAACTATATATATTTTGGAATCAACCTCAACCCTGTATAGCTAACTCCAACATTCACATATAGAGTGTCTATGGTTGTTCCGAAATATATATAGATGTGTCGACATGATAGGTCGAAACATTGTATACGTGTCTATGGTATCTCAAGATTACATAATATACAATACAAGTTGATTAAGTTATGGTTGGAATAGATTTGTTACCAATTTTCACGTAGCTAAAATGAGAAAAATTATCCAATCTTGTTTTACCCATAACTTCTTCATTTTAAATCCGTTTTGAGTGAATCAAATTGCTATGGTTTCATATTAAACTCTATTTTATGAATCTAAACAGAAAAGTATAGGTTTATAGTCGGAAAAATAAGTTACAAGTCGTTTTTGTAAAGGTAGTCATTTCAGTCGAAAGAACGACGTCTAGATGACCATTTTAGAAAACATACTTCCACTTTGAGTTTAACCATAATTTTTGGATATAGTTTCATGTTCATAATAAAAATCATTTTCCCAGAATAACAACTTTTAAATCAAAGTTTATCATAGTTTTTAATTAACTAACCCAAAACAGCCCGCGGTGTTACTACGACGGCGTAAATCCGGTTTTACGGTGTTTTTCGTGTTTCCAGGTTTTAAATCATTAAGTTAGCATATCATATAGATATAGAACATGTGTTTAGTTGATTTTGAAAGTCAAGTTAGAAGGATTAACTTTTGTTTGCGAACAAGTTTAGAATTAACTAAACTATGTTCTAGTGATTACAAGTTTAAACCTTCGAATAAGATAGCTTTATATGTATGAATCGAATGATGTTATGAACATCATTACTACCTTAAGTTCCTTGGATGAACCTACTGGAAAAGAGAAAAATGGATCTAGCTTCAATGGATCCTTGGATGGCTCAAAGTTCTTGAAGCAAAATCATGACACGAAAACAAGTTCAAGTAAGATCATCACTTGAAATAAGATTGTTATAGTTATAGAAATTGAACCAAAGTTTGAATATGATTATTACCTTGTATTAGAATGATAACCTACTGTAAGAAACAAAGATTTCTTGAGGTTGGATGATCACCTTACAAGATTGGAAGTGAGCTAGCAAACTTGAAAGTATTCTTGATTTTATGAAACTAGAACTTTTGGAATTTATGAAGAACACTTAGAACTTGAAGATAGAACTTAAGAGAGTTCAATTAGATGAAGAAAATTGAAGAATGAAAGTGTTTGTAGGTGTTTTTGGTCGTTGGTGTATGGATTAGATATAAAGGATATGTAATTTTGTTTTCATGTAAATAAGTCATGAATGATTACTCATATTTTTGTAATCTTATGAGATATTTCATGCTAGTTGCCAAATGATGGTTCCCACATGTGTTAGGTGACTCACATGGGCTGCTAAGAGCTGATCATTGGAGTGTATATACCAATAGTACATACATCTAAAAGCTGTGTATTGTACGAGTACGAATACGGTGCATACGAGTAGAATTGTTGATGAAACTGAACGAGAATGTAATTGTAAGCATTTTTGTTAAGTAGAAGTATTTTGATAAGTGTATTGAAGTCTTTCAAAAGTGTATAAATACATATTAAAACACTACATGTATATACATTTTAACTGAGTCGTTAAGTCATCGTTAGTCGTTACATGTAAGTGTTGTTTTGAAACCTTTAGGTTAACGATCTTGTTAAATGTTGTTAACCCAATGTTTATAATATCAAAAGAGATTTTAAATTATTATATTATCATGATATTATGATGTACGAATATCTCTTAATATGATATATATACATTAAATGTCGTTACAACGATAAACGTTACATATATGTCTCGTTTCAAAATCATTAAGTTAGTAGTCTTGTTTTTACATATGTAGTTCATTGTTAATATAATTAATGATATGTTTACTTATCATAATATCATGTTAACTATATATATAACCATATATATGTCATCATATAGTTTTTTTTTTTTTACAAGTTTTAACGTTCGTGAATCACCGGTCAACTTGGGTGGTCAATTGTCTATATGAAACCTATTTCAATTAATCAAGTCTTAACAAGTTTGATTGCTTAACATGTTGGAAACATTTAATCATGTAAACATCAATCTCAATTAATATATATAAACATGGAAAAGTTCGGGTCACTACAGTACCTACCCGTTAAATAAATTTCGTCCCGAAATTTTAAGCTGTTGAAGGTGTTGATGAATCTTCTGGAAATAGATGCGGGTATTTCTTCTTCATCTGATCTTCACGCTCCCAGGTGAACTCGGGTCCTCTACGAGCATTCCATCGAACCTTAACAATTGGTATCTTGTTTTGCTTAAGTCTTTTAACCTCACGATCCATTATTTCGACGGGTTCTTCGATGAATTGAAGTTTTTCGTTGATTTGGATTTCATCTAACGGAATAGTGAGATCTTCTTTAGCAAAACATTTCTTCAAATTCGAGACGTGGAAAGTGTTATGTACAGCCGCGAGTTGTTGAGGTAACTCAAGTCTGTAAGCTACTGGTCCGACACGATCAATAATCTTGAATGGTCCAATATACCTTGGATTTAATTTCCCTCGTTTACCAAATCGAACAACGCCTTTCCAAGGTGCAACTTTAAGCATGACCATCTCTCCAATTTCAAATTCTATATCTTTTCTTTTAATATCAGCGTAGCTCTTTTGTCGACTTTGGGCGGTTTTCAACCGTTGTTGAATTTGGATGATCTTCTCGGTAGTTTCTTGTATAATCTCCGGACCCGTAATCTGTCTATCCCCCACTTCACTCCAACAAATCGGAGACCTGCACTTTCTACCATAAAGTGCTTCAAACGGCGCCATCTCAATGCTTGAATGGTAGCTGTTGTTGTAGGAAAATTCTGCTAACGGTAGATGTCGATCCCAACTGTTTCCGAAATCAATTACACATGCTCGTAGCATGTCTTCAAGTGTTTGTATCGTCCTTTCGCTCTGCCCATCAGTTTGTGGATGATAGGCAGTACTCATGTCTAGACGAGTTCCTAATGCTTGCTGTAATGTCTGCCAGAATCTTGAAATAAATCTGCCATCCCTATCAGAGATAATAGAGATTGGTATTCCATGTCTGGAGACGACTTCCTTCAAATACAGTCGTGCTAACTTCTCCATCTTGTCATCTTCTCTTATTGGCAGGAAGTGTGCTGATTTGGTGAGACGATCAACTATTACCCAAATAGTATCAAAACCACTTGCAGTCCTTGGCAATTTAGTGATGAAATCCATGGTAATGTTTTCCCATTTCCATTTCGGGATTTCGGGTTGTTGAAGTAGACCTGATGGTTTCTGATGCTCAGCTTTGACCTTAGAACACGTCAAACATTCTCCTACGTATTTAGCAACATCGGCTTTCATACCCGGCCACCAAAAATGTTTCTTGAGATCCTTGTACATCTTCCCCGTTCCAGGATGTATTGAGTATCTGGTTTTATGAGCTTCTCTAAGTACCATTTCTCTCATATCTCCAAATTTTGGTACCCAAATCCTTTCAGCCCTATACCGGGTTCCGTCTTCCCGAATATTAAGATGCTTCTCCGATCCTTTGGGTATTTCATCCTTTAAATTTCCCTCTTTTAAAACTCCTTGTTGCGCCTCCTTTATTTGAGTAGTAAGGTTATTATGAATCATTATATTCATAGATTTTACTCGAATGGGTTCTCTGTCCTTCCTGCTCAAGGCATCGGCTACCACATTTGCCTTCCCCGGGTGGTAACGAATCTCAAAGTCGTAATCATTCAATAATTCAATCCACCTACACTGCCTCATATTCAGTTGTTTCTGATTAAATATGTGTTGAAGACTTTTGTGGTCGGTATATATAATACTTTTGACCCCATATAAGTAGTGCCTCCAAGTCTTTAATGCAAAAACAACCGCGCCTAATTCCAAATCATGCGTCGTATAATTTTGTTCGTGAATCTTCAATTGTCTAGACGCATAAGCAATCACCTTCGTTCGTTGCATTAATACACAACCGAGACCTTGCTTTGATGCATCACAATAAATCACAAAATCATCATTCCCTTCAGGCAATGACAATATAGGTGCCGTAGTTAGCTTTTTCTTCAATAACTGAAACGCTTTCTCTTGTTCATCATTCCATTCAAATTTCTTCCCTTTATGCGTTAATGCAGTCAAGGGTTTTGCTATTCTGGAAAAGTCTTGGATGAACCTTCTGTAGTAACCAGCTAGTCCTAAAAACTGGCGTATGTGTTTCGGAGTTTTCGGGGTTTCCCACTTTTCAACAGTTTCTATCTTTGCCGGATCCACCTTAATACCTTCTTTGTTCACTATGTGACCGAGGAATTGAACTTCTTCCAACCAAAATGCACACTTTGAAAACTTAGCGTACAATTCTTCCTTCCTCAATACTTCTAACACCTTTCTCAAATGTTCACCGTGTTCTTGGTCATTCTTTGAGTAAATAAGTATGTCATCAATGAAAACAATGACAAACTTGTCAAGGTATGGTCCACACACTCGGTTCATAAGGTCCATGAACACAGCTGGTGCATTAGTTAAACCAAACGGCATGACCATAAACTCGTAATGACCGTAACGTGTTCTGAAAGCAGTCTTTGGAATATCATCTTCTTTCACCCGCATTTGATGATACCCGGAACGTAAGTCAATCTTTGAATAAACAGACGAGCCTTGTAGTTGATCAAATAAGTCATCGATTCTCGGTAGTGGGTAGCGGTTCTTGATGGTAAGTTTGTTCAACTCTCGGTAGTCGATACACAACCTGAATGTACCATCTTTCTTCTTGACAAACAAAACAGGAGCTCCCCACGGTGATGTGCTTGGTCGAATGAAACCACGCTCTAAAAGTTCTTGTAATTGGCTTTGTAGTTCTTTCATTTCGCTGGGTGCGAGTCTGTAAGGAGCATGAGCTATTGGTGCAGCTCCTGGTACAAGATCTATTTGAAATTCAACAGATCGATGTGGGGGTAATCCCGGTAATTCTTTCGGAAATACATCGGCAAATTCTTTTGCAATGGGAACATCATTGATGCTCTTTTCTTCAGTTTGTACTTTCTCGACGTGTGCTAGAATAGCATAGCAACCTTTTCTTATTAGTTTTTGTGCCTTCAAATTACTAATAAGATGTAGCTTCGTGTTGCCCTTTTCTCCGTACACCATTAAGGGTTTTCCTTTTTCTCGTATAATGCGAATTGCATTTTTGTAACAAACGATCTCCGCTTTCACTTCTTTCAACCAGTCCATACCGATTATCACATCAAAACTCCCTAACTCTACTGGTATCAAATCAATCTTAAATGTTTCGCTAACCAGTTTAATTTCTCGATTCCGACATATATTATCTGCTGAAATTAATTTACCATTTGCTAATTCGAGTAAAAATTTACTATCCAAAGGCGTCAATGGACAACTTAATTTAGCACAAAAATCTCTACTCATATAGCTTCTATCCGCACCCGAATCAAATAAAACGTAAGCAGATTTATTGTCAATAAGAAACGTACCCGTAACAAGCTCCGGGTCTTCCTATGCCTCTGCCGCATTAATATTGAAAACTCTTCCACGGCCTTGTCCATTTGTGTTCTCCTGGTTCGGGCAATTTCTAATAATGTGGCCCGGTTTTCCACATTTATAACAAACTACATTGGCATAACTTGCTCCGACACTACTTGCTCCGCCATTACTCGTTCCGACACCATTTGTTCCTTTCGTTCTATTAACCCCTGGTCCGTAGACCTCACACTTCGCCGCGCTATGACCATTTCTTTTACACTTGTTGCAAAATTTGGTGCAGAACCCCGAGTGATTCTTTTCACACCTTTGGCATAGCTGCTTCTGATTGTTGTTGTTGTTGCGGTTATTATTGTTGTTGGGATGATTGTTGTAGTTGCTGTTGTTGTTGTTGTTGTTGTTGTTGTTGGGCCGTTTGTTGTAGTTACGATTGATGTTGCGATTGTTGGGATAATTGTTGCGATTATTGTTGTAATTGCTGTTGCTGTTGTATTGGTGATTCTTATCACCGTTTTCCTCCCACTTTCTTTTGACTTGCTTTACATTGGCCTCTTCAGCAGTCTGTTCTTTAATTCTTTCTTCAATTTGGTTCACGAGTTTGTGAGCCATTCTACATGCCTGTTGTATGGAGGCGGGCTCGTGTGAACTTATATCTTCTTGGATTCTTTCCGGTAATCCTTTCACAAACGCGTCGATCTTCTCTTCCTCATCTTCGAATGCTCCCGGACACAATAGGCACAATTCTGTGAATCGTCTTTCGTACGTGGTAATATCAAATCCTTGGGTTCGTAACCCTCTAAGTTCTGTCTTGAGCTTATTGACCTCGGTTCTGGGACGGTACTTCTCGTTCATCAAGTGCTTGAATGCTGACCACGGTAGTGCGTACGCATCGTCTTGTCCCACTTGCTCTAGATAGGTATTCCACCATGTTAACGCAGAACCTGTGAAGGTATGCGTAGCGTACTTTACTTTGTCCTCTTCAGTACACTTACTTATGGCAAACACCGATTCGACCTTCTCGGTCCACCGTTTCAATCCGATTGGTCCTTCGGTTCCATCAAATTCCAAAGGTTTGCAGGCAGTGAATTCTTTGTAGGTGCATCCTACACGATTTCCTGTACCGCTAGATCCAAGGTTATTGTTGGTATGTAGCGCAGCCTGTACCGCGGCTATGTTTGAAGCTAGAAAAGTACGGAATTCCTCTTCATTCATATTCACGGTGTGTCGAGTAGTCGGTGCCATTTCCTTCAAAATAGTTAAATGGAACAAGTTAATCATACAGAATATTAAGAGTAGTTAATAGTATTTCGTAGCATAATATGAACTCATTTATAAAAGCTTTTTCTTCATATTAGCGTTTTATAAGTTTAAATTCGGGTAGTACCTACCCGTTAAGTTCATACTTAGTAGCTAATATACAATTCAACTACTACAATTCTATATGAAAAACTGATTATAATAATATTTCGCGTTCAAACTTTTATACAATATTTTACAAACTTACACTACCGCTTATTTTACATAAAGCATGAAATATAGCACACAATAACTTTGATACAAGATAGTTGTGAAGATAATTCTAGCTAGTACACAAGTCGTTCAGCAAAGGCAATAAAGACACGTAATTCATACGTCCAGAAACAAGTCATGCATTCTGGTTTTACTAGGACTACTTCCCATCCTTGGTCTTGTGCAACATAACCGTTATGGCCGTTGATAAGACAGCGTGTTGTAGCGTCGTCAAAGGGACGAGGGTTACGTAATGTCCAACAGTCCCGTAATAATCTAAAAACCTCATTTCTTACCCCAATTACCGACTCCGTCACTTGTGGAAACGTTTTGTTTAATAGTTGTAGCCCGATGTTCTTGTTCTCACTTTGGTGATAAGTGAACATTACTAATCCGTAAGCATAACATGCTTCTTTATGTTGCATGTTAGCCGCTTTTTCTAAATCACGAAGTCCAATATTCGGATATATTGAGTCAAAATAATTTCTTAACCCGTTGCGTAAAATAGCATTTGGGTTCCCCGCAATATATGCGTCAAAGTAAACACATCGTAACTTATGGGTTTCCCAATGTGATATCCCCCATCTTTCAAACGAAAGTCTCTTATAAACCAAGACATTCTTGGAACGTTCTTCGAATGTCTTACAAACTGATCTCGCCTTAAATAGTTGTGCCGAAGAATTCTGGCCGACTCTAGACAAGATTTCATCAATCATGTCTCCGGGTAGGTCTCTTAGAATATTGGGTTGTCTATCCATTTTGTGTTTTTAAACTATAAAATAGACAAGAGTTAGATTCATAAAAAAAAATACTTATTAATACAAGCAATTTTTACATATATCATAAAGCATAAGAACACTATATTCCATATATTACACCACACGAATACAACTATCTTATTCTGACTCGCTCGTTTCTTCTTCTTCGGTTTTGGTTCGTTTTGCCAAGTTTCTAGGGATATATGATGTTCCCCTAATACGAGCCGTCGTTGTCCACATTGGTTTAGAAAAACCTGGTGGTTTAGAGGTTCCCGGGTCATTGTTACAACTTAAGGACTTCGGGGGTTGACGATACATATAAAGTTCATCGGGGTTGGAATTAGATTTCTCTATTTTTATGCCCTTTCCCTTATTATTTTCTTTTGCCTTTTTAAATTCAGTTGGGGTAATTTCTATAACATCATCGGAATTCTCGTCGGAATCCGATTCATCGGAGAATTGGTAATCCTCCCAATATTTTGCTTCCTTGGCGGAAACACCATTGACCATAATTAACTTTGGTCGGTTGGTTGAGGATTTTCTTTTACTTAACCGTTTTATTATTTCCCCCACCGGTTCTATTTCTTCATCCGGTTCCGATTCTTCTTCCGGTTCCGATTCTTCTTCCGGTTCCGACTCTTCTTCCGGTTCTTCTTCGGGAACTTGTGAATCAGTCCACAAATCATTCCAATTTACATTTGACTCTTCATTATTATTAGGTGAGTCAATGGGACTTGTTCTAGAGGTAGACATCTATCACATAATATCAAACACGTTAAGAGATTAATATATCACATAATATTCATATGTTAAAAATATATAGTTTCCAACAAAAATGTTAAGCAATCATTTTTAAAGAAAACACGGTCGAAGTCCAGACTCACTAATGCATCCTAACAAACTCGATAAGACACACTAATGCAAATTTTCTGGTTCTCTAAGTCCAACGCTCTGATACCAACTGAAATGTCCCGTTCTTATTGACTAAAAACGTTCCATATTAATTGATTTCGTTGCGAGGTTTTGACCTCTATATGAGACGTTTTTCAAAGACTGCATTCATTTTTAAAACAAACCATAACCTTTATTTCATAGATAAAGGTTTTAAAAAGCTTTACGTAGATTATCAAATAATGATAATCTAAAATATCCTGTTTACACACGACCATTACATAATGGTTTACAATACAAATATGTTACAACAAAATAAGTTTCTTGAATGCAGTTTTTACACAATATCATACAAGCATGGACTCCAAATCTCGTCCTTATTTAAGTATGCGACAGCGGAAGCTCTTAATAATCACCTGAGAATAAACATGCTTAAAACGTCAACAAAAATGTTGGTGAGTTATAGGTTTAGCCTATATATATCAAATCATAATAATAGACCACAGGATTTCATATTTCAATACACATCCCATACATAGAGATAAAAATCATTCATATGGTGAACACCTGGTAACCGACATTAACAAGATGCATATATAAGAATATCCCCATCATTCCGGGACACCCTTCGGATATGATATAAATTTCGAAGTACTAAAGCATCCAGTACTTTGGATGGGGTTTGTTAGGCCCAATAGATCTATCTTTAGGATTCGCGTCAATTAGGGTGTCTGTTCCCTAATTCATAGATTACCAGACTTAATAAAAAGGGGCATATTCGATTTCGATAATTCAACCATAGAATGTAGTTTCACGTACTTGTGTCTATTTTGTAAATCATTTATAAAACCTGCATGTATTCTCATCCCAAAAATATTAGATTTTAAAAGTGGGACTATAACTCACTTTCACAGATTTTTACTTCGTCGGGAAGTAAGACTTGGCCACTGGTTGATTCACGAACCTATAACAATATATACATATATATCAAAGTATGTTCAAAATATATTTACAACACTTTTAATATATTTTGATGTTTTAAGTTTATTAAGTCAGCTGTCCTAGTTAGTAACCTACAACTAGTTGTCCACAGTTAGATGTACAGAAATAAATCGATAAATATTATCTTGAATCAATCCACGACCCAGTGTATACGTATCTCAGTATTGATCATAACTCAAACTATATATATTTTGGAATCAACCTCAACCCTGTATAGCTAACTCCAACATTCACATATAGAGTGTCTATGGTTGTTCCGAAATATATATAGATGTGTCGACATGATAGGTCGAAACATTGTATACGTGTCTATGGTATCTCAAGATTACATAATATACAATACAAGTTGATTAAGTTATGGTTGGAATAGATTTGTTACCAATTTTCACGTAGCTAAAATGAGAAAAATTATCCAATCTTGTTTTACCCATAACTTCTTCATTTTAAATCCGTTTTGAGTGAATCAAATTGCTATGGTTTCATATTAAACTCTATTTTATGAATCTAAACAGAAAAGTATAGGTTTATAGTCGTAAAAATAAGTTACAAGTCGTTTTTGTAAAGGTAGTCATTTCAGTCGAAAGAACGACGTCTAGATGACCATTTTAGAAAACATACTTCCACTTTGAGTTTAACCATAATTTTTGGATATAGTTTCATGTTCATAATAAAAATCATTTTCCCAGAATAACAACTTTTAAATCAAAGTTTATCATAGTTTTTAATTAACTAACACAAAACAGCCCGCGGTGTTACTACGACGGCGTAAATCCGGTTTTACGGTGATTTTCGTGTTTCCAGGTTTTAAATCATTAAGTTAGCATATCATATAGATATAGAACATGTGTTTAGTTGATTTTAAAAGTCAAGTTAGAAGGATTAACTTTTGTTTGCGAACAAGTTTAGAATTAACTAAACTATGTTCTAGTGATTACAAGTTTAAACCTTCGAATAAGATAGCTTTATATGTATGAATCGAATGATGTTATGAACATCATTACTACCTTAAGTTCCTTGGATGAACCTACTGGAAAAGAGAAAAATGGATCTAGCTTCAATGGATCCTTGGATGGCTCAAAGTTCTTGAAGCAAAATCATGACACGAAAACAAGTTCAAGTAAGATCATCACTTGAAATAAGATTGTTATAGTTATAGAAATTGAACCAAAGTTTGAATATGATTATTACCTTGTATTAGAATGATAACCTACTGTAAGAAACAAAGATTTCTTGAGGTTGGATGATCACCTTACAAGATTGGAAGTGAGTTAGCAAACTTGAAAGTATTCTTGATTTTATGAAACTAGAACTTTTGGAATTTATGAAGAACACTTAGAACTTGAAGATAGAACTTAAGAGAGTTCAATTAGATGAAGAAAATTGAAGAATGAAAGTGTTTGTAGGTGTTTTTAGTCGTTGGTGTATGGATTGGATATAAAGGATATGTAATTTTGTTTTCATGTAAATAAGTCATGAATGATTACTCATATTTTTGTAATCTTATGAGATATTTCATGCTAGTTGCCAAATGATGGTTCTCACATGTGTTAGGTGACTCACATGGGCTGCTAAGAGCTGATCATTGGAGTGTATATATCAATAGTACATACATCTAAAAGCTGTGTATTGTACGAGTACGAATACGGTGCATACGAGTAGAATTGTTGATGAAACTGAACGAGAATGTAATTGTAAGCATTTTTGTTAAGTAGAAGTATTTTGATAAGTGTATTGAAGTCTTTCAAAAGTGTATAAATACATATTAAAACACTACATGTATATACATTTTAACTGAGTCGTTAAGTCATCGTTAGTCGTTACATGTAAGTGTTGTTTTGAAACCTTTAGGTTAACGATCTTGTTAAATGTTGTTAACCCAATGTTTATAATATCAAAAGAGATTTTAAATTATTATATTATCATGATATTATGATGTACGAATATCTCTTAATATGATATATATACATTAAATGTCGTTACAACGATAAACGTTACATATATGTCTCGTTTCAAAATCATTAAGTTAGTAGTCTTGTTTTTACATATGTAGTTCATTGTTAATATAATTAATGATATGTTTACTTATCATAATATCATGTTAACTATATATATAACCATATATATGTCATCATATAGTTTTTTTTTTTTACAAGTTTTAACGTTCGTGAATCACCGGTCAACTTGGGTGGTCAATTGTCTATATGAAACCTATTTCAATTAATCAAGTCTTAACAAGTTTGATTGCTTAACATGTTGGAAACATTTAATCATGTAAACATCAATCTCAATTAATATATATAAACATGGAAAAGTTCGGGTCACTACACCTGGCCTACTGCTCAATAATATCATTTCCTTGTTACTAATTTTGGGCCGAAATTTCATTTTTCTGGTTGGGTTACGAAACAGGTTTTTCCATTGGGCTGTTATGATTGGGCCGAGGTTTGAATTGGGCTTCTAGTTAGTTATATTGGGTCAAGGTATCTTGGACTAAAAACAGAAAATAATACGGGTTCTTATATATTTAGATTGTAATAAATTCAGAGAAACTGAAATGGAAGGATGGTTAGAGGTGTTTGGGTGGAATGAGAGGTCACGGGTTCGAGCCCCGTCATGGGCAATTCCTTTTTAGAGGAGATTTTCTAAGGGTATACTCATTTATTTATTTTTATTATTATTAATTATTATTATTATTGTTATTATTATTAATTGTTATTGTTGATATTAATTATTATTATCATTAAAAGTATTATTATAATAATTAAAAGTATTATTATTATTATTATTATTATTATTATTATTATTATTATTATTATTATTATTATTATTATTATTATTATTATTATTATTATTGTTACTAAAATGGGTATATCTATAAGTTATTATTTATTATCATTATTAGACTATTATATACGATTAGGAATATTATTAGTATTATTAGTTATGAACACTAAAAAAAAAATTTATTTAAAAATGATAATTATTATTAAACTTACCATTACTATTGAAAATGCTATTTTTTTTGTTGCTAAAACTATTATTTTTACTTTATCATTATTAATAGAATTACCATTTTTACTAAAATTACTATTATCAGTATTATTATTATCCTTAAACTAGTATTACTACAATTGATAATTTCACAAAAACAAATGATATATATATATATATATATATATATATATATATATATATATATATATATATATATATATATATATATATATATAAATACAGATATATTTACTAAAGAAAGTATACTAATACTACATAAAATTTCATTTTAACTAGTAACATTAATTAATTATCAAATAAGTATCATAATGTAAAGTAAGTATAAATAAAATTATATATATAAGAACATTAATCTTAATACATAAAATAATAGATATACACTTGTTTGATTACGATTATATATTTTAATATATATACAAATGATATAGGTTCGTGAATCCGAGGCCAACCCTGCATTGTTCAATATAGTCATATGTATTTTTACTACAAAATACATTAGGTGAGTTCATTTGCTCCCTTTTGCTCTTTACATTTTTGGGACTGAGAATACATGCGCTGTTTTTACGACTGCTTTATTAAGTGCTTTTGAAATACATTTTTGAACTGCGAATACATGAAATGCTTTTATAAATATTTGACGAGATAGATACAAGCAAAACATTCCTCGAATGAATTATGTAGACGTGATAATTGCTACCATTGAATTATGTGGACGTGATAATTGCCACAATTGATATGAATATTTTTTCCCTGATTATTATTGCTTGGTAACCTAAGAAATAGGGAACATCACTAATTTTGAGAATTAGTGCACGCCTAATTGACGCGAATCCTAAAGGTAGCTACCGGGTTTAACACCCCCACCCAGAATGTTCACTAGACGGAAGGGCTAGTGGGCGTGGTGTTTAGTACTTCGAAGTTTATATGATTATTATACAGACGAGATGTTCTGTTTTGGGGATATTATTATGCGCATTATATGTTAAGGTCGGTTACCAAGTCAAGCTATGAAAGAAATGAAAAGTGAATGTTATGTATCGAGAGAAAGATTTTATACACAGGTTATGTGTATGTTATTTTTGTGCACAACATATGTGTACGGTTACTAGGATTTATGAAAGATGATTTAGTACACGAGAAAGGTGTACTGTATTTAAAAGATATCGCATGTACATTACAGGTGGGTATAGGATTCGGGCCCATTTGTACCATGCAGGATTTAAATCTTGTGGTCTATCGAAATGATGAATTTTATTGTTTTATGATAAACCTATGAACTCACCAACCTTTTGGTTGACACTTGAGAGCATGTTTATTCTCAGGTATGAAAGAAATCTTCCACTGTGCATTTGCTCATTATAAAGACATTATTTGGAGTCGATCATCGCAATGGAACCAGATGTTGGTGACTTCATCCAGACAGATTAGGACGAGGTATGACAAATCCTAAAGGTAGATCTACGGGCACCAACCACCCCCATTTTCTAATAGTGGAAATGCTTTAGTACTTCGAAGGGTTCTTGTCATACGTTTGAATAGTGGAATGTATGATTCCAGATATCTTAAGCGCTCTATGTTAAGTTCGGTTACCAGGTGACTCATCGTATGAGTGATTTTTTTTGCAGTTGTAATGATCCTGCGCATTTAATTAAAAGAAATCTTGTGGCTTATTAAATGTTATGATTATTATATAGAAATTAAACCTATGACTCACCAACATTTTGTTGACGTTTTAAGCATGTTTATTCTCAGGTGAATATTAAAAACGCTTCCGCTGTCGTATGCCAATCCAAGGTCAAGATTTGGAGTCGGCATAATTGTTTATATTGTTTAAACTTGCATTCGGAGTATTTGTTGTAATATATTTGATCATATTGTAATGGGTTGTGTAGAAACTTATTTATTTGAGGAGATTGTCTTTGATAGACAATCTAAATTATGTCATTAAGACCTTTATTCAATAATAAAGGTTATGGTTGTTTTTTTTTTTTAAAACGAATGCAAGATTTGAAAAACGTCACATATAGAGGTCAAAACCTCGCAAAGAAACCAATTAATATGAAACGTTTATAATTAATATGAATGGGGCATTTCAGATTGCTTAACATGTTGGAAACATTTAATCATGCAAATATAGTTTTCAATCAATATATAATCATGGAAAAGTTTGGGTCACTACAGAGAAGGTCGAATCGGTGTTTGCCATAAGTAAATGTACTGAAGAAGACAAGGTAAAATACGCTACGCATACCTTCACGTGTACTGCGTTAACATGGTGGAACACCTATCTCGAGCAGGTGGGACAAGATGCTGCTTACGCACTACCGTGGTCAGCATTCAAGCACTTGATGAACGAGCAGTATCGTCCCAGAAATGAGGTCAATAAGCTCAAGGTAGAGCTTAGAGGATTACGAACGCAAGGTTTCGACATCACCATGTATGTACGATGATTCACAGAATTGTACCTATTGTGTGCTAGAGCGTTCGAAGATGAAGAAGAGAAGATCGACGCATTTGTAAAAGGTTTACCAGAAAGAATTCAAGAAGATGTGAGTTCGCACGAACCCGCCTCCATACAAAAGGCAAGTCGAATGGCTCAAAAACTCATAAATCAGATTGAAGGAAGGATTAAAGAACAGGCAGCCAAAGAGACCAACACGAAACAAGTTAAGAGAAAGTGGGAAGAAACTAGTGACAAGGGTCACTAATACAACAACGACAGCAATCACAATCACAATCGCCACAACTATCCCAACAACCGTAACATCAACCGCAACAACAAAAATCGCAACCCCAACAACAACTATAACAACCGATTCAACAACAACAACAACAACAACAACCACCACAACAACAAACATCCCAACAATAATAACAAAAGGCAGAAGCCATGCCAGAGGTGTGAAGGATACCATCCGACTGGGTTCTGCCCGACAACGTGTACTAAGTGTAAAAGAAGTGATCATGGCGCGACGAAGTGTGAAGTCTACGGACCGGTAATTAACAAAAATAATGCAACAAATAATGTCGGGACAAATAATGCCGCCTTTATTTGTTATGGATGTGGGAAACTGGGCCTTGTCAAGAGTAAATGCCCAAACCAAGAGAATACAAATGGGCAAAGTCGTGAAAGAGTCTTCAACATCAATGCGGCAGAAGCGCATGAAGACCCGGAGCTTGTTACGGGTACGTTTCTTATTAATGAAAAACTTGCTTATGTTTTATTTGATTCGGGTGCGGATAGAAGCTATATGAGTAGAGATTTTTGTGCTAAATTAAGTTGTCCACTGACGCCTTTGGATAATAAATTTTTACTCGAATTAGCGAACGGTAAATTAATTACAGCAGATAATATATGTCAGAATTGAGAAATTAAACTGGTTAGCGAAACGTTTAAGATTGATTTGATACCAGTAGAGTTAGGGAGTTTTGATGTGATAATAGGCATGGACTGGTTGAAAAAGGAGAGAGCAGAAATCGTATGTTACAAAAATGCAATTCGCATTGTAAGAGAAAAAGGAAAACCCTTAATGGTGTACGGAGAAAAGAGCAACGCGAAGCTAAATCTTATTAGTAATTTGAAGGCGCAAAAACTAATAAGAAAAGGTTGCTATGCCATTCTAGCACACATCGAAGAAGTCAAACCCGAAGAAAAGAACATCATTGATGTTTCCGTCGCAAAAGAATTTCCCGATGTATTTTCGAAAGAATTACCGGGACTACCTCCACACCGATCTGTTGAATTTCAAATAGATCTCGTACCAGGAGCTGTACCAATAGCTCGTGCTCCATACAGACTCGCAACCAGCGAAATGAAGGAACTCCAAAGTCAATTACAAGAACTTTTAGAGCGTGGTTTCATACGACCAAGTACATCACCATGGGGAGCTCCCGTTTTGTTTGTCAAAAAGAAAGATGGTACATTCAGGTTGTGTATCGACTATCGAGAGTTAAACAAAGTTACCATCAAGAACCGTTATCCACTACCGAGAATCGATGACTTATTTGATCAACTACAAGGCTCGTCAATTTATTCGAAGATCGATTTACGTTCCGGGTATCATCAAATGCGGGTGAAGGAGGATGATATTCCGAAGAATGCTTTCAGGACGCGTTACGGTCATTACGAGTTTATGGTTATGCCGTTTGGTTTGACTAACGCACCAGCTGTCTTCATGGACCTCATGAACCGAGTGTGTGGACCATACCTTGAAAGTTTGTCATTGTTTTCATCGATGACATACTTATTTACTCAAAGAATGATCAAGAGCACGAAGAGCATTTGAGAAAAGTGCTAGAGTTGTTGAGGAAAGAAAAACTGTACGCTAAGTTTTCAAAGTGTGCATTTTGGTTGGAAGAAGTTCAATTCCTCGGTCACATAGTGAACAAAGAAGGTATTCAGGTGGATCCGGCAAAGATTGAAACCGTTGAAAAGTGAGAAACTCTGAAAACTCCGAAACATATAAGCCAATTTTTAGGACTGGCTAGTTACTACAGAAGATTCATCTAAGATTTTTCCAAAATAGCAAAACCCTTGACTGCATTAACGCATAAAGGGAAGAAATTTAAATGGAAGTATGAACAAGAGAAAGCGTTTCAATTGTTGAAGAAAAAGTTAACTACGGCACCTATATTGTCATTGCCTGAAGGGAATGATGATTTTGTGATATATTGTGATGCCTCAAAGAAAGGCCTGGGTTGTGTATTAATGTAACGAACGAAGGTAATTTCCTATGCGTCCAGATAATTGAAAATTCACTAGCAAAATTATACGACTCACGATTTAGAATTGGGCGCTATTTTTTTTCATTAAAGACTTGGAGACATTACTTAGATGGGGTCAAAAGTATCATATATACCGACCACAAAAGTCTTCAACACATATTTGATCAGAAACAGCTGAACATGAGGCAACGTAGGTGGATTGAACTGTTGAACGATTACGATTTTGAGATTCGTTACCATCCGGGAAAAGCGAATATGGTAGCCGACACTTTGAGTAGAAAGGACAGAGAACCTATGCGAGTAAAAGCTATGAATATAATTATTCATACTAACCTTAATACTCAAATAAAGGAGGCGCAATAAGGAGTTTTGAAAGAGGGAAATTTGAAGAATGAAATGAAATGTCCCGTTCATATAGATTATAAACGTTCCATATTAATTGATTTCGTCACGAGGTTTTGACCTCTATATGAGACGTTTTTCAAAGACTGCATTCATTTTTTTTAAAACAACCATAACTTCTATTTTATCGATAAAGGTTTAAAAAGCGATTCATAGATTATCAAATAATGATAATCTAAAATATACCGTTTACACACGACCATTACATAATGGTTTACAATAAAAACATATTACATCAAAATAAGTTTTTTGAATGCAGTTTTTACACAATATCATACAAGCATGGACTCCAAATCGTGTCCTTATTTTAGTATGCAACAGCGGAAGCTCTTAATAATCACCTGAGAATAAACATGCTTAAAACATCAACAAAAATGTTGGTGAGTTATAGGTTTAACCTATATATTATCAAATCATAATAATAGACCACAAGATTTCATTTTTATAACACATCTCATATCAGGCATTTCGCAAACTGCATAGAGACAAAAATCATTCATATGGTGAACACCTGGTAACCGACATTAACAAGATGCATATAGAATATCCCCATCATTCCGGGACACCCATCGGACATGATAAACTCGAAGTACTAAAGCATTCCAAATTCCAGAATGGGGGTTGTTAGTTCTCGTAGATCACCTTTAGGATTCGCGTCAATTGGGGGCCAGTTCCCTAATTCTTAGGCTACCAAGCTAAAAGGGGCATATTCGGTTTAATAATTCAACCATAGAATGTAGTTTCTATTACATGTGTCTATTTCGTAAAACATTTATAAAACTGCATGTATTCTCATCCCAAAAATATCAGATTTTAAAAGTGGGACTATAACTCACTTTCACATATTTTTACTTCGTCGGGAAGTAAGACTTGTCCACTGGTCGATTCACGAACCTATAACAAATATGTACATATATATCAAAGTATATTCAAAATATATTTACAATATTTTTATTACGTTTTAATGATTTGAGTTTGTTAAGTCAGCAGTCCTTGTTAGTAACCTACAACTAGTTGTCCACAGTTAGATGTACAGAATAAAGCAATATATATTATCTCGAATCAATCCACGACCTAGTGTCTACAAGTCTCAGACTTGATCATAACTCAAAGTATATATATTATTTTGGAATCAACCTCAACCCTGTATAGCTAACTCAAACATTACTGCATATAGAGTGTCTATGGTTGTTCAGAAATATATATATATGGGTCGATATGATATGTCAAAAACATTGTATACGTATCTATGGTATCCCAAGATTTCATAATATGTATAATACAATATAAATTAGTTAGGATATGTTTAGTGTAGATTTGTTACAAAATGTTCGTAGCTAAAACTAGCAAATTTATCCAATTTTGTTTTACCCGTCA
The DNA here is from genome assembly GCF_046630445.1 of Rutidosis leptorrhynchoides. Classification (NCBI taxonomy): domain Eukaryota; kingdom Viridiplantae; phylum Streptophyta; class Magnoliopsida; order Asterales; family Asteraceae; genus Rutidosis; species Rutidosis leptorrhynchoides. Next base: position 143,915,613 of record NC_092342.1, read on the forward strand.
TTTCTTCGTTTCAAATCCGTTTTGAGTGATTCAAGTTGCTATGGTTTCATATTGAACTTAAGTTTATGAATCTAAATGAAAAAGTATAAGTTTACAGTCGGAAATACAAGTTGCAAGTCAATATTATAAGAGGTAGTCATTTTAGTCGAAAAAACGACGTCTTGATGACCATTTTGAAAAACATACTTCCACTTTGAGTTTAACCATGATTTTTGGATATAGTTTCATGTTCATAAGAAAAATCATTTTCCCAGAATAACAACTTTTAAATCAAAGTTTATCATAGTTTTTAATTAACTAACCCAAAACAGCCTGCGGTGTTACTATGAAGACGTATGTCCGGTTTTACGGTGTTCTTCGTGTTTTCAGGTTTTAAATCATTAAGTTAGCATATCATATAGATATATAACATGTGTTTAGTTGATTTTAAAAGTCAAGTTATAGTGATTAACTTTGTTTGCGGACAAGTTTAGAATTAACTAAACTATGTTCTAGTGATTACAAGTTTAAATCTTTGAATAAGATGGTTTTATATGTATGAATCGAATGATGTTATGAACATAATTACTACCTTAATTTTAGTAGGTAAACCTACTGGAAATGAGAAAAATATATCTAGCTTCAAAGGATCCTTGGATGGCTTGAAAGTTCTTGAAGCAGAATCATGACACGAAAACAAATTCAAGTAAGATTTCCCCTCGAACTGAGATTGCTATAGTTATAGGAATTGAATCAAAGTTTGAATATGAATATTACCTTGAATAAGAAATATAACCTACTATAATTAACAAAGGTTTCTTGATCTTGGATGATTACTTGGAATGGATTTGAAAGCTTGGAAGTAAACTAGTAATCTTGAAAGTGTTATTGAAGTGTTCTTGAGTAGTTGTTTTGTTGGTTGATCAAAGGTTGGATTTATGAGCTAGAATGATGTAGATTTTGATGAATATGATGAAGAACACTTAGAACATCATCATGGAACAAGAGAGAGAGAGAGATCAAATGGATGAAAGAAAATTGAAAAATGCAAGTGTATGTGTGTGCGCATGAAGTCGTGAATGGGGGTGTCCATATATGCAAGTTGTAATTTGATTTTTAGTGTAATAATTCATGCTAGTTGCCAAATAATGGTTCCACATGTTTGTTAACTATATGAGGGCTTCTAAGAGCAGATTTTTATTGGTATAGATCAATAGTAAATACTTCTAAAAGTTGCGTACAATACGAGTACATCTATCGTACGTATACGAGTAGAGTTATTAATGAAAATGAATGAGGATGTAATTGTAAGCATTTTTGTTAAGTAGAAGTACTTTGATATGTTTCTTGAAGTCTTTCAAAAGTGTACTAATACATCTAAATACACTACATGTATATACATTTTAACTAAGTCGTTAAGTCATCGTTAGTCGTTACATGTAAGTGTTGTTTTGAAACCTTTAGGTTAACGATCTTGTTAAATGTAATTAATTTATTGTTATTATACTTAAATGAGATGTTAAATTGTTATGTTAATATGATAACATGGTGTATGAATATATCTTAACATCATATATATATATATATATATATATATATATATATATATATATATATATATATATATATATTAAAATACTATTACAACGATAATCGTTAGATATATATATTGTTTCGAAATCCTTAAGTTAGTAGTCTCATCTTACTTGTATAGTTCATTGTTAATAGACTCAATGATATACTTAATTATCATTTTATCATGTTAAATATAATATATCAATATCTTATTACAATACATATGTATTTAGTAAGACGTTATTATAACGATAATCGTTATATATATCATTTCGAGCTTCATAATTCAATATTCTCATTTTTATGTATATCACACATTGTTAATATACCTAGTGAGATTCTTACATAACATAATCTCAAGTTAACCATATATATGTCCATATATAAATAATATATATATATATATATATATATATATATATATATATATATCATCATGTTGTTTTTACAAGTTTTAACGTTCGTGAATCGCCGGTCAACTTGGGTGGTCAATTGTCTACATGAAACTCATAACAAATAATCAAGTCTTACAAAGTTTGATTGCTTAACATGTTGGAAACATTTAATCATGTTAATATTAGATATCATTTAATATATATAATTTTGGAAAAGTTCGGTTCACTACATGAAATACCCAAAGGATCGGAGAAACATCTTAATATTCGGGAAGACGCATAAAACCAGATACTCAATACATCCCGGAGCGGGAAAGATGTACAAAGATCTCAAGAAACATTTTTGGTGGCCGGGTATGAAAGCCGACATTGCTACATACGTAGGAGAATGTTTGACGTGTTCTAAGGTCAAAGCTGAACATCGGAAACCATCAGGTCTACTTCAACAACCCGAAATCCCAGAATGGAAATGGGAAAACATTACCATGGATTTCATTACTAAATTGCCAAGGACTACAAGTGGTTATGATACTATGTGGGTAATAGTCGATCGTCTCACTAAATCAGTACACTTTCTGCCAATGAGATGATAAAATGGAGAAGTTGGCGCGGTTATACTTGAAGGAAGTTGTCTCCAGACATGGAATATCAATCTCTATTATCTCTGATAGGGATGGAAGATTTGTTTCAAGGTTTTGGAAAACATTACAACAAGCATTGGGAACTCGTCTAGACATGACTCGTCTAGACAAACTGATGGGCAGAGTGAAAGGACGATACAAACGCTTGAAGACATGTTACGAGCATGTGTTATTGATTTTGGAAACAGTTGGTATCGACATTGTGACGATCCGGAAATTTCTGACCAAATTTAAACCTAATCTTTAAATAATTTCGACACGATAAGCAAAGTCTGTAAAGTTGAGACGCAGAAATTTTTTTGAATTGATTCATAAATTCATTTAACCTTCAACTATTCCCGACAATTCACGAACAATTGTGTGAAAATATATATATATGGTTTCTATGCATAAATACTATTATATGAATATTGTAATATAATTAATAGAAAATTTATAATATTTCCTTTTATGAAAATAATTATATATTAATATTAATTTTTTATATTAATATTATTATTATTAATATCATTATTAACATTATCGTTAATTATTATTATTATCATTATTACTAATATCATTATGATAATTATTATTAATATTAACAGTATTATTATTATTAATGTACATATATTTATTAATAATTAATATTAAAATATAAAATAAATAATTACGAGTTCAATTAGTGAGATATCACCATTTAGCTTATTTTCCTGTCTCTACTATCCGACTTGTGTTCTGTCTGACTATAATATCGAAGATGAAAGGGTAAGTCACTTAAAAACAAATTAAATTCACGGGATGATGAGCTGTAAATTGTGATGCTGTCATACCTGTCCGAGAAAATAAATAAATAAATTGTTGGCACTATCTAACAAGAAGAGTGGCTGCTTACCTGTTTTCTTTTTGACATGTTGTACTAATTATTATTATTTTTTTTTTCTAAATTGGGACCGATGGAGATATAGAGAGATACACATCTTGTTTTCTTTTTTACAATTGAAACAAAAGATCACTTTATTATTATTCCTTTTTAACTTATCATTGTACGTAGCCTTTTTTCTATATACATCATGTTACTTCATATAAATTAAAAGGATGAGTTGAGTTTGATATTGGAGAGCTGGTGATCTATCAGTTCTTACTTCTTCCTTTGCACCGTACGTTCTTCCTTTGCACCATACGAATGAACAAACACCCCAACTATCACCATCTTACAAATATTACAATCTCTGCTACAAGTTATCAACCGAGAACCATAACCAAAAACCCACCACCTTCGGCTCATCACTTTTGTCAAAGACAACCATAACAAACCCACCACCTCTTAAACACCATCAAACCACCCACAAGCAAACAACTCAAAGCTAAACCATGTTACTTCCTATTTTCTGTTTTCCTTTCTTCTTCCCTGGAACACATAACAACCCATCAATATTCAAACACCACCTTTGATTAATTGTTACTATTGATCGAAGCTCCATAACCACCTCACCACTTATACGACCACCACCTTGAGAAATTACCATCATTTTTGGTTTTTTCCCCAACTATTCGGTTCACGAACATCACTATCACTTGTCAATTGATAAACAACTGCGAACCATCATCATCCATCGCTACTATTGTTATCGGACCTGCAACAACCATCAAACCCAGCTTTCTGTTACTATTCTGGTTAAACTCATAACCACCACCACCGTAATCTTAATCAAACACCCATTTATTACCCATAGTGAACGCCAACCGCCTGCACCACCTCTCATCATTGGCAATCACCACCATCTGTAACCTTGAAACCACAAGCCACCATTTTATTTTTATTTTTTTCGGGCATACACCAAAAACCGCCACCATCCAACACCTTTTTGCAGCTGCAAAACAACACATAACCACCAAATGTTCATGTTAAATAAACTACTGAACTTACTCGATTTCAATCACTTTCGATCGTCCCTATTTCTACCGCTGCTGTACGATTATGTTACCATCACAAAGAACACCACAAGGAACTATTAGTAATCACGTTTTTTTTTTCTTTTCCTACTTCTACTACTGTTTGAACAAGGTTAGTGATAAAGTAAATGATGAGATGAAAGATACGAAATTGTAGAAGAGATTAAAAAAAAAGCATGGTTCATTTGTTTAATGGGAAAAGTAGGCAACATGCACTTGATTTAATAAAGCTATTACCTCATGGAATCAACTAGTGGCTACGTTTTTTTTTTAATCGGTGGAAACATGGGACCGGCTGGGGAAAAGTTTTTCTTGGATTCTAAATCTCTTACACACTATCGAAAGTATTACTAATACTTCTGATTCATTCATCTAAACCGTAAACCTTGTAAATGTTAAATAGGCTTCCTTAAAATGTGAGAATTGGGTTGCAATGTTTACATTTCTATTGGGTTGTATTAATTTCAAGTTGGGCCAAGACCCACCTGTATTATCAATGATGAGTAATGAAATGGAAGTGACGAGCTAAGATGATGGCGGGAAAAATTTTGATGATGAAGTATAAATGATGATGCGTAATGATTCATGAAGAGGTTAGATGATTAGGTTTATGATTAGTGATAAAGATGATAATCTTAAGATTTACAAATTTGATGACGATATTAATTCGATAATGATAATATGATTATAATTATGAAATGATTATGATCGTGATTATGATTAAGATAATGAATGATGAATAGATAAAGATGATAGTTTAAATGAGATGATTAAGATGATGATGATGATTATGATCATGATAAAGTCGAGGATGATCGTGAGGTTATAATGGTTATGATGATGAAGGTTATGATGACGATTATGGAAGATGATCCTGTTTAATGATAGTGGTATGTATTAATGATGAAAAAGATGACGGTAATGGAATTAAGTTTATGGAAACAGAAAAAGGATTAAAAGGATTTAAAATGCTAGTTGAATTAGAAAGACACAGATAGAGCGATGGTTAGGGGATTTATCGGGTTAGCGGGATGTCGCGGGTACAAACCTGGACTTGGGCATTTTTTAAGGACTACTTCTTTGAGGTAGTTTACTTATTACTCTTTATTATTATTATTACTCTTTATTATTATTATTATTATTATTATTATTATTATTATTATTATTATTATTATTATTATTATTATTATTATTATTATTATTATTATTATTATTATTGTTATTAGTACTATTATTACTATTACTATTATTATTATTATTATTATTATTATTATTATTATTATTATTATTATTATTATTATTATTATTATTATTATTAATGTTATCAGGTTATTATTAAAATAAGTATTATTATTAACATTATCATTATAATTATTATGATTAATAGTTATTATTAGCATTATTATTATTATCATTAATATCATTATTATTATTAAAATAAGTATTATTAGTATTAATATTATTATTATCATTATTAGTAAAATTATTATAATGATAGTTATTATAGTTATTATTATTACCAATATTATATTATCATTTTTATTACAAAAATATTAAAATTTTCATTTTCAGTTAAGTTATTATTATTATTATTATTATTATTATTATTATTATTATTATTATTATTATTAAAAGTATTATTAAAAATTATCATTTTTCTATCATTACCATTAAAGGTATCATTTTTATAAAAATTATCATTTAGATTATTAGTAGTATCATTATTATTATTATTATCATAAAAAGATACAAATTGTTATTTATTATTATTGATATTATTTTACCAAATAAATAACTATATAAGAATATATTTAATACATATCACATAATAACATTAATATTTTCATAATAAATACTAACTATTTATATAAAGTATATAAAATAAATATAGTTAATTTAGCTATTAATGAAACATACAAATTACTAAAATAACAATTAATAATAATACATAATTTGTTCGATTACGATTATATGTTTTAATATATATATATATATATATATATATATATATATATATATATATATATATATATATATATATATATATATATATATATATAATTGATATAGGTTCGTGAATCCGAGGCCAACCCTGTAATTGTTCAGTTCCGTCGTATGCATATTTTTACTACAAAATATCGTATCGTGAGTTTCATTTGCTCCCTTTTTAAATGCTTTTGCAATATATATTTTTTTGGGACTGAGAATACATGCGCTTTTATAAATGTTTGACGAAATAGACACAAGTAATCGAAATTACATTCTATGGTTGGATTATCGAATCGAATATGCCCCTTTTAGCTTGGTAGCCTAAGAATTAGGGAACTGGCCCCTAATTGACGCGAATCCTAAAGATAGATCTATGGGAACTAACAAGCCCTAGTCAGAGAATTTGAACTGCTTTAGTACTTCGATTTTATCATATTCGAAGGGAGTCCCGGAATGATGGGGATATTCTATATGCATCTTGTTAATGTCGGTTACCAGGTGTTCAATCCATATGAATGATTTTTATGCATAATTTCTATATGATGATTATGAAAATTGGAAATGAAAATCTTGTAGTCTATTAAAATTATGGAAATGATTGATTACGATAAACCTATGAACTCACCAACCTTTTGGTTGACACTTTAAAGCATGTTTATTCTCAGGTATGAAAGAAATCTTCCGCTGTGCATTTACTCATTTTAAAGATATTACATGGAGTCGTTCATGGCATATTTAAGTCAACACCTCGCAATGGGACCAGCTGTTGAAGCGTTCGTCCAGGTAGATTAGGACGGGCCTTTACAGGTGGTATCAGAGCAATAGTCTTAGTGAACCAGGTCTTGCATTAGTGTTTCTAACTGATAGTCAGTAGGATGCATTAGCGATTCTGGACTTCGACCTTAGCTGCATATTATAAGTTTTGTTTATCATTCCTAGTGAAAAATTACTTGCTTATCATTCCTAAGTCTAGACACGTCTTACTGCATTTATTGCATAGATATTGTATAGACAGATTCATATGTTAGCATATCTGTTACTATAAACTTTGTCTGACAGCTTCCGAAGACTCCTCCGTAACTTATGGGATTTTGGTATTATATATACATACGTAAGTTATGTATTGAAGAATACCAAACTAAATCCTATAATCTATATCCTATCAAAAATCCTTTATCTGACCGTGCAAGATGGATCCCGCAACCAGTTCAAGTTCCTCGGATTCCGACAGCTATTCCAATATGGATTTCCACTCGAACTCCGAAAACAGTGTAACCAGAATGGATCAACTAATCAGCCATCATCAATTCTGGATGAATTGGGGATGGGTTCGTAGTCGACTTAATCAATGGAGAAGAGAAGAAGCCAATCATTTCCACCAAATGAATTCACCTCTTGATGAAGAACCTGAAGCACTTATCGACAAACCAGTCTGAGACACCATTTTCACTCTCATTTCCAGAATAACTCGCAACAATTACGTAATATCTACTATTCTAAACCTTATTCATCCACTCGTTTCAACCGCCAATCATCCCGGAGTAATAGAAGAAGTCAACGAGATTCGCGCTGAGTAGTGGCTTTGGAAATTATGGTGCAAAAATTACCAGCTTCAGCAACATCATCGATATCAACAGCACCACCAGCATCATCACCAACAGCACCAATACCACCAACATCACAAACTTCAACCCCACAATCTGTACCTCAAGTACAATCTTGTTCTACACCATTTATCTTCGTTCTACATATTCATTCTACATCGAATATATTCGTTCTATGTATCATTCTACATCAAATATTCTTGTGTACAAACTGTTAATGGTAAAAATATTTTAACGGGTAGGAAATACCCGAGGAATATTTAGATTTCACACTAACATGTTATACTATACATTCTTCAAATCCAATTCAACAGTCATTGAACTATCCTACCTACATCCACATATATATTCGTTCACCGAAGAACAACCATTTTCATTCAAATTCAATTTCATATTCGGATTTTGACCGATCAGAATCCAAGTCAAGATTTAACAAGTGGCATAATGAAGAAAATAATGGATAAAATAAAAACTGATTAGTAACCAATTAATTAACTACGTAAAAAAAAAATTCTTCATCATCTTTCAATCTTAAATATTTTAAATTCTGAGATAATATATTGGACTATTGGACTACTAACCCTGGATTACTAACCTTAAACAATTAAAAAGTATTAAAAGAGTAGGAAATATAATTATAACACATTTTAGTTTAAAAGATAGTTAATAAGCTACATCTTCTACAACTAAACATTTCTTCAAGCTTGCCGCTTGATTTCATCTTAAACATCCTTTTTATCTTGACGATTACAATAAGCGTTTAATCATCTAAAAATACAATTCTCTTAAAACCACCTCGAATTGATAACCGAAGATTCAGATATGGTATCATTAAATGCAGAGGAAACAGCAAAATTGTAGATGGTCTAAATAGCCAAAAGTTTGATAAAAAGAATGGAATGTTGGGAACGCTCAATAGAAAATCTGGTACTGAAAAAAAACGGATTGAGCTAACTATGAAGGAGACCAGGGACAAATACAAGAACCAAACCCTATATTCAAAGAATCCAGGTAATTTTGGATTCGATGAAATCTTTAGAGAATAACTTGCTCCGAAGTCATGTTAAAATCTTGCGGAAAATTTTCTCTTCATCAACTTTCGATCTTAGAAATTCCAAAATGTCATCATAAATATCTTCGATATTTCTGAGGATATTTTCATACATATTCTTGTCCGAAATTATATATCTCTTCGTGCTATCTGTATTACATTATATTAGAAACTTCTGTAAAACCTAAGTATAATTTATGAATGAATTTTATAGAAGTGTTAAGAATTAAAGCATGAGTTAGTATAATATAATGACGCCCGGTCAACGTGATTATATTACAGTAAGTCATGCTGGAAGTTCTAATGAAACATGATGATTCACAGATCATACCATCATCATGTGCCATGTTACACAACTCTTTCATTCTACTTAACCTCTGAACATATCAAGAAAATATATTCTTGATAGTTCCATCCTCAGGGATTCTGGTAATTTAACAAATCAAATCGTGCTATTACGTTCCTTCCAGCTTAGAACATTATGATCAATCGAAACTTCATACCTACGAATTCTGGACCATTATTCGCATGACTTGAAGTCGGGAAGAGAAAACAAAAGCATGGAACTTCTAAATATAAGGGAAAATATAAAGCTCAACAACAACAAATGAATTACAAACCGTGTATATCAATACGTATGGTAATATAAAGACACGGGAGAATGAAAAATACTATAACCCCAAGGTAATAGTAGAAATGAATATATTTCTCCGGTGGTAAATGGAAAAGAACAATGACAGATGCGATAGTCAGGAAAATATCAAAAATCAGAACTAGATTTAAAATTTTCAAATCTTTTGGAAATATGAAATGAGGAAGAAAGTGTAGGAGTGGTGAGAATAATGAAACGGAAGAAGCTAATTTATAGCAAAATGTCAGACGTAGTAATCGAGACAGATTATAGCATTTAATTATATAGGATACTAATTTCCTTAATTACCGAAAAACCAAATCTTTTATAAAATTCGAAGATTATCTCTAAATTCCTTGAAATCCAAAAATCTACCGTGACTACGTCAAAAGTTAAATCTCTATCTCAATCTTTTGTGATAGCATCACCCATACTCTTCGCATAAACGAATCGATTCATCCATATTACTCAATACTAATAAAACTCTATTTATCAACTCATATTCGTCATGAAAACATTCGTATTGTTAGCCATGACGACCTCACTCAAATTTCGGGACAAAATTTCTTTAACGGGTAGGTACTGTGATGACCCGGAAATTTTCGATCAAATTTAAACCTAATCTTTAAATAATTTCGACATGATAAGCAAAGTCTGTAAAGTTGAGACGCAGAATTTTTTTTGAATTGATTCATAAATTCATTTAACCTTCGACTATTCCCGACGATTCACGAACAATTGTGCGAAAATTTATATATATATATTTATATATATATATATATATATATATATATATATATATATATATATATATATATATATATATATGGTTTCTATGCATAAATACTATTATATAAATATTGTAATATAATTAATAGAAAATTTATAATATTTCCTTTTATGAAAATAATTATATATTAATATTAATTTTTTGTATTAATATTATTATTATTAATATCATTATTAACATTATCATTAATTATTATTATTATCATTATTATTAATATCATTATGATAATTATTATTAATATTAACAGAATTATTATTATTATTATTGTACATATATTTATTAATAATTAATATTAAAATATAAAATAAATAATTACACGTTCAATTAGTGAGATATCACCATTTAGCTTATTTTCTTGTCTCTACTATCCGACTTGTGTTCTGTCTGACTATAATATCCAAGATGAAAGGGTGGGTCACTTAAAAATAAATTAAATTCACGGGATGATGAGCTGTAAATTGTGATGCTGTCATACATGTCCGAGAAAATAAATAAATAAATTGTTGGCACTATCTAACAAGAAGAGTGGATGCTTACCTGTTTTCTTTTTGACATGTTGTACTAATTATTATTATTTTTTTCTACATTAGGACCGATGGAGATATAGAGAGATACACATCTTGTTTTCTTTTTTACGAATGAAGCAAAATATCACTTTATTATTATTGTTTTTTAACATATCATTGTACGTAGCCTTTTTTCTATATACATCATGTTATTTCATATAAATTGAAAGGATGAGTTGAGTTTGATATTGGAGAGCCGGTGATCTATCAGTTCTTACTTCTTCCTTTACACCATACGTTCTTCCTTTGCACCATACGAATGAACAAACACCCCAACTATCACCATCTTACAAAAATTACAATCTCTGCTACAAGTTATCAACCGAGAACCATAACCAAAAACCCACCACCTTCGGCTCATCACTTTTGTCAAAGATAACCATAACAAACCCACCACCTCTTAAACACCATCAAACCACCCACAAGCAAAAAACTCAAAGCTAAACCATGTTACTTCCTATTTTCTGTTTTCCTTTCTTCTTCCCTGGAACACATAATAACCCATCAATATTCAAACACCACCTTTGATTAATTGTTACTATTGATCAAAGCTCCATAACCACCTCACCACTTACACGACCACCACCTTGAGAAATTACCATCATTTTTGGTTTTCTCCCCAACTATTCGGTTCACGAACATAACTATCACTTGTCAATTGATAAACAACTGCGAACCATCATCATCCATCGCTACTATTGTTATCGAACCTGCAACAACCATCAAACCCAGCTTTCTGTTACTATTCCGGTTAAACTCATAACCATCACCACCGTAATCTTAATCAAACACCCATTTATTACCCATAGTGAACGCCAACTGCCTGCACCACCTCTCATCGTTGGCAATCACCACCATCTGTAACCTTGAAACCACAAGCCACCATTTTATTTTTATTTTTTTTCGAGCATACACCAAAAACTGCCACCATCCAACACCTTTTTGCAGCTGCAAAACATCACATAACCACCAAATGTTCATGTTAAATAAACTACTGCACTTACTCGATTTCAATCACTTTTGATCGTCCCTATTTCTATCGATGATGTACGATTATGTTACCATCACAAAGAACACCACAAGGAACTGTTAGTAATCACGTTTTTTTTTCTTTTCCTACTTCTACTACTGTTTGAACAAGGTTAGTGATAAAGTAAATGATGAGATGAAAGATACGAAATTGTAGAAGAGATTAAAAAAAAGCATGGTTCATTTGTTTAATGGGACAAGTAGGCAACATGCACTTGATTTTATAAAGCTATTACCTCATGAAATCAACTAGTGGCTACGTTTTTCTTTTTAATCAGTGGAAACATGGGACCGGCTGGGGAAAAGTTTTTCTTGGATTCTAAATCCCTTACACACTATCGAAAGTATTACTAGTACTTCTGATTCATTCCTCTAAACCGTAAACCATGTAAATGTTAAATGTGCTTCCTTAAAACGTGAGAATTGGGCTGCCATGTTTACGTTTCTATTGGGTTGTATTAATTTCAAGTTGGGCTGAGACCCACCTGAATTATCAATGATGAGTAATGAAATGGAAGTGACGAGCTAAGATGATGGCAGGAAAAATTTTGATGATGAAGTATAAATGATGATGCGTAATGATTCATGAAGAGGTTAGATGATTAGGATTATGATTAGTGATAAATATGATAATCTTAAGATTTACAAATTTGATGGCGATATTAATTCGATAATGATAATATGATTATAATTATGAAATGATTATGATCGTGATTATGATTAATATGATGAATGATGAATAGATAAAGATGATAGTTTAAATGAGATGATTAAGATGATGATGATTATGATCATGATAAAGTCGAGGATGATCGTGAGGTTATAATGGTTATGATGATGAAGGTTATGATGACGATTATGGAAGGTGATCCTATTTAATGATAGTGGTATGTATTAATGATGAAAAAGATGATGGTAATGGAATTAAGTTTATGGAAACAGAAAAAGCATTAAAAGGATTTAAAATGCTAGTTAAATTAGAAAGACACAGATAGAGCGATGGTTAGGGGAGTTATCGGGTTAGCGGGATGTCGCGAGTACAAACCCGGACTTGGACATTTTTTTAAGGAATACTTCTTTGAGGTAGTTTACTTATTACTCTTTATTATTATTATTATTATTATTATTATTATTATTATTATTATTATTATTATTATTATTATTATTATTATTATTATTATTATTATTATTATTATTATTATTATTATTATTATTATTATTATTATTATTATTATTATTATTATTATTACTATTATTATTATTATTATTATTATTGTTATTATTATTAATCTTATCAGGTTATTATTAAAATAATTATTATTATTAACATTATCATTATAGTTATTATGATTAATAGTTATTATTAGCATATTATTATTATTATTATCATTAATATCATTATTATTATTAAAATAAGTATTATTAGTATTAATATTATTATTATCATTATTAGTAAAATTATTATTATGATAGTTATTATAGTTATTATTATTACCAATATTATATTATCATTTTTATTACAAAAAATATTAAAATTTTCATTTTCAGTTAAGTTATTATTATTATTATTATTATTATTATTATTATTATTATTATTATTATTATTATTATTATTATTATTATTATTATTATTATTATTATTATTATTATTATTATTATTATTATTATTATTATCATTATTATTATTATTATTAAAAGTATTATTAAAAATTATCATTTTTCTATCATTACCATTAAAGGTATCATTTTTATAAAAATTATCATTTAGATTTTAGTAGTATCATTATTATTATTATTATCATAAAAAGATACAAATTGTTATTTATTATTATTGATATTATTTTACCAAATAAATAACTATATAAGAATATATTTAATACATATCACATAACAACATTAATATTTTCATAATAAATACTAACTATTTATCTAAAGTATATAAAATAAATATAGTTAATTTAGCTATTAATGAAACATAAAAATTACTAAAATAATAATAAATAATAATACATAATTTGTTCTATTACGATTATATGTTTTAATATATATATGTAATTGATATAGGTTCGTGAATCCGAGGCCAACCCTGCAATTGTTCAGTTCCGTCGTATGCATATTTTTACTACAAAATATCATATCGTGAGTTTCATTTGCTCCCTTTTTAAATGCTTTTGCAATATATATTTTTGGGACTGAGAATACATGCGCTTTTATAAATGTTTGATGAAATAGACACAAGTAATCGAAACTACATTCTATAGTTGGATTATCGAATGGAATATGCCCCTTTTAGCTTGGTAGCCTAAGAATTAGGGAACTGGCCCCTAATTGACGTGAATCCTAAAGATAGATCAATGGGCACTAACAAGCCCCAGTTAGAGAATTTGAACTGCTTTAGTACTTCGATTTTATCATGTCCGAAGGGAGTCCCGGAATGATGGGGATATTCTATATGCATCTTGTTAATGTCGATTACCAGGTGTTCAATCCATATGAATGATTTTTATGAAGAATGGCTATATGATGATTATGAATAATGGAAATGAAAATCTTGTGGTCTATTAAAATTATGGAAATGATCGATTACGATAAACCTATGAACTCACCAACCTTTTGGTTAACACTTTAAAGCATGTTTATTCTCAGGTATGAAAGAAATCTTTCACTTTGCATTTGCTCATTTTAAAGATATTACATGGAGTCGTTCATGGCATATTTAAGTCAACGCCTTGCAATGGGACCAGCTGTTGAAGCGTTCGTCTAGGTGGATTAGGACGGGCCTTTACAGACATCTACCATTAGCAGAATTTTCCTACAACAATAGTTACCACTCGAGTATTGAGATGGCACCGTTTGAGGCACTCTATGGTAGAAAGTGCAGGTCTCCGATTTGTTGGAGTGAAGTGGGGGATAGACAAATTACGGGTCCGCAGATAATCCAAGAAACTACCGAGAAAATCATTCAAATTCAACAACGGTTGAAAACCGCCCAAAGTAGACAAAAGAGCTATGCGGACATTAAAAGAAAAAATATAGAATTTGAAATTGGAGAGATGGTCATGCTTAAGGTTTCACCTTGGAAAGGTGTTGTTCGATTTGGTAAACGAGGGAAACTAAATCCACGGTACATTGGACCATTCAAGATTATTGATCGTGTCGGACCAGTAGCTTACCGACTTGAGTTACCACAACAACTCGCGGGAGTACATAACACTTTCCACGTCTCGAATTTGAAGAAATGTTTTGCTAAAGAAGATCTCACCATTCCTTTAGACGAAATCCAAATCAATGAAAACTTCAATTCATTGAAGAATCCGTCGAAATAATGGATCGCGAGATTAAAAGACTTAAGCAAAACAAGATACCAATTGTTAAGGTTCGATGAAATGCTCGTAGAGGACCCGAGTTCACCTGGGAGCGTGAAGATCAGATGAAGCTGAAACACCCGCACCTATTTCCAGAAGATACGTCAACACCTCTAACAGCTTAAAATTTCGGGACGAAATTTATTTAACGGGTAGGTACTGTAGTGACCCGAACTTTTCCATGATCATATATTAAATGAAAACTATATTTGCATGATTAAATGTTTCCAACATGTTAAGCAATCAAACTTGTTAAGACTTGATTATTTGAAATGAGTTTCATGTAGACAATTGACCACCCAAGTTGACCGGCGATTCACGAATGTTAGAACTTGTAAAAACTATATGATGATATATATATATATATATATATATATATATATATATATATATATATATATATATATATATATATATATATATATATATATATATATATATATATATATATATATATATATATATATATATATATATATATATTTATATATATAGTTATATTAACAATGAGTTATATACACAAAAATGAGACTACTAAGTTAAGAAACTCGAAACGATATATATAACGATTATCATTATAACAACGTCTTATTAAATACATATGTATCATATTAAGATATTGTTACACTATATTTAACATGATAAAATGATAATTATATATATCATTAAGTATGTTAACAATGAACTACATATGTAAAACAAGACTACTAACTTAAGAATTTCGAAACGAGACATATATGTAACGAATTGTAACACCCCAGCTTAACATGACCACAATATTGTCCGCTTTGCCCGCAGGCGCACGACTTTTTCTTGGCGACCACACATGAGAAGCACTTTCCCAGAAAGTCACCCATCCTGGTAGTGCTCTCGCCCGAGCACGCTTAACCACAACGTACTCGCACTTCTACTCAGCCTGTGATCCCAAAACGCGTTGTGTCATTTAAGCGTGAGTATTACCTTATAATCCCATGATCACTCATGTTCGTGGGCGATGTGGGATTTGCCTAGGGTGTTACATTCACCCCCCCTTAGGGACTCATCGTCCTCGATGAGGTTTGCCCCACCACCCCCAACGGCACATGAGTGGCTCTGATACCATTCTGTAAATACAGTGGGGACAACTACCGTCCCACCCAGTGCCTTCCCAGCTAACCGCCTGGTGACCACTGAGTGTACCTCAGATACTGATTTTAGGGCCTGCCTCTCGGCTACTGCCAACCCTCGTAAGGGATCGCAAGGAGTAAGAGCCAATGCTTCGTCACAGGTAACACTGTGAGAACCTCCTTTACGACTAACCCGCCACACATGGACGGCGTTATACCAGCTCTGATACCATTCTGTAACACCCCAGCTTAACATGACCACAATATTGTCCGCTTTTCCCGCAGGCGCACGACTTTTTCTTGGCGACCACACACGAGAAGCACTTTCCCAGGAAGTCACCCATCCTGGTAGTGCTCTCGCCCGAGCACTCTTAACCACAACGTACTCGCACTTCTACTCAGCCTGTGATCCCAAAACGCGTTGTGTCATTTAAGCGTGAGTATTACCTTATAATCCCATGATCACTCATGTTCGTGGGCGATGTGGGATTTGCCTAGGGTGTTACACGAATATCGTCGTAACGACATTTTAATGTATATATATCATATTAATATATATTCATACATTATAATATCATGATAATGTAATAATTTAACATCTCATTAGATATAATAAACAATGGGTTAACAACATTAAATGAGATCGTTAACTTAAATGTTTCATAACAACACTTACATGTAACGACTAACGATAACTTAACGACTCAGTTAAAATGTATATACATATAGTATATTAAGATGTATTAGTACACTTTTGAAAGACTTCATGACACATATCAAAGTACTTCTACTTAACAAAAATGCTTACATTTACATTCCCATTCATTTTCATCAACAATTCTACTCGTATACAACCGTATTCGTACTCGTACAATACCCAGCTCCTAGATGTATACACTATTGGCATATACACTTCAATGATTAGCTCTTAGCAACCCTCATTTAGTCAATAAATATGTGGAACCATCATTTAACAACTAGCATGAATTATTACACTAAAAATCAAATTACAACTTGCATATATGGACACCCCCATTCACGAATTCAAGCACACACTTATACACTTTCATTTTTCAACTTCCATGCATCAAACACATCTCTCTCAAGTTCTCTCTTGATGTTCTAAGTGTTCTTCATCATATTCATCAAAATCTACATCAATCTAGCTCATAAATCCAACATTTGATCAACCTACAAAACAACTACTCAAGAACACTTCAATAACACTTTCAAGTTTATAAGTTTACTTCCAAGCTTTCTAATCCATTCCAAGTAATCATCTAAGATCAAGAAACCTATATTATTTATAGTAAAATATCATTCTAATTCAAGGTATAATTCATATTCAAACTTTGATTCAATTTCTATAACTATAAACTATCTTAATTCGAATAAAAATCTTACTTGAACTTGTTTTCGTGTCATGATTCTACTTCAAGAACTTTCAAGCCATCCAAGATCCTTTGAAGATAGATAAATTTTTGTCACTTCTAGTAGGTTTACCTACTAAACTTGAGGTAGTAATGATGTTCATAACATCATTCAATTCATATATATATATATAACTATTTTATTCGAAGATTTAAACTTGTAATCACTAGAACATAGTTTAGTTAATTCTAAACTTATTCGCAAACAAAGTTAATCCTTCTAAATTAACTTTTAAAATCAACTAAACACATGTTCTATATCTATATGATATGCTAACTTAATGATTTAAAACCTAAAAACACGAATAACACTGTAAAACTGGACATACGCCGTCATAGTGAAACCGGGAGCTGTTTTGGGTTAGATAATTAAAAACTATGATAAACTTTGATTTAAAAGTTGTTCTTCTGGGAAAATGATTTTTCTTATGAACATGAAACTATATCCAAAAATCATGGTTAAACTCAAAGTGAAAGTATGTTTTTCAAAATGGTCATCAAGACGTCGTTCTTTCGACTGAAATGACTACCTCTTACAAAATTGACTTGTAACATGTATTTCCGACTATAAATTTATACTTTTTCTGTTTAGTTTCATAAATTTCAGTTCATTATGAAACCATAGCAACTTGAATTACTCAAAACGGATTTAAAACGAAGAAGTTATGGGTAAAACAAAATTGGATAATTTTTCTTGTTGTAGCTACGTGAAATTTGTAACAAATCTATACTAACCATAACTTAAATAACTTATATTGTATTATACATGTACTCTAACATATTATGTAACCTTGATAGACCATAGACACGTATACAATGTTTTGACATATCATATTGACGTTATCTATATATATTATTTGGAACAACCATAGACACTCTATATGCGGTAATGATCGACTTAGCTATACAGGGTTGAGGTTGATTCCAAAATAATATATATACTTTGAGTTGTGATCGAGTCTGAGACTTGTATGCATTGGGTCGTGGATTGATTCGAGATAATATATATTGATTTATTTCTGTTACTACTAACTGTGGACAATTATTTGTGGACTACAAACGTTGGACTATCAACTTAACAAACTTCAATCGTTAAAATGTAATAAAATATGGTATAATTATATTTCAATCATAATTTGATATATATATATATATATATATATATATATATATATATATATATATATATATATATATATATATATATATATATATATATATATATATATATATATTTATATATATATTTGTTATAGGTTCGTGAATCAACCTGTGGCCAAGTCTAATTCTCGACGAATTGATAATCTGTGAAAGTGAGTTATAGTCTCATTTTTACTATCTAATATTTTGGGATGAGAATACATGCAGTTTTGTAAATGTTTTACAAAATAAACACAGGTACTTTGAAATGTCCCGTTCATATTGATTATAAACGTTCCATATTAATTGATTTTGTTGCGAGATTTTGACCTCTATATGAGACGTTTTTCAAAGACTGCATTCGTTTTTAAAACAAACCATAACTATTATTTTATCGACAAGGTTAAAAAGTCACCACCTAGATTATCCAGAAATGATAATCTAAAATATCACACTTACACACTACCAATACATACTGGTTTATAATATTAATATGTTACAACAAAGTAAATCTCGAATGCAGTTTTAAACAATATTATACAAGCATGCTGACACCAAATCTTGTCCATATAATAGCATGCAACAGCAGAAGCTCTTAATAATCACCTGAGAATAAACATGCTTTAAACGTCAACAAAAATGTTGGTGAGTTATAGGTTTAACCTACATATTTATCAAATCGTAATATAGACCACAAGATTTCATATTTCAATATACATCCCGTATATAGAGATAAAAATCATTCATATGGTGAACACCTGGTAACCGACCTTAACAAGATGCATATAGAATATCCCCTATCATTTCGGGACTCCCTTCGGACATGATGAATTCGAAGTACTAAAGCATTCGGTACTTTGGATGGGGCTTGTTGGGCCCAATAAATCTATCTTTAGGATTCGCGTCAATTAGGGTGTCTGTTCCCTAATTCTTAGATTACCAGACTAAAAAGGGGCATATTCGGTTTAATAATCTAGCCATAGAATGTAGTTTCATTTACTTGTGTCTATTTTGTAAAACATTTATAAAACTGCATGTATTCTCATCTCAAAATATTAGATTTTAAAGTGGGACTATAACTCACTTTCACAGATTTTTACTTCATCGGGAAGTAAGACTTGACCACTGGTCGATTCACGAACCTATAACAAATATGTACATATATATCAAAGTATGTTCAAAATATATTTACAACATTTTTAATACGTTTTAATGTTTTAAGTTTATTAAGTCAGCTGTCCTCGTTAGTAACCTACAACTAGTTGTCCACAGTTAGATGTACAGAAAAATAAAGCAATATATATTATCTCGAATCAATCCACGACCTCTTGTATACAAGCCTCAGGCTAGATCACAACTCAAAGTATATATAATATTTTGGAATCAACCTCAACCCTGTATAGCTAACTCCAACATTACTGCATATAGAGTGTCTATGGTTGTTCCGAAATATATATATATATATAGATTGGTCGATATGATATGCCAAAACATTGTATTCGTGTCTATGGTATCCCAAGATTACATAATATATTAGAATACATGTATAATACAATATGAGTTAGCTAGAATATAATTAATATAGATTTGTTACCAATTTTCACGTAGCTACAACAAGAAAAATTATCCAATCATGTTTTACCCATAACTTCTTCGTTTTAAATCCGTTTTGAGTGTTTCAAGTTGCTATGGTTTCATATTGAACTTAAGTTTATGAATCTAAATATAAAAAGCATAAGTTTATAGTCTAAAATACAGGTTACAAGTCATTTTTGTAAAGGTAGTCATTTTAGTCGAAAGAACGACGTCTAGATAACCATTTTGGAAAACATACTTCCACTTTGAGTTTAACCATGATTTTTGGATATAGTTTCATGTTCATAAGAAAAATCATTTTCCCAGAAGAACAACTTTTAAATCAAAGTTTATCATAATTTTTAATTAACTAACCCAAAACAGCCCGCGGTGTTACTACGACGGCGTATATCCAGTTTTATGGTATTTTTCGTGTTTCCAGGTTTTAAATCATTAAGTTAGCATATCATATAGATATAGAACATGTGTTTAGTTGATTTTAAAAGTCAAGTTAGAAGGATTAACTTTATTTGCGAACAAGTTTAGAATTAACTAAACTATGTTCTAGTGATTACATGTTCAAATCTTCGAATAAGATAGTTATACATATAAGAATCGAATGATGTTATGAACATCATTACTACCTTAATTTTAGTAGGTAAACCTACTAGAAATGATAAAATAGATCTAGCTTCAAAGGATCCTTGGATGGCTTGAAAGTTCTTGAACGAAAACAAGTTCAAGTAAGATTTCCACTCGAAATAAGATTGTTATAGTTATATAAATTGAATCAAAGTTTGAATATGAGTATTACCTTGTATTAGAGAGATATATCACTATAAATAAGAAAGATTTCTTGAGGTTGAATGATCACTTTACAAGATTGGAAGTAAGCTAGCAAACTTGGAAGTATTCTTGATTTTATGAAACTAGAACTTATAGAATTTATGAAGAACACTTAGAACTTGAAGATAGAACTTGAGAGAGATCAATTTGATGAAGAAAATTGAAGAATGAAAGTGTTTTTAGGTGTTTTTGGTAATTGGTATATGGATTAGATATAAAGGATGTGTAATTTTGTTTACTTGTAAATAAGTCATGAATGATTACTAATATTTTTGTAATTTTATGAGATATTTCATGCTAGTTGCCAAATGATGGTTGCCACATGTGTTAGGTGACTCACAAGGGCTACTAAGAGCTAATAATTGGAGTGTATATACCAATAGTAAATACATTTAGAAGCTGGGTATTGTACAAGTACGAATACGAGTGCATACGAGTAGAATTGTTGATGAAAATGAATGAGGATGTAATTATAAGCATTTTTGTTAAGTAGAAGTACTTTGATAAGTGTCTTGAAGTCTTTCAAAAGTGTATGAATACATATTAAAATGCTACATGTATATACATTTTAACTGAGTTGTTAAGTCATCGTTAGTCGTTACATGTAAGTGTTGTTTTGAAACCTTTAGGTTAACGATCTTGTTAAATGTTGTTAACCCATTGTTTATTATATCTAAAGAGATGTTAAATTATTACATTATCATGATATTATGATGTATTAATATATCTTAATATGATATATATATACAATTAAATGTTGTTACAACGATAATCGTTACATATATGCCTCGTTTCGAAATCCTTAAGTTAGTAGTCTTGTTTTTACATTTGTAGTTCATCGTTAATATACTTAATGATATGTTTACTTATCATAATACCATGTTAACTATATATATATCCATATATATGACATCATATAGTTTTTACAAGTTTTAACGTTCGTGAATCACCGGTCAACTTGGGTGGTCAATTGTCTATATGAAACCTATTTCAATTAATCAAGTATTAACAAGTTTGATTGCTTAACATGTTGGAAACACTTAATCATATAAATATCAATTTCATTTAATATATATAAACATGGAAAAGTTCGGGTCACTACAGTACCTACCCGTTAAATAAATTTCGTCCCGAAATTTTAAGCAGTTGGAGGTGTTGACGTATCTTCTGGAAATAAGTGCGGGTATTTCTTCTTCATCTGATCTTCAAATTCCCAGGTAAACTCGGGTCCTCTATGAGCATTCCATCGAATCTTAACAATTTTTATCTTGTTTTGCTTAAGTCTTTTAACCTCACAATCCATTATTTCGATGGGTTCTTCGATGAATTGAAGTTTTTCGTTGATTTGGATTTCGTATAATGGAATAGTGAGATCTTCTTTAGCAAAACATTTCTTCAAATTCGAGACATGGAAAGTGTTATGTACAGCCATGAGTGTTGAGGTAACTCAAGTCGGTAAGCTACTGGTCCGACACGATCAATAATCTTGAATGGTCCAATATACCTTGGATTTAATTTCCCTCGTTTACCAAATCGAACAACGCCTTTCCAAGGTGTAACTTTAAGTATGACCATCTCTCTAATTTCAAATTCTATATCTTTTCTTTTAATGTCAGCGTAGCTCTTTTGTCGACTTTGGACGGTTTTCAACCGTTGTTGAATTTGGATGATCTTCTCGGTAGTTTCTTGTATTATCTCCGGACCCGTAATCTGTCTATCCCCCACTTCACTCCAATAAATCGGAGACCTGCACTTTCTACCATAAAGTGCTTCAAACGGTGCCATCTCAATGCTTGAATGGTAGCTGTTGTTGTAGGAAAATTCTGCTAACGGTAGATGTCGATCCCAACTGTTGCCGAAATCAATAACACATGCTCGTAGCATGTCTTCAAGCAATTGTATCGTCCTTTGGCTCTACCCATCAGTTTGTGAATGATAGGTAGTACTCATGTCTAGACGAGTTCCTAATGCTTGCTGTAATGTCTGTCAGAATCTTGAAATAAATCTGTCATCCCTATCAGAGATAATAGAGATTGGTATTCCATGTCTGGAGACGACTTCCTTCAAATACAGTCGTGTTAACTTCTCCATCTTGTCATCTTCTCTTATTGGCAGGAAGTGTGCTGATTTGGTGAGACGATCAACTATTACCCAAATAGTATCAAAACCACTTGCAGTCCTTGGCAATTTAGTGATGAAATCTATGGTAATGTTTTCCCATTTCCATTTCAGGATTTCGGGTTGTTGAAGTAGATCTGATGGTTTTTGATGCTCAGCTTTGATCTTAGAACATGTCAAACATTCTCCTACATATTTAGCAACATCGGCTTTCATACCCAGCCACCAAAAATGTTTCTCGAGATCCTTATACATCTTCCCCGTTCTAGGATGTATTGAGTATCTTGTTTTATGTGCTTCTCTAAGTACCATTTCTCTCATATCTCCAAATTTTGGTACCCAAATTCTTTCAACCCTATACCGGGTTTCGTCTTCCCGAATATTAAGATGCTTCTCCGATCCTTTGGGTATTTCATCCTTAAATTTCCTTCTTTTAAAACTCCTTGTTGCGCCTCCTTTATTTGAGTAGTAAGGTTATTGTGAATCATTATATTCATAGCTTTTACTCGAATGGATTCTCTGTCCTTTCTGCTCAAGGCGTCGGCTACCACATTTGCCTTCCCCAGGTGGTAACGAATCTCAAAGTCGTAATCATTCAACAATTCAATCCACCTGCGCTGCCTCATGTTCAGTTGTTTATGATTAAATATGTGTTGAAGACTTTTGTGGTAGGTATATATAATAATTTTGACCCCATATAAGTAGTGCCTCCAAGTCTTTAATGCAAAAATAACCGCGCCTAATTCCAAATCATGCGTCGTATAATTTTGCTCATGAATATTCAATTGTCTAGACGCATAAGCAATTACTTTCGTTCGTTGCATTAATATACAACCGAGACCTTGCTTTGAGGCATCACAATATATCACAAAATCATCATTCCCTTCAGTTAATGACAATATAGGTGCCGTAGTTAACTTTTTCTTTAACAATTGAAACGCATTTTCTTGTTCATCTTTCCATTCAAATTTCTTCTCTTTATGCGTTAATGCAGTCAAGGGTTTTGCTATTCTGGAAAAGTCTTGGATGAACCTTCTGTAGTAACCAGCCAGTCCTAAAAATTGGCGTATATGCTTCGGAGTTTTCGGGGTTTTCCACTTTTCAACAGTTTCAATCTTTGCTGAATCCACCTGAATACCTTATTTGTTCACTATGTGACCTAGAAATTGAACTTCTTCCAACCAAAATGCACACTTTGAAAACTTAGCATACAGTTTTCCTTCCTTAACAACTCTAGCACTTATCTTAAATGTTCTTCATGCTCTTGGTCATTCTTTGAGTAAATAAGTATGTCATCGATGAAAACAATGACAAACTTATCAAGGTATGGTCCACACACTCGGTTCATGAGGTCCATGAACACAACTGGTGCGTTAGTCAACCCAAACGGCATAACCATAAACTCGTAATGACCGTAACGCATCCTAAAAGGAGTCTTTGGAATATCATCCTCCTTCACCCGCATTTGATGATACCCAGAACGTAAATCAATCTTCAAATAAATCGACGAGCCTTGTAGTTGATCAAATAAGTCATCGATTCTCGGTAGTGGGTAGCGGTTCTTGATGGTAAGTTTGTTCAACTTTCGGTAGTCGATACACAACCTAAATGTACCATCCTTCTTCTTGACAAACAAAACAGGAGCTCCCCATGGTGATGTACTTGGTCGAATGAAACCACGCTCTAAAAGTTCTTGTAACTAACTTTGTAATTCTTTCATTTCACTAGGTGCGAGTCTGTATGGAGCACGAGCTATTGGTGCAGCTCCTGGTACAATATCTATTTGAAATTCAACGGATCGATGTGGGGGTAATCTCGGTAATTATTTCGAAAATACATCGGGAAATTCTTTTGCGACGGGAACATCACTGATGTTCTTTTCTTCAGGTTTAACTTCCTTGATGTGTGCTAGAATGACGTAACAACCTTTTCTTATTAGTTTTTGCGCCTTCAAACTACTAATAAGATTTAATTTCGCATTGTTCTTTTCTCCGTACACCATTAAAGGTTTTCCCTTTTCACGCATAATGCGAATCGCATTTTTGTAACAAACGACCTCTGCTCTCACCTTTTTCAACCATTCCATGCCAATTATTACATCAAAACTCACTAACTCGACTGGTATTAAATCAATTTTAAACGTTTCATCCCCCAGTTTAATTTCTCTATCCAGACATATATTATCTGCTGAAATTAATTTACCGTTTGCTAATTCGAGTAAAAATTTAGCACAAAATTCTCTACTCATATAGCTTCTATCCGTACCCGAATCAAATTAAACATAAGCAGATTTATCGTCAATAAGAAATGTACCCGTAACAAGCTCCGGGTCTTCCTGTGCTTATGCCGCATTAATATTGAAAACTCTTCCGCGGCCTTGTCCATTAGTATTCCCTTGGTTTGGGCAATTTCTAATAATGTGGCCCAGTTTTCCACATTTATAACAAACTACGTCGGCATTATTTGTTTTGACCTTATTTGTTTCTTTATTTTTGTTGTTCTTTGGTCCGTAAATCTCACATTTTACCGCGCCATGACCACTTCTCTTACACTTGGTGCAAACTGTTGTGCAAAACACATTCGGATGGTACTCTGCACACATGAAGCATGGTTGTTTCTATTGTTTGTTGTTATTGAGGTTGTTGTTGGGATTGTTATTGTTGTTGAAACGGTTGTTGTAGTTGTTGTTGTTGTTGTTGTTGGGACGTTTGTTGTAGTTATTGTTAGGATTGCGGTTATTGTTGTGATTGTTGTTGCGATTGTGGTTGTAATTGTTATTGTTGTTGTACTGGTGACTCTTGTCACCGTTTTCCTCCCACTTCCTCTTGAGTTGTTTCGTGTTGGCTTCTTCGGCTGCCTATTCTTTAATTCTCCCCTCAATCTAATTTATGAGTTTATAAGCCATTCGACTTGCCTTCTGTATGGAAGCGGGCTCGTGTGAACTCACATCTTCTTGAATCCTTACTGGTAACCCTTTTACAAACGCGTCGATCTTCTCTTCTTCATCTTTGAACGCTCCCGGACACAATAGGCACAACTCTGTGAATCGTCGTTCATATGTGTTAATGTCGAATCCTTGTGTTCGTAACTCTCTAAGTTCTACCTTGAGCTTATTGACTTCGTTTCTAGGATGGTACTGCTCGTTCATCAATTGCTTGAATGCCGACCACGGTAGTGCGTAAGCAGCATTTTGTCCTAACTGTTCAAGATAGGTGTTCCACCACGTTAACGCAGTACCTGTGAAGGTATGCGTAGCGTACTTAACTTTGTCCTCTTCAGTACACTTACTTATGGCAAACACCGATTCGACTTTCTCGGTCCACCGTTTCAATCCAATTGGTCCTTCAGTTCCATCAAATTTCAAAGGTTTGCAGGCAGTAAATTCTTTGTAGGAGCATCCTACACGATTTCTTGTGGAATTAGTTCCACTGCTAGATCCAGAGTTATTGTTATTTTGCATCGCAACCTGCACTGTGGCTATATTCGCAGCAAGGAAAACACGGAAGTCTTCCTCGCTCATGTTCAAGTTCTGACGAGTCATCGATGCC
The DNA here is from genome assembly GCF_046630445.1 of Rutidosis leptorrhynchoides. Taxonomy (NCBI): domain Eukaryota; kingdom Viridiplantae; phylum Streptophyta; class Magnoliopsida; order Asterales; family Asteraceae; genus Rutidosis; species Rutidosis leptorrhynchoides. The sequence continues at coordinate 143,942,926 of NC_092342.1, forward strand.
ATTTCCTTCAAAATAGCCAAAAGGATTGAGTTAATCATATAGAATTTAAGAGTAGTCAATAGTATTTCGTAGCATAATATGAACTTATTTATAAAAGTTTTTCTTCATATTAGCATTTTATAGTTTTAATTCGGATAGTACCTACCCGTTAAGTTCATACTTAGTAGCTATTATACAATTCAACTACAATGAATCTATATGAAAAACTTATTACAATAATATTTCGCGTTCAAACTTTTATACAATATTTTACAAACATACAATACCACTATTATACATATAGGATGAAATATAGCACATAATAACTTGCTACACGGCAGCTATAAAGGTAATTCTAATTAATACGCAAGTTGTTCAGCAAAGGCAATAAAGACACGTAATTCATAAGTCCAGAAACAGGTCATGCATTCTGGTTTTACTAAAACGACTTCCCATCCTTGATCTTGTGGAAAGTAACCGTTATGACCATTGGCTAGGCAGCATGTTGTAATGTCGTCAAAAGGAAGAGGGTTTCGTAATGACCAACATCCTCGTAGCAATCTGAAAACCTTGTTTCTTACCCCAACTACTGAGTCCGTCACTTGTGGGAATGTTTCATTTAATAGTTGTAATCCGATGTTCTTTTTCTCACTTTGGTGAGAAGCGAACATCACTAACCCGTAAGCATAACATGCTTCTTTATGTTGCATGTTAGAAGCTCTTTCTAATTCACGAAATCCTATGTTGGGATATGTTGAGTCAAAATAGGTTCTTAACCCATAGCGAAAAATTGCATTTGGGTTCCCCGCATTTAACGCTTTAAAGAAAACACGGTGTAACTTACGGTCTCCCCAATGTGATATACCCCACCTATCAAAGGAAAGCCTTTTATAAACTAAGGCATTTCTGGAAAGTCTTTCAAATGTTTGATAAGTTAATTTCGCCATAACTAATTGTGCTGATGAATTCTGACCGACTCTAGATAAGATTTCATCAATCATATCCTCTGGTAGGTCTTCTAAAATATTTCGGTTGTTTACCCTTAACGTCCATTTTGTTTTTATACTGTAAAATAGACAAGGATTAGATTCAAAAAAAAAAATAATTAACAAACAATACAAGCAATTTTTACATAAAACATAAAAGTACAAGCACACTACAATACATATAATACACAACATGATTACAACCATCTAATCTGAATCACTGGTTTCTTCTTCGGACTTAGTTCGTTTTCCTAATTTTCTAGGGATATATGATGTTCCTCTAATACGAGCTGTCGTTTTCCACAATGGTTTAGAAAAACCTGATGGTTTAGAGGTTCCCGGTTATTGTTACATTTTAGGAAATACGGTCGTTGCCGATACATATAAAGTTCATCGGGATTGGAATCAGGTTTCTCTATTTTTATACCTTTTCCCTTATTATTTTCTTTTGCTTTATTAAATTGGGTCGAGGTAATTTCTATAACATCATCGGAATCCTCATCGGGATCCGATTCATCGGAAAATTGGTAATCTTCCCAATATTTTGCTTCCTCGGAGGAAACACCATTGACCATTATTGACTTTGGTCCGTTGGTTGAGGATTTTCTTTTATTTAACCAATTTACTGTAGGTATCAATATTTCTTCCTCCGAAACCTCTTCTTCTTCCAGTTCTTCCTCTTCCAGTTCCTCCTCTTCCCGTTCCTCCTTTTCCGGTTCCTCTTCTTCCGGTTCCTCTTCGGAAATTTGTGAATCTTCCCAAAGTATATTCGACTCTTCATTATTATTAGGTGAGTCGATGGGATTTGTACTAGAGGTAGACATCTATCACACAATATCAAACACGTTAAGAGATTAATATATCACATAATATTTACATGTTAATAATATATAGTTTCCAACAAAAAAGTTAAGCAATCATTTTTTTTTTTTTTTTGAAGAAAAACACGGTCGAAGTCCAGACTCACAAATGCATCCTAACAAACTCGGTAAGACACACTAATGCAAAAATTCTGGTTCTCTATGACCAACGCTCGGATACCAACTGAAATGTCTCGTTCATATTGATTATAAACGTTCCATATTAATTGATTTCGTTGCGAGGTTTTGACCTCTCTATATGAGACGTTTTTCAAAGAGCTCATTCGTTTTTAAAACAAACTATAACCTTTATTTTATCAACAAGGTTAAAAAGACACCACCTAGATTATCCAGAAATGATAATCTAAAATATCACACTTACACACTACCAATACATATTGGTTTACAATATTAATATGTTACAACAAAGTAAATCTCGAATGCAGTTTTAAACAATATTATACAAGCATGCTGACACCAAATCTTGTCCATATAATAGCATGCAACAGCGGAAGCTCTTAATAATCACCTGAGAATAAACATGCTTTAAACGTCAACAAAAATGTTGGTGAGTTATAGGTTTAACCTATATATTTATCAAATCTTAATAATAGACCACAAGATTTCATATTTCAATATACATCCCATACATAGAGATAAAAATCATTCATATGGTGAACACCTGGTAACCGACCTTAACAAGATGCATATAGAATATCCCCTATCATTTCGGGACTCCCTTCGGACATGATGAATTCGAAGTACTAAAGCATCCGGTACTTTGGATGGGGCTCGTTGGGCCCAATAGATCTATCTTTAGGATTCGCATCAATTAGGGTGTCTGTTCCCTAATTCTTAGATTACCAGACTAAAAAGGGGCATATTCGGTTTAATAATCCAGCCATAGAATGTAGTTTCATTTACTTGTGTCTATTTTGTAAAATATTTATAAAACTGCATGTATTATCATCCCAAAATATTAGATTTTAAAAGTGGGACTATAACTCACTTTCACATATTTTTACTTCATCGGGAAGTAAGACTTGGCCACTGGTCGATTCACGAACCTATAACAAATATGTACATATATATCAAAGTATGTTCAAAATATATTTACAATATTTTTAATACGTTTTAATGTTTTAAGTTTATTAAGTCAGCTGTCCTCGTTAGTAACCTACAACTAGTTGTCCACAGTTAGATGTACAGAAAAATAAAGCAATATATATTATCTCGAATCAATCCACGACCTCGTGTATACAAGCCTCAGGCTAGATCATAACTCAAAGCATATATAATATTTTGGAATCAACCTCAACCCTGTATAGCTAACTCCAACATTACTGCATATAGAGTGTCTATGGTTATTCCGAAATATACATATAGATGGGTCGATATGATATGTCAAAACATTGTATTCGTGTCTATGGTATCCCAAGATTACGTAATATATTAGAATACATGTATAATACAATATGAGTTAGTTAGGATATGATTAATATAGATTTGTTACCAATTTTCACGTAGCTACAGCAAGAAAAATTATCCAATCTTGTTTTACCTGAAGGTTTTTCGTATGCCCGAGAGACATATTAAATTAATGTGGCTAATATGTTTTGATCCAAGTTGGGTAATACCCAATAACAAACTTACCGACACCTTATTAGTATTTGATCTTAGCGATTAGATCGTTGATTTAATACGCGACACTTGAATTTTAAGAAAATGGTTTCTAAAATTATATTACTTGTGTGTATATACATAATTTATGGAATAATTATATAATGAGGATTTAATTATTTATAGGTTAAATAATTAATGCTGCTATTGGGTCAATCATGTATGCAATGATATGCACTAGACCGGATGTGTCATGCGCTCTTAGCTTGACAAGTAGATACTAGAATAACCCAAGAAACGGTCATTGGATTGCGGTTAAAAGTATATTGAAATACCTTAGGAGGACTAAGGATATGTTTCTTATATACGGGTCTGGTGAGGAAGAACTCGCTGTAAAAGGTTACGTGGACGCGAGTTTCCAAACTGATCGAGATGATTCTTGATCACAATCCGGTTATGTCTTAACGTTAAATGGAGGTGCGGTCTCTTGGAAGAGTTCAAAACAGGATGTTGTTGCATTATCCACTACAGAGTCGGAGTACATTGCCACCTCATTGGCAGCTCAGGAAGCTGCATGGATGAAGAAATTCATCGACGACTTAGGAGTAGTCCCTTCCATTCAGGACCCTCTTGAGATCTTTTGTGACAACGAGGGTGCGATTGCTCAAATCAAGGAACCTCGTGCTCACCAAAAGACCCGTCACATTGAGCGGAGATTCAACTACATAAGGGATGAAGTTGAAAAGGGAAAGATATGTATTCGCAAAGTTCACACAGATCTTAATATAGCGGATCCTCTCACGAAGCTCTTACATGGAGCAAAACATAATGGACATGTTTGTGCATTAGGGCTTCGATATTCTAGTGATTGGTCATGATCTGTTTTAAGTATTGTAACGGAACGAAATTGTTCAAACTCATTAATATAATTATGGTATTAATTTATTTTGAGTCATGTTCCTATTTTTTATATTTTATCCATGAATAAGTAATTATTCTAAATTCCGTAGTCGATCACATTTGTGGGAACAAGTGTGAGGCTTAGACTATTATGAACTTGGATTGATATGCATTCACGGGATGAATGTGGGGCAAGGTTTCAACCAAGGTTCATAGATATTTGTGGGATACAAATATTGGAAGACCCGCCCTCAAGATTCACTAAATGGAGCCTTTGTGGTTGATCACATGTAATCTTGAGTAAAGGCGAATATCATTGTATCCTCTGACCTGAGATACATATTGGGTTCGGATATTCACCAAGTATTGTGCCTTGATTCTTTCCTTCGCTATTCTGAAATATGGTAGTTCATAAGGAAGAGCTCAGGTATAATGCAAAGTATATATTTAGGACGTATGTAGTCAAGATGGAATTTGTCCCTCTTATTCGTTGAGAGTTGGATGTCTAAGGCCTGATAAAGTTAAATCTAGAAGAGAGTGATCACTCTGTGTCTTTTGGATTTAACATGACATCTAGGACAAAAGGATGTTATGAAAGATTCACCTATTCATATTCGAGATGGGACTCGAAAGGGATGATGTTATTGAATGGCACAAAGTCATAACATATTGGGGGTGATGGACGGTCGTTAGGTGGTATCCATCACTTGCATTAATTTCTTATGTTTCTCGTGCAAGTGGGAGATTGAAGGTTTTTCGTATGCCCGAGAGACATATTAAATTAACGTGGCTAATATGTTTTGATCCAAGTCGGGTCATACCCAATAACAAACTTACTGACACCTTATTAGTATTTGATCTTAGCGATTAGATCGTTGATTAAATATGCGACACTTGAATTTTAAGAAAATGGTCTCTAAAATTATATTACTTGATGTGTATATATATAATTTATGGAATAATTATATAATGAGGATTTAATTATTTATAGGTTAAATAATTAATGAAGTTATGTTACAATTTTATAAAATGTACATAACAAATAACATGCAAGTTTATAAAATGAATTTTATAAAATCTAGTTTTATAAAAACTAGTTTATAAAAAAAGGAAACTAGTTTTATAAAATCTAGTTTTATAAAACCTATTTTATATTATAACTTGAAGTAGTGGCATGGGAGTTGAAGTGCACATGCTAGAGATTCCATCTTTTAGTCATGCCTTCCCATTTCCATATACATGCATGTTGACTCATTTTGGTAAACACACATACATGAAAAACACATCAAAGCTTGAAAAATTCTGCTCCATTTGAGCTGTCCAGGCCGTGAGTTTTGGGTGAGCAAAAGGTGTTCTTGAGTTTATTTTTCAAGCTCATTTTAAGTGTCAATAAAATCCTAACTAAAGCTAGGGTGTTGGTGCACAAGTTTGGGGTATAACTACTTGAGGTTTCATTCTTTTGGAGCTCCATTCATCATCATCATCTTCATCACTCACTACCTAGCTTGGAGAAGGTATAAACTCCTTTCTTACTTGTAGTTTGTAAGTATGTTTCACAACTTGATCCTATTTGGAATTTAACTTTAATTGGTTAAAGTATAACATGTTCAAAATGGTAATTAATATGCTTCCGCTTTCTTAATTCTTAAAATGGTTTAAGTATATCATGAACTTGTTAAATCCCAACATTACCCATAACTTCTTCGTTTTAAATTCGTTTTGAGTGTTTCAAGTTGCTATGGTTTCATATTGAACTTAAGTTTATGAATCTAAACAGAAAAAGTATAAGTTTATAGTCCGAAATACAGGTTACAAGTCGTTTTTGTAAAGGTAGTCATTTCAGTCGAAAGAACGACGTCTAGATGACCATTTTGGAAAACATACTTCCACTTTGAGTTTAACCATGATTTTTGGATATAGTTTCATGTTCATAGGAAAAATCATTTTCCCAGAATAACAACTTTTAAATCAAAGTTTATCATAGTTTTTAATTAACTAACCCAAAACAGCCCGCGGTGTTACTACGACGGCGTATATCCGGTTTTACGGTGTTTTTCGTGTTTCCAGGTTTTAAATCATTAAGTTAGCATATCATATAGATATAGAACATGTGTTTAGTTGATTTTAAAAGTCAAGTTAGAAGGATTAACTTTATTTGCGAACAAGTTTAGAATTAACTAAACTATGTTCTAGTGATTACATGTTCAAATCTTCGAATAAGATAGTTATACATATAAGAATCGAATGATGTTATGAACATCATTACTACCTTAATTTTAGTAGGTAAACCTACTGGAAATGAAAAAAATAGATCTAGCTTCAAAGGATCCTTGGATGGCTTGAAAGTTCTTCAAGTAGAATCATGACACGAAAACAAGTTCAAGTAAGATTTCCACTCGAAATAAGATTGTTATAGTTATAGAAATTGAATCAAAGTTTGAATATGAGTATTACCATGTATTAGAAAGATATCTTACTGTAAATAAGAAAGATTTCTTGAGGTTGGATGATCACTTTACAAGATTGGAAGTAAGCTAGCAAACTTGGAAGTATTCTTGATTTTATGAAACTAGAACTTATATAATTTATGAAGAACACTTAGAACTTGAAGATAGAACTTGAGAGAGATAAATTTTATGAAGAAAATTGAAGAATGAAAGTGTTTGTAGGTGTTTTTGGTCGTTGGTATATGGATTAGATATAAAGGATGTGTAATTTTGTTTACTTGTAAATAAGTCATGAATGATTACTAATATTTTTGTAATTTTATGAGATATTTCATGCTAGTTGCCAAATGATGATTCCCACATGTGTTAGGTGACTCACAAGGGCTTCTAAGAGCTGATCATTGGAGTGTATATACCAATAGTAAATAAATCTAGAAGCTGGGTATTGTACGAGTACGAATACGAGTGCATACGAGTAGAATTGTTGATGAAAATGAATGATGATGTAATTGTAACCATTTTTGTTAAGTAGAAGTACTTTGATAAGTGTCTTGAAGTCTTTAAAAAGTGTATGAATACATATTAAAACACTACATGTATATACATTTTAACTGAGTCGTTAAGTCATCGTTAGTCGTTACATGTAAGTGTTATTTTGTAACCTTTAGGTTAACGATCTTGTTAAATGTTGTTAACCCATTGTTTATTATATCTAAAGAGATGTTAAATTATTACATTATCATGATATTATGATGTATTAATATTTCTTAATATGATATATATACAATTAAATGTCGTTACAACGATAATCGTTACATATATGCCTCGTTTCGAAATCCTTAAGTTAGTAGTCTTGTTTTTACATATGTAGTTCATTGTTAATATACTTAATGATATGTTTACTTATCATAATACCATGTTAACTATATATATATATATCCATATATATGACATCATATAGTTTTTACAAGTTTTAACGTTCGTGAATCACCGGTCAACGTGGGTGGTCAATTGTCTATATGAAACCTATTTCAATTAATCAAGTCTTAATAAGTTTGATTGCTTAACATGTTGGAAACACTTAATCATATAAATATCAATTTTATTTAATATATATAAACATGGAAAAGTTCGGGTCACTACATACTTGAAATTACATTCTATGTTGGATTATGAATACCGAATATCACCCTTTTAGCTTGGTAACCTAAGAATTAGGGAACAGACACCCTAATTGACGCGAATTCTAAAGGTAGATCTACGGGCACTAACTCCCCCCATACTGGAAAATGGTATGCTTTAGTACTTAGAGTTATTAATACAGATGGATTTCTATTTTGGGGATATTCTATATGCATTTTGTTAATGTCGGTTACCAGGTGTTCAACATATGAATGGTTTTTATGCAGTTTGCATGTTATTGAAAAATGAAAATGAAAATCTTGTGGTCTATTATTATGATTTGATAAATATATAGGTTAAACCTATAACTCACCAAAATTTTTGTTGACTTTTAAGTTTATTCTCAGGTGATTATTAAGAGCTTCCGCTATTGCATGCTAATTTAAGAACAAGAATTGGAGTCAGCATGCTTGTAATATATTGTTTAAAAACTGCATTCGGAGATTTAAATCGATGTGTAATATTGTTGTAAACTAATATGTAATATTCGTGTGTAAAACGTTATCTTTTAGATTATCATTACTTGATAATCTACGTTATGGTTTTTGAACATTTATTGATAAAATAAAGGTTATGGTTTGTTTTTAAATAAAACGAATGCAGTCTTTTAAAAACGTCTCATATAGAGGTCAAACCTCGCAACGAAATCAATTAATATGAAACGTTTATAATCGATATGAACGGGACATTTCAAGATACGCCTCTAGTTTCATGCATATGTGAGCTAGAGAGAAAGTGGGTTTTTTTTATGCCTTTGATTACTATTTCTTGTATATGTAATTAAAGAGAGAAAGCAAAAGACTTTTTATTTTGCTCCCCACATCAATATTGCTCTTCTATTTCCATCTTTATCTTCTGTTGTGTCATAACACCACAAACAAATTTTAATATCCTTACGATTGGCGTTGTGTTTTAAATCGTAACGGATCATGTGGTATCAGAACATTCGTTCCCGTGTGTGACAATTAAAAAGCTTCCGCAAGAGCGCATAGGAATGGCCAAAAAGAAGAAGAAAAGGATGAAGAAAAAAGGGAAGAAGAAAAAAAAAATCTGCATGGTCGTATGGTCAAGTCCTCCAAAGAACAAAAGAAAAAGATTAAGTTATGAGTAACAGGAGTTACTCGTCTTCGCCGAAGAAGGGGAGGAGTGATTCGGGTGGATCCTAAACCGAATCCGAGATAAACCAAAGAGCCAGAAGGAGTCAAGAGTTTTTTTTTTTTTTGGTTGGACTTAATTTTGGGCCACGTTCACATTCCCATGTTCTAGCATTTTGTGTAAACATGGAGAAACTACTCCTTTTACATTATTATTATATATTATATATAGTTTTGTAATGGGGGATGATTCTAACACACTCTTTTTTGATCCTCACACACCTATTTTAACCTTTTACTCTTCTAATAATACTCCATTTCTTTAAATTGGTTTGTGAGGATCAAAAAAGTGTGTGTGAAAATCATCCCCCTTTTGTAATGGGGAAAATAGTGGGCCTCTAGTACTTTCAAGTATGAAAAGGCTAGAGAGAATAGTCAAGTCTCAAATTTTATGTTCTCTATAAAACATCTAATTTGAGAGAGATAGAAAATAGCCTATTGGTTACCAATTACTATTTGTAACTCATAGAGAGAAACAAAAGTTGAGCCTAGTACTTTACATTCATGTGAAGGCTAGAGAAGTAGATATGCCTCTAGTTTCATGCATATGGGAGCTAGAGAGAAAGTGGGTTTTTTTTATGCCTTTGATTAGTATTTCTTGTAGATGTAATTAAAGAGAGAAAGCAAAAGACTTTTTATTTTGTTCCCCGCATCAATGTTGCTATTCTATTTCCATCTTTATCTTATGTTGTGTCATAACACCACAAACAAATTTTAATATCTTACGATTGGCGTTGTGTTTTAAATCATAACGGATCAGTCTCCCAATAGGAAAAGCAAAGGTATTCACCAAATTAGTAAATCTTCATGAAATTTCATTGCGAGTTTACTAAATCTAACTTTGTTTGCTTGTCACAGATTGAAAGAGAAGGGAAAGATATTACAATCACATTTTTTCCAAGATGGTTGGATATTTTGTTCAAATAGTCACTCTTTTATTCCTTAATACTCCAAATTTGAAGATCTATTTGCACAATTAGGAAAAATAAAAAACTTAACTTGTCAAATTAAAAAATAAAAAAAAAAATAAAAAAGTTTTGAATATTGTGTATGTTGAAGAGTCAACTCGACCATGTTAGATTGTTATTTGTTATCAAATATGATGGTTTTTGCTAAAGTGAAATGATACGGGTTTGAAAACGATTTCCAATGGGCTCTGTGTAAGACAAACAATTATTGACGACAACTTTTTTCCATCTATTGGATTTGTAGCAAATGTTTAGTGTGATATTCAGTATAATCTTTTGAATACACCTTCATGTGACTTTCAAACCATTCAAAGTGTTGCAAATTTTAACTTGGTTCAACACGTTTGAGATAAAATCTAATCCAAGTCGACCCAGTTTTAGGTAAGTGGATCAAAATTGCAACTTGACTTTTTTTTTTTTTTTTTCAAAGCTAGTTCCATCATAAGGTCTTGAGGTTCTTACTTTTTTAGATATATGTTCACATTTACTTCTAGATAATTGCATTTTACGCATGGATCTACTCCTAATTAGATAACTTCTTATTCGAGTTTGTTAAACTTTTGAACATCATTTTATGCGAATCTGATATGATGATTTTCTGCTAATTTAGGCCCCTGAAATACTTGAAAAGGATGGGATAAGTGGTGAGGTGAGTTGTATATACCCAAAGTGCCATAAATTTAAGTTATCGCTCTTAAAAGTAGATATTTTCCTTATCTTAAATGTCATCAGTTATAACAAAACCTCTTTTTACAGGTTATCAACTTACGATCGATTCGACCCTTAGAGCTACAATCAATGCTTCAGTCAGGAAAACTAACCGCCTGGTAATACCTACTTTCTAATTGCATATTTTAGCCTCATTTGATCAAAGGAATACGTGAACTGAAGACAGCTATCGTAGAGGCAGTCAGGTCAGGGAAATTATCTCATTTGATCATAGGAATACGTGAACCGAAGAAAGAAAGGGTAATTGAGCCAAGAACAGAGGATAAAAAACAAAACGCTGAGAAGGCAATCTTTAAAATTGAAGTCTCACATGCTTTAAGTTGTCTTCTAGCGTAAGAAGATGATATTCTTGTAAAAAAATGATCTTCTTGTAAGAAGATGGTGGTGAAGAAACCAGATGGCTCAATCAAGTAACTAAAGGATTGGATTATCACCCAGCAGTGCTTTTGGTGTCGAAAGACGTCCTTCCCTCGTTGTATAGCAATGTGGAAGTGCGACGTAATTCGGGTGTTTCATCCGCGGTATCAAAAGGAATTGTTAATCAGCTAATTTGAAGTTGTTGTGGGTGCTAAACATGATTGGTCGTTGAGGTTGATTATCTGTTGAAGATTTGTGTAGGGTTTATTCAAAGTGTTCAAGTGGAAAATTGTTCAGTTATGTAAACAGCTTTAAACAAAAAACGAAGTAAAGAAAATCAGAAGAACCCCGAGTTTAGTGAGGTGGTGTCATTTGTTGGGAAATTACGGCCTCACTAATTCCCACCACCCAGCCCAACAATAATAGTAAAGAAATAAGAACAATACACAACACAAGATTTAACGTGGAAACTCCAAAACAGTCGAAAAACCACCGGCCCCCAAAGAGAGAAATACACTATATCACAAATTGTTATAATGATATAGACGACTCTCTTAAGCCAACTACACTCTCCAAAATATTTAACTAATACAACTCTCAAACAAGGGTAAGAAAGAAAGAAATAATCAAATACTTAAAGTGTATTGATTGGTGCAATTTGGAATGAAGACTTAGCTCCTCTTATATAACCAAGTCACTCACCCCTCACATCTTCCTCCCACCAATGTGGGATAAACATATCTTCTACTAGCCAAAATAAACCAACAAATCTCCACCTTTTGGATAGAAGAAGATAACCATGCTTCCACATTGTTAGGATAACCGATGTAGACGCTTCCTCGACGACAACTTCAAGATCCTCATCTTTATGCCGTTGACATTATCTCCCAAGAGACAAAACTTGCATCTTCATCGAACATTGTCTAAACCGACAATCATTGTCATCACAGACAAGCATAACTCTTAACAAGAATTATCATACTCCACCATTAAGAGTATAGCACTTAGAATATCACATTCCAAGCATTTCACCTCGGCACATGTTGTTGAACAACCAGCTGAAACTTTATGGTGCAACTTCCTTGTTTGGCTTTCCCGAAAGTCCCATCAGCTACAACATCAGTTTCCACCACACAGCCTGCATCAACGCCAAACCAATGCCCATGTGTAATTGTGGAATCGCTAACGAACATCCCTTTCCACGGTGGCGCGGACACACCATGAGGATGACGTGACTTCAGAGGAATTCGTCACTCTCCGTAACAACGGAGACAATGTTAGCGTCTTTGGAGCCATTTGCCGGATTAGCTCCACCGGGACAATTAACCCTTACATGTCCAGTCTTCCCGCACTTCCAGCATGTCAGATTCTTTCTAGAGTTTCTCTTCTGCCTATCCGAACACAACACTATCGTATCTCCTGATGACGAGACCCCGTTACCTTCCAGTCTTTTCTCCTCGGATAGAAGCTTGCTAGTAACGTCTTCAAACTTCAGAGTTTTCTTCCCATACATCAAAATAGGTTTCATGTGTTCATAAGACGATGATAAAGATAATATCAACCTCAAAGCTTTATCTTCATCATCCGTTTTAACTCCAATAGCCTCCAGTTCTGAAACAATACCGTTAAGAATACTTAGATGATCTGAAATCTTTGAACCCCCATCCATACGCAGAGTATGAAATTGTTCTTTAAGACACAACCGATTTGAGATGCCCTTGCCCTGGTACAACTGCTCTAGTTTAACCCAAAGCTCCTTTGCCGTTGATAACCCGTGCACATTTGCAAGCACGTTCTTTGCAAGACACAAACGAATCGCACTTGCTGCCCTCAAATCCATATCATCCCATTCTTCTTCATCGAACTTACTGCTAGAATCACTGCCAGGAACAAGGGTGGGTTTACCCTTCAAAGCCTTGTGTAAACCGGACTGAATCAACACATCCTTGACTTGAACCTGCCATAAGCCAAAATTGATCCTCCCATCAAATTTCTCTACATCAAACCTCATTGGACTGAACTTCGACATCGTATCCGTATCCTATAAACAACACTTTCTCTGATTTTGCTCACGTTTCGAATAGCCAAAAGATGTAGCAGGTAGCCAGGACCCTTTAAATCGGAAATCCACAACTCGCCACTAACAAATCCAACTATTACTACGAATCAGAAAAAATATTGTCTAACCAGATACCCTATACGATCGATAAAACTCGTTTCTGATGTGGACGATCAACTCCCGTGGCAACCACAGAGCATACTCCGACTCCTATAACCGAGACCCCCATCAAACCTGACGTTCCGATACCAGTTGTTGGGAAATTACGGCCTCACTAATTCCCACCACCCAGCCCAACAATAATAGTAAAGAAATAAGAACAATACACAACACAAGATTTAACGTGGAAACTCCAAAACAGGAGAAAAACCACCGGCCCCCAAAGAGAGAAATACACTATATCACAAATTGTTACAATGATATAGACGACTCTCTTAAACCAACTACACTCTCCAAAATATTTAACTAATACAACTCTCAAACAAGGGTAAGAAAGAAAGAAATAATCAAATACTTAAAGTGTATTGATTGGTGCAATTTGGAATGAAGACTTAGCCCCTCTTATATAACCAAGTCACTCACCCCTCACATCTTCCTCCCACCAATGTGGGATAAACAGATCTTCTACTAGCCAAAATAAACCAACATCATTAACTATTCCTTTTTGTGGTGTTATATTCATTTTTGTCACTTGTTTTTGGCTTACATAAACATTACTACTACATACAACCTATAATTTGAACCTATCATGTCTGTAAAATAGATTCTTTGTATCAACAACACATAAAAGATAGGTAATTATATAAAATAATCACGAAAAACTATTATTTATCTCATATCAAATTAAGTTTTGCTCACCGAAGTTTAACCGAATTAAATTGCATTTATAATACATTTTTTTTTCCAACTAACGTGTATAACTTATCTTTTATTTTTGGATTAAGGCTACAAATATGCTACTGTATTGAACAAACAATAGAAAAATCACAAGATATAATCTTTCAATCACAGAAGGATAAAACCTCTAATCACAAGAGGTTAATCAAACTAAACAAAGAAAACAAACGATCCAGTTTACACAATTACACAATTATTCACTCTTTAACAAGATCAATACAGTTTGATCTTGTTATAACTCACAAATTGAATCAAACAACAAACCCTAATTTGAGAGATAAATCACCCAAAATTACAGAAACATGAAAACTGAATGAATAAATTATAAAAGAAAATAAATTATATATAAATAAATTAATTTGCAGAAAAGCCCTTCAAGTCTTCATTCCTAGTACATCCAGCTTTTGCTTTTTACAGTTCAGCCACACAACTTCAGTTTCAGAAATGACAACTTTATCCCCTGCACATTCTTAACCCGGAAATAAATACAAAATAACAAAATAAAGAACAAATGTTTAGATTACTTTATGTAATTCAATATCCCCCTTAATCTAAATATTTCAAAATATATTGAGAAGTGTAAGTTGATCACACAACATATTATGTTGTGTCCCATTTAACCCTTTAGTAAATATATCAGATACATTCTTTGAAGAAGAAATCAAGTGTGTTTTCAAAATTCCTGAACTAATTTTTTCTCTAACAAAATGCAAATCAACTTCAAAATATTTAGTTCTTTCATGAAATACAGGATTTTTAGCAATTTGTAAAGCTGACTTACTATTACAAAGAATTTTAACAGGTAAATCAACTTTAATTTCTAAATCTTTTAAAACTTTTAAAATCCAAATTATTTCACATGAAATAGGAGCAAGTGCTCTGTATTCAGCTTCTGCTGAAGACCTTGAAACTGTTGACTGCTTTTTACTTTTCCAAGATACTAAATTACCACCAAAATAAATGCAAAAACCAGTAACAGATTTTCTTAACATATTGCTTTTTGCATAATCGGAGTAAACAAATCCAGATAATGTTAAATCACTAAACTTCTTAATAGTAATTCCTTTACTGGAGATCCCTTCAAATATCTTAAAACTCTTAAAGCAGCCTTCATGTGAGAATTTAAAGGAGCATGCATATATTGACTCAAACAATGCACAAAATAAGCTATATCAGGTCTAGTTAAAGTTATATAAATCAATTTACCAACTAACTTCTGATATTCACTTATATTTTCAAGTAAGAAATCTGAGCCAGAAAAATCATCTTTATTAGAAAAAAAACAACACCAGATTCTAAAGGAGGCACAGCAGGTTTACTAGCAAGAACACCAAATTCAGCTAAAATCTCTAAACAGTATTTTCTTTGATAAAGAACAAAAAAATCATCATTCTCAACAAGTTCTAAACCAAGAAAATATTTAAGTTTACCTAAATCTTTAATCTTAAACTTAGATTTAAGAAAAACTTAACATTCCTCAACAACAGCTTCAGAACTTCCAGTAATGATAATATCATCAACATAAACAAGAAAATACACACAGTTAATACCATCAGTCTTAACAAATAAGGAATAATCATTTACACTTTGTTTAAATCCATATTCAAACATACCATCACAAAACTTTTCATTCCATTTTCTAGGAGCTTGTTTAAGACCATACAAAGATTTAACAAGTTAGCACACTCTAGTATCACTTTTATCAAAATAACCTTCAGGCAAATTCATATAAACATCTTCAGTCAAATCACCATAAAGAAAAGCATTATTAATGTCAATTTAATATAATGACCAGTTATTTTTACAAGCAATAGATAAGATAAGTCTAACAGTAACCATCTTAACAACAGGAAAAAAAGTTTCATCAAAGTCAATTCCTTCTCTTTGATTAAAACCTTTAGCTACTAACCTAGCTTTATACCTATCTATTTCACCAGTTGACCTGTACTTGATTCTATATACCCATTTAGAACCAATAGGCTTTCTATCTTTAGGTAACTCAGTTAAAATCCAAGTATTATTTCTATTTAAAGCCTCCATTTCATCATTCATGGCATTAATCCAGTTTTGATCTATACACGCCCCTTTGAATGACTTTGGTTTATGTCCTTTGGTTAAACTTGTTACAAAACAGTAATTTTTAGACCCTAGTTTAGAATAGTTCAAGTAATTATTGATACTGTACTTAACATTATTGTTAAGCACATAATCTTTGAATTTAACAGGAATTTTAGTTTCTCTACTTGACCTTCTTAACTGAGGTGTACAGTTAAAAACAAAATCAGTTAAATTGCCCTCAGGGACAGTTTGTGTCTCAATACTTTCATCATTAGATGTTGCAGGTACACCATCACTTTGTGACTCAATTGAGCCATAAAGTAAGGCATGATTGCCATCATCCTTAGTACTACCTCTCCCTTCATCATTGGGACTTTCAGACTCAGTTGACTCAATAACATTTAATTTTATTTTTTGATTTTGATTAAAGAAGAATCTTCAAAACAATCAAAGAAATTTTGATAATTAACATTTTCTTTTGCAAAATCAGTTTTAAAAACAGAATCTATTTTGAAAGAAAAAATGTTTTCATAAAATTTTACATCCCTTGAAAAAATAAAAGTTTTGTCATCTAAACAGAATATCTTGTAACCATTTTGAAAATAAGAATACCCAATGAAAACACATTTTAAAGCTTTACTGGAAAACTTGTCATGATTATTTAAAATAGTAGCAAAACAAAGACAACCAAAAATCCTTAAGTGGGAGAGATTAGGACATTTTCCATAAATCAATTCATAGGGACACTTGCCAGACAAAACAGAAGAAGGAAGCCTGTTAATCAAATAAGTAGTAGTTAGAATGCATTCAGACCACAAATACAGAGGTAATCCCCCTGAAACATAAAGGACCTAACTACATTAAGAAGATGCCTATGTTTCCTTTCAGCTATACCATTCTGTTGTGGGGTATAAGTACATGTAGCTTGATGTATACTACCTTTATCTTTAACAAAACTACTCATTTTATTATTTAAAAATTCTGTTCCATTATCACTTCTTATAACTTTGACAGTTTTACCAAATTGATTTAAAATTAAATTGTAAAACATTTCAAAATAGCTAAATACTTCTTCTTTGGTTTTCAACAAATAAGTCCAGACAGCCCTAGAAAAATCATCAACAACAGTTAGAAAATATCTAAATCTCTCTTTACAATTAACTTTGTAAGGACCCCATGTGTCAAGATGTATTAAGTCTCCTAAACTTTTTGTTTTATGATCACTTAATGGAAAAGGATCTCTTGTTTGTTTAGCTTTATGACAAGTTTCACAAGGTTCAACATTGTTATTAACTTTATTAAAACCAAGTTTATCACTTAATTCATTCAAAGCTTGATATGCAGGATGTCCAAGTCTTTCATGCCACAGTTTACTTTTAGACAAATTTGAATAAATCATGTTAGACTTAAATATCTTACCATTGAAATTATCATCAAAGAAGTAAAGACCATCAAATTCACTACCAGTCCACATCAGTCTTTTTTGAATTAAATCCTGAATATAACATTTATTTGCATCAAAACTAACAACAAGATTGCTATCTCTAATCATTTTATTCACAGACAGTAAACTAACACAGTATTGAGGAATGACTAAAACATCATACAGTTCAATATTATTAGACAGTCTTAAATTTCCCATTTGTAAAATTTTAGCAACAGTACCATTAGGATTATTGACAGTTAAATTTAAATCAGAAACATCAATAACTTTGTTTAAATTTTGATAATTTGATACCATATGTTGGTTTGCACCAGAATCAATAATCCAACCTTTTGAATCATTTTTATATTGAAAAATATTTGAACAGAAAAATTTATCAAACTGTGAATTAAAAAACACATTATTGTTTTGTATACTACCTGACATGTTTGACTCCACTTGATTGTAAACAGGTTTCTCATTAACGAGATTAAGAAGCTTCATAATCTGATCACTAGTCAATTGAACATTAGTAGCACAAGAATCATGTTTTTCAGTAACACAATTACTACTGTTAAACCTAGGAGCACCTTGATTGAAAGGTTTTTTAATATAACCAGGTGGATATCCAATTAGTTCATAACATCTTTCAATAGTATGACCAAGCATGTTACAGTTTGTGCATTTCAAAGGTGGATTTTTGTATTTTTTTTCTTGTTATTAGTAGATTTATTACCATTAACAAAATTAGTAGTTTTAGAATTAAAAGCAGATGAGTGCATCTTATTGACATTAGAACTAGAAGCAGAATGCAATCTATGAGACTCAACCCTAGAAATAATTGAAAAGGCAGTTTTAACAGATGAAACAGGATCAGAAGTAAGAATTTGACTTCTAATAGGCACATAAACATCATCAAGACCCATTAAAAACTGCATAAGTTTCAGAAATTGACAATGTTCTTGGAAAGATTTATTAGCAGACACAATATCATCAATTTTAACCATATCATCAAATTGTCTCCACATAGCATTCAACTTATGATAATAGTCAGATAATGATTGACCAGATTTACTACATGAATTAATTTTCTGATATAGATTAAAGGTAACAGATGAATCTATCTTGTCATAGGTTTCTTTTAACTCATTCCAAACAGATTCAGCTGTTTTTGAAAAAATTTGACCATTGTAAACATCTTCAGACAGAGACATAAGAATCCATGTAAGAACAACAGAGTTACATCTATCCCATTGACCTAATAACACTTCATCATCCTCATATTCATACCTGACACATGTACCATCAATAAATCTAAGTTTATTCTTTGTTTGTAAGGCAAGTTTCATAGCACAAGACCAAACATTATAATTTTCAGTTCCTTTTAACTTTTTTGTAATTAAAGAAGCACCAGATGTATCACTAGGATGTAAATACAGAGGATCATTGAATTCAAGCTTACTAATCTTAGTAATACTACCAGAACTAACAGAACTATCATCAGACATGGTTGCAGTAACAAGAAGATAACAACTAAGATCAAATCAGCACAAACAGATAACAAATAATCAAGCAAGATTCAAGAAACACAAACTAAACAATATAGCAAGAAAATTAAACAAGTAGCACACAATAACCGCAACAAATCCATGGTTCAGACACCTGTAAGGAAAGAAAACAAACCCTAATCGACTGGTTACTAACCAGGCAACCTGTAGAGATGATTTACAAAATAAATGGTAAAGATCAATCTACGCTTGATCAGGTTTTCATAGATCTCAAAGGATCTAGATCAAGAGTTGGGCGTAGAGATCTAGTCAGGGTAAAAAAATGCACGAATAAACACGAGACTTCCCTTTGAAGATAAGTATGCAGCGGAAGAACAAAGACGAACAAACCCTAATTTTCCAAAATTAGGGTTTTCAACCAAACAGCTTCTGATTAACAAAATCGACCCAACAAAAGAATTTACAAGTCGTTGTCGAACCCAAACACAACAATAACAGTCACACTTTCAACCAATCTTGAAAGAATCAATTGAAGAACAGAAACCCTAATTTCCAGATCTAAAAATTAGTTATCAATTAATCAATAGATCGAACGAAATCAACCTTGTCACTCTGATACCATGAAGAAACAATAGAAGAATCACAAGATATAATCCTTCAATCATAGAAGGATAAAACCTCTAATCACAAGAGGTTAATCAAACTAAACAAAGAAAACAAACGATACAGTTTACCCAATTACACAATGATTCACTCTTTAACAAGATCAATACAGTTTGATCTTGTTATAACTCATAAATTGAATCAAACAACAAACCCTAATTTGAGAGAGAAATCGCCCAAAATTACAGAAACATGAAAACTGAATGAATAAATTATAAAAGAAAATAAATTATATATAAATAAATTCATTTGCAGAAAAGCCCTTCAAGTCTTCATTCCTAGTACATCCAGCTTTTACTTTTTACTGTTCAGCCACACAACTTCAGTTCTAGAAATGACAACTTTAGCCCCTGCACATTCTTAACCCAGAAATAAATACAAAATAACAAAATAAAGAACAAATGTTTAGATTACTTTATATAATTCAATAATATTTTATCAAATGTCTCGATGTAGGCTATATACCCATTTTCATCTCATCGTCGGCTATACTTTCAAAAAGTGTTCTCATGTCAACAATAGGTTACCAGTTACCATATCGGTCAAAATAATTACGTGTAATTTTTTTTAGGTGACGTAGAGTAAATAAAGTTTCTCTTTTATTCCAATGTAGACTATATAGTTTTTTTTTTGTTCTAATGTAAACTATAAATATGATGACACGTCATTAAATTTTTTGTTGAAGGTTAAAGAAGTATAATAGTTTATATTAGTACACTTTTTGAAAATATATAGCTGATAGTGAGACAAAAATGAGTATATAGTCTCATGTCAACAACGTGTACATAGTCTATATCGAAACATTTGAGAAAGTATATATAGTCTATTTGTAGCTTTAATTCTTTATTTTTATAACCCCGCGTGTTGCGGATTATAAAATAGTTTCAATGTAAAAGAAATTAGAATTTTATATACGAGATTAAGAGTGAAAAAGTCGGTCAATAAATTAAGAGCGCGTACATAACGCCTATCATTTTCAAATGATCTTTCCAAGTAATTTCCTTCAACATTAAAACGTGTAACGACCCGGATTTTTCCGATCGTTTTATACATATGAGATTAATATTTACATAAATTAAACATTACCAACATGATAAGCAATCCAAATTGTTGAGTCTTGTGTTTTTGAAAAGAGTTTTATACAACGTTTGACCTTCCAATTTGACCGATGATATCACGAACTATATAACATACGATAATTATACAATTGTGTACATATACATATTTATACATATTTAACATGATCTAAGGATGGTTTAACATATCATTGTGTACTAATAACAATGAGTTATAAGTATACTTTGAGACTACTAACTTAAGTTTTCAAAACGATAACTATATGTAACGTTCTTTGACATATATACCTATAACGTATAATGCTTATACAAGTATCGTATAAATATGTATTTAATCACTTTTAAAGGGCTTATATACATAAAACAATATAAGTATATTTATAAAAGATAGCTATATTTGAATCCTCGTTCCGTTTCCTCAAGATTTCTACAAGTATATCTAGCGTATATGTACCCGTATCATACCCAGCTTCTATACGTATTTACTATTGGTATATACACATCACAATTACTTTATTAGCAGCCATGAGTCAGCAAATTTTAGATCTTAGCATGCATGATTAATCAATTTGGCATATTACAAGACTTTTACACAATATTACAAACTTATACATCATTTCACCACCATTTATACTCCATTCCATTTTCATTTTTACTACACATTTTCTCTAGCTAAAAACACCTACTTGTAAGCTTCATTCACGTCTAAGATCAAACAAGATACTACTTTCAATCCAAGTCTATACAAAAAACTCTCTCAAGAATCACCTTAATAACCATCATATTAAGATCAAACAAGAACACTACAAGATACTACTTTCATTTCAAGTCTATATTCTAAGTTTACTTCCAATCTTTCAATCCAACTTCGCCACTCTTTAGGATCAAGAGTTATACTTCCTTTCCAGTAGCTTTATCCAAGTAATTTGAGGTAGTAACCTTATTCATAATCTTATTCGATTCATATTTATATAGCTACCTTATTTTGAGTTATAAATTATAACAACAAGAACATAGTTTGAATGATTTCAAACTTGTTCGCAAACTAAATAGATCCTTCTAACTTGACTTTTAAAACACTTCAAGACCTGTAATATATCATAATGATATGCTAACTTAACAAGATACAACTTGATTTTACAAAGAACACCTTAAAACTGAATCTACGTCGTCAGAGTGCAACCAGGGGCTGTTTTGGGTTGGATAATTAAAACCATCTTAAACTTTGAATTGGAAGTTTATATTCTGGAAAAATGATATTTCTTATGAATATATTAACATATAAAAATCTCATGGTTTAACTCAAAGTGTAAGTATTTTTAAAAATGATCATTTAGATGTTGTTTTTATGATGGAAATGATCACTTTCATAAGATTCACCCAAGTTTGACCTGTAACCTGTGATTTTGAATATAAACCAAGGTATTTATAGTTCATATTCATAAATAATGACTCGATCCAAGAAAGTGAAAAGTTGAATCAACAAAAACGGAGTTGTATTGAAGAAACTACGACTAAAACAAAATCGGGTATAAGAAGCTAGATTAGCTACGAAAATATTTTGACTAAAACCAAACTAATCATATCTTGGCTAATTAACATGATATTTTATATATATTTACTCATGATTTGATTTTACATATTTCAGGACCACCCGTAAACAACACGAGAAGATTAATTATAAGACCTCATGATTGTACGCAACACGTCATTTGACAACACGGTACTTTATGTACGCAACACGTCATTTGACAACACGGTACCATGGGTCGAGATTAATTCCGATCAATACGAATACGATGGGGTCTTTATTTATTTTATTGAGCAACTAATTGTGGACCACTAACATCAGACTGCTAACTACGGACTAATAGATATTAAAAGTATTATATGTATATATGTAACGATTATTTGAAAAGAAAACATGTTGATATATTATATATATGGTTAGGTTTGTGATATCTATCGGAGACCAAGTCGTGTTAAATATCTTCAAGGCAAAAGTGAGTATATAGTCCCATTTTTTTAAACTCTAAATATTTCGGGATGAGAATACATGCATTTTATGATTTACGTTATGGACACAAGTGATTAAAAATATATATTCTACGTTGAGTTGTACCACTGGCATACTTTCCTGTAACTTGGTAACTACTATTTACATGCGGTATTGTAAACGCGAATCCTGTTGATAGATCTATCGGGCCTGACAACCCCAACCGGACTGGACGACCAGTATTCAACGGTTGCACAGTACTTCGTTTCGGTGACTACACTTGGTACGGTGTAGTGAGATTTCATAATAAAGGGAATATGCGACGTTGATTAAATGTTAAGTATGGTTATCAAGTACTCAACCACTTAGAATATTTTTATTAAAACGTTTATGTATATGCCGAATTTATGCAAGATTTGGGGTATGCATATTTGTATCAAAAATAAAACTGCATATCGGAAGATTTGTAATGTGAAATATGTTGGAAATCGTATTGTTATTATCAAATGTAAAGTTTGTAAGACTAAGATTATCGCTAAACGATAATCATTATTATGTTGTTAAAGCCTTTGGTTATAATAAAGATTATGGTTTGTATCATAAAAACGTATGCATATTTTTAAAAATGTCACATATAGAGGTCAATACCTCGCAATGACACCAATGAGTACGTGACGTTTATATTCGATATGAACGGGACGCTTCAGGTGGTATCAGAGCGTTGGTCTTAGAGAACCAGAAAATTTGCATTAGTGTGTCTTATCGAGTTTGTTAGGATGCATTAGTGAGTCTGGACTTTGACCGTGTTTGATTTCGAAAACTATTGCTTATCCTTGGTGGTTAAAAATTAATATGTAAATATTATATGGAACTAACGTGCTAGTTGTTGTGTGATAGATGTCTGGCTTAGAACTTGTTATCACATTCAGCGACTCCGAACCAGAATCCTCAGATAGTGTTTCAGTCATTAACCTATCCGATGATGTAAACGACACCTTTGGGGAAGACTCACAATTTCCGGATGAATCAATTGAAGAGGAACCGGAAAGTGATCCCGAGGAGGAAGAAATACAGGAAATTACGAAAGACAAGTTCGAACAAGGAAAGAAACGAAAGGCTACTGAATTGGAAAATCCAAATCCCGAGTTTTGTGAGGATGTTGTGGCACCAACTCCACCAGACACTTCCACCCCTATTCCCGCTATTCCTATTAGTTCTATCCCAGCATCCAGTTCTTCGACCCCTCAGCCAAAACGTAGGGAGACAACTAGGATTAGCGTTAAGCGATTCCCTGAACACAAACATTTTGGGATATAGGCTAAATGATGCGCTGTTGTTTTTAACCAAGGGATCATATAACGTTTTGTATAATATTACTAGTGTGGTTTACTTGATTTTTGATGTAAGATAAGCATATGTAAAATAGTGAAGTGTGAAATGCAATAATTTTCCATGGTTGAGTATTATTTGGGTGGTAGTAATTGATTTCTGTACTAAGCTATTAAGTATGAACTTTAACGGGTACGTACTACCCTAGATATAATTATAAAACGCTAATAAGAAGAAAAGGCTTTTATAATAATAACTGGTTCATATTATTAATAAGCTACGATGTACAATAAATACACACTACATCTATAATATTCCATGTGAATAATTAATTTTTTTCCCTTCTTATTGAAGAATATGGCGCGATTGAACCGAATGACGGAACAAGAAATCGAGGAACTCATCAATCAGCGAGTGAACGACAGAATGTTATGGGTCGAGGCTGCAAGAGGTGCTGCAGTTAACCCAAATCCTCGTGTGGGATGCACCTACAAAACTTTTCAAGGTTGCAAGCCCTCATCATTCAGTGGAACAGAAGGACCGGTCGGTTTAACCCGGTAGATCGAAAAGATTGAGTCTGTGTTTAAAATCAGTGGTTGTATTGAGAAGGACATGACCAAGTATGCATCGTGCACCTTACAAGATAGTGTACTTACGTGGTGGAAAAACTATGTGAAGGCCGTAGGAGGAGATGTAGCTTATGATACTCCATGGGAAGAATTCAAAACAATGCTAATCAACGAGTATTGTCCAAGGAACGAGGTTAGGAAGTTGGAAGCTGATTTACGAAGCCTGAAAGTTGTTGGTACTGAACTAACCAACTACAATCAGCGATTCATGGAATTAGCTTTGCTATGTCCCGAATTGGTACCAACCGAAGAACGAAAGATAGAACTGTACAAAGATGGTTTTCCTAAAAATGTCAAGGCAAATGTTACAGCATCGAAACCCAAGACTATTCATGAAGCCATCACCATGGCAAATGAGTTGATGGCCCAGATTATTCTGGATAAGAACATCGATGTTAAGACATCGGAAAACAAAAGAAAGTGGGAAGGTAATCATCAACAATCTAACAAGAAACAAGAAACCACGCAAGGTGCGGTAGTGGTTTAAGCTCAGGTTACAAGGGACGAAATCCTTTATGTAACAGATGCCACAAACATCACTCTGGTTATTGTAATGTGGTGTGAAACAATTGTAATTGAAGGGGTCATCTTACTGAAGATTGTAGGGTTCCCGTTACAAATATAAATGGCACCAAGACTCCTGCCACCAATGCAAATAGAACTGCCTTGGCCACTGTTACTTGTTATGGGTGTGGGAAACAGGGTCATTATAAGAGCCAGTGCCCAAATCCAGAGAAGAATAACGGATTCGCACGTGGAAGAGCATTTATTATTAATGCTAGAGAGGCGTGTGAAGACCCGGAGCTTGTTACGGGTACGTTTACCTTTAATAACTTATCAGCATCTGTTATATTTGATACTGGTACCGATAGAAGTTATATGTGTAGAGACTTTTACGCTAAATTGAATTGTTCATCATTACCTCTAGATGCTAAGTACATGATTGAGTTAGTTAATGGTAAACTAATTAAAGCCGATAAAATTTGCCGTGATTGTAAAATAAATTTAGCCGGAGAAACGTTTAAAATTGATTTGATACCCGTAGAATTAGGAAGTTTTGATGTAATAGTCGGTATGGACTGGATGTCCAAAATAGGAGCTGAAGTTGTGTGTGCCAAGAAGGCAATTCGCATTCCTCGTAAGGATAAAACGCCACTAATGATTTATGGAGAGAAGGGTAACTCAAAGCTAAAACTCATTAGCTGTTTGAAAGCCCAAAAGTGCTTGAAGAAAGGGTGCTATGCTATCCTAGCACATGTTAATAAAGTCGAAATGAAAGAAAAAGGGAAGTGCATCAACGACGTACCTGTAGCAAAAGATTTTCCTGAAGTCTTTCTGGAAGAGTTGCCGGGATTACCTCCATTTAGATCTGTAGAATTTCAAATAGATCTAGTACCAGGAGCTGCACCAGTGGCTCGTGCTCCATACAGACTTGTACCATCTGAGATGAAAGAGTTACAAAGCCAGTTACAAGAATTACTGGACCGTGGTTTCATTCGACCGAGCACTTCACCGTGGAGAGCTCCGATTTTATTCGTCAAGAAGAAAGATGGATCCTTCCGAATATGTATAGATTACCGTGAATTAAATAAGTTAACTATCAAGAATCAATATCCACTACCGAGAATTGATGACTTATTTGATCAACTGCAAGGATCATGTGTTTACTCGAAAAGCGACCTAAGATCGGGCTATCATCAACTACGTGTCAAAGAAGAAGATATTCCCAAAAATGCTTTCCGGACACGCTACAGTCATTACGAATTTTTGGTCATGCCGTTTGGATTGACGAATGCGCCAGCTGTATTCATGGACCTCATGAATCGAGTTTGTAGTCCGTATTTAGATAAGTTTGTTATCATTTTTATTGACGATATTCTCATCTATTCCAAGAATGAGCAAGAGCATGAGCAGCATTTAAGGTTGGTATTAGAATTGTTAAGAAAAGAACAGTTATATGCCAAATTTTCTAAGTGTGCGTTTTGGTTGAAAGAAGTACAATTTCTTGGTCACGTTGTTAGTAGCAAAGGAATTCAGGTTGATCCAGCTAAAATCGAGGCCATTGAAAAATGGGAGACTCCTAAGACACCAACACAAATACGTCAATTTTTGGGATTAGCTGGTTATTATAGAAGGTTTATTCAAGATTTTCCTCGAATAGCTAAACCATTGACAATGTTAACGCAAAAAGGGAAGAAGTACGAGTGGACCTCTGAGCAGGAGAGTGCATTTCAATTACTGAAGAAGAAGTTGACTACGGCGCCTATTTTATCGTTACCTGAAGGGAACGATGATTTTGAGATATATTGTGACGCTTCGCGACAAGGTTTTGGTTGCGTCCTTATGCAACGAAAGAAAGTTATTGCGTACGCATCCCGACAATTGAAGATTCACGAGCAAAATTATACGACGCATGATCTAGAACTGGGAGCAGTAGTGTTTGCATTGAAGATATGGAGACACCACTTATATGGGGTTAAATGCACTGTGTTTACCGATCATAAAAGCCTTCAACATATTTTCGATCAAAAACAGCTGAACATGAGGCAATGTAGGTGGATCGAGCTGATAAACGACTATGATTGTGAGATTCGCTATCATCCCGGGAAAGCGAATGTAGTGGCTGACGCTCTAAGAAGAAAGGAATGAGAGCCAATTCGAGTATGAGCGATGAACATAAAAATTCGCATGAATCTCAACTCACAAATCAAAGAGGCTCAACGAGAAGCTCTTACTAAGGAAAACATAGGAAATGAAATAATGAAGAAGTATGAGAAGCAACTCGTTATAAGGGAAGACAGAATTCGATATTTTGCAAAACGTATTTGGGTACCAAAGTTGGGTGGATTAAGTAAGTTGATATTGAACGAGGCACATAAAACAAGATACTCGATACATCCTGGAGTTGGAAAGATGTATCAAGATCTTAAGATGCATTATTGGTGGCCTAATTTAAAAACAGACGTTGCAACATATGTAGGGGAATGTTTAACTTGTTCCAAAGTCAAAGCAGAACACCAGAAGCCGTCAGGGTTACTTCAACAACCAGAAATACCAGAATGGAAGTGGGACGGTATTACCATGGATTTTATCACGAAGTTACACAAGACTGCATCTGGTTATGACACCATTTGGGTAATAGTTGATCGTCTCACCAAATCTGCACATTTCTTGCCTATAAAAGAAACGGATAGAATGGAGAAACTATTACGATTGTACATAAAGGAAATTGTTTCAAGGCATGGAATACCTATTTCCATTATATCCGATCGTGATAGTAGATTTACATCAAAGTTCTGGCAATCACTACAGGAGGCCCTGGGAACTCGTTTGGATATGAGCATCGCATATCATCCGCAAATTGACGGGCAGAGTGAAAGAACAATTCAGACTCTTGAAGACATGCTCAGGGCATGTGTGATCGATTTTGGAAATGGATGGGATAAATATCTACCATTAGCAGAATTCTCGTATAATAATAGTTATCATGCGAGCATTAAAGCTGCACCATTCGAAGCACTGTATGGAAGGAAGTGTAGATCCCCTATCTGTTGGAATGAATTAGGAGATTGACAATTAACTGGTCCCGAGATCATACATGAAACTACTGAAAAGATAGTACAAATCAAGGAGAGATTGAAAATAGCCCGTAGTCGCCAAAAGAGCTACGCCGATGTCCGGAGGAAACCATTAGAGTTTCAGATCGGTGACATGGTTATGCTAAAGGTGTCACCTTGGAAAGGTGTAATACGTTTTGGCAAAAGGGGTAAACTGAACCCAAGGTATGTAGGCCCGTTCAAGATCATCGAATGCATTGGATCGGTAGCTTATCGACTCGAGTTACCACAACAACTCGCCGGAGTACATAATACGTTTCACGTTTCAAACCTTAAGAAGTGTCTTGCAAAGGAAGACCTCAACATTCCTCTTGAAGAAATCCAAGTCGACGAGAAACTACAGTTCATAGAAGAACCAGTCAAAATCATGGACCGTGAAGTTAAACAGCTCAAGCAGAGCAACATACCAATCGTTAAGGTTCGTTGGAATGCTCGAAGGGGTCCCGAGTTTACTTGGGAACGAGAGGATCAGATGAAACAAAAGTACCCACATTTGTTTCCCGAGAACGCAAAATAGGTACAACTTTAAAATTTCGGGACGAAATTTATTTAACGGGTAGGTACTGTAACGACCCGGATTTTTCCGATTTTTTTATACATATGAGATTAATATTTACATAAATTAAACATTACCAACATGATAAGCAATCCAAATTGTTGAGTCTTGTGTTTTTGAAAAGAGTTTTACACAACGTTTGACCGTCCAATTTGACCGATGATATCACGAACTATATAACATACGATAATTATACGATTGTGTACATATACATATTTATACATATTTAACATGATCTAAGGATGGTTTAACATATCATTGTGTACTAATTACAATGAGTTATAAGTATACTTTGAGACTACTAACTTAAGTTTTCAAAACGATAACTATATGTAACGTTCTTTGACATATATACCTATAACGTATAATGCTTATACAAGTATCGTATAAATATGTATTTAATCACTTTTAAAGGGCTTATATACATAAAACAATATAAGTATATTTACAAAAGATAGCTATATTTAAATCCTCATTCCGTTTCCTCAAGATTTCTATAAGTATATCTAGGGTATATGTACCCGTATCATACCCAGCTTCTATACGTATTTACTATTGGTATATATACATCACAATCACTTTATTAGCAGTCATGAGTCAGCAAATTTTGGATCTTAGCATGCATGATTAATCAATTTGGCATATTACAAGACTTTTACACAATATTACAAACTTATACATCATTTCACCACCATTTATACTCCATTCCATTTTTATTTTTACTACACATTTTCTCTAGCTAAAAACAACTATTTGTAAGCTTCATTCACCTCTAAGAAATCCCGCAAAAACTCTCTTAAGAATCACCTTAATAACCATCATATTAAGATCAAACAAGAACACTACAAGATACTACTTTCATTTCAAGTCTATATTCTAAGTTTACTTCCAATCTTTCAATCCAACTTCACCACTCTTTAGGATCAAGAGTTATACTTCCTTTCCAATAGCTTTATCCAAGTAATTTGAGGTAGTAACATTATTCATAATCTTATTCGATTCATATTTATATAGCTACCTTATTTTGAGTTATAAATTATAACAACAAGAACATAGTTTGAATGATTTCAAACTTGTTCGCAAACTAAATAGATCCTTCTAACTTGACTTTTAAAACACTTCAAGACCTGTAATATATCATAATTATATGCTAACTTAACAAGATATAACTTGATTTTACAAAGAACACCTTAAAACTGAATCTACGTCGTCGGAGTGCAACCGGGGGCTGTTTTGGGTTGGATAATTAAAAACCATCTTAAACTTTGAATTGGAAGTTTATATTCTGGAAAAATGATATTTCTTATGAATATGTTAACATATAAAAATCTCATGGTTTAACTCAAAGTGTAAGTATTTTTAAAAACGATCATTTAGATGTTGTTTTTATGATGGAAATGATCACTTTCATAAGATTCACCCAAGTTTGACCCATAACCTGTGATTTCAAATGTAAACTAAGGTATTTACAGTTCATATTCATAAATAATGACTCGATCCAAGAAAGTGGGAAGTTGAATCAACAAAAACGGAGTTGTATTGAAGAAACTACGACTAAAATAAAATCGGGTATCCGAAGCTAGTTTAGCTACGAAAATATTTTGACTAAAACCAAACTAATCATATCTTGGCTAATTAACATGATATTTTATATATATTTACTCATGATTTGATTTTACATATTTCAGGACCACCCGTAAAAAACACGAGAAGATTAATTATAAGACCTCATAATTGTACGCAACACGTCATTTGACAACACGGTACTTTATGTACGCAACACGTCATTTGACAACACGGTACCATGGGTCGACATTAATTCCGATCAATACGAACACGATGGGGTCTTTATTCATTTTATTAAGCAACTAATTGTGGACCACTAACATCGGACTGCTAACTACGGACTAATAGATATTAAAAGTATTATAAGTATATATGTAACGATTATTTGAAAAGAAAACATGTTGATATAATATATATATGGTTAGGTTCGTGATATCTATCGGAGACCAAGTCGTGTTAAATATCTTCAAGGCAAAAGTGAGTATATAGTCCCATTTTTTTAAACTCTAAATATTTCAGGATGAGAATACATGCATTTTATGATTTACGTTATGGACACAAGTGATTAACTACTATGTTGTACCACTGGCATACTTCCCTGTAACTTGGTAACTACTATTTACATGCGGTATTGTAAACGCGAATCCTATTGATAGATCTATCGGGCCTGACAACCCCAACCGGACTGGATGATCAGTATTCAACAGTTGCACAGTACTTCGTTTCGGTGACTACACTTGGTACGGTGTAGTGAGATTTCATAATAAAGGGAATATACGACGTTGATTAAATGTTAAGTATGGTTATCAAGTGCTCAACCACTTAGAATATTTTTATTAAAACGTTTATGTATATGAAATCTTGTGGTCTATATTTATAACGCTGCTAGCATTAAACCTATATCTCACCAACTTTATGTTGACGTTTTAAGCATGTTTATTCTCAGGTGATAAATAAAAGCTTCCGCTGCATTATACCGAATTTAAGCAAGATTTGGAGTATGCATATTTGTGTCAAAAATAAAACTGCATATCCGAAGATTTGTAATGTGAAATATGTTGGAAATCGTATTGTTATTATCAAATGTAAAGTTTGTAAGACTAAGATTATCGCTAAACGATAATCATTATTATGTTGTTAAAGCCTTTGGTTATAATAAAGATTATAGTTTGTATCATAAAAACGTATGCATATTTTTAAAAATGTCACATATAGAGGTCAATACCTCGTAATGACACCAATGAGTATGTGACGTTTATATTCGATATGAACGGGACGCTTCAAAACGTTTCTGGGATTAGGGGGAGATTTCATTCGGGCGCAATGCTTCGTTCGTCACCTTAATCCCCAAGAAACTTGAACCGTCAAATCTTAATGACTACCGCCCGATTAGTCTAATTGGGAGTTTCTACATGATCATCGCGAAGTTGTTATCCAACCGTCTCAAGAAGGTTATCCCAAATCTTGTAGGATTTGAACAAAGTGCGTTTTTAAAGGGGAGAAATATCTTGGATGGGGCTCTTATTGCAAATGAGACAATTCAATATCTAAAACAAAACAACTCTAAAAGCCTCATCTTCAAAATTGACTTCGAAAAGGCTTTTGACAGTTTATGTTGGGACTTTCTCAGGGAAATGATGAAGATCATGGGTTTTGGGGAGAAATGGAGGAAATGGATTTTGTCATGTCTAAATTCGGCCTCTATATCCGTTTTGGTTAATGGTTCGCCTACAATGGAATTTCGGCTTGAAAGGGGTGTTCGACAAGGTGACCCATTGTCGCCTTTTCTTTTCATTATTACTGCGGAAGGCTTGAATTGGCTCACGAATACCGCGGTTCGGGTAAAATCTTTTTTGGGGGTTGAAATTGGGAGGGATAAAGTTCCTATCTCACACCTTCAATATGCGGACGATACCATTTTTTTCGGGTCTTGGAGTAAAGAAAACATTGAAAATCTTGTGAAATTATTAAAGTGTTTCGAATTGGCTTCCAGGCTAAAAATTAATTATCATAAGAGTAGTCTATTTGGTGTGGGAGTTGAAACTAAAGAGGTAGTGGAAATGGCTCGACTATTCGGATGTAATGTTGGTACCTTTCCCTTTACCTACCTTGGGCTACCGATAGGGGAAAAAATGAATAAACTCGTGAATTGGAAACTGGTGTTAGACAAATTCGATAAAAGATTGCCAGATTGGAAGGCACATTCGATGTCTATTGGTGGACGTTTAACGCTCGTTAACTCGGTTCTTAGTAGTATACCGTTATATTATTTATCGCTCTACCGTGCCCCGTCCGCCGTGCTTAAAAAACTTGAGAGTGTAAGACGTAACTTTTTTTGGGGCGGGTCGGGGTGTGAGAATGTTGGGTAAAATGGGATACCGTTCTTCGTCCTCACGAGGAAGGCGGTTTAAATGTGGGCTCTTTAAAATCAAAAAATTTGGCTTTAATTGGAAAGTGGTGGTGGAGATTTAAAACTGAACCCACTGCCTTGTGGGTTAAAGTCATCAAAAGTTTATATGGGGTTTCGGGGGGACTTGATGCGGGTGCGTCTTTATTATCTAATTACACTTCTACTTGGAGTTCTATTGTGAAAACAGGATTCGAGATTAATGAGATGGGGATTGATTTTTGCAACTCTTTCAAGAAAACTGTTGGGAATGGCAAGAACACTATCTTTTGGAAGGAACCTTGGCTTTGTGATATGCCTCTCGAGGCGAAATTCAGTAGACTTTTCAGGGCGGAATCGACACCAACTGCCACGGTTGCTGATCGACTTCAATGGATGAACTCGGCATCAAAGTGGACGTGGAGCTGGACGCGACAACTAAGGGGCAGAACCTTGGCTGAATTCGATACCCTTATGCACCTGTTGGACGGATATGAATTTAAGGTAGACAATATGGATCGATGGTCTTGGAGCATGGTTTCAAATGGTCATTTTACTACAAAAGTGTTGTCTGATGCATTACAAAGCAAGATTCTACCATCGAACACTTCGGGTATTGAGACGTTACGAAACAATTTAGTTCCAAAAAAAGTGGGAATTTTCGTGTGGAGGGCCTTGAAGGGTAGATTACCCGTTTTGTTTGAACTTGACAAACGGGGAATCGATCTTCACTCTATACGTTGTTCCTTAGGTGATGATGACACCGAAACAATTCAACATTCCCTATTTCATTGCTCAAAAAACGTTGAGATATGGGAAAGGGTACAAAATTGGTGTGGGATAAAAACAACAAACTTGGATCTATCTTGTGCGTTTAGAGGAGAATCTTCAAGTCAAATGTCGGGTGAGGGTGTAAAGGTGTGGCAAGCGGTGGAGTGGACATGCGGTTACCTTATTTGGAAAAACATGAATCAAAAAGTTTTTAAGAATGTGTGTTGGACTCCTCCGGTTGCGCTTAATGAAATTCAAGTAAAAAGTTACGAATGGATTTCGAAGAGATGCAAGACCGTGAAGATTGATTGGCACAATTGGTTGATTAATCCGCAAAAGTTTTTTGTGTAATATTGGGTCGTCTAGTTGGATACCATCTTAGCATCCACTAGATTACTTTTGTATATATTTATGGATGTAGCTGTAATATCGAGTCTTATAGCAACACTCTGTGATTGTATATGTTCCCTTTGAGTTATATAAATAAAATTTATGCCTTTCAAAAAAAATAAATAAATAAATAAAAAAAATTTCCTTCAACATTGTAAACCAATTTATATTTATATTCAAGGCTTACATATCCGGCCAACACCATCATCATCAGCTCCTTGATTTTAAACCTTCCGAGACCTATTTGCCTTTTTTTTTTTTTTTGTTGTTCTACTAGATTTTCATAATTCCTTATTCAAAACACCATGTCATCCACAGTTGAAATCCCTCTCCATGAAATAAAATTAGCAACTAACAATTTTGCGAGGGAATTTCTTATCGCAGCTGGTGGATTTGGAAAGGTATATCGAGTCAAAACTGAAAATTATGGCGTTATCGCCGTAAAGCGGTTGGACACAAAACACGGCCAAGGTGACAAACAGTTTAAAACAGAGGTTATCTTGCTTTCAAAACTTGAACATATAAACATTGTATCTCTTGTTGGGTATTGTGATGAAGATGGAGAGAAGATACTAGTTTATAAGTTTCAAAGCAATGGTAGTCTTGACAGACATTTAAAGAACAAAGATTTAAGCTTGATCCAACGTCTTCGGATCTGTTTAGGTGCTGCTCAGGGGTTAAACTACCTTCATGATGACGTCGGACCTCATGAGAGAATTCTACATCGCGATATCAAGAGTTCAAACATTTTACTCGATGAGAATTGGAACGCTAAAGTTTCTGATTTTGGATTGGCACGAATAGGCCCTGCGAATATGCGGACTACCGCTGTCATCTCCAATCCTTGTGGGACCCCTGGATATATTGATCCTGAATATTTTGTTCATGGTCATTTAACAAAAGAATCTGATGTGTATTCTTTTGGGATTGTATTATTTGAAGTTCTATGTGGAAGGCCGGCAAGTGATGAAACTTACAAGGGCAAGGACTATCGTGAATTTTTAAAAGTTCTGGTTGAAAGACATTATGAAAGGCAAACATTAGAAGAGATTGTTTACTTCGCTCTACGAGATCAAATAAAAGAAGTTTCATTACTTACGTTTTCAAATCTCGCCATTCAATGTTTGCTGCGCCATGGGCACCAACGTCCAACAATGAAGGAGGTCGTTGAAAAGCTAAACAAAGCTCTTGATAATCAGTTGCTAGTAAGTTGTAGTACTCACTTATATAAAGTTCTAACAAAATTCATTAGTCCCCTTTATTTGCTTATAAGTATTATAAAAGTCATGTAATTCTTAAATTATTATCATATTCTTAAATTTATTTGCTTATAAGTATTTCATGTTTTGTCAAAGAAAACCAAAAGAACGGATAAAATATAACTTTTGGTTTTGACTTTTGAATATGATCTGGAAAGCCATCAATCTATTTTTTCTTTTACCTTCTTATCACGAGTTTTTCCACCTACCAATCAGAAAAAGTTGACTTACTTGGCTAAATGATCCTAGTATATATCTTAGACTAGTTTAATCCATAATGTCATGAGGGTTTGCTATCTTCGCAACCTAATTATATCGAGTATGTAATTACATTTTTGTGTTTGGTGTGTCCCTTTGATTGTTAAGGCTCACCACTGTTTCTATTTTGTTATCAATAATACATGCTTGCTTTTCAAAAAAAAAATAAATAAATATCAGAAAAAGTCAATTTGAATTACAAAATTAAATATGTATCGGGTCAATAATTTTATTTGGTTGGTTGTTATCTGTGATAGGCCCGAATTGAGGATGATGACAATGACTTTGATGCTGTTCACAAAGAACAATCAGGGTATATATTAATACTTTCTTCGTCTCAAATTTATTTTCCTCAGACAAAAAACACACACAGTTAGTCTGATCCCTTATTTTTTACATATCTTTTTGTTATACATGCATAAAGTAGGGGCACAAAAGGCTTTTATCACATTATTTTTTCTATTTATGAATACGGAATATTAATTTGAAACATCACAAAATAGAATAATAGACTATATTAATATTAATTTGAAACATCACAAAAGCAGAATTTTCTTACAACAACAGCTACCATTCAAGCATTGAGATGGCGCCGTTTGAAGCACTTTATGGTAGAAAGTGCAGGTCTCCGATTTGTTGGAGTGAAGTGGGGGATAGACAGATTACGGGTCCGGAGATAATACAACAAACTACCGAGAAGATCATCCAAATTCAACAACGGTTGAAAACCGCCCAAAGTCGACAAAAGAGCTACGCTGACATTAAAAGAAAAGATATAGAATTTGAAATTGGAGAGATGGTCATGCTTAAAGTTGCACCTTGGAAAGGCGTTGTTCGATTTGGTAAACGAGGGAAATTAAATCCAAGGTATATTGGACCATTCAAGATTATTGATCGTGTCGGACCAGTAGCTTATTGACTTGAATTACCTCAACAACTCGCGGCTGTACATAACACTTTCTACGTCTCGAATTTGAAGAAATGTTTTGCTAAAGAAGATCTCACTATTCAGTTAGACGAAATCCAAATCAACGAAAAACTTCAATTTATCGAAGAACCCGTCGAAATAATGGATCGTGAGGTTAAAAGACTTAAGCAAAACAAGATACCAATTGTTAAAGTTCGATGGAATGCTCGTAGAGGACCTGAGTTCACCTGGGAACGAGAAGATCAGATGAAGAAGATATACCCACACTTATTTCCAGAAGATACGTCAACACCTCCAACTGCTTAAAATTTCGGGACGAAATTTATTTAACGGGTTAAGTGTTAAGCAATCAAACTTGTTAAGACTTGATTAATTGAAATAGGTTTTATATAGACAATTTGACCACCCAAGTTGACCGGTGATTCACGAACGTTAAAACTTGTAAAAACTATATGATGTCATAGATATGGATATATATATATATATATATATATATATATATATATATATATATATATATATATATATATATATATATATATATATATATATAGTTAACATACTATTATGATAAGTAAACATATCATTAAGTATATTAACAATGAACTATATATGTAAAAACAAGACTACTAACTTAATGATTTCGAAACGAGGCATATATGTAACGATTATCGTTGTAACGACATTTAATGTATATATATCATATTAAGATATATTAATACATCACGTTATCATGATAATGTAATAATTTAACATCTCATTTGATATAATAAACAATAGGTTAACAACATTTAACAAGATCGTTAAACTAAAGGTTTCAAAACAACACTTACATGTAACGACTAACGATGACTTAACGACTCAATTAAAATGTATATACTTGTAGTGTTTTAATATGTATTCATACACTTTTGAAAGACTTCAAGACACTTATCAAAATACTTCTACTTAACAAAAATTCTTACAATTACATCCTCGTTCAGTTTCATCAACAATTCTACTCGTATGCACCAGTATTCATACTCGTACAATACACAGCTTCTAAATGTATGTACTATTGATATATACACTCCAATGATCAGCTCTTAGCAGCCCATGTGAGTCACCTAACACATGTGGAAACCATCATTTGACAACTAGCATGAAATATCTCATAAAATTATAAAAATATTAGTAATCATTCATGACTTATTTACATGTAAACAAAATTACACATCCTTTATATCTAATCCATATACCAACGACCAAAACACCTACAAACACTTTCATTCTTTAATTTTCTTCATCTAATTGATCTCTCTCAAGTTCCATCTTCAAGTTCTAAGTGTTCTTCATAAATTCTACAAGTTCTAGTTTCATAAAATCAAGAATACTTCCAAGTTTACTAGCTCACTTCCAATCTTGTAAAGTGATTATCCAACCTCAAGAAATCCTTGTTGTTTACAGTAAGATATCATTATAAATCAAGGTAATACTCATATACAAACTTTGATTCAATTCCTATAACTATAACTATCTTAATTCGAGTGATAATCTTACTTGAACTTGTGTTCGTGTCATGATTCTACTTCAAGAACTTTCAAGCCATCGAAGATCCTTTGAAGCTAGATCATTTCTTGTCACTTCCAGTAGGTTTACCTATTAAACTTGAGGTAGTAATGATGTTCATAACATCATTCGATTAATACATATAAAACTATCTTATTCGAAGATTTAAACTTGTAATCACTAGAACATAGTTTAGTTAATTCTAAACTTGTTCACAAATAAAGTTAATCCTTCTAAATTGACTTTTAAAATCAACTAAACACATGTTCTATACCTATATGCAAGGTTGAAAAAGACGCGAGACGGGGCCGAAACGGTAGCGACCTCAAAACGTCGCAACGGAAAAAACGGGGCCGAGACGGGGTCGAAACGGATGTTGACTAATGTTGACTTTTATATATATAAATATATATTTACACATATTTTAGAGGTAAAAAAACCTTCGTTGAAAAGTTTGTACCTATAATTTCAATTAACGTTAATATAATACAAAATGGAATACTAAACTAAGTCACTTTTGATTGATTTGACCGACTTATGACCGATTTTAACAGAATTTTTGACTTTTGACCGGTGTTGACCCAATTTTTCCTGCATTTGACTTGACTTTTAACCGTTGACCGGCTTATAAGAAAACGGGACGGGGTCAAAACGGTTTAGTCACTAAAACGCCACAACGGGCGTTGCAACGGACGCAACGGACGCTGTTTACAACAGTGTCTATATGATATGCTAACTTAATGATTTAAAACCTGGAAACACGAAAAACACCGTAAAACCGGACATACGCCGTCGTAGTAACACCGCGGGCTGTTTTGGGGTTGATAA
Organism: Rutidosis leptorrhynchoides; assembly: GCF_046630445.1. Lineage (NCBI taxonomy): Eukaryota > Viridiplantae > Streptophyta > Magnoliopsida > Asterales > Asteraceae > Rutidosis > Rutidosis leptorrhynchoides. The sequence continues at coordinate 143,981,853 of NC_092342.1, forward strand.
TTAAAAACTATGACAAACTTTGATTTAAAAGTTGTTCTTCTGGAAAAATGATTTTTCTTATGAACATGAAACTATATCCAAAAATCATGGTTAAACTCAAAGTGGAAGTATGTTTTTCAAAATGGTCATCAAGACGTCGTTCTTTCGACTGAAATGACTACCTCTTACAAAAATGACTTGTAACTTATATTTCTGACTATAAACCTATACTTTTTCTGTATAGATTCATAAACTTAAGTTCAATATGAAACCATAGCAATTGGATTCACTCAAAACGGATTTAAAACGAAGAAGTTATGGGTAAAACAAGATTGGTTATTTTTGCTTGTTGTAGCTACGTGAAAATTGGTAACAAATCTATATTAATCTTATCCTAGCTAACTCAGATTGTTTTATACATGTATTCTAATATATTATGTAATCTTGAGATACCATAGACACGTATGCAAATGTTTTGACATATCATATCGACCCATGTATATATGTTATTTGGAACAACCATAGACACTCTATATGCAGTAATGTTGGAGTTAGCTATACAGGGTTGAGGTTGATTCCAAAAATATATATACTTTGAGTTGTGATCTAGCCTGAGACGTGTATACACAGGGTCGTGGATTGATCCAAGATAATATATATCAATTTATTTATGTACATCTAATTATGGACAACTAGTTGTAGGTTACTAACGAGGACAGCTGACTTAATAAATTTAAAACAGTAAAACGTATTAAAAATGTTATAAATATATTTTGAACATACTTTGATATATATGTACATATTTGTTATAGGTTCGTGAATCGACCAGTGGCCAAGTCTTACTTCCCGACGAAGTAAAAATCTGTGAAAGTGAGTTATAGTCCCACTTTTAAAATCTAATATTTTGGGATGAGAATACATGCGCTTTTTTATAACTGTTTTACGAAATAGACACAAGTAATCAAAACTACATTATATGGTTGAATGATCGAAGTCGAATATGCCCCTTTTTAGCTTGGTAGAATAAGAATTTGGGAACAGACCCCCAAATTGACGAGAATCCTAAAGATAGATCTATCGGACCCAACAAGCCCCATTCTGGAATTTGGAATGCTTTAGTACTTCAAAATTATCATGTTCGATGGGTGTCCCGGAATGATGGGGATATTCTATATGCATCTTGTTAATGTCGGTTTCCAGGTGTTCACCGTATGAATGATTTTTATCTCTATGTATGGGATGTATTGAAATAAGAAATCTTGTGGTCTATTATTATGATTTGATAATATATAGGTTAAACCTATAACTCACCAACATTTTTGTTGACGTTTTAAGCATGTTTATTCTCAGGTGATTATTAAGAGCTTCCGCTGTTGCATACTAAAATAAGGACAAGATTTGGAGTCCATGCTTGTATGATATTATGTAAAAACTGCATTCAAGAAACTTATTTTCGATGTAATATATTCTTATTGTAAACCATTATGTAATGGTCGTGTGTAAATGGTATATTTTAGATTATCATTATTTGATAATCTATGTAATGTTTTTTTTAAACCTTTATCGATAGAATAAAGGTTATGGTTGTTTTAAAAATGAATGCAGTCTTTGAAAAACGTCTCATATAGTGGTCAAAACCTCGCGACGAAATCAATTAATATGGAACGTTTATAATCAATATGAACAGGACATTTCAGTTGGTATCCGAGTGTTGGTCTTATAGAACCAGAAAATTGCATTAGTGTGTCTTACCGGGTTTGTTAGGATGCATTAGTGAATCTGGACTTCGACCGTGTTTTTCGTCAAAAACGATTGCTTAACATTTTTTTGTTGGAAACTATATATTATTAACATGTAAATATTATGTGATATATTAATCTCTTAATGTGTTTGATATTGTGTGATAGTTGTCTACCACTAGTACAAATCCCATCGATTCACCTAATAATAATGAAGAGTCGAATATATTTTGGGAAGATTCTCAAATTCCCGAAGAAGAACCAGAAGAGGAGGAATCGAAAGAGGAGGAACCAGAAGAAGAAGAACTGGAAGAGGAGGAACCGAAAGAAGAAGAGGTTCCGGGGGAAGAAATATCGATACCTACAGTAATTCGATTAAATAAAAGAAAATCCTCAACCAACGGACCAAAGTTAATAATGGTCAATGGTGTTTCCGCCGAGGAAGCAAAATATTGGGAAGATTACCAATTTTCCGATGAATCTGATTCCGATGAGGATTCCGATGATGTTATAGAAATTACCTCGACCCAATTTAATAAAGCGAAAGAAAATAATAAGGGAAAAGGTATAAAAATAGAGAAACCCGATTCCAACCCCGATGAACTTTATATGTATCGGCAACATCCGTATTTCCTAAAATGTAACAATGACCCGGGAACCTCTAAACCACCAAGTTTTTCTAAACCATTGTGGAAAACGACGGATCGTATCAGAGGAACACCATATATTCCTAGAAAATTAGGAAAACGAACCAAGTCTGAAGAAGAAGAAGAAAACAGTGATTCAGATTAGAGGGTTGTAATCGTGTTGTGTATTATATGTATTGTAGTGTGCTTGTACTTTTATGTTCTATGTAAAAATTGCTTGTATTGTTTGTTAATTATCTTTTACGAATCTAATCCTTATCTATTTTACAGTATAAAAACAAAATGGACGTTAAGGGTAGACAACCGAATATTTTAGAAGACCTACCAGAGGATATGATTGAGGAAATCTTGTCTAGAGTCGGTCAGAATTCATCAGCACATTTAGTTACGGCGAAATTAACTTGTCAAACATTTGAAAGATTTTCCAGAAATGCCTTAGTTTATAAAAGGCTTTCCTTTGATAGGTGGGGTATATCACATTGGGGAGACCGTAAGTTACGCCGTGTTTTCTTTAAAGCATTAAATGCGGGGAACCCAAATGCAATTTTACGCTATGGGTTAAGAACCTATTTTGACTCAACATATCCCAACATAGGATTTCGTGAATTAGAAAGAGCTTCTAACATGCAACATAAAGAAGCATGTTATGCTTACGGGTTAGTGATGTTCGCTTCTTACCAAAGTGAGAAAAAGAACATCGTATTGCAACTTTTAAATAAAACCTTCCCACAAGTGACGGATTCAGTAGTTGGGGTGAGAAACAAGGTTTTTAGATTATTACGGGGTTGTTGGACATTACGAAACCCTCGTCCTTTTGACGACATTACAACATGCTGCCTAACCAATGGTCATAACGGTTAATTTCTACAAGACCAAGGATGGGAAGTCGTCTTAGTAAAACCAGAATGTATGACTTGTTTCTGGACTTATGAATTACGTGTCTTTATTTCCTTTGCTGAACAACTTGCGTATTAACTAGGTTTATCTTCAAAACTGTCCTGTATCATAGTGTACTATATTTCATGTTATATGTAATATAGCGAAGTTGTAAGTTTGAAGAATATTTGTATGTGATATATTATTAAAATCAGTTTTTCATATGGAATTGTAGTAGATGAATTGTATATCAGCTACTAAGTATGAACTTAACGGGTAGGTAGTACCCAAATTTAAACTTATAAAACGCTAATATGAAGAAAAAGCTTTTATAAATAAGTTCATATAATGCTACGAGATACTATTGACTACTCTTAAATTCTATATGATTAACTCAATTCTTTTGGCTATTTTTTGAAGGAAATGGCACCGACGATTCGTCAAAATTTGAACATGAGCGAGGAAGACTTCCGTGTTTTCCTTGCAGCAAACATAGCCGCAGTACAGGCTGCGATGCAAAATAACAATAACTCTGGATCTAGCAGTGGAACTAATTCCACAAAAAATCGTGTAGGATGCACCTACAAAGAATTCACTGCCTGCAAACCTTTGGAATTTGATGGAACCGAAGGACCAATTGGATTGAAACGGTGGAACGAGAAATTCGAATCGGTGTTTGCCATAAGTAAGTGTACTGAAGCGGACAAAGGTAAGTACGCTACGCATACCTTCACAGGTACTGCGTTAACGTGAAACAAGCCAACCCGTACTCCGTACGATAAATTTTTTTTTTTTATAATACACATTTACGCGCCAATTAAATATGTAGACCAAATCACAAGTTCCATTAAACCATACAACCATTACCAATGTTTACAAAAGGGCACAAAGGCCATTAGTTAAGTAAATATAAGTTTGACCGAATACAATGATAGTTTATAAACCAAACGACCCAACGAGCATGGTTTGGGACTAAACTACCCAAAAGGTGATCAACTTCCAAAAGCTCCTACAAGCACATCATCAAGGACATCTAGTGTCCGACAATCCCCTTCCATTTATCCTCGCCTGCAACTAAAAAGATAAACAACGAGAGGGGTAAGCTAACGCTTAGTGAATGCAATAATTATGCATGATCATATATAACCTACTTACTTGCATACACTTACACAATACCACATACAAGCTAGCAACTCAACCAACATGAAATCCATCATGCATAAACTACTATCCACGTTCCACATAAAGCTAGCAATAGTATTAGCATATAGTTCACAATATAATATGCTAAGTACAATTCACACAACCATGGTTAACCAAGTATACAAGAGAATGGTACATGAAGGTCCGTTGGAGTTCATAACATCCACTAGTGTTACTTATACACCGCGTAATCACTAGTCCCCCGAGTGATGTCTTAAACACCGCGACTAACTCACCCTTACACAATGTGGCGTCTTAAACACCGCGACGAATCCACACTTCATTCAATACAATGAGTGGTGTCTTGATCACCGCGACACTTCCACTCTCATGACATTGTGGTGTCTTAAACACCGCGACAATTCCACAAGTCAATTACACAATGAGTAGTGTCTTAAGCACCGCGACAATACTACTCGTTACCTAAAATGTGGTGTCTTGAACACCGCGACACTTCCACATTCATACCACACAAATAAATACATTATATACGTTCACGCATAATTATTCCACTCACCTTGACACAAGGATGATGAATATTCGCTTCCAAACTCAAAGCCAAGTACCTAATACATTAAGTACCAATTCAATACATAAACTAGTGGAATTAACCACATTACAATTACTTGGGCATTTAATGACTCAATTCGCATTAAATGACCCAACTACATCACAACCGCCCTCTTAATGGCCAAGACTTGACTTTAGTTACCAACATTAGTGCATTAAAGTCTACTAGCCTCAATTGACATCCACCTAGGGTAATTTACACCCATTTTACCCAAACTAGGTCAACTAGTACATTCTTGACCCATTTTGACACTTTCACATCCAAACTAGTCAAACATAACCCAAATGACATCTCTTTTAATTTTAACAAATGTTTAATGCTTTTAATATCATTAACACTTTCAACTCACAATTACAAGGCCAAAACCCTAGATTATGGCCATTAGGGTTTCATTACAACAACCTAACCCAAATTCACCCATTTTACTCCCAAATGGGTCATACAAGCTTCTATTAACCAAAACCCTAGCCATAATCAATTAAAACTTGAAACTTAGAGTTAGAACTTACCGAGACTATCACCACGTAGCTAGAGTCACAAGGAACAACTTTAATACTTGCTCCAAAGATCAACCCTAAATCCTTCCTCTCTCAATCTCACTTTGAATCCAAATGGGTGTTAGAGTTTTGGGAGAGAAATTGAAAGAAAATGAAAAAGGAAAATGAAATAAATGAACTAGTAGACCAGATTTAATGCACCCATCTGATCTATACGTCCATTTACCATTTTGCCCCTCAAAATCTCTTAATTTAACCTAAAACCTGGACCTGGCCAGCAGGCCTGCCGCGGCGCGACGAATCAAAGTAAAATTCACCATGCTTAAGTCCTGTTCTGATCTGGAAACGCTTGATGGGTCGCGGCGCGGACCCGTTTGTCGCGGCGCGACATACGCATGGGTCTGGCCACTTCGACTAGTTAGTCAAATTTCCAAGGTTTCCACAACTAATTCCTTCATTCTCGTTCCCAATACACGTCTAATCCTCACATCTAAGTCTCACGAGACCTAACACTACACAAGCTCATTTGTACACTTATATACGCACATGTTAACTAGCACACAATAAATTATATATATACGTTTATCTATACAATTACGCATAAGCTTCCGAATCATAACGTACAAATGGTTAAATATGTACCTTTAGTCACGTACGGGAAAAACGGGATGTTACAACTCTCCCCCACTTAGATCCGAGCGCGTCCTCGCGATCCAAGCCGCATGACAAGCCAGAAGATAAACCAAAGCAAACTCTTCGGATTCCCATGTAAACTCGGAACCCTTTCGATGTCGCCATTGCACTTTGAAGGTTCTAACTTCCTTGTTCCGCAACATCTTAACCTTTTCATCAAGGATTGCAACCGGTTCTTCCGCATACTCTAACTTGTTATTCAAAGTAATCTCATCCAATGGCACCCAAGTCGAGTCATCCACAAGACACTTGCGAAGATGGGAAACATGGAACGTATTATGAATTCTCGCAAGTTCTTCGGGTAACTCTAATCGATAAGCACCCTCACCAACACGTGCCAATACCTTGAAAGGACCAATAAACCGAGGAGCTAACTTTCCTCGCTTTCTAAACCGAATCACACCCTTCCATGGAGAAACCTTAAGCATCACCATATCACCTTCTTGAAACTCAATCGTTCTTCTACCTTTATCGGCATAAGACTTTGTCTATCTTGCGCCGCTTTAAGTCGAGCCCGAATCATTTCAATTTTACTATTCGTCTCCAAAACCAAATCGGAACTTCCGATTTATCGTTGACCCACTTCTCCCCAACAAATGGGAGTTCGACATCTACGCCCATAGAGCATCTCGTATGGTGGCATCCCAATACTAGCGTGGTAACTATTATTGTATGAGAATTCCACCAAGGGTAAGTGCTCGTCCCAACTTCCACCAAAATCAATAATACACGCCCTCAACATATCCTCTAGCGTTTGGTTAGTACGCTCGGTTTGACCGTCCGTTTGAGGATGATACGCCGTGCTCATTTTTAATTGAGTACCCATATCTTCATGAAACTTGTTCCAAAACCGAGATGTAAAGCGAGTATCTCGATCCGAAACAATAGATACCGGAACCCCATGTCTTGATATCACCTCCTTTATAAACAACTTAGCTAAAGTCTCCGATGATATCGTTTCCCGAATGGGAAGAAACAAGGCACTCTTCGTCAATCTATCAACAATCACCCAAATCGTATCGTATTGGGTTCGCGCCGTCTTCGGTAACTTGGTAATAAAGTCCATGGTAATGTGCTCCCATTTCCATTTCGGGACTTCCAATGGTTGTAACTTACCGTAAGGCTTTTGGTGTTCGGCTTTGACTTGTAAACATGTGATGCATTGTTCAACATACTTAACCACGTCACGCTTCATGTCGGGCCACCAATAATCTTTCTTCAAATCATAGTACATTTTCGTTGCACCCGGATGAATGGAATATTTGGACTTATGTGCTTCATCAAGTAGCACTCGCCGGTAATCCCCCATCTTAGGTACCCATACCCTTCCTTGAAAGGACAACAAGCCACGCGAGCCCATTGTAATGAACTCCGATTGGCCAACGATTCGTTCCGTGTGCTTATTGTGAACATAAGCCTCTATTTGATCTTCACCCATCTTTTCAAGAAAGTCATTAGTGATAATCAAACGTAACGATCCCACCTTTATCGCCGAATGTGTACTCTTTCGACTCAAGGCGTCCGCAACAACGTTCGCCTTACCCGGATGATAAAGTATCACGCAATCATAATCTTTCACCACGTCCATCCATCTACGTTGACGATAATTCAAATCTCGTTGAGTGAAAAGATGTTTCAAATTTTTGTGATCCGAATATATCGTACACTTGACACCATACAAGTAATGGCGCCAAATTTTCAACGCGTGCACTACCGCCGCCATCTCAAGATCATGAGTCGGGTATCTCGTTTCGTGTTCTTTTAATTGTCGAGAGGCATAAGCGATGACTTTACCTCTTTGCATCAGAACACACCCGAGCCCATTCAACGAAGCATCACAATAAACCACCATGTCTTCAATCCCTTCCGGTAACACCAACACCGGAGCTTGACATAACTTTTCTTTCAACAATTGAAAGGCGACTTCTTGTTCTTTTTCCCAATTAAATTTAACATTTTTCCTCGTCAACTTCGTCAAAGGAGAAGCAATCTTAGAAAAGTCTTGAATAAACCGACGATAATAACCGGCCAATCCGAGAAAACTTCGGATTTCCGTAGGCGTAGTCGGTCGACTCCAACTTTTCACCGTTTCGATCTTCCCCGGGTCTACCATAATACCTTCTTGATTCACAATATGACCAAGGAATTGAACTTCCCTTAGCCAAAATTCACATTTGGAGAACTTAGCATACAATTTCTCCCTTCGCAACGTCTTCAACACTTCACGTAGATGGTGTTCATGTTCCTACATACTCTTGGAATAAACGAGTATGTCGTCAATGAACACGATTACCGACTTGTCCAACATAGGTTGGCACACTCGGTTCATTAGATCCATGAATGCCGCCGGTGCATTCGTGAGACCAAAAGGCATAACCACAAACTCATAATGCCCGTAACGCGTCCGAAAGGCCGTTTTCTCGATGTCTTCCTCACGGACCCGCACTTGATGATAGCCGGACCGTAAATCGATCTTAGAAAAATACGTGGCACCTTGGAGTTGATCAAATAAATCGTCGATCCGAGGTAATGGATAACGATTCTTGATCGTCACTTTATTCAACTCCCCATAGTCGATGCACATTCGCATGCTTCCATCTTTCTTTTTCACAAACAAAACCGGAGCACCCCACGGCGAGGAGCTTGGTCGAATGAAACCCTTCTCAAGCAACTCTTGGATTTGATTAAGCAATTCTTGCATCTCCGTCGGCGCTAAACGATAAGGGGTTTTAGCAATGGGAGTAGCTCCCGGAACCAACTCGATGCGAAATTCGACTTGTCTTTCCTCCAGAACACCCGGTAATTCATCCGGAAAGACATCTTCAAATTCGTTAACCACCGGAATCTTACGAATAGGTGGTGGCTCATCACGAGTATCAACTACGTGAGCAAGATAAAACAAGGCACCGCTCTTTCGAAAACGTCGTGCCCTTGCATAAGTGCACAATGGTACGAGTCTTCTCCGTCTATCGCCATGAATAATCAACTCTCCCCCACTTGGGGTCCTAACACGAATGAAATTATCATGGCATGCAATATCGGCTCTATAACGATTGAGCCAATCCATACAACAACAATATCGAACTCACCCAAAGTCATCGGAATGAGGTCAATTTTAAACGTTTCGGTACCAAACACAACATCACAATTCTTACAAACATCAACCACTAGCGCCGTCTTGCCATCCGCTATTTCGACTTCAACCGGACGGCTCAACTTAACTAGCGGTTTATTTAACTTAGATACAAATCGAGGCGACACAAAAGACAAATTAGCACCGCTATCAAATAATATCTTGGCCGGTTTAGAGTTAACCAAGAAAGTACCTGAGGCAACTTCGTTCGATTGTTTAGCTTCATCATTAGTCATCAAATAATTTCGACCCCGGCCCGTACCCGCCGCCTTCTCTAACCGCTTGACATGATCATTAACCAACTCGGGACACTCGGTCTTCTTGTGTCCTTCCTTCCCACAATTGTAACAAGTGAATTTTGTAGTAGAAGATGGTTTGGTGCAATCACGGGCCATATGTCCCCTTCGCCCACAATTATGACAAGAATAGGGGAAATCCCCCGAAGCACCTTTCTTCACACTCCCCACACTCTCGGAGCCTTTCTTAAACTTCTTGCTAGAAAAATTAGATTGACTAGTAGCTTCAAATTTTTTCTTGCCCAAGGTAAGGCTATTCTTCCTCATCACAAGCGCCTCGAAACCCTTGGCCATGTTAAACAATTCGTCAAAGCTTTTCACCACATTCACACTTATCTTCTCTTGATAACTATCATTCAAGATCCGATAAAAATCTTCCTTTAACATCTTGTCGTTCCCGACATACTCCGGGCAAAATTGAGTTTTAGACAAAAACACGGATTTGAGAGTGTTCAAGTCCATCGACCCTTGCCTCAAGGAACGTAACTCGTCCTTTAGCCTAGTGAGATCAGCCGAAGTTCGGTATTCTTCGAAAAATTCCACCTTAAACTCATCCCAAGAAAAGTCCATGCATTGTTCTTCGCCATAGACTTGAATCTTTGTATCCCACCATAGCTTGGCATCACCTCTTAGCATGCTACAACCATACCTTGTCTTTTTATCGTTAGGGCACTCACATGTACGAAAAGCCCCCTCCATATCGGAGATAAACCGGGCACTCTTAAGTGGGTCCCGTTCACCATCAAAAGTAGGAGGTTGAGCATCCTTGAAGTTCTTAAAGAAAAAGTCTCGCCTCCCCACATTCTCTTCTTGAAGAACAATTTTAATTTGTTCCTTAACCATATCGACGACTTGTTCTTCAATAGTGTCTAGAAACATCTTCTTAATATCAACAAGAAAATCCGCCCTTTGGCGTTGAAAGATGGCCTCAACCTTGGCCGTGAACTCGGGGTCCTCGCTCGTGCCCCCATTATCGGTGTCGTGTCCGTTTCTCATCTTCATTCTATAAAACGGGAAAGATTAAACAACGAAACCAAAGACATGACACATATATACCATACCACCCCATCTCGCTCAACAATCGTCATACATCGCTCGTTTGACACGATTTGCACCCGTAGCAAGGGTAGCTAGTCATTGATACACGAGCACGTCGCATTAACTTGCTAGTACAACGTCTATCTTGCTTGATGATTCCAACTACAACACAAAACAATGAGTGCATGGTTAGTTCATATAAACCTACGCACTACCATTCCCGATTCGACCCGAAGTCGTACAAGTCCCGCCTAAAAGTGCATACACATAAAAGTCTAAGTCTAGGCACCTATCTCAAGTCGCCTAAATCCCTTAGACCATGCTCTGATACCACTTGAAACAACCCAACCCGTACTCCGTACGATAATTTTTTTTTTTTATAATACACATTTACGCGTCAATTAAATATGTAGACCAAATCACAAGTTCCATTAAACCATACAACCATTACCAATGTTTACAAAAGGGCACAAAGGCCATTAGTTAAGTAAATATAAGTTTGACCGAATACAATGATAGTTTATAAACCAAACGACCCAACGAGCATGGTTTGGGACTAAACTACCCAAAAGGTGGTCAACTTCCAAAAGCTCCTACAAGCACATCATCAAGGACATCTAGTGTCCGACAATCCCCTTCCATTTATCCTCGCCTGCAACTAAAAAGATAAACAACGAGAGGGGTAAGCTAACGCTTAGTGAATGCAATAATTATACATGATCATATATAACCTACTTACTTGCATACACTTACACAATACCACATACAAGCTAGCAACTCAACCAACATGAAATCCATCATGCATAAACTACTATCCACGTTCCACATCAAGCTAGCAATAGTATTAGCATATAGTTCACAATATAATATGCTAAGTACAATTCGCACAACCATGGTTAACCAAGTATACAAGAGAACGGTACATGAAGGTCCGTTGGAGTTCATAACATCCACTAGTGTTACTTATACACCGCGTAATCACTAGTCCCCCGGGTGATGTCTTAAACACCGCGACTAACTCACCCTTACACAATGTGGCGTCTTAAACACCGCGACGAATCCACACTTCATTCAATACAATGAGTGGTGTCTTGATCACCGCGACACTTCCACTCTCATGACATTGTGGTGTCTTAAACACCGCGACAATTCCACAAGTCAATTACACAATGAGTAGTGTCTTAAGCACCGCGACAATACTACTCGTTACCTAAAATGTGGTGTCTTGAACACCGCGACACTTCCACATTCATACCACACAAATAAATACATTATATACGTTCACGCATAATTATTCCACTCACCTTGACACAAGGATGATGAATATTCGCTTCCAAACTCAAAGCCAAGTACCTAATACATTAAGTACCAATTCAATACATAAACTAGTGGAATTAACCACATTACAATTACTTGGGCATTTAATGACTCAATTCGCATTAAATGACCCAACTACATCACAACCGCCCTCTTAATGGCCAAGACTCGACTTTAGTTACCAACATTAGTGCATTAAAGTCTACTAGCCTCAATTGACATCCACCTAGGGTAATTTACACCCATTTTACCCCAACTAGGTCAACTAGTACATTCTTGACCCATTTTGACACTTTCACATCCAAACTAGTCAAACATAACCCAAATGACATCTCTTTTAATTTTAACAAATGTTTAATGCTTTTAATATCATTAACACTTTCAACTCACAATTACAAGGCCAAAACCCTAGATTATGGCCATTAGGGTTTCATTACAACAACCTAACCCAAATTCACCCATTTTACTCCCAAATGGGTCATACAAGCTTCTATTAACCAAAACCCTAGCCATAATCAATTAAAACTCGAAACTTAGAGTTAGAACTTACCGAGACTATCACCACGTAGCTAGAGTCACAAGGAACAACTTTAATACTTGCTCCAAAGATCAACCCTAAATCCTTCCTCTCTCAATCTCACTTTGAATCCAAATGGGTGTTAGAGTTTTGGGAGAGAAATTGAAAGAAAATGAAAAAGGAAAATGAAATAAATGAACTAGTGGACCAGATTTAATGCACCCATCTGATCTATACGTCCATTTACCATTTTGCCCCTCAAAATCTCTTAATTTAACCTAAAACCGGGACCTGGCCAGCAGGCCTGCCGCGGCGCGGCACTAAACGTCGCGGCGCGACGAATCAAAGTAAAATTCACCATGCTTAAGTCTTGTTCTGATCTGGAAACGCTTGATGGGTCGCGACGCGGACCCGTTTGTCGCGGCGCGACATACGCCTGGGTCTGGCCACTTCGACTAGTTAGTCAAATTTCCAAGGTTTCCACAACTAATTCCTTCATTCTCGTTCCCAATACACGTCTAAGCCTCACATCTAAGTCTCACGAGACCTAACACTACACAAGCTCATTTGTACACTTATATACGCACATGTTAACTAGCACACAATAAATTATATATATACGTTTATCTATACAATTACGCATAAGCTTCCGAATCATAACGTACAAATGGTTAAATATGTACCTTTAGTCACGTACGGGAAAAACGGGATGTTACATAACGTGGTGGAACACATATCTTGAACAGGTAGGACAAAATGCTTCTTATGCACTACCGTGGTCGGCATTCAAACAATTGATGAACGAGCAGTACCGTCCTAGAAACGAAGTCAATAAGCTCAAGGCAGAACTTAAAGAGTTATGAACACAAGGGTTCGACGTTACCACGTATCAATGACGATTCACAGAGTTGTGCCTATTGTGTCCGGGAGCCTTCAAAGATGAAGAAGAGAAGATCGACGCGTTTGTAAAAGGGTTACCAGTAAGGATTCAAGAAGATATGAGTTCACACGAGCCCGCTTCCAAACAAAAGGCAAGTCGAATGGCTCATAAACTCATAAATCAGATTGAGGGAAGAATTAAAGAGCAGGCAGCCGAAGAAGCCAACACGAAACAACTCAAGAGAAAGTGGGAAGAAACCAGTGACAAGGGTCACCAATACAACAACAACAACAACAACAACAACAACAACAACAACAACAACAACAACAACAACAACAACAACAACAACAACAACAACAACAACAACAACAACAACAACAACAACAACAACAACAACAACAACAACAACAACAACAACAACAACAACAACAACAACAATCACAACCATAATCACAATAACAATCATAACAACCGCAACAACAATCGCAACAATAACCGCAATCCCAATAATAACTAAAACAAACGTCCCAACAACAACAACACCTACAACAACCGTTCCAACAACAATAAAAATCCCAACAACAACCTCAATAACAACAACGGCAACAAAAATCAAAAATGCCAAAGGTGTGAAGAGTACCACCAGAATGGGTTCTGCACGACATTTTGCACCAAGTGTAAAAGAACTGGCCATGGTGTGAAAAAGTGTGAGGTCTACGGACCAAAGTTTAACAGAACTAAAGGAACAAATAGTGGCGAAACAAGTAATGCCGCCTTTGTTTGTTATGGATGTGGAAAACTGGGCCACATTAGAAGTAATTGCCCGAATCAGGGGAATACTAATGGGCAGGGCCGCGGAAGAGTTTTCAATATTAATATGGCAGAAGCGCAGGAAGACCGGAGCTTGTTACGGGTACGTTTCTTATTGATAATAAATCTGCTTATTTTTTATTTGATTCGGGTACGGATAGAAGCTATATGAGTAGAGATTTTTGTGCTAAGTTAAGTTGCCCATTTACGCCTTTGGATAGTAAATTTTTACTCGAATTAGTAAACGGTAAATTAATTTCAGCAGATAATATATGTCGGGATAGAGAAATTAAACTGGGTGATGAAACGTTTAAGATTGATTTAATACCAGTCGAGTTGGGGAGTTTTGATGTAATAATTGGCATGGACTGGTTGAAGAAGGTGAGAGCAGAGGTCGTTTGTTACAAATATGCGATTCGCATTATGCGTAAAAAGGAAAAACCTTTAATGGTGTACGGAGAAAAGAACAATGCGAAATTAAATCTTATTAGTAGTTTGAAGGCGCAAAAACTAATAAGAAAAGGTTGTTACGTCATTTTAGCACACATCAAGGAAGTTAAACCTAAAGAAAAGAACATCAGTGATGTTCCCGTCGCAAAAGAATTTCCCGATGTATTTCCGAAAGAATTACCGGGATTACCCCCACATCGATCCGTTGAATTTCAAATAGACCTTGTACCAGGAGCTGCACCAATAGCTCGTGCTCCATACAGACTTGCACCTAGCGAAATGAAGGAACTTCAGAGCCAATTACAAGAACTTTTAGAGCGTGGTTTCATTCGACCAAGCACATCACCGTGGGGAGCTCCTGTTTTGTTTGTCAAGAAGAAGGATGGTACATTTAGGTTGTGTATCGACTACCGAGAGTTGAACAAACTTACCATCAAGAACCGTTACCTACTACCGAGAATCGATGACTTATTTGATCAACTACAAGGCTCGTCGGTTTATTCGAAGATTGATTTACGTTCTGGGTATCATTAAATGCGGGTGAAGGAGGATGATATTCCAAAGACTGCTTTTAGGACGCGTTACGGTCATTACGAGTTTATGGTTATGCCGTTTGGGTTGACTAACGCACCAGCTGTGTTCATGGACCTCATGAACCTAGTGTGTGGACCATACCTTGACAAGTTTGTCATTGTTTTCATCGATGACATACTTATTTACTCAAAGAATGACCAAGAGCATGAAGAACATTTGAGAAAAGTGCTAGAGTTGTTAAGAAAGGAAAAACTGTACGCTAAGTTTTCAAAGTGTGCATTTTGGTTGGAAGAAGTTCAATTCCTCGGTCACATAGTGAACAAAGAAGGTATTCAGGTGGATCCAGCAAAGATTGAAACCGTTGAAAAGTGAAAAACCCCGAAAACTCCGAAATACATACGCCAATTTTTAGGGCTAGCTGGTTATTACAGAAGATTCATCCAAGATTTTTCCAAAATAGCAAAACCCTTGACTGCATTAACGCATAAAGGGAAGAAATTTGAATGGAAGGATGAACAAGAGAAAGCTTTTCAATTATTGAAGAAAAAGTTAACTACGGCAACTATATTGTCATTACCTGAAGAGAATGATGATTTTGTGATATATTGTGACGCCTCAAAGCAAGGTCTCGGTTGTGTATTAATGCAACGATCGAAAGTAATTGCTTATGCGTCTAGACAATTGAAGATTCACGAACAGAATTATACGACGCATGATTTAGAATTAGGCGCGGTTGTTTTTGCATTCAAGACTTGGAGGCACTACTTATATGGGGTCAAAAGTATTATATATACCGACCACAAAAGTCTTCAACACATATTTAATCAGAAACAACTGAACATGAGGCAGCGCGGGTGGATTGAATTGCTGAATGATTACGACTTTGAGATTCGTTACCACCCGGGAAAGGCAAATGTGGTAGCCGACGCCTTGAGCAGAAAGGACAGAGAACCTATTCGAGTAAAATCTATGAATATAATGATTCACACTAACCTTACTACTTAAATAAAGGAGGCGCAACAAGGAGTTTTAAAAGAGAGAAACTTAAGGGATGAAATACCCAAAGGATCGGAGAAGCATCTTAATATTCGGGAAGACGGAACCCGGTATAGGGCTGAAAGAATTTGGATACTAAAATTTGGAGATTTGAGAGAAATGGTACATAGAGAAGCTCATAAAACCATATACTCAATACATTCTGGAACGGGGAAGATGTAAAAGGATCTCAAGAAACATTTTTGGTAGCCGGGTATGAAAGCCGATGTTGCTAAATACGTAGGAGAATGTTTGACGTGTTCAAAGGTCAAAGCTGAACATCAGAAACCATCAGGTCTACTTCAACAACCCGAAATCCCGGAATGGAAATGGGAAAACATTACCATGGATTTCATCACTAAATTGCCAAGGACTGCAAGTGGTTTTGATACTATTTGGGTAATAGTTGATCGTCTCACCAAATAAGCACACTTCCTGCCAATAAGAGAAGATGACAAGATGGAGAAGTTAGCACGACTGTATTTGAAGGAAGTCGTCTCCAGACATGAAATACCAATCTCTATTATCTCTGATAGGGATGGCAGATTTATTTCAAGATTCTGGCAGACATTACAGCAAGCATTAGGAACTCGTCTAGACATGAGTGCTACCTATCATCCACAAACTGATGAGCAGAGCGAAAGGACGATACAAACGCTTGAAGACATGCTACGATTATGTGTTATTGATTTCAGAAACAGTTGGGATCGACATCTACCGTTAGCAGAATTTTCTTACAACAACAGCTACCATTCAAGCATTGAGATGGCGCTGTTTGAAGCACTTTATGGTAGAAAGTGCAGGTCTCCGATTTGTTGGAGTGAAGTGGGGGATAGACAGATTACGGGTCCGGAGATAATACAAGAAACTACCGAGAAGATCATCCAAATTCAACAACAGTTGAAAACCGCCCAAAGTTGACAAAAGAGCTACGCTGACATTAAAAGAAAAGATATAGAATTTGAAATTGGAGAGATGGTCATGCTTAAAGTTGCACCTTGGATGTGACGACCCGGAAATTTCCGACCAAATTTAAACTTAATATTTATATGTTTTCGACACGATAAGCAAAGTATGTAATGTTGAAGTCTCAAAAATTTTGAACTGTGTTCATGTATTCATTTGACCTTTGACTATTCTCGACGATTCACGAACAACTAAATTTAAATAGATACATGTTTAATTAAATATATATATTTGAAATAAAATAGGATTTAATTATTGGAAAGAAATATGTAAAATAATAAGAGATGTAATGGAAACTATATTTATAAATACATAGATATATATAGTTATGTATATAAATATTACTTGTAAATATATAACGTTATATTAAATCTATTTGTTTAAAAAATATATAATATATTTGTTTTAGTAATTAAACTTGCTATTTTAAAACTGTTTATATATAGAAAGAGAATATATTAAAAATAATTGATTTCGAGCTTAATTAGTAAATGTCAGTAACACTCGGTTGACGTTTTATTAGTTTTAATATAGATATAGTACATGTTCATGAAGGATTGAAATAAAAGTCTGACTGTAAATTGATTACGAAGATTTTAGATTTGTTAAAAATATTTTTACCTTTTTAAGTTTAAATATTAGCACTCCGTACATACTAATTGGAACAGAAATTAAATAATTATAGAACCTTTTTGATCAGTTTTTGAACAGTTAATGACTGAAATAATTAAATATATTTAAGCTAAAATTTTGAGATTCTTAGGAACACTTTTATACGTTAACTGTTTAGCAATGAACACGCTCCGTAAAACTGTCGGTGGCTGCTAATTGTGATATTTTCTTTTCAACTAACACGTTCCCTTGTTCCATTATTTATGTAGTAAATGATTATTATATTATATTATTATACTAATATATTAAATATTATGTAAATAAATAGAAATCTGTGTTTATATATGAATGTTGATGCCAGTGCAAAGGAATCACCATCCTCACCAAGCCATAACCTTAATATCACCACCACATCACGCCACTATCTTCCACCACCAAAGACTACCTCCGGCCACCATCACCATGTCACCCGTCACACCTTAAAACCATCACTCACCTCACCAACGGTTACCAAGAACCACGAGCATTTTTTTTGTTGTTTTTGTTACCTTGTTATCGATCACCATTTTCTGTTCGACTCTAACCCGAACACCATCTTCACTGCCACACTCTCTCTCTCCCTCTTCTCTCTATCTTCTTCTTCATTGTGAAACCCATCATCACCCACGATCACCCTTATCTTTTTATGTTTTCTGTCGTCAGGAAACACCACCAATAACCAAGGTTATTCGAACCTATTTCTTGTTGTTACTTCAAACCGCAACCATCAAATATGTTACCTAATTCTGATCGAACTAGACCAAAGACCTTCGAAAAATTTCCTGCTTTTACCCTTTGTTTTGCTGGACATCGAACACAACATAAAACCACACAGGCTGCTACTACTCGAAACCATCACAACAACCATCGTCCGTTAACTGCAACTGTTACAGTATATTTTTTCCTATTTCTCCTCCTGTTAAACGATGAAGATGATGTAGATATTAAGATAATGAAGAACAAGGTTGATCAATTACTACACTATTATTTTATTTTTCTTCTACTGATGTA
The DNA here is from genome assembly GCF_046630445.1 of Rutidosis leptorrhynchoides. Lineage (NCBI taxonomy): Eukaryota > Viridiplantae > Streptophyta > Magnoliopsida > Asterales > Asteraceae > Rutidosis > Rutidosis leptorrhynchoides. The sequence goes on from NC_092342.1 coordinate 144,000,696, forward strand.
CGCTGTTGGTTTCGGTTGTGATGACTCGATGATGATGATGGTATTCGATAACGAGAGTGATGATACCAAAGGATTTCAATTGATGATGATGATTTTCTTTAAATCGAAGGATGATAGTGGCGAGAAAGAAATAGAAGAAGATCATTGTGATGATGATTTGATCGTTTCTATTTCTAATAGTAACACATATATTGATAAAGAATTCGTTGTTGATGATGGGATAAATAATACGATGGTGATCATGATAATGTGATACGATGAACCTGAAGGTGAACCGAATCCCCTTTTGATCAACTGCTATTTATGTGCTGCTACCGCCGTCTCTTTTACTGCTTTTAACTGCTCAAAACAACCACCAAACGCCACCAGAGAACCACCATTTAAACTGTTACTGCAGCTGTCATTTTCTTCTTTCTATTTCTATTTGTTCACCCCATCAGACAGCAACAAAAGCTGTTGTCTTGTTTTCTGGTTTTTACTCCTGTTTCACCAGCAAATGATGTGATAATGTTCACAGTTGATGACAATAAGATGATGGAGAGATGATTATGTTGAAGGCGATTATAATTATGTTAAACATTAACATCAACAGCTGTAAAGTTTAATCTGTCAAGCTCTATGATTAAAGGAAATCTCACGGCTGCTTTCCACTAAATTAAATAACAGATGCATTTTTTTACCTAGTGGGCTAGTGGGCTATGTGGACTCTTATAAGTTTTGGGCCAACGTAATAATAATGATCCAATACTAACAATAATGATGATGGGTTCGGTTTGAGATTAAGAAGTTGATGAAGTAATGAAGTTTAGGAGAATGATGAATGATAATGAAATTAATATAAACTGATACATACATAATAAATATTAGATCATGCAAGACCTTACAAGGATGTAATAGTCAGATCGATGGTTGGATGTGTGTTCATAAAACGAGAGGTCATGGGTTCGAATCTAGGCAGTGGCACACATTTTTTTTGGAAGCTACAACACACTTAAGGTTCGTGAATTCGAGGCCAACCCTGCATTGTTCAATGTCGTCATATGTATTTTTACTACAAAATACAGTATTGTGAGTTCATTTGATTCCCTTTTACTCTTTACATTTTTGGGACTGAGAATACATGCGCTACTTTTACAACTGCTTTATTAAATGCTTTTGAAATACATTTTGAACTGTGAATACATGAAATGCTTTTATAAATGTTTGACGAGATAGACACAAGCAAAACATTCCTCGAATGAATTATGTGGACGTGATAATTGCCACCATTGAATTATGTGGACGTGATAATTGTCACAATTGATATGAATATTTTTCCCCTGATTATTATTGCTTGGTAACCTAAGAATTAGGGAACATCACTAATTTTGAGAATTAGTGCACGGCTAATTGACGCGAATCCTAAAGGTAGCTACCGGGTTTAACACCCTCACCCAGAATGTTCACTAGACGGAAGGGCTAGTGGGCGTGGTGTTTAGTACTTCGAAGTTTATATGATTATTATACATACGAGATGTTCTGTTTTGGGGATATTATTATGCGCATTATATGTTAAGCTCGGTTACCAAGCCAAGCTATGAAAGAAATGAAAAGCGAATGTTATGTATCGAGAGAATGATTTTATACACAGGTTATGTGTATGTTATTTTTGTGCACGAGATATGTGTACGGTTACTAAGATTTTATGAAAGATGATTTCGTACACGAGAAAGGTGTACTGTATTTAAAAGATATCGCATGTACATTACAGGTGGGTATAGGATTCGGGCCCATTTGTACCATGCAGCATTTAAATCTTGTGGTCAATAAAATTGATAAATTTTATTATTTTAGGATAAACTTATGAACTCACCAACCTTTTGGTTGACACTTGAAAGCATGTTTATTCTTAGGTATGAAAGAAACCTTCCGCTGTGCATTTGCTCATTTTAAAGACATTATTTGAAGTCGATCATCGTAATGGAACCAGATGTTTGTGACTTCGTCCAGATGGATTAGGACGGGGTATGACATGTGGTATCAGAGCGGTGGTCTTAGCGAACCAGGTCTTGCATTAGTGTGTCTAACTGATAGTTTTTTAGATGCATTAGTGAGTCTGGACTTCGACCGTGTCTGCATGTCAAAAGTTTTGCTTATCATTTCTAGTCGGAAATCATCTGCTTATCATCCTTAAGAAATTACCTGCTTATCATTCTTAGTCTAGACACATCTTACTGCAATGATTGCATGAATAGTGTATAGACAAAATTCGTATCTTAGCGTATCTGCTAATTCACATCTTAGCATATCTGTTACTGTAGACTTTTCCTGACAGCTTCCGTAGATTCCTCCGTAACTTATGGGATTTTAGTATTATATATGCATATGTAAATTATGTATTGCAGGGTACTAATCTACATCCTATAATCTATTTCTTATCGAAAATCCTTTATCTGATCGTACGAGATGAATCCCTCAACCAGTTCGAGTCCCTCAGATTTCGATAGCTATTCCGATAGTTATTCCGACAGCTATTCTGACATGGATGTTCACCTAAGCTCCGAAAGCCGCGTCACCAGAATGAATCAACCAATCAGCCATCCCCAATTCATCTGATGGGTTCGTAGTCTACTTAATCATTGGAGACAAGAATAAGGTGATCCTTTTCATCGACCGAATTCACCTCTTGGCGATGAACCTGAAGCACTTACCGGCGAACCTATTCGAAACACCATTTTCTCTCTCATTTCCAGAGTATCTCGTCACGATTAGATACTATCTCAAATTCTAAACCTCATTCATCCGCTCGTTCCGACCGACAATCATCCCGGATGTGATGACCCGGGAATTTCCGTCCAAATTTAAACTTAATCTTATTACGTTTTGACACGATAAGCAAAGTCTGTAATGTTGAGTCTCGAAAATTTTGAAACTATGTTTATATGTGCAACTACCCTTTGACTATTCCCAACGATTCATGAACAATTATTTGTAAATAAATATGTATAAAAATAAATATAAGAATATATAACATTTTGATTTAATAAAATAGTTTTTTTTAATTAACTTAAAATTTAAAATGTAAAATAATAATTTGAATAAATAAGTACTGTAATATATATAAATATGTATATGTTATTATAAAACTATGATATCTGTTAAATATATACAAACATTAACTATTCGGAAAATGTCATCAAATAATATAATATTACATAAATGATAAATGGTATAATATTAAATTTCAAGTTTGAATATAATTGATATTATTATCATTACTTTCATTATTATTATTATTATTAATATTAATATTAATATTAATATTAATATTAATATTAATATTAATATTTGTATTAGAATTATTATTATTTCAAATATAAACATATATATATGTACAAAATTTGACAAGTATTAGTTCTTATGTTATTATCATTATTAATACCATTAATAATATTAATATCATTATAACTAATGTTACTTTAGTATCATTAATAAAAATTATTATTATTAACATCATTAGGAGTTAAATCTATTTTTTGATTATCATTATTGTTAGTATTAATATTATCATATTATTATCTTTATCAATATTATTATTGTTAATATTGATATTAATATTCGTATTGTTAATTGTATTATATCTAAAATAATTATATAAAATTTGATATGAAAAGATTATTATATCATTATTGATATTATAATCATTAGTAATATTAACATAACTAATAAGATTTGTATTATGATCATTTTATTATTATTATTATAGTTACTAGAAAATAGTACAATTTATTACATTTTAGTATTATTTGATAATTGATAATTGATAATATTATATTATATTTATTATTATTAACTATATTATTATTATTAATATTATTAAAATTTTAATTAATTATCAATATATAAGATCTTGCGTTTGTTTAGGGAATCAAAAGTTGGTTTGGTATATCAATCCAACTGTACTCCAATTTGTTCGTGTCTCCAAACCTGTGATTAGATTCGAAATCAAAGCAGATATGTCCAAAAATCCTTTGCAAGTCTTAATCTACTTTTTTATTATTTTTTTCTTCTTATTTATCTGTTTGATAAAACTGTCGAACCAACTTGCATTATGAAACACCTGGTAGTTCAATAAACATCGATTAACTCATTCGTTTCTTTTAGTACCATTATTAATTATAACAACTACACTCTTTTACCTAATTAATTTATACAGAAAAAAAACGAAGAAAAAGCTCGAGGAACTCTGTTCTTGACTAATTTAGCAAAAATTCGAATTCGAGCTTTATTACAAAATCTATAAATTCCATTCTATTAGAAATCTTTCATGCAAACTATCTGGAAAGATTCAATATCCAATTTTTCTTATCGAGTTCCAATTTTTGAAGTCAAAGTTCTAATTCAAAAAGGTCAAACATTGTTCATCTATCAAATTCGAACTTTCTGTTGAAATTCAAGGTAAATTGATAATTTTTATAGTTTCTAGAGATCATTTGAAACATAAGTGGTTTTATAATTGTTGGTTGTAGTGTTCCAAAAATCGAAATCATTTACGGAGTTCTTATTTTTTTTTTTCGTTCAGCAGGTTCTGTTACATATTTGTATTAATTTTTTTTTTCCTTTCCTGTTAATTCAATAAAGATCACAACAAGTCTTTATTATTCAACTCAAGTTTTAAAAATCCAACTGGAAACTCAATTCATTGATTGTTGTTTGGTCCTCCTCGATTCAGTTCTGGGCTGAAGAAGAAAGTGGGAACAAGAAATATAAATAAATTAAATAAAATAAAAGGGGGAAATAAAACAGATATGTCGAGGCAGAGGAATGGTCTAGCGAGTGTGCGGGTGTTCGAGAGGTCATGGGTTCGAGACCCAGCAGTGGCATTCTTTTTATTTCTATTATTGAAGGTAGCATTCAAATTTATTTTTATTCTTTTGTTATTGTTATTATTATTAATCGTTATTAATACATGTATCATAATTGTAATTATTATAATTAAGTATTGATATTATTATTATTAGTATTATTATTATTATTAAGTATGATGAATATCATTATTATTATTATTAACAACATTATTAATGTAACTATTATGTCATCTAAAAGTATTAGCTAACATTATTATTATGATTATAGTATAATTAAGAATAATGTTAGTATTATAACTATTAGCTAATATTATTATTATGATTATAGCATAATTAAGAATAATGTTAGTATTATAACTATTATTATTATGAATGTCATTACTAATATATGTATTATTATTATCAGTATTGGAATTATTATTATTATTATTACTAAAAGTAATATTATATTTAAACCTGTCGTTTTTGTTAAAACTAGTATTATCAATAAAAGTAACACTATCATTATTATTATTATTAATAATATTAACAATAATATTATTATTATTAAAATTATTCTGATTATTAAAATAAAGGTTTTAAAGATATTACTAAAGTTATAAGTATAAAAATAAAGATTTTATATACAAAAATATATTCAAATTACATAACTTAACTATACTAATATATTTATATATAAAATAAAAATATATAAATAAATAATGAAACTTAAAAATTATTAAATATAACAAATACATCATTAATAATAATATATAGATTTATTCGATTACGAGTAAATGTTTTAATATATATATATATGAATGATATAGGTTCGTAAATCCAAGGCCAACTCTACATTGTTCAGTTGTTCAATATAGTCATATGTATTTTTACTACAAAATACATTAGGTGAGTTTCATTTGAATCCCTTATACTCTTTACATTTTTGGGCTGAGAATACATGCAAATACTTTATTAACTGTTTTACAATATTTATATGTGTGAGTTTCATTTGCTCCCTTTTACTCTTTACATTTTTGGGACTGAGAATACATGCGCTTTTATAAATGTTTTACGAAATAGACACAAGTAATCGAAACTACATTCTATGGTTGAATTATTAAACTGAATATGCCCCTTTTTATTAAGTCTGGTAATCTAAGAATTAGGGAACAGACACCCTAATTGACGCGAACTCTAAAGATAGATCTATCGGGCCCAACAAGCCCCATCCAAAGTACCGGATGCTTTAGTACTTCAAAATTTATATCATGTCCGAAGGAGGATCCCGGAATGATGGGGATATTCTTATATGCATATTGTGAATGTCGGTTACCAGGTGTTCAATCCATATGAATGATATTTTTGTCTCTATCCATGGGACGTATGTTTATGAGAAATGGAAATATGAAATCTTGTGGTCTATTAAAATTATGAAATGGTTATTTATGTAAACTAATGAACTCACCAACCTTTTGGTTGACACTTGAAAGCATGTTTATTCTCAGGTACGAAAGAAATCTTCCGCTGTGCATTTGCTCATTTTAGAGATATTACTTGGAGTCATTCATGACATATTTCAAAAGACGTTGCATTCGAGTCATTGAGTTCATCAAGATTATTATCAAGTCATTTATAGTTGGATAAATTAAGAAATGGTATGCATGCTGTCAACTTTTGATGTAATGAAAGTTTGTCTTTTAAAAACGAATGCAATGTTTGTAAAATGTATCATATAGAGGTGTAGTACCTCGCGATGTAACCAAATGTAATGTATTCGTTCGGATGGATTAGGACGGGTCTTCACAGTTGGCATCAGAGCTGGTATAACGCCATCCATGTGTGGCGGGTTAGTCGTAAAGGAGGTTCTCACAGTGTTACCTGTGATGAAGCATTGGCTCTTACTCCTTACGATCCCTTACGAGGGTTGGCAGTAGCTGAGAGGCAGGCCTTAAAATCAGTATCTGAGGTACACTCAGTGGTCACCAGACGGTTAGCTAGGAAGGCACTGGGTGGGATGGTGGTTGTCCCCACTGTATTCACAGTTGGTATCAGAGTGGTGGTCTTAGCGAACCAAGTCTGCATTAGTGTGTCTAACTGATAAGTCGTTAGGATGCATTAGTGAGTTTGGACTTCGACCGTGTCTGCATGTCAAAAGTTTTGCTTATCATTTCGTGTCGAAAATTACCTGCTTATCATTCTTAGTCTAGACACATCCTACTGCAATGATTGCATGAATAGTGTATAGACAAAAAAAAATTCGTATCTTAGTGTATCTGCTAATTCATATCTTAGCATATCTGTTACTGTAGACTTTGACTGACAACTTCCGTAGATTCCTCCGTAACTTATGGGATTTTAGTATTATATATGCATATGTAAATTATGTATTGTAGGGTACTAATCTACATCTTATAATCTATTTTTTATCGAAAATTCTTCATCTGATCGTACGAGATGAATCCCTCAACCAGTTCGAGTCCCTCATATTTCGATAACTATTCCGATAGTTATTCCGACAGCTATTCTGACATGGATGTTCACCTAAGCTTCGAAGGCAACGTCACCAGAATGAATCAACCAATCAACCATCCCCAATTCATCTGATGGGTTCGTAGTCGACATAACCGATGGAGATGAGAGGAAGGCGAACATTTCCACCCACCAACCGAATTTACCTCTTGGCAATGAACCTGAAGCACTTACCGGCGAACCAGTCCGAAACACCATTTTCACCCTCATTTCCCGAATATATCAACACGATTATATTCTATCCACAATTCTAAACCTTATTCAGCCGCTCGTTCCAACCGACAATCATTCCGGAATAATGGAAGAAGCCAACAAGCTTCGCGCTCGAGTAATCAATTTGCAGAATATGGTGCAAAACTTACCAGCTTCAGCAACAACATCAATACCATTACCACCAACAACCCAAGTTTCAACATCACACGCCTCAACGTCTCATTCGGTACCTCGAATATAATAATCGTTCTTCGAATCGTTCTACATAAACTATCTTCGTCCTTCATGGCAATTATATAATCTTTAATGTTTTAGAGATTATGTACTCTAGTTTTAGCTGTAAATCTGATGAGTTTAATATCACATTGACTCATTAAATCCATGATTACGTCTAAAGAAAATATATATTTATATATGTTTTCATAAAGATTGTAATTAAAAATTCTTTTGTACAAACTGTTAATGGTGAAAATATTTTAACGGGTAGGTAATACCCGAAGAATATTTAGATTTCATATTAATAAGTTACATTGTACATTCTTCGAATCTGATTCAACAGTCATTTACTATCCTATTTGCAACCACCGATATACGAATCCGTTCACCACAGAATAACCATTTTTATTCAATTTCATATTTGGATTTTGACTTCTCAAAATCCAACAAGTGGCATAATGAAGAAAACATTGAACAAAATAAAATTTATTAGAAACAAATAAATTAACCATGAGAAATTTTGTTAAGAATCCACGCTAACTGTTCCTAGCTAATTGTTCCTAGCTAACTGATTACATTTTATTTATCGCAATTTACATTCTCGCAATTTTATTTATCGTCATTTAATTTCTGTTATTTATTTTTACGCACTTTAAATATCGGGACACGTATACAAGGTTTTGACATATCATATCGACGCATCTATATATATTATTTGGAATCACCATAGACACTCTATATGCAGTAATGACCGAGTTCTCTATACAGGGTTCATGTTGATTCTCAAATAATATATATACTTTGAGTTGTGATCGAGTCTGAGACATGTACACGGGTCACGATACGTATTAATTCGAATATTATATATTAAGCTCTATATGAAATATTGGACTGTCAACTGTGGACTATCAACTGTGGACTGCCGACATTGGACAATTAAAATGAATTAAAATATTGATTATAACATATGAAACTAAACAATTCTTCAAGTGTGAGACTTGATTTCATCCTAAACCTTATTGTATCTTGATGATTACAATCTGCGTTCAAACCTTTCATAATTCTTGAAAACACCTCAATCGAGAGGATGAACCAACCGCACTCCATCTACAGAAGAAAAGATTGATGCATATAGTTATGCACCTGAAAAATCTCGGAACCTGAGTAAATGTTTAAAACATAGTTGTGCTAATTCCTTTGGCGTTGTTATTACCGAAAATAACTTTGCAATCCCTTTTCAAAGTAGCCAATTTTGTCACAGCTCCAGCAAGTCAACTTCGACTTTTCATTCGAAGTAGCCTTACTATAATCCTGATATATACGATTACCCTTTTGACCGAAAAATTCTTTTATATTCCATCATATTACCAGCAGACTTACCAGCAACCTCATTGCTTCTTGGCTTAAATCTCAATGACAAAGCATTATATTTATTCATTGAAACCCTATCATATACTCATCCGCATCTTGTAACGAGAACTGCCATACCAATTACCGGGAATCAGCAATCAGTACTTTGAAAACTCACAGCATATCTACATCAATAGTTATATGTATGACATTTATCTTTTAGAATTATGATCTCTCATTCTGAAATTCTGAAAAGCACCCAGTCACAAATCAATACTCTGAATGTTAAAAAAAAAAAAAAAAAAAAAAAAAAAATTCAATGAAGCAGCAAAAACCATAGATAACCGTAAACGACCTTAATCATCGAAAGTCTGATGATAAAGAGTAGTATGTTGGAAAAGCTCAGAAAAGTTGGAACTGGAAAACGGATTGAGCTAACCACGAAGGAGACCAAGGACCATACCATATATTCAAAGAATCCAGGTAATTCTGGATCCGATGAAAACTTCAACGAATATCCTACTCCGTACTCATGTTAAAATCTTGCAGAAAATCTTTCTTCATCAAACATCGAACTTAGAAATTCCAAAATATCATCATAAATATCTTCGATATTTTTGAGGATGTTTTCGTAAATATTCTTATCCGAAATTATCTACCTCTTCGTGCTTTCTGTATTCCATTATATTGGAAACTTCTGTAAAATCTAAGTATAAATTATGAATGAATTGTGGAGAAGTGTTGGGAACTGATGCATGAGTTAGTATAATATAATTACGCTTGGCCAACGTGGTTATATTACGGTAAGCCATGCTGAGTTTCTAATGAAACGTGATGTTGGTTCATAGTAGATCATACCTTTATCATGAATCATGTTACATAACTCTTTCATTCTACTTAACTCCTGAACATATCAAGAAAATGTATTCTTGATGGTTCTATCTTCCGTGATGTTGATAAATTTAAAAATCAAATCGTGCTATCACGTTCCTTCCTGCTTAGAACATTATAATTATTCGAAACTTTATATCTAAAAATTCTGGACCATTATTCGCTTGACTTGAAGTCGGGAAGAGGAAACAAAAACATAGAGCTTCAAAATATAAGGGAGAATATAAAGCCTGATAACAACATAGAAATTACAAACCGTGTATATCAATGTTTATCGCAACATAAAGACACGGGAGAATTAAAAACACTATAACTCCAAGGGCGAAGTAGAAGAAAGCAGATTCTTCTGGTGGAATTTGGAAAAGGAGAATAATTGTTGCGATAGTAAGGATGAGGACAAGGATCAGAACCGGATTAAGCATTTTCACAATCGTTTGGATGTATGAACTAAGAAAGAAAGTATAGGAATCATGAGAATAATGGAACGGAAGAGTTTAATTTATAATGGAAATACCAGACAGAGTAATCAAGGCAGATTTTCGCATTTAATTAGAGAGATCTCGATTTCTTTATTCGTCGAAGAATTGGATCTTATAGATTTCCATGATTTTCTTTTAAATCCCTTGAATTCCGGATTTCAAACGTGACTACGTCAAAAGCTAAGACAAATCTCTATTTATTCATTTCACTCTTTTGTGATAGCTTTATTCGTATTCTTCGAATGATCGAATTATTTTATCCATATTACTCAATAATGATAAAACTCAATTTATAAACTCATATTCGTCATGAAAACATTTTTATTGTTAGCCATTACCACCTCACTCAAATTTCGGGACGAAATTTCTTTAACGGGTAGGTACTGTGATGACCCGGGAATTTCCGACCAAATTTAAACTTAATCTTATTACGTTTTGACACGATAAGCAAAGTCTGTAATGTTGAGTCTCGAAAATTTTGAAACTATGTTTATATGTGCAACTACCCTTTGACTATTCCCAACGATTCACGAACAATTATTTGTAAATAAATATGTATAAAAATAAATATAAGAATATATAACCTTTTGATTTAATAAAATAGTTTTTTTTTAATTAACTTAAAATTTAAAATGTAAAATAATAATTTGAATAAATAAGTACTGTAATATATATAAATATGTATATGTTATTATAAAACTATGATATCTGTTAAATATATACAAACATTAACTATTCAGAAAATGTCATCGAATAATATAATATTACATAAATGATAAATGGTATAATATTAAATTTCAAGTTTGAATATAATTGATATTATTATCATTACTTTCATTATTATTAATATTAATATTAATATTAATATTAATATTAATATTAATATTAATATTAATATTTGTATTAGAATTATTATTATTTCAAATATAAACATATATATATATATATATATATATATATATATATATATATATATATATATATATATATATATATATATATATATATATATATATGTACAAAATTTGACAAGTATTAGTTCTTATGTTACTATCATTATTAATACCATTAATAATATTAATATCATTATAACTAATGTTACTTTAGTATTCTTAATAAAAATTATTATTATTAACATCATTAGGAGTTAAATCTATTTTTTGATTATCATTATTGTTAGTATTAATATTATCATATTATTATCTTTATCAATATTATTATTGTTAATATTGATATTAATATTCGTATTGTTAATTGTATTATATCTAAAATAATTATATAAAATTTGATATGAAAAGATTATTATATCATTATTGATATTATAATCATTAGTAATATTAACATAACTAATAAGATTTGTATTATGATCATTTTATTATTATTATTATAGTTACTAGAAAATAGTACAATTTATTACATTTTAGTATTATTTGATAATTGATAATTGATAATATTATATTATATTTATTATTATTAATTATATTATTATTATTATTAATATTATTAAAATTTTAATTAATTATCAATATATAAGATCTTGCGTTTGTTTAGGGAATCAAAAGTTGGTTTGGTATATCAATCCAACTGTACTCCAATTTGTTCTTGTCTCCAAACCTGTGATTAGATTCGAAATCAAAGCAGATATGACCAAAAATCCTTTGCAAGTCTTAATCTACTTTTTTATTAATTTTTTTCTTCTTATTTATCTGTTTGATAAAACTGTCGAACCAACTTGCATTATTAAACAACTGGTAGTTCAATAAACATCGATTAACTCATTCGTTTCTTTTAGTACCATTATCAATTATAACAACTACACTCTTTTACCTAATTAATTTATACAGAAAAAAAATGAAGAAAAAGCTCGAGGAACTCTGTTCTTGACTAATTTAGCAAAAATTCGAATTCGAGCTTTATTACAAAATCTATAAATTCCATTCTGTTAGAAATCTTTCATGCAAACTATCTGGAAAGAATCAATATCCAATTTTTCTTATCGAGTTCCAATTTTTGAAGTCAAAGTTCTAATTCAAAAAGGTCAAACATTGTTTATCTATCAAATTCGAACTTTCTGTTGAAATTCAAGGTAAATTGATAATTTTTATAGTTTCTAGAGATCATTTGAAACATAATTGGTTTTATAATTGTTGGTTGTAGTGTTCCAAAAATCGAAATCATTTACGGAGTTCTTATTTTTTTTTCGTTCAGCAGGTTCTGTTACATATTTGTATTAAATTTTTTTTTTCCTTTCCTGTTAATTCAATAAAGATCACAACAAGTCTTTATTATTCAACTCAAGTTTTAAAAATCCAACTGGAAACTCAATTCATTGATTGTTGTTTGGTCCTCCTAGATTCAGTTCTGGGCTGAAGAAGAAAGTGGGAACAAGAAATATAAATAAATTAAATAAAATAAAAGGGGGAAATAAAACAGATATGTCGAGGCAGAGGAATGGTCTAGTGAGTGTGCGGGTGTTCAAGAGGTCATGGGTTCGAGACCCAGCAGTGGCATTCTTTTTATTTCTATTATTGAAGGTAGCATTCAAATTTATTTTTATTCTTTTGTTATTGTTATTATTATTAATCGTTATTAATACATGTATCATAATTGTAATTATTATAATTAAGTATTGATATTATTATTCGTATTATTATTATTATTTTTAAGTATGATGAATATCATTATTATTATTATTATTAATAACATTATTAATGTAACTATTATGTCATCTAAAAGTATTAGCTAACATTATTATTATGATTATAGTATAATTAAGAATAATGGTAGTATTATAACTATTAGCTAATATTATTATTATGATTATAGCATAATTAAGAATAATGTTAGTATTATAACTATTATTATTATGAATGTCATTACTAATATATGTATTATTATTATCAGTATTGGAATTATAATTATTATTATTACTAAAAGTAATATTATATTTAAACCTGTCGTTTTTGTTAAAACTAGTATTATCAATAAAAGTAACACTATCATTATTATTATTATTAATAATATTAACAATAATATTATTATTATTAAAATTATTATGATTATTAAAATAAAGGTTTTAAAGATATTACTAAAGTTATAAGTATAAAAATAAAGATTTTATATACAAAAATATATTCAAATTACATAACTTAACTATACTAATATATCTATATATAAAATAAAAATATATAAATAAATAATGAAACTTAAAAATTATTAAATATAACAAATACATCATTAATAATAATATATAGATTTATTCGATTACGAGTAAATGTTTTAATATATATATGAATGATATAGGTTCGTAAATCCAAGGCCAACTCTACATTGTTTAGTTGTTCAATATAATCATATGTATTTTTACTACAAAATACATTAGGTGAGTTTCATTTGAATCCCTTTTACTCTTTACATTTTTGGGCTGAGAATACATGCAAATGCTTTATTAACTGTTTTACAATATTTATATGCGTGAGTTTCATTTGCTCCCTTTTACTCTTTACATTTTTGGGACTGAGAATACATGCGCTTTTATAAATGTTTTACGAAATAGACACAAGTAATCGAAACTACATTCTATGGTTGAATTATTAAACTGAATATGCCCCTTTTTATTAAGTCTGGTAATCTAAGAATTAGGGAACAGACACCCTAATTGACGCGAACTCTAAAGATAGATCTATAGGGCCCAACAAGCCCCATCTAAAGTACTGGATGCTTTAGTACTTCGAAATTTATATCATGTCCGAAGGAGGATCCCGGAATGATGGGGATATTCTTATATGCATATTGTGAATGTCGGTTACCAGGTGTTCAATCCATATGAATGATATTTTTGTCTCTATGCATGGGACGTATGTTTATGAGAAATGGAAATATGAAATCTTGTGGTCTATTAAAATTATGAAATGATTATTTATGTAAACTAATGAACTCACCAACCTTTTGGTTGACACTTGAAAGCATGTTTATTCTCAGGTACGAAAGAAATCTTCCGCTGTGCATTTGCTCATTTTAGAGATATTACTTGGAGTCATTCATGACATATTTCAAAAGACGTTACATTCGAGTCATTGAGTTCATCAAGATTATTATAAAGTCATTTATAGTTGGATAAATTAGGAAATGGTATGCATGCTGTCAACTTTTGATGTAATGAAAGTTTGTCTTTTAAAAACGAATGCAATGTTTGTAAAATGTATCATATAGAGGTCTAGTACCTCGCGATGTAACCAAATGTAATGTATTAGTCCGGATGGATTAGGACGGGTCTTCACACCGGAGTAATCTAAGAAGTCAACGAGCTTCGCGCTCGAGTAATCAATTTGGAGAACATGGTGCAAAATTTACCAGCTTCAGCAACATCACTGGCACCAACAGTACCATCAGTAACAGCACCAGTACCATCAACAATCCATGCCTCAACATCTCATTCTGTACCTCGAGTATAATCATCGTTCTACATGACATTCTATATCATTTATCTTCGTTCGACATGGCGATTATGTAATCTCTAATGTTTTAGAGATTATATATTCTTGTTTTAATGGTAAATCAAATGAGTTTAATATCATATTGACTCATTAAATCCATGATTACATCTGAAGAAAATATATATGTAAGTATATTTTCATAAAGATTGTAATTAAAAATTCTTTTGTACAAACTGTTAATGATGAAAATATTTTAACGGGTAGGTAATACCCGAGGAATATTTAGATTTTTCATTAATAAGTTACACTGTACATTCTTTCAAATCTGATTCAACACTCATTTACTATCCTATTTACAACCGCCGATATACGTATCCGTTCACCGCAAAATATCCATTTTCATTCAATTTCATATTTGGATTTTGATCTATCAGAATCCAACAAGTGGCATAATTAAGAAAATATTGGACAAAATAAAATTTGTTAGAGACAAACAAATTAACGGTGAGAAATTTTGTTAAGAATCCGCGCTAACAAAATCCTAGCTAACTGTTCCTAGCTAACTGTTAATTCCTTATTGTACATTTAATTATCGCAATTTATTTTATCGCAATTTAATTCTCGCAATTTTATTTATTGTCAATTACATTCTGTTATTTATTTTACGCACTTTATTTATCGTCATTTAAATACTGTTATTTACGCATTTTAAATATTGGGACACGTATACAAGGTTTTGATATATCATATCGACGCATCTATATATATTATTTGGAATAACCATAGACACTCTATATGTAGTAATGCTGGAGTTAGCTATACAGGGTTGAGGTTGATTCTACAATAATATATATAGTTTGAGTTGTGATCAAGTCTGAGACGTATACGGGTCATGACACGTATTAATTAATTCGAATATAATATATTAAACTATATATGAATTACTGGACTGTAACTATGGACTATCGACTGTGGACTAATAACATTGGACAATTAAAATGAATTAAAATATTGATTATAACATATGAAACTAAATATTTCTTCAAGTTTGCCACTTGATTTCAACTTAAACCTCATTTGTATCTTGACGATTCCAATCTGCGTTCAAAGATTTCATAATTCTTGAAAACACTTCAATCGAGAGGATGAACCAACCGCACCTCATCTACGGAAGAAAAGATTGATGCATATAGTATGCACCTGAAAATACTCGGAACCTGAGTAAATGTTCAAAACGTATCTGTGCTAACCCTTTGGGAGTTGTTATTACCAAAAATAACCTTGCAATCCCTTTTCAAATTAGCCAATTTTTTCACAGCTCCAGCAAGTCAACTTTGACTTTTCATTCGACACAACCTTATTATAACTTTGATATATATGTGCTCTTTTATTGTTACCGGAGAACCTTTTATATTCCACCATATTACCATTAGTGTTTAATCATCTAAAATCACAATTCTCTTGAAACCACCTTGAATTGATAACCAATGATTCAGATATGGTAGCATTAAATGCAGAGGAAATAGCAAAATCGTAGATGGTCTAAACGGCCAAAAGTTTGATAATAAAGAGTGGAATGTTGGGAACGCTCAATAGAAAAATTGGTACTGACAAAACTGATTGAGAAAACTACAAAGGAGTCTCTGAACAAATCACAAGGACTAAACTTGTACATTAAGAATCCTGATGATTCTATTTCTGATGAAATCTTTAGCGAATACCTTGCTTCTGACTCCAAACTCTTGCGGACAAATTTTCTTCACCATCCTTCGATATTAGAAATTCCAAGATATCATCGTATCTTTCATTATAAATATCCTCCATATTTCTGAAAATATTTTTATAACTATTCTTATCTGAAATCATTAATCTCTTCGTGCTATCAGTGTTACATCATATAGAAACTGTTAGTTTCTATATTCTGTAAACTTTCGAGCTTAAAATATGAATGTTATTGAAGTAATGTTGGGAACTGATGCACGAGTTAGTATAATATAATGACACTTGATCAACGTGATTATATTACAGTAAGTCATGCTGAGTTTCTAAATGGAACATGATGATTCACAGATTATAACGTCATCATGTGTCATGTTACATAACTCTTTCATTCTGATTAACTTCTGAACATATCAAGAAAATATATTCTTGATAGTTCTCTTCTCAGTGATTCTGGTAATTTGACAAATCAAATCGTACTATTACGTTCTTTCTCGTTTAGAACATTAAGTTCATTCGAAACTCCATACTTACGAATTCTGGACCATTACTCGCTTTACTAGAGATCGAGAAGAGAATAAAAAGGCAAAAGAACTCCAAAATATAAGAGAAAATATAAAGCCCAATAACAACACAGAGATTACAAACTGTGGATGTTAATACGAATAGCAATATAAAGACACGGTATAATTAAGAATAGTATCATCCCAAGGTAATAGTAGAAGTAAACAGATTCTTCTGGAGAAAGATCAAAAAGAAGGATGACAGAAATGATAATTAGGAAAATATCAAGGATTAGAACGGGATTAAGCATTTTTACAATCGTTTGGAGGTAAGAATTAAGAAAGAAAGTATAGGAATGGTGAGAATAATGGAACAAAAGAGCTTAATTTATAATTGGAGATATCAGACAGAGTAATCGAGACAGATCACCGTATTTAATTATAGAGATCTTAATTTCCTTATTCGCTGAAGAATCAAATCTTATAGATTTCGAAGATTTTCTTTAAATTCCTTGATTTCCAGAAATAAACCATGACTACGTCACTGGTTAAGCCGAATCTGCAATTACTCATTTTATTCTTTTGTGATAGCTTCATTCGTACTCTTCGAATAATCAAATTGTTTTATCCACATTACTCAATGATGATAAAACCTTATTTATCAACTCATATTCGTCATAAAAACATTTTTATTGTTAGCCATGACCACCTCACTCAAATTTCGGGACGAAATTTCTTTAACGGGTAGGTACTGTGACGACCCGGAAATTTCCGACCAAATTTAAACTTAATCTTTATATGTTTCCGACACGATAAGAAAAGTATGTAATGTTGAAGTCCCAAAAATTTTGAACTGTGTATAAGTATTCATTTGACCTTTGACTATTCTCGACGATTCACGAACAACTAAATTTAAATAGATACATGTTTAATTAAATATATATATTTGAAATAAAATAGGATTTAATAGTTGGAAAGAAATATGTAAATTAATAAGAGATGTAATGGAAACTATATTTATAAATACATAGATATATATAGTTATGTATATAAATATTACTTGTAAATATATAATGTTATATTAAATCTATTTGTTTAAAAATATATAATATATTTGTTTTAGTAATTAAACTTGCTATTTTAAAACTGTTTATATATAGAAAGAGAATATATTAAAAATAATTGATTTCGGGCTTAATTAGTAAACGTCAGTAACACTCGGTTGACGTTTTATTAGTTTTAATATAGATATAGTGCATGTTCATGAAGGATTGAAATAAAAGTCTGACTGTAAATTGATTACGAAGATTTTAGATTTGTTAAAAATATTTTTACCTTTTTTAAGTTTAAATATTAGCACTCCGTACATACTAATTGGAACAGAAATTAAATAATTATAGAACCTTTTTGATCAGTTTTTGAACAGTTAATGACTGAAATAATTAAATATATTTAAGCTAAAAATTTGAGATTCTTAGAAACACTTTTATACGTTAACTGTTTAGCAATGGACACGCTCCGTAAAATCGTCGGTGGCTACTAATTGTGATATTTTCTTTTCAACTAACACATTCCCTTGTTCCATTATTTATGTAGTAAATGATTATTATATTATATTATTATACTAATATATTAAATATTATGTAAATAAATAGAAATCTGTGTTTATATATGAATGTTGATGCCAGTGCAAAGGAATCACCATCCTCAGCAAGCCATAATATTAATATCACCACCACATCACGCCACTATCTTCCACCACCAAAGACTACCTCCGGCCACCATCACCATGTCACCCGTCACACCTTAAAACCATCACTCACCTCACCAACGGTTACTAAGAACCACGAGCATTTTTTTTGTTGTTTTCGTTACCTTGTTATCGATCACCATTTTCTGTTCGACTCTAACCCGAACACCATCTTCACCGCCACACTCTCTCTCTCTCTCCCTCTTCTCTCTCGTCTTCTTCCTTGTGAAACCCAACATCACCCACGATCACCCTTATCTTTTTATGTTTTCTGTCATCAGGAAACACCACCAATAACCAAGGTTATTCGAACCCGTTTCTTGTTGTTACTTCAAACCGCAACCATAAAATATGTTACCTAATTCTGATCGAACTAGACCAAAGACCTTCAAAAAATTTCCTGCTTTTACCCTTTGTTTTGCTGGACATCGAACACAACACAAAACCACACAGGCTGCTACTACTCGAAACTATCACAACAACCACCGTTCGTTAACTGCAACTGTTACAGTATATTTTTTTTCCTGTTTCTCCTCCTGTTAAACGATGAAGATGATGTAGATATTAAGATAATGAAGAACGAGGTTGATCAATTACTACACTATTATTTTATTTTTCTTCTACTGATGTACGCTGTTGGTTTCGGTTGTGATGACTCGATGATGATGATGGTATTCGATAATGAGAGTGATGATACCAAAGGATTTCAATTGATGATGATGATTTTCTTTAAATCGAAGGATGATAGTGGCAAGAAAGAAACAGAAGAATATCATTGTGATGATGATTTGATCGTTTCTATTTCTAATAGTAACACATATATTGATGAAAGAATTCGTTGTTGATGGTGGGATAAATAATATGATGGTGATCATGATAATGTGATACGATGAACCTGAAGGTGAACCGAATCCCCTTTTGATCAACTGCTATTTATGTGCTACTACCGCCGTCTCTTTTACTGCTTTTAACTGCTCAAAACAACCACCAAACGCCACCAGAGAACCACCATTTAAACTGTTACTGCAGCTGTCATTTTCTTCTTTCTATTTCTGTTTCTTCACCCCATCAGACTGCAACAAAAGCTGCTATCTTGTTTTCTGGTTTTTACTCCTGTTTCACCAGCGAATGATGTGATAATGTTCACAGTTGATGACAATAAGATGATGGAGAGATGATTAAGTTGATGGAGATTATAATTATGTTAAACATTAACATCAACAGCTGTAAAGTTTAATCTGTCAAGCTCTATGATTAAAGGAAATCTCACGGCTGCTTTCCACTAAATTAAATAACAGATACATTTTTTTTACCTAGTGGACTAGTGGGCTATGTGGACTCTTATAAGTTTTGGGCCAATGTAATAATAATGATCCAATACTAACAATAATGATGATGGGTTCGGTTTGAGATTAAGAAGTTGATGAAGTAATGAAGTTTAGGAGAATGATGAATGATAATGAAATTAATATAAACTGATACATACATAATAAATATTAAATCATGCAAGACCTTACAAGGATGTAATAGTCAGATCGATGGTTGGATGTGTGTTCATAAAACGAGAGGTCATGGGTTCGAATCTAGGCAGTGGCACACATTTTTTTTGGAAGCTACAACACACTTAAGGTTCGTGAATCCGAGGCCAACCCTGCATTGTTCAATGTCGTCATATGTATTTTTACTACAAAATACAGTATAGTGAGTTCATTTGATTCCCTTTTACTCTTTACATTTTTGGGACTGAGAATACATGCGCTACTTTTACAACTGCTTTATTAAATGCTTTTGAAATACATTTTGAACTGTGAATACATGAAATGCTTTTATAAATGTTTGACGAGATAGACACAAGCAAAACATTCCTCGAATGAATTATGTGGACGTGATAATTGCCACCATTGAATTATGTGGACGTGATAATTGTCACAATTGATATGAATATTTTTCCCCTGATTATTATTGCTTGGTAACCTAAGAATTAGGGAACATCACTAATTTTGAGAATTAGTGCACGGCTAATTGACGCGAATCCTAAAGGTAGCTACCGGGTTTAACACCCTCACCCAGAATGTTCACTAGACGGAAGGGCTAGTGGGCGTGGTGTTTAGTACTTCGAAGTTTATATGATTATTATACATACGAGATGTTCTGTTTTGGGGATATTATTATGCGCATTATATGTTAAGCTCGGTTACCAAGCCAAGCTATGAAAGAAATGAAAAGCGAATGTTATGTATCGAGAGAATGATTTTATACACAGGTTATGTGTATGTTATTTTTGTGCACGAGATATGTGTACGGTTACTAAGATTTTATGAAAGATAATTTCGTACACGAGAAAGGTGTACTGTATTTAAAAGATATCGCATGTACATTACAGGTGGGTATAGGATTCGGGCCCATTTGTACCATGCAACATTTAAATCTTGTGGTCTATCAAAATGATAAATTTTATTGTTTTATGATAAACTTATGAACTCACCAACCTTTTGGTTGACACTTGAAAGCATGTTTATTCTCAGGTATGAAAGAAACCTTCCGCTGTGCATTTGCTCATTTTAAAGACATTATTTGGAGTCGATCATCGCAATGGAACCAGATGTTGGTGACTTCGTCCAGATGGATTAGGACGGGGTATGACATTGGAAAGGCGTTGTTCGATTTAGTAAACGAGGGAAATTAAATCCAAGGTATATTGGACCATTCAAGATTATTGATCGTGTCGGACCAGTAGCTTACTGACTTGAATTACCTCAACAACTCGCGGCTGTACATAACACTTTCCACATCTCGAATTTGAAGAAATGTTTTGCTAAAGAAGATCTCACTATTCCGTTAGACGAAATCCAAATCAATGAAAAACTTCAATTTATCGAAGAACCCGTCGAAATAATGGATTGTGAGGTTAAAAGACATAAGCAAAAACAAGATACCAATTGTTAAAGTTTGATGGAATACTCGTAGAGGACCTGAGTTCACCTGGGAACGAGAAGATCAGATGAAGAAGAAATACCCGCACTTATTTCCAGAAGATACGTCAACACCTCCAATTGCTTAAAATTTCGGGACGAAATTTATTTAACGGGTAGGTACTGTAGTGACCCAAACTTTTCCATGTTTATATATATTAAATGAAATTGATATTTATATGATTAAGTGTTTTCAACATGTTAAGCAATCAAACTTGTTAAGACTTGATTAATTGAAATAGGTTTTATATAGACAATTGACCACCCAAGTTGACCGGTGATTCACGAACGTTAAAACTTGTAAAAACTATATGATGTCGTAGATATGGATATATATATATAGTTAACATACTATTATGATAAGTAAACATATCATTAAGTATATTAACAATGAACTATATATGTAAAAACAAGACTACTAACTTAATGATTTCGAAACGAGGCATATATGTGACGATTATCGTTGTAACGACATTTAATGTATATATATCATATTAAGATATATTAATACATCACGTTATCATGATAATGTAATAATTTAACATCTCATTTGATATAATAAACAATAGGTTAACAATATTTAACAAGATCGTTAAACTAAAGGTTTCAAAACAACACTTACATGTAACGACTAACGATGACTTAACGACTCAGTTAAAATGTATATACATGTAGTGTTTTAATATGTATTCTTACACTTTTGAAAGACTTCAAGACCCTTATCAAATTACTTCTACTTAACAAAAATGCTTACAATTACATCCTCGTTCAGTTTCATCAACAATTCTACTCGTATGCACCCGTATTCGTACTCGTACAATACACAGCTTCTAAATGTATGTACTATTGGTATATACACTCCAATGATCAGCTCTTAGCAGCCCATGTGAGTCACCTAACACATTTTGGAACTATCATTTGGCAACTAGCATGAAATATCTCATAAAATTACAAAAATATTAGTAATCATTCATGACTTATTTACATGTAAACAAAATTACACATCCTTTATATCTAATCCATATACCAATGACCAAAACACCTACAAACACTTTAATTCTTTAATTTTATTCATCTAATTGATCTCTCTCAAGTTCCATCTTCAAGTTCTAAGTGTTCTTCATAAATTCTACAAGTTCTAGTTTAATAAAATCAAGAATACTTCCAAGTTTACTAGCTCACTTCCAATCTTGTAAAGTGATCATCCAACCTCAAGAAATCCTTGTTGTTTACAGTAAGATATCATTCTAAATCAAGGTAATACTCATATACAAACTTTGATTCAATTCCTATAACTATAACTATCTTAATTCGAGTGATAATCTTACTTGAACTTGTTTTCGTGTCATGATTCTACTTCAAGAACTTTCAAGCCATCCAAGATCCTTTGAAGCTAGATCATTTCTTGTCACTTCCAGTAGGTTTACCTACTAAACTTGAGGTAGTAATGATGTTCATAACATCATTCGATTAATACATATAAAACTATCTTATTCGAAGATTTAAACTTGTAATCACTAGAACATAGTTTAGTTAATTCTAAACTTGTTCACAAATAAAGTTAATCCTTCTAAATTGACTTTTAAAATCAACTAAACACATGTTCTATATCTATATGATTTGCTAACTTAATGATTTAAAACCTGGAAACACGAAAAACACCGTAAAATAAGACATACGCCGTCGTAGTAACACCGCGGGCTGTTTTGGGGTTGATAATTAAAAACTATGATAAACTTTGATTTAAAAGTTGTTCTTCTGGAAAAATTATTTTTCTTATGAACATGAAACTATATCCAAAAATCATGGTTAAACACAAAGTGGAAGTATGTTTTTCAAAATGGTCATCAAGACGTCGTTCTTTCGACTGAAATGACTACCTCTTACAAAAACGACTTGTAACTTATATTTCCGACTATAAACCTATAATTTTTCTGTATAGATTCATAAACTTAAGTTCAATATGAAACCATAGCAATTAGATTCACTCAAAACGGATTTAGAACGAAGAAGTTATGGGTAAAACAAGATTGGTTATTTTTGCTTGTTGTAGCTACGTGAAAATTGGTAACAAATCTATATTAATCTTATCCTAGCTAACTCATATTTTTTTATACATGTATTCTAATATATTATGTAATCTTGGGATACCATAGACACGTATGCAAATGTTTTGACATATCATATCGACCCATGTATATATGTTATTTGGAACAACCATAGACACTCTATATGCAGTAATGTTGGAGTTAGCTATACAGGGTTGAGGTTGATTCCAAAAATATATATACTTTGAGTTGTGATCTCGCCTGAGACGTGTATACACTGGGTCGTGGATTGATCCAAGATAATATATATCGATTTATTTCTGTACATCTAATTATGGACAACTAGTTGTAGGTTACTAACGAGGACAGCTGACTTAATAAACTTAAAATAGTAAAACGTATTAAAAATATTGTAAATATATTTTGAACATACTTTGATATATATGTACATATTTATTATAGGTTCGTGAATCGACCAGTGGCAAAGTCTTACTTCCCGACGAAGTAAAAAATCTGTGAAAGTGAGTTATAGTCCCACTTTTAAAATCTAATATTTTGGGATGATAATACATGCGCTGTTTTTATAACTGTTTTACGAAATAGACACAAGTAATCAAAACTACATTATATGGTTGAATAATCGAAGCCGAATATGCCCCTTTTTAGCTTGGTAGCCTAAGAATTTGGGAACAGACCCCCAAATTGACGCGAATCTTAAAGATAGATCTATCGGGCCCAACAAGCCCCATTCTGGAATTTGGAATGCTTTAGTACTTCAAAATTATCATGTCCGATGGGTGTCCCGGAATGATGGGGATATTCTATATGCATCTTTTTAATGTCGGTTACCAGGTGTTCACCGTATGAATGATTTTTATCTCTATGTATGGGACGTATTGAAATATGAAATCTTGTGGTCTATTATTATGATTTGATAATATATAGGTTAAACCTATAACTCACCAACATTTTTGTTAACGTTTTAAGCATGTTTATTCTCAGGTGATTATTAAGAGCTTTCGCTGTTGCATACTAAAATAAGGACAAGATTTGGAGTCCATGCTTGTATGATATTATGTAAAAACTGCATTCAAGAAACTTATTTTCGATGTAATATATTCTTATTGTAAACCATTATGTAATGGTCGTGTGTAAACGGTATATTTTAGATTATCATTATTTGATAATCTACGTAATGTTTTTTTTAAACCTTTATCGATAGAATAAAGGTTATGGTTGTTTTAAAAATGAATGCAGTCTTTGAAAAACGTCTCATATAGAGGTCAAAGCCTCGCGACGAAATCAATTAATATGGAACGTTTATAATCAATATGAACGGGACATTTCATATAAAGCGTGTACAATATGCTGACGTGTTATAACCTAGTTAAATTCTGTCACGTGTCACTTAAAAAAATTTCATCGTTTTTTTAATTAATTTCATATTCTCTTCTTGTAAATTGTTTATATAAATATTAATTATCACATACAAACCATACCAAATTTACAAACATCTACATTTGTAACTGATCACATTTTAATTGTCATCTATATAGTCTAATAAACCTCTAAAATGATGACATTATCATTAAGCTAAAATACCCTTTAATTTTCATAATGATGATGTCATAATTATATATTAATTTAATTAAAAATAATACAAAATCTTTTATAAAAGGATATATTAATCTCTCCTAAATTGTAATTTTATTTTTTTTTAAATTTAAAAGGCATTTATTATTATTAATAATAATAATTATTATTATTATTATTAAAAATATAAATATAAATATTCAACTTTGAACGAACTTTATGTTTGTAAAATCAACGACAAGTTTCTTAGTCAGAATCCGCGGTTCCACAGGGCAATAAACTAAATGACTTTAACATTTACATTCACTTAATACCTAAAACATATCATTAAACTGTTTCGTTTAAACAAACTCGTGTTTCCGTGGGTCATTTCACTAGTATATACTCCCTCCGTCCCAAAATAATTGTCCTGTTGGACTTTTCAAAGTTAATTTATTAACTTTTGAATTTAAATATTTGTTGGTTTTTGCTATAGAATATACTATGAAATTTATATGAATTGATTGATTTTTGAATGTGTTTTCATTTGGTAAAACTTTCATTCGATATTATATAACATAAAGAAAGATATATAACGTCAAAGTTGAAGAAAAAAGACTCAAAAAGTCAAAATAGGACAATTATTTTGGGACGGAGGGAGTATATATATATCCTATTAATTAGCAAAATAATAATGGAGTTATAAAATTTCTAACATACAAGATTTGAAAATACAATATTGGCCGCCTTTTTGTGTAATTTACATATTAACTAATAGACAAAAGTTATGAATAGTACTAGGGGCATTTTTGACTTTTTACCTTTTTGTTTTTTTAATTTTAACTAAATTTCATTTTACCAACAAAGGCCCCCACACTTTTTTGAAAAATTCAAATCGACCCCCCAAACAGGGGGGTAAAGTGTCAAATAACCATTTTCATAAAAAAAAATCTTAAATAAACTCCACCCAAATATTCAACGGGTCATATCTTCTCGCTCGCAACGAGTTAAATTTTTCCGACACCATCGTTAAACTCGAAATAATTTTAGGAACACAATGTCACTAGCTATACGCAAAACTGACGCTTTTTTAAAAAACGCTAAATATTTGGGGTACTTTTCATACACGTTGATTTTGAGTTAAATTTTTAAAAGTTGACAATTCCATAGCGAAACGCGGAGATGCACATATATTGTTAATTTAAAATAACATTTAAATCTCTCACGGGTTATACCTTTTAGTTCGACTCGAGTTGCGCTTCAACGACATCATCGTTAGCCACAAAATAATTTTACTAAACGCAATAAAATACATTAAAAATCGAACCCCCAGCGCGAAGCGAGGGTTCAATAACTAGTTAGTGTCTAACATACAAGATTTGAAAATACAATATTGGCCGCCTTTTTGTGTAATTACTAATTAGTGACATACTCTATACAACTCTACTAATTTTATTCTAAAAAATTGTTTAATGTTGTTTTTTGTCTAATTTTGACAATGCGATAAAGACAAACAAATTTTTTTTTTGAACGGCGATTTTTTTTAGCATCAGTAGATCATTTATTTCAACGACCCTTATCATTTGCACGTATCACACACGTTTGGACGAAAACCCGAACCCAATCGACGGTACCCGAGAACACATCCATGCGGGCAGTGTTCCTGAGTAGAGGTCCGTGAACGAATCCGGTAAAACCTCCCTATATGGTCAATATTATACCACCATTATTGGTGTTCAATTGTTTTAAAGACAAACTATTTAACTTAAAGTCTACTTGAGAAGGAGCAATATTGTATATTTATTTTTGTTTCCTAACAGGTTTGTTTCACATATGAACTAATCTATTTTATTTTCAAAAAAACTTAGGATTGTTGTTCTTAGAATTGATTATTTAGTATTTTTTACAACTCTGTTCAATGGACGGGGCCATTAAACTATTTGCATTGCTTTTTATAATATCTTTGGCTCACAAATGAAGTAACATCTTTACTTTTTAGAAACTGATGTATTGTTATTCTTATAATTGATTATTTATTGTTTTTTATCATTTCGTTCACCGGACGAACTCATAAAATTATCATTTCTTATAATTAGTTATTTCTTAATTTTTATGTTTTTGTGCAACGCACAGACTCATAAAACTAGCAATAAAATATAACAATATAATTAGGATGGTTTAAAAGGATTATTTTCATAATTTAAAAATATCTATTCTACTCTTCTATACTACAGTACTAAAAAGAATATTTCCTCTGTTTGCAAAATATTTTTGTAAAAAATGTAATGATTCTCATATAATAAATATGGATTTTAATCTTTGAGAAACCAGGAAGAACTTCGTCAGTTAATTACTTCCTTTCATTTATTAAGTATTAATTATAATTAATTAATTTAGACTTTTTTGTGCCGTTGGTCCCTCGATTATACTCCAAAAAATGGACAGCGTCCCTTTCGTTTTTTTCTGCTTACAGCATCCCTCCATTATCACATTTAAGCATACCGAGTCCCTCCGTCAACTTTTCGTTAAAAAAGTCCGTTAACCCTTGTCATGTGACTTGCATGTGAGGGTAAAATCGTCCTTTTCACTTCTTCTTCATCTTCATCTTCTTCACTTAAATAGAGGGACCACTGACGCAAATTTTTTTATAATTTATATATTTTTAATTTCTAAAAAAAATAAAAAATAAAAACTTTTTGGCGAATTTTAATATCTGAGATTAGAAAATATAAATATTTACGTATTTTCATATCTGAGATTAGAAAATATAAATATTTACTTGAATTTATAAATATTTTCTCTTATAATTTTCCTATTAAATCAAGTTACTTACTTGAGGATTTAAACAACAAATTAATCACAGATTCCTGATCTAGAACAGTTTCCTAACACTCGTTCATCATTAAATCGAATTATCAGCAACAAATTTGTGGCGAATTAGATCGAGTTCTTCCTTTGTATTCGTCTTATGGTGATTTGGTCTCAAGAGTGATTCAGAGACTTTTCAGAACGAATTAAACACATATTATGTGTGACGACCCGGAAATTTCTGACCAAATTTAAACCTTAATCTTTATATTATTCCGACACGATAAGAAAAGTTTATTAAGTTAAATCTCAAGAATTTTAAACTGTGTTCATACATTCATTATAACCTCGACCAAATTCCGACGATTCATGAACCGTTATATATAAATAGATATGTATATGTATATATATATATATATTATAACTTGAGAATATTAATAAAGTATTAAACGTATAATACTTTACACAAACGTATTTGTTTCAATATGATTTTTGACGAAATTAAAAAAAATATATTAAATGATTGAATTATCAGAAACACTGAATTATGATTACAAGTCTCTGTTGAGAGGTCCACTATGATTTGAGAAAATCTATTCCTCTTAACGATATTCAGAATAATTTGTAAAGCTATTTATAAAAACAAAAAGTGTCATTTACGAAAGTTAGACAAAATTTGTGGAGAATTGGTTTTCATAATATTCTATTAATCTATTTTCAAACGTACAAAGACTTTTTCAGTTTAAAAAAGAACTTTATTATTAAAACGTATATAACTTTTATAAATATCTAGAATCACTTTTGACAACTCATTACTTAACCAGTATAATAAATATAACGATATTTATATTTTATTTCATTAAATATATATAACGATTTAAATTAATATTATATATATTTATACGCGTATTATACATACATAATTTTTATACTTTTACTATACTTTAACTTTACTTTTACTTTACTTTAACTTTAATAATTCACTTTAATAATTCATACTTTAATAATTCACTTTAATAATTCATACTTTAATAATTCATACTTTAATAATTCACTTTAATAATTCATACTTTAATAATTTACTTTAATAATTCATACTTTAATAATTCACTTTAATAATTCATACTTTAATAATTCACTTTAATAATTTATACTTTAATAATTCACTTTAATAATTCATACTTTAATAATTCACTTTAATAATTCAAAAATCTATTATAAATAGAATTCAATAGGTTTCATTATTTCATAGAAACTTGAAAATATATTTCTCTAAACTCTCTCAATCGATTTATATATATATATATATATATATATATATATATATATATATTTGCTCTGTATTATTTCAAGATATTATTAGTATATATAAAATATTACGACAGAGTGATGTCCGAGTGATTTCAAAATAGTTTTTTTGAATGAGTCGAAGCTAAGAAAATTATGGGTTATAGCTATGGAGGTGATGGGTATGGTTCATGGGTATGCTCGTGAGGTCAATCTAGTGTTTATCATCTCTGTTGCGTCTACGTACTTTCCTGCAATATTGAATCTCAATATTGATACGTTCGTGAATCCGAGGCCAACCTTGCACTTGTTAAATGACGTTATATGTATTTTTACTACGAAATACAGTATTGTGAGTTTCATTTGCTCCCTTTTATATATATTTTTGGGACTGAGAATACATGCGCTGTTTTTATAAATGTTTTACGAAATAGGCACAAGTACTAAAACTAATTCTATGTGGATTTAAACCAGAAATATACCCTTAGCTTGGTAACATTAAACTACTTGTCTATGTACGGTAGGCGCGAATTCTAAAGATAGATCTATTGGGCCTGACAAACCCCATCCTAACTATGGGATGCTTTAGTACTTCGAGGTTATTTTAAACACACCTGATCTGGTGTACTTCAGAGGGTAAAACATGAACGTTGAGGCTTGTTACCGAGTGCCTACAACTTATAGAATACTTTTATACACTTGCGAGTGTACATACATTTATAAACGGAAATCTTGTGGTCTATTACTATATTGAAATGATTGTTATGATAAACCTATGAACTCACCAACCTTTTGGTTGACACTTTAAAGCATGTTTATTCTCAGGTATTAAAGAAATCTTCCGCTGTGCATTAGCTCATTTTAAGGATATTACTTGGAGTCATTCATGGCATATTTTGAAAGACGTTGCATTCGAGTCATTAAGTTCATCAAGATTATTATTAAGCCAAATTATAATTGGATGTATTATGAAATGGTGTGCATGCCGTCAACTTTTGTTGTAAAGAAAGTTTGTCTTTTAAAAACGAATGCAATGTTTGTAAAATGTATCATATAGAGGTCAAATACCTCGTGATGTAATCAACTATTGTGAATCGTTTATAATGTATAGGAACGGGTCATTTCAGTTGGTATCATAGCGGTGGTCTTAGCGAATCAGGTCTGCATTAGTGTGTCTAACTGATAGTCGTTAGGATGCATTAGTGAGTCTGGACTTCGACCGTGTCTGCATTTCAAAAGTTTTGCTCATCATTCTTGTCGGAAATTACCTGCTTATCAGTCTTAGTCTAGACACATCTTATTGCATTGATTGCATGAATAGTGTATAGACAAAATTCATATCTTAGCGTATCTGCTAATTCATATCTTAGCGTATCTGTTACTGTAAACTTTGCCTGACATATTACGTAAATTCCTCCGTAATCAACGAAACCTTTTGCTCTATATAATTAGAATACCACCCGATAGCAGGAAAATCATTTCATATCGAAAAATTCTTTATTCAATTGTACGAAATAGAATTCGTCATTAGTTCAAGTCCCTCGGATTCCGAAATGGAATCCCACTCAAGTTCCGAAAGCAGTGTGACCGGAATGGATCAACCAATTAGTCATCATCTATTCTGGATGAATTAGGGATGGGTTCGTAGCCTCCTTAATCATTGGAGACAAGAAGAAGGTGATCCCTTCCATCCACCACATTGCCCTCTTGGCGAAGAACCTGAAGCACTTACCGGCGAACCTATCCGAAACACCATTTTCTCTCTTATTTCTAGAGTATCTCGTCACGATTACATACTACACCAAATTCTAGATTTTATTTATCCGCTCGTCCGAACCGACAATCACCCCGGTGTAATAGAAGAAGTCAACGAGCTTCGCGCTTGGGTAGTGGCTTTGGAGAATATGGTGCAAAGATTACAAACACCAGCAGCAGCAGCATAAACAGTACCACCATCAGCAACACCAACAGTACCATCACCACTAACAACAACAACATCCACATCCCACACCGCAACATCACAATATGTATCTCAAACATCAACGTCATACGCCCTGTAAATATCCAGGAATATCAACAACAACAAACGATGAAGTATTAATTCATAAACTTCATTGAAGAGATATCTCTGCGGCAGTTATGTAATCTCCAAAATCTTAGAGATTATTTAATTCTGACCGTAAATCGGATGAGTGAACGGAGATGGTAGAGTAGAAACTTTGATCGAAAATGGTGTACGATTTACAAGCTAGAATTGTTTTACCAACAGCATCAACAGGACCGTAGCATCAT
Source organism: Rutidosis leptorrhynchoides (assembly GCF_046630445.1). Classification (NCBI taxonomy): domain Eukaryota; kingdom Viridiplantae; phylum Streptophyta; class Magnoliopsida; order Asterales; family Asteraceae; genus Rutidosis; species Rutidosis leptorrhynchoides. The sequence continues at coordinate 144,032,590 of NC_092342.1, forward strand.
CAACACAGTCAGTGCCGTCAGTATCGTCAGAATCAACAGCACCTGTAACATCACAAACTCTGTCAGTTCAAGAATCATTGTGGACATCATTACGAATCAACAACAAATATATTGTATCAACGAGTTATGAAGTATTAACTCATTTCCAATCGAAAGATTTATATGTATATTTTATATGTATAAATTTTTAAACCATAATAAATCGTCCCGTACTAAGCTATTATGTGTGAATCTTAACTACTCAGTTAATTCATATTACAAATATGCAATGATGTACGTCCTTCGTCCGCAACTTAACCATCGTTAATTACAATCTCTGTCTCAATTCAATAAAAAATCCAATTCATAATAAATCAAGTGTATTATCGAATATATGTTTGATTTTACACTTTCATCATCGATGTACTCGAAACTTTTCAAATAACATCATTCGTACCTTGCGAAGTTCACAAGAATTTCACGAAAACCAACAAATAACAAAGTAATGATTCATAATTTCAATATTATTGAAGAAATACTTATGCAATTTATAAAGTTTTAGGGATTACTCAATTCTAGTTCCAACCATAAAACAAATGAGTTTAACTTAATATTAACTCATTAAATCTATATTACATCTAAAGAAAATATACACATATATTTTCATAAAGACTGTAATAAACTTCTTTTATACAAAATATTAATTGTGAAATTTTTTTTATTGGGTAGGTAATACCCGAGAGATATATAAATTCACAATTAATATATTACATTTTTCGAAACTGATTCAGCAATCATCAACTATACTCCCTACTTTCACAACAATATCCATTCTTTCATATAAATCAAAACAATCATACTCATTCAAATTCAATTACATATTCTGATTTTGAAATCGCATAATTCAATTCGAAATATAATCAGTGTCATCACTCTTAGATTCCTATATCTTTCAAAGCTATACTTTGACTTCAAAACTGTGTTAGAACATCATATGTATTAATGATTACAATATGTGCTCAAACCCTTCGAAATTCCTGAAGACACTTCAACTAAGGAACAATCGAGATGATGATCCAACCACATGTTACCCACAGTTATACACCTGAAAAACTCTCAAAACCCAAGTCATAGTTCAACACGTATCCGTGTTAGACCCTTTGGCATTTGCTAGCTAAAATAACTTTTCAATTCCGTTTCAAAATAGACAGTTTTGTCACAGCTCCAGCAAGTCAACTTCGACTTCTCAATCAAAACAGTCTTATTATAACCTCGATAGATACGTTGCCCTTTCGCCAACGTTACCGGGGAATCGTTTATATTCACCACATTAGCAATAAACTTACCAACAACTTCACTGATCTTTGACTTTCCAAAAAAAAATCATTATAATTATCGAAACCCTATCATATACTCATTCGTACCTTATAACAAGAATTGCCATACCAATTATTGAGAATCAGCAATCAGTATTTTGAAACCTCGCAGCATGTCTACATCAACAATTACATATACACACAATGTCTACCTCCAAGACTTACATTCTTTGAATGAGAAATTTCTGAAAAACACCCTAAACTGCGAACCAGTTCTCGAAATTTTGAAAAATGCTGATGAATCAGCAAAAACTGTAAACGACCTTAACAGTAAAAAGTTGGATGATAAAGGATAGTATATTGGCAAAGCTCAGAAAAAGAGAAGCTTTGGAACTGGAAAACGGATTGAGCAAAGTATAAAGGAGGCTGTGGACAAATCACAAAGGCTGAACCTGCCTTCAAAGAATCCAAATGATTCAGTACTTGCTGAAGTCATTAACCAATACCTTGCTCCTGACTCTAAACCCCTGCGGACAATATCCTTCATCATCCTCTGATATTAGACATTCTAAGATATTTTTATAATTATTCTTATCTGAAATCATTTACCTCTTCGCGCTATCTGTATTATATCATAAAAGAAACTATTTTAGTTTCTAAATTCTGAAACATTCGAGTTTATAATAGGAATATTCTTGAAAAAGTGTTGGGAGCTGAAGCATGAGTTAGTATAATATAATGACACTTGATCAACGTGATTATATTATAGTAATTCATGCTGAGTTTCTAAATGGAACATGATGATTCACAGATCATAACGTCATCATGTGCTATGTTACACGACTCTTATATTCTCTTTGATCTCTAAATATCAAGAAAATATTTCTTGATGATTCGGCCTTTTTCGAGGTATTCTGGTAATTTGACAAGTCAAGATCGTGCCATTACAATTTCCTTCCTAGAACATTAACAATGTTCATTCCGAAATTTATATCTGCGAATTCTGGACCATTACAAGCGGTGCTTAATCGCAAGAAGAAGAAACGAAAGGACAAAGCTCCGAACTAGAAATGGGAGTATAAATCATAGCAAATAGAAGAGAGCACTAACTGTGGATGACAATGATTATAGAAGAAGCAAGGACTTTGAAATATAAGGGAAGATATAAAACCCAACAACAACCCAGAAATCACAAACTGCATATATCAATGCATATAGCAATATAAAGACACGGGAGAACTAAAAACACTATAAAACCAAGAGTATAGTAGAAGTAAATAGATTCTTCCTGAGACATATGAAAAAGAAGAGCTACAGATATGAAAGTGAGGAGTATATCAAGAATCAGCACTGGATGAAGCATATTGACAAATACTTTAAAATATGAGTTGAGAAGGTGTGAGTTGTAAGAAAATAAATGAAGTGGATTTATAGTGAAATATCCGACAGAGAAATCAAAATGGATTCTCGCATTAATTCGAAGAGGATCATAATTTCCTTAATCGCCGAATAATCAAATCCAATATAGATTACAAAGATTTTCCTTTCGAAGATCAATCGTGATGACGTCAAAAGATACGACGAATCACTATTATCTTATTTTATTCATTTACGATAACTTCACTCACACGCTTCGAGTAATCGAATTATTTTATCCATTCTTCTTAAACATGATAAAACTCTATAATCGTTATAATAATATTCTCATTGTTAGTCATGACGACCTCTATCAAATTTCGGGGACGAAATTTCTTTAACGGGTAGGTACTGTGACGACCCGGAAATTTCTGACCAAATTTAAACTTTAATCTTTATATTATTCCGACACGATAAGAAAAGTTTGTTAAGTTAAATCTCAAGAATTTTAAACTGTGTTCATACATTCATTATAACCTCGACCAAATTCCGACGATTCATGAACCGTTATATATAAATAGATATGTATATGTGTGTATATATATATATATATATATATATATATATATATATATATATATATATATATTATAACTTGAGAATATTAATAAAGTATTAAACGTATAATACTTTACACGAACGTATTTGTTTCAATATGATTTTTGACGAAATTAAAAAAAATATATTAAATGATTGAATTATCAGAAACATTGAATTATGATTACAAGTCTCTGTTGAGAGGTCCACTATGATTTGAGAAAATCTATTCCTCTTAACGATATTCAGAATAATTTGTAAAGCTATTTATAAAAACAAAAAGTGTCATTTACGAAAGTTAGACAAAATTTGTGGAGAATTGGTTTTCATAATATTCTATTAATCTATTTTCAAACGTACAAAGACGTTTTCAGTTTAAAAAAGAACTTTATTATTAAAACGTATATAACTTTTATAAATATCTAGAATCACTTTTGACAACTCATTACTTAACCAGTATAATAAATATAACGATATTTATATTTTATTTCATTAAATATATATAACGATTTAAATTAATATTATATATATTTATACGCGTATTATACATACATAGTTTTTATACTTTTACTATACTTTTACTTTACTTTAACTTTAATAATTCACTTTAATAATTCATACTTTAATAATTCACTTTAATAATTCATACTTTAATAATTCATACTTTAATAATTCACTTTAATAATTCATACTTTAATAATTCACTTTAATAATTCATACTTTAATAATTCACTTTAATAATTCATACTTTAATAATTCACTTTAATAATTCATACTTTAATAATTCACTTTAATAATTCATACTTTAATAATTCACTTTAATAATTCAAAAATCTATTATAAATAGAATTCAATAGGTTTCATTATTTCATAGAAACTTGAAAATATATTTCTCTAAACTCTCTCAATCGATTTATATATATATATATATATTTGCTCTGTATTATTTCAAGATATTATTAGTATATATAAAATATTACGACGGAGTGCTGTCCGAGTGATTTCAAAATAGTTTTTTTGAATGAGTCGAAGCTAAGAAAATTATGGGTTATAGCTATGGAGGTGATGGGTATGGTTCATGGGTATGCTCGTGAGGTCAATCTAGTGTTTATCATCTCCGTTGCATCTACGTACTTTCCTGCAATATTGAATCTCAATATTGATACGTTCGTGAATCCGAGGCCAACCTTGCACTTGTTAAATGTCGTTATATGTATTTTTACTACGAAATACAGTATTGTGAGTTTCATTTGCTCCCTTTTATATATATTTTTGGGACTGAGAATACATGCGCTATTTTTATAAATGTTTTACGAAATAGGCACAAGTACTAAAACTAATTCTATGTGGGTTTAAACCAGAAATATACCCTTAGCTTGGTAACATTAAACTACTTGTCTATGTACGGTAGGCTCGAATCCTAAAGATAGATCTATTGGGCCTGACAAACCCCATCCTGACTATGGGATGCTTTAGTACTTCGAGGTTATTTTAAACACACCTGATCTGGTGTACTTCAGAGGGTAAAACATGAACGTTAAGGCTTGTTACCGAGTGCCTACAACTTATAGAATACTTTTATACACTTGCGAGTGTACATATATTTATAAACGGAAATCTTGTGGTCTATTAATATATTGAAATGATTGTTATGATAAACATATGAACTCACCAACCTTTTGGTTGACACTTTAAAGCATGTTTATTCTCAGGTATTAAAGAAATCTTCCGCTGTGCATTAGCTCATTTTAAGGATATTACTTGGAGTCATTCATGGCATATTTTGAAAGACGTTGCATTCGAGTCATTGAGTTCATCAAGATTATTATTAAGCCAAATTATAATTGGATGTATTATGAAATGGTGTGCATGCCGTCAACTTTTGTTGTAAAGAAAGTTTTCTTTTAAAAACGAATGCAATGTTTGTAAAATGTATCATATAGAGGTCAAATACCTCGCGATGTAATCAACTATTGTGAATCGTTTATAATGTATATGAACGGGTCATTTCATTATGATTCCTTATCGATCACTCAAGCTATATGAAGCTTCAAATCCGATTGAGAAACAACACAGAAGTACAGATTTCGAAGTCAAACTTTTGTTCTTCGTGGTCAACAATGTGATTCGAACGATTCGTGATGTTTCTGTTTAATCAATTGATTTGAGAGTGATAAGATGATGATATGGAGCGATTTTCATGAAGGATTCATGGTCTAAAACAGTCCAAAAATTGAGTTTGATTTTTTTGAAGATCATCTTCATGTTCATGACTGTTCATCGATTTAATTTGCAGATGTTGTTTATGATCGAAGTTTGTTACAGGAACATCTTAATCGCTGCTGTTGGAACTCATCTCAATCAGTTGCAGTTCCTTATTCAAACTATTGATGATATTGATAACGTGTAAAGAGATAGAGATATATACCCAGTATAAATACAGAGATAGATATATACCTGGTATATATGTATGTACAGAAAAAAGAGGGTTGTCAAAATAAAGACTTTTTTGCTCCGTTGGTCCTTCAATTATACACGAAATTGCAATCCGAGTCCCTCAAGTTTTTTTTGAATTTTCGAGTCCTTAAAATTGCAAAATTTTGCAATCCGAGTCCCTCCGTCAGTTTGCCGTCTAAATTAGCCGTTAACCCTTGACATGTGCCATGCATGTGAGGGAAAAATCATCTTTTTACTCTTTTGTTCAACTTTTTTGCTCCGTTGGTCCTTCGTTTATAGACAAAATTGCAATCCGAGTCCCTCGAGGTTTTTTTTTTTTTTTGGTTAAAAGGCCAAGCATAATATATTATATATATATAAATTAAAGGTACAAAGAGGACTCGTACTTGAGAATAGTATGAGTCAAAATAAACACAAAGTTTTTCATCTAATTGGATCAAGAATCTTGTTTTAACATACAATAATAAATAATAATTGACACTTCACCACAAACAGGTATGATTTAAGAGACGATCAGAAGCTTCTTGAAAATGTAATATTACATATTTTTTCTTATTAGTGGAATTCTACCCGTTTTCTACAATAATAATAATATTCAGGTGAGAGACAAGTTTCTTCATATACAAGGTTTTACTGGCAAACTGATGTGCTCATCGATTTTATTCAGTTACAATGAGGTAATATGACCAAAAACTCCAAGATTTGCATTTATATGGTTTTAACTTCGGATTACACGTTCTCTTACCATCGTTATATATCGGTTAATTAAATATTAGTAACTTCTTCTTTAGTTTGATGTATTTGTATTCAGCTTTAATGATCAAATTCAAGATGCCATTCTTGGTGGTTTCTTCACAGGATTATCTTTGCAAGTAATGTGAATGTAACATTTTTATTTCCATTCTATGTGAATTTGAATTATTCAATCACATTGTTATGTTTTACTGTTTCAAAAGTAAGATTTTACCCTCATCAGTGGTAACTTTTTTACAGCAAAAAGTAATGACCGTGATACTGAGGCGGATACAGCAGATATGTTAGCTTTACCCAAGGGTCATATTAAGCTGAAGTACCCTTCTTTAGTTAATAACAAAATAAAAGAATAAATGTTTCTAGATAATTATATCTTTATATCTTGATATGCTTTCTTATCCAGTCTTTACAAGTTCAAATATTTAGGTTGGGAAGTGAAGAAATGCATACAAAACATCGGATTAACACTTTAACCAAAATTATAGACGATCCTTGAATATTATAATTGAATCAGTAGAACCAAATAAAGATTAGCACACACGATTGAACCCAATAAGGATTGCAATCTATCACAATTACAAAGATAAACACTAAGAAGAATAAGACAGCAATAACACGATAGATCAGCTGATCAACTTAACATGAAGATGATGAAGATGATAACTATTGTGAATGTATGAGAGGAGCGTATTATCAATTGTGTCTGCAACAGAACCCTAGCCTCCCTTTTTATACATAATGCCAGCTAATAACCTTGAGGATCCATAAGTGCACCTTTAGCCCCTCAAACTCTAGACATTGACAGAAGGCACCAAACTCTTGTTTATTCCAAAAGAGATAAAAACTACAAAAAAAGAAGTAATAAGAAAAAAGGAAATAAAGATAAGATTGCAAAGTGGATATAAATTTAACACCCTCCCTCAATCTTATCTTTGTACACATTGATAATGCCCAGCTGTTCACTCAAATATTTATGTTGAGTTTTATTTAAAGCTTTTGCGAAGATGTCTGCTACTTGTTTAGTAGTATCTATATATTCAGTTTTGATAGTGCCTGCCATACATTTTTCTCTAATAATATGAACATCAGTTTCAAAATGTTTGGACCTTTCATGAAACACTGGATTAGCAGCCAAAAGAAGGGCAGACTTGTTATCACAAAAAAGCTTAACAGGTAGCAGAGTATTTACTTTAAGATCAGATAGCAATTTCACAACCCACAAAATTTCACAGGTTGTCAAAGCTAAGGATCTATATTCAGACTCAGTTGAGGACCTTGAGACTGTGGGTTGTTTTTTACTTTTCCAGCTAACCAATGACCCTCCCAAGTAAAGGCAATAACCAGAAACAGACCTTCTTGAGGCCAAACATTTTCCCCAGTCAGCATCAGAGTAAGCAATGAGATTTAACATACCAGATTGTTTTGTAATGTGAATGCCAGCACCTGGACTGCCCTTTAAATACCTCAGTACTCTAAATGCAGCTTTAGCATGAGATTCAAGGGGATCATGCATGTATTGACTAAGACATTGAACAGAATAAGAGATGTCTGGTCTGGTCAGGGTCAAGTAGATTAACTTTCCAATTAACTTTTGATATTTAGAAATGTCATCAAGCCTCTTGACATTTTCAGATTCATCAGATGCAAGAACAGAATTAGGTTCCAAGGGTGTAACCATAGGCTTGGATCCTAGCATGCCAAATTCACTTAACAACTCAAGACAATATTTTCTTTGGTTTAAACACAAGCCATCTTTGGTTTTCACCAACTCAATGCCAAGAAAATATTTTAATTCCCCCACATCCTTTATTTTAAATTTAGACTTAAGAAAAGTCTTAACCTTTTCAATCTCAGAGTTATTGTTCCCAGTAATAATAATATCATCAACATACACAAGTAATGCTATAAAGATATCATTTTTTGAGAAAGTATAGAGGGAATAATCATTAGCACTCTGCACAAAGCCATACTCATTCAGAAAAGAGGTCAACTTTTCATTCCATTGCCTTGGTGCTTGTTTTAGACCATATAATGACTTGATCAACTTACACACTCTATTATCAGATTTATCAAAGTAACCATCAGGTAAAGTCATGTAAACATCTTCAACAAGATCACCATAAAGAAAGGCATTATTAATATCAAGTTGAAACAGAGACCACTCATTTTTCACAGCTAAACTTAGAATACATCTAATGGTAACCATTTTAACAACAGGAGAAAATGTCTCCTCATAGTCAATACCCTCCCTTTGGCTGTACCCCTTTGCAACTAACCTGGATTTATATCTTTCTATTTCTCCATTTGATTTATATTTTATTTTATAAATCCACTTACACCCAATGGGTTTTCTTCCAGGTGGAAGATCAGAGATAACCCAAGTGTTATTTCTGTTTAATGCCTCTATCTCATCATTCATTGCATTGACCAAACATTCATGTTGAGAAGCTTCATAATAAGAAGAGGGTTCAACAGATTTATCAAGATTAGAAACAAAGCTCTTAGCAACAGGGTCCAGATTGTCATAGCAGACATAATTGCTTAAGGGATACAAACACTTAAAAGAAGCATAGTTATTTTGAGGATAGTTGACTTTAGTTTTAACTTCAAAGTCTTTAAGTTTAGCTGGAAAGGTTCTGGCTCTTTCTGACCTTCTTAGGGTTCCCTCATCATTGATATTGTCAGTATGTTCATTAAAATTCCCACTAGTCATGCCCTCAGGTATAGATGTTTCTTCTTCTTGTGCAGAGATGGTATCACTACCTCCAGATGAAGACTCTTCATCTTGTACAGGGGTGGTATCACTACCTCCAGATGAAGAGTCTTCATGGCTGCTGTGATCAGTGCCATCTCCTGCACCTTCATGTGTTCTCTCATCATCATTGGGGCTTACAGACTTGGGGTTTTCAGAAAATATTTCAAAAAAATTTAAGTGATTCAAAACATTTTGACTCTCAGAGGTACTTTGACCTTTAGACTTTATATGAAGAGGGAAAACAGTTTCATAAAATTTGACATCTCTTGAAAACAAAATGCTATTTGACTCTAAGCTAAGCAACTTGTAACCCTTCTTAAAACTTGAATAACCAATCAAAATACATTTTTCAGATCTTTTTTCAAACTTATCACTATTATTTAAAATAGTTGCAAAACAAAGACATCCAAAAGCCTTTAAGTGAGAAAAACTTGGTTTTTTTTCATATATGATTTCAAAAGGAGATTTGCCACCTAGAACAGATGAGGGAAGCCTGTTGATTAAATAAGCAGCAGTTAAAATACACTCAGTCCACAGATTAAGAGAAATGCCACTTTGAAAAAGTAAAGCCCTAGCAACATTAAGTAAATGTCTATGCTTTCTCTCAGCAATGCCATTTTGCTGAGCAGTATAAGCACAACTAGTTTGATGGACAATCCCTTTGTTTTTACAGAATGTGTCAAACTTGCTATTTACAAATTCAGTCCCATTATCAGACCTTATTATCTTCACATGTTTATCAAACTGATTTAAAAGCAAGTTAGAAAACATTTTAAACACATCAAATACATCACTTTTGGACTTAAGCAGGTAAACCCACACAGCCCTAGAGTAGTCATCCACCACAGTGAGAAAATACTTATACCCATCTCTAGAAGTGATCTTATATGGCCCCCACAAATCCAAATGTATTAGGTCCCCTAAAGTAGTGGATTTGTGATCACTTAAGGGAAAAGGCTCCCTGGTTTGCTTTGCCTTATGGCATGTGTCACAAATGTGATCATCAGAATCACCACTCCACTCAAGATCAGGTTTTAAAAGGTCAAGAACAGGCTTGGCAGGGTGTCCAAGCCTGCAGTGCCACAGATTAAAAGACACATAGCACTTAGTCACATAGTTGGAATAATCACCTTCACGCACATCAAATAGGTATAATCCATTCTTCACACTACCAGTCCCTACAATCCTCTTTTCCAATAAGTCCTGAATGTAGCATTTAGAGTCATTAAAACCAACAAATATTCTTTTATTTTTTGAAAGCTGATGAACAAAAAGAAGATTAACACAGTATCCAGGAATAACCAACACATTTGATAAGGTAATGTTTTTATTTAGAGTTAAATCGCCAATTTTGGTAATCAAGGCTTGAGTACCATTAGGATGACCAACAGTCATTCCTAAGGTTGAAACATCAAAAACATTTTTCATGTTAGACACACTACCAGTCATATGTTGAGTTGCCCCAGAATCAATGATCCAACCAACACACTCATTAAGATTGTTACCAGAACTGTTGGATTTAAAAAAACTTTCAAAGTTGTTATTGAAGATAACATTCATATTTTTAAAAGTACCTGCAACATTAGCTTGGGCACTTCCAGAGACAGACGTATCATTTATCAAACTCATAAGCTTGTTGATTTGATCAGAGGTAAAGGGTGTTCCCTGGTTATTAGTAGTAGACACAACATTGTTACTAGTAACATTCCTATTTGTGTTATTATTTCTTTTAACCCAACCAGGAGGATAACCCACTATTTCATAACACCTGCCAATAGTATGCCCTGTCATATCACACTTAGTGCACTTCAGATTGGTGTTAGGACCTCTACCAAATTTCTTTTTGTTGTCAAAAGTTTTTGACACAAGAAAGCAGACTGTTGTGGCTTTAAGGTAATGCCAGAAGAAGAATTTCTGTGAGATTCTTCTCTGGACACAATAGGAAAAGCAGTTTGAACAGAAGGAAGAGTCTCTCTGGTCAAAATATTACTCCTAACAGCTTGATAACAATCATCCAGACCCATTAAAAATTGCATAAGTTTAATTAAATCATTATGATTTTTAAACTCAGTATTAGAACAACCACAAGAAGGCAATTTAACAAGGGCATCAAACTGTTTCCACAAAGCATTTAACTTATGATAGTAGTCAGATAAAGAATCTCCATTTTGAGAAATAATGTTAATCTTTTTATGCAGATTAAAAGTGATTGACCCATCTATCTTGTCATAAGTTTCTTTTAACTCATCCCATACAGTTTTAGCAAATTTAGAAAAAACTTGACCAGAGAACAATTTTTCACTTATAGAGTTTAGTATCCAAGAAAGTACCACAGAATTGCATCTATCCCATTGTGAGGCAAGAACTTCATCAGTAGTACTTTTAATTTTAGACCCATCAATAAAACCAGTTTTATTTTTAGTTTGTAGAGCTAATAGCATAGCTCTACTCCAGATATTGTAGTTTTCGGTTCCCTTTAATTTCATGGAAATAAGGGCATTAATACTAGTATCACTACTATGCAGGTAGAGTGGGTTACCAAAGTCAAGGTCACTCACTTGAGTGACCTTGGTTCCACTAGAATCATCACCAGCCATAAGGAAATAACCACAATAGCAGGCAACGGAAAAGAGAACCAGAAAAAGATACAAAACAACTTCAAGTAATGAGAAAAAAAGGCAACAAAGCAAGACAAGTAGCACAGACAAAAAAACAGATACCACAGTACAGACACCTGTAAGGTAGAAAACAACTTACAGAACTCCAAAAGTAACAAGGTTATAAACCAAGTGAGCCCTGCAAGTTAGTATAAATTCAAGACACAAAACGGGTCAAGAATCAAACTATGTGCTTGATCAGGTATTCATGGATCTCATGGATCCAGATCAAGAGTTGGGCACAGAGGATTCAGTCAAGGGTAAAAAGGAAAAACACGAATAAATACGAGACTCCCCTTTGTAGATAGAAGAGGCAATGAAAAGGAACAGCGGAAGACTATGATCAGAACAGCCCCAAGCAATAAGAACCCTAACCCTAATTTTAAAGAATTAGGATTTCTTCAATACACCTTCAGAGAAGGAAATCAGAAGCCACAGGTCCACGACGAACCCAATAAACACAGGAAGACAAGCAAGAATTGAAAGGACCCGTCCTAATCCATCCGGACAAAGTCCACATCGATTATAAACGATTCACAACAGTTGATTACATCGCGAGGTACTTGACCTCTATATGATACATTTTACAAACATTGCATTCATTTTTGAAAAGACAATCTTTCATTACATCTACGGTTGACGACATGCATACCATTTCATAATATATCTTACTATAATTGACTTAATAATAATCTTGATGAACTCAACGACTCGAATGCAACGTCTTTTGAAATATGTCATGAACGACTCCAATTAATATCTCTAAGATGAGCAAAAGCATAGCGGAAGATTTCTTTCATACCTGAGAATAAACATGCTTTAAAGTGTCAACCAAAAGGTTGGTGAGTTCATTAGTTTAACATAAATAATCATTTCATAATTTTAATAGACCACAAGATTTCATATTCAGTTCTCATAAATATACGTCCCATGCATAGAGACAAAATATCATTCATATGGATTGAACACCTGGTAATCGACATTCACAATATGAATATTAGAATATCCACATTATTCCGGGATCCTCCTTCGGACATGATATAAATTTTGAAGTACTAAAGCATCCGGTACTTTGGATGGGGCTTGTTGGGCCCGATAGATCTATCTATAGAGTTCGCGTCAATTAGGGTGTCTGTTCCCTAATTCTTAGATTACCAGACTAATAAGGGGCATATTCGGTTTAATAATCCAACCATAGAATGTAGTTTCGATCACTTGTGTCTATTTCGTAAAGCATTTATAAAAGCAGCGCATGTATTCTTAGTCCCAAAAATATATTACAAAAGCATTTAAAAAGGGAGCAAATGAAACTCACCTAATGTATTTTGTAGTAAAAATACATACGACTATATTGAACAATGCAGAGTTGGCCTCGGATTCACGAACCTATATCATTTGTATATATATTAAAACGTATTCTTGTAATCGAACAATTTATATATATATATATATATATATATATATATATATATATATATATATATATATATATATATATATATATTATTTTTAATGATATAGTTTTTATATTAGAAACTTATGTATTTCGTCATTAATATATATATTCATTTTTATATGTGAAAATATAGATTTTTGTTAAGTTACTTATATTAATTATCTTATTTATATACTTTATTTATATTACTATAACTTAAATTTTTATGTTATATATCTATTATGTATATATATATATATATATATATATATATATATTCATTAAAAATGATTTTTATATTCGTTTTGTTATATTAGTATATTTATAAATATATGTTTAGTTCTTTATTTAGAACCGATAGTTTGTTATAAGTAAATATTTTTATAAGTAATGTTCATAATAATAATATTAATGGTAATAACTTAATACTAACACTATACTAATACTAATGAAAATAATAATAACCGGTATTATTTTCATAATAATAATAAAAATATAATATTTACTACTTATATTAGTAACAATACCAATAATAATACTAATAATAATAATAATAATAATAATAATAATATTAATAATAATGATAATTATAATAGTAATACTAATCGAATTGATAATAATAATAATAATAATTCTATTTCTAATATCATAATAACATAACTAACCTGATTTATAACAACAACAACAACAACAACAACAACAACAACAACAACAACAACAACAACAACAATAATAATAATAATAATAATAATAATAATAATAATAATAATAATAATAATAATAATAATAATAATAATAATAATAATAATAATAATAATTGAAATAAAGAAAATAAAAGTGTATACCATTTGAAAAGTTTTCTAAAAAGAATTGTCCCATTCGAGACTCGAACCCATGACCTCCTGCTAATCACCAACACCACTAACCACCCGATCTATCTCGTTTTGTGTTGTATCTCCAATCGTAAATCAATATAACCGTTTATTGGCCTAACGAAAAATAAGACACGACCCAGCAACCAATTAAGTTCACGGCCCATTGGAACTTATAAACTCTCAGCCCATCAGATAGCTTAGTTTCATCCCAACCACACAAAAGAAGTATGGCCCAACAGATTCTTATTACAAAAAAAAAAAATTAATGACGTGGGATAGTTTCGAACCTAGGACCTCTCTTCTAAACAAACAGCCCGTAACCATTACTCTGCTAATCCTTTTCTGTTTAAACATACAGATTAAATCTTTGTATCCTATACGTCCATGTTCTTGTTTATACCCACCGTCCTTCTTCATTGTCATCCTCATCATCATCGTAGTCTCTACACAGGATCATCATCATCGTGATCATCATCACGTTCATCATCATATATATCATCTAGTTTTATCATCATCTTCGTGTAATGTTCATCGTTATTTCGATCATCAACACCGTTAACATCATCACCATAAAACATCGTTAACATAATCATATAGAACATGTATTCATCAAGTAATCATCATCATATAATCTATCACGTTTTCACCTATGACACTATTCATCTTCTTCTTCATACGTTATCATCCTCAAACTCAGTCATCACCGTTTTCATCCTCTCTCACATCTTCCCGTCTCACCATACAATCATTCATCATCATTCGATATCATTATATCGTCATCAACATAATTGAAATCACCTCGTCATCTCATCATCTTCTTCATCACTGTAAGAGTAGAACTCGAAGAAAATAGCAGGGTTTAACAGCGGTCTGTGGTGGTAGATGATGTAATTGTTTCACGATGGTAAGAAAGAAATAGAGAAGAGAACAAGGCGAAGGTGGGTGTGGTTGTACCCGGTGATGATTAGGGTGGTTCTCGGCGATGATGGGTGGTGCCAGTGGTGGCTTGGTGTCGAAAGTGGTGATGGATCATGGAGTCGATGGTGGTGGCGGTATAACATGCTGAATCCCACGTCCCCTCTCTATATATATACATCTATCTAATATATATTATATATTATATATTTATATATATACATAATATCAAAGAAAAAAATTACAAATAAAACAACTTTAAACGAATCAAAAATGAACAAAAGAAACATTTAGGAGACAATGACAAAAGCATCTGGCCACAAAAAAACGTATATCTATAATGACATAATTTAATAATTAATAATAATTATTATTATATATTTAATTTAATAGAACGTGGGGAAACACTAGCCGCCTCCAATTATTGCTTAAAATTCTAATTTACGGACTGGATCTCGTGTTCCGATGTTAATCAGTAGCGGATAAAAGTCCTCGGAAAAATTCCAAATTTTTACAGTATCTGTAATTAATTATTCCAGTCATAATGGTATAAAATTTATTCACTAATTTTTAAATAAAAATTACATTAATTGTTCACTCCCAATCCTTAATAGAATATAAAAAGTTTTTAATATTTAACATACTTTATGTAACTCATTTTCGGATCACCGTTTATAATATAAGTTCCTTTTTAATTCGTTTACTTACAATTGAATGAAAAATGAGCGTTTCCGTTGTTTACTAAATAACTTTGAAATTACTTATATATATATATAACATACTTTATATATTCACTTTTATAATAAATTTTATTATATCTTATCTTAATTTACATATTTATTTATAACAATTTGTATATAGTAGTTTATTAATATTCTTATGCATAACTATTTATATTTACTTATTTGTATATATTTATCTATTTACACATACAGGTTCGTGAATCGTCAGAAATGGTCATTGGTAATTTAATAAATGAAAAAAAAATAGTTTCAAAATTGTTAAGACTTCAGCATAAAAGACTTTGCTTATCGTGTCGATTCATAATAAGATTAAGTTTAAATTTCGTCGGAAATTTTCGAGTCGTCACAGTACCTACCCGTTAAAGAAATTTCGTCCCAAAATTTGAGTGAGGTGGTCATGGCTAACAATAAAAATGTTTTCATGACGAATATAAGTTGATAAATAGAGTTTTATCATTATTGATAAATATAGATAAAACAATTCGATTATTCGAAGAGCACAAGTGAAGCTATCACAAAAGAGTGAAATAAAGAAGTAAAGATTTGTCTTAGCTTTTGACGTAGTCAGAGTTGAATTTAGAAAATAAAGTTGATCTTAACTTTTGACTTCGTCTTGATTAAATTCCAGAATTCAAGGGATTTTAAGAAAAATTTCGAAATCTAAAAGATTTGATTCTTCGGCGAATAAGGGAATTGAGATCTCTATAATTAAATACGATGATCTGCCTCAATTACTCTGTCTGATATTTCCATTATAAATTTACTTTTTCCGTTCCATTAGTTTCCACCACTTCTATACCTTCTTTCTCAGTTCATATATCCAAAAGATTATAATAATGCTTAATCCGGTTCTAATCCTTGTTCTTATTCTGACTATCGCAATGATCGTTCTTCTTTTCCAACTCCCACCGGAAGAATCTGTTTATTTTTACTATGCTCTAGGGATTATTGTATTTATAATCCTCCCGTGTCTTTATATTGCTATACGCGCTGATATCCACGGTTTGTGATTTCTGTGTTGTTATTGGGCTTCATATCTTCCCTTACATTTCGATGTCTTTGTTTCTGTAATTCTGTAATTATTGACATCCACAGTTAATACTCTCTCCAATTTACTGTGATTTATACTCCCATTTTTATTTCAGATCTGCATTCTTTTGTTTTCTCTTCCTGACTTTAAATCAAGCGAATAATGATCCAGAATTCGTAAGTACGGAATTTCAAATGAACTTAATGTTCTAAACAAGAAAAAACGTACTAGCATGATTGGATTTGTCAATTTACCAGAATCATTGAGAATAGAACTATCAAGAATATATTTTCTTGATATGTTTAGAAGTTAAGCAAAATGAAAGAGTTATGTAACATGACACATGATGACGGTATGGTCTGTGAATCATCACGTTCCATTAGAAACTCAGAATGACTTACTGTAATATAATCACATTGATCAAGTGTCATTATATTATACTAACTCATGCATCAGTTCCCAACATTACTTCAATAACGTTCATATTTTAAATTCAAGGGTTCGCAGAATATACAAACTAAAACAGTTTCCTTTTATGATATTATACGGGTAGCGCAGAGAGATAATTAATATCGAACAAGAATATTTATAAAGATATCTTCAGAAATATTGAGTATATTAATAAAGAAAGGTACGATGATATCTTAGGATTTTAGAATCAAATTGTGATGAAGAAATTCATTCACGATAATTTAGAGTGGTTAATATATGTAAATTTAAGTTATAGTACACACACACATATATATATATATATATATATATATATATATATATATATATATATATATATATATATATATATATATATATATATATATATATATATATATATACTATAACTTAAATTTACATATATTAACCACTCTAAATTATCGTGAATGAATTTCTTCATCACAATTTGATTCTAAAATCCTAAGATATCATCGTACCTTTCTTTATTAATATCCTCAATATTTCTGAAGATATCTTTATAAATATTCTCGTTCGATATTAATTATCTCTCTGCGCTACCCGTATAATATCATAAAAGGAAACTGTTTTAGTTTCTATATTCTGCGAACCCTTGAATTTAAAATATGAACATTATTGAAGTAATGTTGGGAACTGATGCATGAGTTAGTATAATATAATGACACTTGATCAACGTGATTATATTACAGTAAGTCATGCAGAGTTTCTAATGGAACGTGATGATTCACAGACCATACCGTCATCATGTGTCATGTTACAAAACTCTTTCATTTTGCTTAACTTCTGAACATATCAAGAAAATATATTCTTGATAGTTCTATTCTCAGTGATTCTGGTAAATTGACAAATCCAATCATGCTAGTATGTTCTTTCTTGTTTAGAACATTAAGTTCATTTGAAATTCCGTACTTACGAATTCTGGATCATTATTCGCTTGATTTAAAGTCAGGAAGAGAAAACAAAAGAATGAAGATCTGAAATAAAAATGGGAGTATAAATCACAGTAAATTGGAGAGAGTATTAACTGTGGATGTCAATAATTACAGAATTACAGAAACAAAGACATCGAAATGTAAGGGAAGATATAAAGCCCAATAACAACACAGAAATCACAAACCGTGGATATCAGCGCGTATAGCAATATAAAGATGCGGGAGGATTATAAATACAATAATCCCTAAAGCATAGTAAAAATAAACAGATTCTTCCGGTGGGAGTTGGAAAAGAAGAACGATCATTGCGATAGTCAGAATAAGAACAAGGATTAGAACCGGATTAAGCATTATTATAATCTTTTGGATATATGAACTGAGAAAGAAGGTATAGAAGTGGTGGAAACTAATGGAACGGAAAAAGTAAATTTATAATGGAAATATCAGACAGAGTAATTGAGACAGATTATCGTATTTAATTATAGAGATCTCAATTCCCTTATTCGCTGAAGAATCAAATCTTTTAGATTTCGAAAATTTTCTTAAAATCCCTTGAATTCCGGAATTTAATCAAGACGAAGTCAAAAGTTAAGATCAACTTTATTTTATAAATTCAACTCTGACTACGTCAAAAGCTAAGATAAATCTTTACTTCTTTATTTCATTCTTTTGTGATAGCTTCACTTGTGCTCTTCGAATAATCGAATTGTTTTATCTATATTTATCAATAATGATAAAACTCTATTTATCAACTTATATTCGTCATGAAAACATTTTTATTGTTAGCCATGACCACCTCACTCAAATTTCGGGACGAAATTTCTTTAACGGGTAGGTACTGTGACGACCCGAAAATTTTCGACGAAATTTAAACTTAATCTTATTATGAATCGACACGATAAGCAAAGTCTATTATGTGGAAGTCTTAACAATTTTGAAACTATTTTTTATTTATTTATTAAATTACCAATGACCATTTCTGACGATTCACGAACCTGTATGTGTAAATAGATAAATATATATAAATAAGTAAATATAAATAGTTATGCATAAGAATATTAATAAACTACTATATACAAATTGTTATAAATAAATATGTAAATTAAGATAAGATATAATAAAATTTATTATAAAATTGAATATATAAAGTATGTTATATATATATAAGTAATTTCAAAGTTATTTAGTAAACAACGGAAACGCTCATTTTTCATTCAATTGTAAGTAAACGAATTAAAAAGGAACTTATATTATAAACGGTGATCCGAAAATGAGTTACATAAATTATAGGCTGGGTTTAACAGTGGTCTGTGGTGGTAGATGATGTAATTGTTTCACGATGGTAAGAAAGAAATAGAGAAGAGAACAAGGCGAAGGTGGGTTTGGTTGTACCCGGTGATGATTAGGGTGGTTCTCGGCGATGATGGGTGGTGCCGGTGGTGTCTTGGTGTCGGAAGTGGTGATGGATCATGGAGTCGATGGTGGTGGCGGTATAACATGTTGTATCCCACGTCTCCTCTCTATATATATACATCTATCTAATATATATTATATATTATATATTTATATATATACATAATATCAAAGAAAAAAAAAATTGCAAATAAAACAAGTTTAAACGAATCAAAAATGAACAAAAGAAACATTTAGGAGACAATGACAAAAGCATCTGGCCACAAAAAAAACATATATCTATAATGACATAATTTAATAATTAATAATAATTATTATTATATATTTAATTTAATAGAACGTGGGGAAACACTAGCCGCCTCCAATTATTGCTTAAAATTCTAATTTACGGACTGGATCTCGTGTTCCGATGTTAATCAGTAGCGGATAAAAGTCCTCGGAAAAATTCCAAATTTTTACAGTATCTGTAATTAATTATTCCAGTCATAATGGTATAAAATTTATTCACTAATTTTTAAATAAAAATTACATTAATTGTTCACTCCCAATCCTTAATAAAATATAAAAAGTTTTTAATATTTAACAAACAGCTTCTAAATATATTTTTAATAAGCCTATAATTTATGTAACTCATTTTCGGATCACCGTTTATAATATAAGTTCCTTTTTAATTCGTTTACTTACAATTGAATGTAAAATGAGCGTTTCCGTTGTTTACTAAATAACTTTGACAGTACTTGTATATATATAACATACTTTATATACTCACTTTTATAATAAATTTTATTATATCTTATCTTAATTTACATATTTATTTATAACAATTTGTATATAGTAGTTTATTAATATTCTTATGCATAACTATTTATATTTACTTATTTATATATATTTATCTATTTACGCATACAGGTTCGTGAATCGTCAGAAATGGTCATTGGTAATTTAATAAATGAAAAAAAATAGTTTCAAAATTGTTAAGACTTCAACATAATAGACTTTGCTTATCGTGTCGATTCATAATAAGATTAAGTTTAAATTTCGTCGGAAATTTTCGGGTCGTCACAAGAATTGTGTTAAGCGAATCAGCCACAAAAAACCCTAAAAAATTAGGGTTTCAAAATCTTCAACCGAGATCACGAATCGGTACCAATCAGCTCTGATACCATGAAGAAATGCATACAGAACATCGGATTAACACTTTAACCAAAATTATAGACGATCCTTGAATATTACAATTGAATCAGTAGAACCAAATAAAGACTAGCACACACGATTGAACCCAATAAGGATTGCAATCTATCACAATTACAAAGATAAACACTAAGAAGAATAAGACAGCAATAACACGATAGATCAGCAGATCAACTTAACATGAAGATGATGAAGATGATAACTATTGTGAATGTATGAGAGGAGAGTATTATCAATTGTGTCTGCAACAGAACCCTAGCCTCCCTTTTTATACATAATGCCAGCTAATAACCTTTAGGAGCCATAAGTGCACATTTAGCCCCTCAAACTCTAGACATTGATAGAAGGCACCAAACTCTTGTTTATTCCAAAAGAGATAAAAACTACAAAAAAAGAAGTAATAAGAAAAAAGGAAATAAAGATAAGATTGCAAAGTGGATATAAATTTAACAGGAAGGCTGCTTACTTAAAGGAGTTTGTTCTTACACAATTTTGAAGGTTAAGATGTACAATATATATATACATCGTTACACAATACTCATTTCTATCATCTCAAATTCTAACGTAGTTGTGCATCTTTTATCTTTGGTTTATAGTTAAAGGATCAGATATTTCAACTTATTGTCGACTACACTTTGTTTCTCTTCATATCTGTCTATTTCAAGTATGAGTCCTCTTTGTACCTATAACTCATATATATAATATATTATGCTTGGCCTTTCAAAAAAAAAAAAAAAACCTTGTGGGACTCGGATTGCAATTTTGTCTATAAACGAAGGACCAACGGAGCAAAAAAGTCGAACAAAAGAGTAAAAAGACGATTTTACCCTCGGATGCATGGCACATGTCAAGGGTCAACGGCTAATTTAGACGGCAAACTGACGGAGGGACTCGGATTGCAAAATTTTGCAATTTTAAGGACTCGAAAATCCAAAAAAAAAAACTTGAGGGACTCGTATTGCAATTTCGTGTATAATTGAAGGACCAACGGGGCAAAAAAAGTCCAAAATAAATATAAAAATAAATTATATTTATATAGTTATTATTATTATTATTATTATATATAATAAAGTATTTAAATTTTTTTTATTTTTTTTTAGAAATTAAAAATATATAAATTATAAAAAAAAAATTGCGTCAGTGGTCCCTCTATTTAAGTGAAGAAGATGAAGAAGAAGTAAAAAGGACGATTTTACCCTCACATGCAAGTCACATGACAAGGGTTAACGGACTTTTTTAACGAAAAGTTGACGGATGGACTAGGTATGCTTAAATGTGATAATGGAGGGATGCTGTAAGCAGAAAAAAAAACGAGCTGTCCACTTTTTGAAGTCTAATCGAGGGGCCGGCAAAAAAAAGTCATCAATTTAAGTACAAAACATGCATTTGTCTTGTTGACGTGTTCATTTGCATAAACAGAGTTGTTTCTTTACTAATTTTAAACAACTCAACAGGTCACAGCTGGAATCTTCTTTTCAACCCAACACTGCCTCTTCTAGGTCGTTCACATATGATGTTTTCCTTAGTTTTAGAGGAGAAGACAGTCGCAAGAATTTTGTGGATCATCTGTATGCGAATCTTCTACAACAACAAATCTTCACATACAAGGACGATAAAGTACTTCTTCGAGGTGAATCAGTCGGTTCAGCTCTCGTCCAAGCAATAAAAGAATCACGGATTGTTGTGATCATTTTCTCCAAAAACTACGCCGGTTCTAGATGGTGTTTGGACGAACTTGTTGAAATTATGAAAGCCAGGGATGAGAGAGGGCTAATTGTGATCCCCGTATTCTATCATGTGCAACCATCTGATGTACGAAAACAAAAAGGGGAGTTTGGTGAAGAGTTTGCCAAACATGAGTTGAAAAACAACATCAAAGTTGAATCATGGAGAAAAGCACTTGTTGATGCAAGTAACATTGCTGGATGGGAGTACAACGAATATGTTATCAACGGGTAATTTTCTTCATTCAGTTTTTAGGTATTGGTCGTTACCTATAACATATATATGATGACATATATTGACGGGTAAACTAATAAGATTTTTCTGGTTAGGCTAGCTACCAGGAAATGATAATATTTTACACAATTGTACGCGACCTAATCAAGTTATACCATAACCGTTAGTTGTCCATTTTTCTTAATCATTTCAAGCTATGATACTAATGTGGTTTTAACCTTTCATATCAAGACCCTAATGACTAGTGACATATTATTCAATCAAATATAATTACTACCAGTCGATCTATAACAACATTCTCTGGCTCCATCCTCATAATAAATAATTAAAGATAAAGATATATAAGCTATTCGATATTGTCTTGGCAATTAGTATTTCCATCGAGATGGTGATAATTTTGAAGTACTTGTCTTATTATTATTACTATTTCTGTTTTTATTCCCATACAACACGTCTTCTTTATTAAATCTGGATTGCGTTTATTCCGTATTAAAGGGAAAGTAACTAAGGTATTTACACATGATACTTTTAGTCACTTCTTCGTATAGACTATACATGGCAATTGAGACTCATACTCTCAAATTTAAGTCAAATGGGTCAAGCTTTCGGGTTAATTGGGTCCTGAAAAAAAATTAGGCCTGACAATGTAAACCAAAACTTCAAAAAGGTTCAGTGAGTTTTCCTTTAACCTATTAGGTCTTATACAAAATATAAAAGAACGGGTGAAATGAGCATCAAATCCTAAAGATCAATAAATAGATAAATATGTCTAATGGGTCTTGTGAATGTGTCAAATGGGTCAAGCATAACAATCACTTTATGAAAGCATTAATGGTTATATCAATTATTATCTATATTAATAATATTTTCTTATATAATTATAATAAATAATAATAACTAAAACAATATAATACATGTAAAAAAATAAAATGTAAACGTATATTACCCGTTTTGACCCATTTGATCCATTACCCGTTTCGACGTGTTACCCAGACCGACCCAACCTGACCCATTGTGACCCGTTTGAAACTTTACCCATTTGACCCATGACTCATTTCAACCCAAAACCATTTTGACCCATTACGCAAACGGACCCAACCTGACCCGTTTTCCAGGTATAGTATACACATACAGGTATGCTACAACACAATATTTACATAATAACTTTCACACAGTAATTAACATGACATGATCGTAATAACATAATAAAATTTATTTTCATTTCATCTCATCATTCTGTTCCCTCTTTTATATATATATATATATATATATATATATATATATATATATATATATATATATATATATATATATATATCGGTTCACATCATTGTGCGGACAACTTTATGTAAATATTCAGTGAACATATCATTTTTCTAGATAGATACATGTTACATTTAGTGTAAATGAGCTAACTATATTATAATGTCCACAGATCTGAGTGGGTATTTATCAAGAAGATTGTTGACGATATATCAGAGATATTGCGTAGCTTAATGCCAAGTGTTGAAGAAAGTGGTGGAACAAGCGCGATTCCCCATCAAATTGGGATTGAAACCCGCATGAAAGAGTTGATACCACTTTTAAAAGTTGGATCAGGTGGTGTTCATATGGTTGGAATATGTGGGATGTGGGGTAGTGGTAAGTCTACTCTTGCATTTTCAGTTTACGACGAAATAAAGCATGAATTTGAAGGTTGCTGCTTGGTCAAAAATATTCGAACCGAAACAAGAATGCATGGCTTAAAAATGCTACAAGAGAAAATTCTATCAAGTGTTTTGAAATTGAATGTGAAGCTAGATAGCATTGAACAAGGTATGCACATGATGGGGAAAAGATTACGTTATAATAATTTTCTAATCGTCCTTGATGACATTGACCACATTGATTACCTAAAGAAGTTAGCTGGATCGCCCGACTGGTTTGGTGATGGAAGTCGGATAATATTCACAACCAGAAACCAAAATCTTTTAGATGCTCATAATGTGAATATGATACATAATGTCAGGGAGTTAGATGTTGAAGAAAGTGTTAAGCTCTTTAGTATGCATGCATTTAAAGCTCGTAGACTTGTAAAAGGTTTCGAGGAGGGTTCGCGAAATATGGTTTATAAATTACACGGGCATCCGTTAGCACTAAAAGTCTGGGTGTTGCTCTTTCTCTTAAAAGTCTGCCAAGAAGAAGTCGTGAATTATGACGGGGAAGAAGAAAAAGGGCCGTCCATCTCTTCAGACCTAAAAAGACGAGCAGCACTTGAACAAGACCAACAACAACTACATACTCAAAACCGTAAATTAACTCGTCGGAACCCTAATTCACCCCCCGAAGTTGATTATGATGACGATGATGATGAAAGACAAGAGAAAAAAGTAAAATTAGTTGCTCGGTTACCTCAATTGGACCATTTAATTCGATCTTCAGCAGTTAACTCGGTATCCGATTCGAATGTTGACGTTGATAAGCATAAAATTAACTCTGGAGCTGGTGGTATAGTTACTAATTCTGAGGCTAGTGAGGATGAGCTGAATGTGGACAATGATGGTACAGAGAAAGAAGTTGAATCCTTTCCAGTTGTTAACCCTAATCCTACCACTGTTAGTGATGATTCAATGCAGGGTGACATAGAAGATAAGGAAAAAGATAATACGGTCTCCCACAATGATGATGAGAACAGTGTTCATACGGCTACTGATTCATCTGGTGAATCCGATGATGAACCTATCCGTGATGAATATACCATTACCAATCTTAATGATAAGAACATGTTGAATGGGCATGGAAAGGAGAACAACACTGGTTCGCAAAAAGGGGGTGCTACTGACTTGCATATTGGGTCTACACATACTGTTAACATGGAAGGTCAGGGTCCAAAAAGTGATGATGGTTCCCAGCATAAGGTGGATCAAATCAATGTTCCAAAGGTATCTTATCTTGCAGCTGCTGGTCCCGCACAATCCCGTAAGGTTAACTTTCGTTTCATAACACCCACCAATGTCTTGGAGGATGGAGTGGATGTGGAATTGCCGATTGCTTCAGTTAAAGAAGCTTTTGCTCGGTATAGTAATACTTTATTTGGCTACTTTATTGGTAAACGTATTGCCTTTCCTGTCGTTCAAAATTATGTGACAAATGTTTGGAGAAAGTATGGTCTAGAAAAAGTTATGATGAATTTTAAGGGATTTTTTTTCTTTAAATTCTCAACCGAAAAAGGAATGATTGATGTTATGGAAAATGGACCATGGATTATTCGCACGGTTCCTATTATTTTGAACAAATGGTCTCCCAACGTTTCAATGACCAAAGAGGATTTATCGAAAGTACCCGTATGGGTTAAATTGTATGAGGTTCCATTAACAGGGTTCACGGAAGATGGTTTAAGTATGATTGCTTCAAAAATTGGTAGACCATTGATGTTAGACTCTTATACTAGCACAATGCGTTTAGAATCTTGGGGACGGCCAAATTTTGCACGGGCCATGATTGAAGTCTCAGCTCATTCCGAGCTTAGGGAGAATATACGGGTAGCTACTCCTAGCTTGGATGGTAGTAGGAAAATTGTGGACACTGTTAAAGTTGAGTACGAATGGAAACCGCCACGATGTTCGTGTTGTCAAGTTTTCGGGCACAAAGATGATCAATGTCCTAAAGTAATTGTGGTTGCGACTAATGATCATATGGACCTGAATGACGGGTTCAAGCAGGTGAACAATAAACAATCCAAACAGCCCACTGCTGGTGCAAACCATAATAATAAGCAGGGTGTGCATGTTGGTAAGCCAAAGCAAGTGCTTGTGTATAGAAATGTTCGGAAAGAGAAGGGGGTAGTTAACGTAGTGAATGGAAACAATACTGATGCTGGTCCTAGTAATACAGTGGGTGAGGATCAAGTGCCCACCCATAACACCTTTAGAATTCTCACTGATGTTGAGAGTACAATTGATGGCGGGCTCATTGATGAAGATACTGACATTGAAGAGGATGAATCTGAGATGTCTAAGTTTATTACCGAAAAGTCAATTCCTGAGGGGGCAAGCACTCCCGGTCATCTTGGTTTCCAATGATTAGTCTGGCTTCGTGGAATATCAGGGGTTTTAACCGCATCCCCAAACAAAAAGAGGTTCAAGAGGTGGTTTTAGGAAATAACTTGAGTGTATGTGCCATTTTAGAATCTCATGTTGAGATTTCTAAACTTAGCAACATTTTGTAGCGACCCGACCAAATCGTCATTGACGGCGCCGTCTACTTAGGTCCCGTTACGTGGTCATAAGTCTTTAAAACAACGTTTAACTAAAAGATATGTCGCATTCATTTCAAATGTAAAGGTTGTTCAAGTTTACAAGAATAGTTCCACCACAAGTTACGATACAAAGTTTTAAGTACAAATGAAACTTATGCGACACAATTTAAAAGTATCCAAAAGACGCTCCATGTATGCATATATATACTCGACATCCAATGCAAGTATCAAAATAATGAGCGGAAGCATGTATCATGTATCGTTCAAGGACCTGAGAAAAACATAGAAATCTGTCAACGAAAACGTTGGTGAAATCATAGGTTTAAGTAAGTAAGTACAAGTGAACCACAAGATTTGCATCAATGAAATAATAGTAATACATTCCAAAAGTTTGTTTCACGAGCACCCAATTATCAATGCTTAACATTTCCTTCCATTGAACCCCATCACTTAGTGCTAGAACATACACTGTTTCTCGAAAATATATTTCATTCGTAAACGGTAGCGAACCGTTTGAATGAGGGTTTGTCAAACCCATATGGATCCATACAACATAAGTTCTCGCTTACACCCGGCAAGTGTAACTAATGATAATCGAATTGAGGATTTTGTTCTAAACTCGTATGTAGAATGTTTGTTTTCCTGTACTTGTGTTCACTTAGTAAAAGAAATGTTTATGCTTTCTCATCCCAAATGTAAGTTCAAAAAGAGTAAAAGTGGGACTATGATCTCACCTTGAGTGCACGTACGAAAAGTACTTCACAAAATAGCGTGTGTGAAGGATAGTGCTAGTCTTGACCTAAACAAATAGGTCGTATCAATAACGGTAAACACGATAGGTCAAAGATGTTCAATTAGTCCTATGGCTCGTTACGACTCGATTATTTAGCATGTGAAATCAAATTGTCAAGTTTCATGCAAGATACAAGTATATAAACAAGTTAGGAAGGTTGCAAAATCATTTGGTTAAGTTTGACAAAAAGTCAAACTTTGGTCGGTCAAAGTCAACGAAAAAGTCAACACGTTCGGGTCGTGTCCCGAACTATTTTTCTGATGTTTTTAATCATGTATGAGCATGCTAGGACAAGTTACATGTGAATCGGAGGTGCGTAGCATAGCAAACATTATTCGAAAATTGACCAAGTTGGACAGACCCAAACGGCGCGCCGCGCGGGTATATGGCGCGCCGCGCCAATACCTGTGCAGAGAATTCTGGCAGTTTTTAAGTTTTATGCACGAACCTAACTTCAAACAATCACCATTTATGATCCGCAAACAATCAAGACAAGTATCTTATACCGTTGGGAAGGTAATTTGACGAGGAAAACAACTAAACACATTTCATCAATCAATCTACCTATTACAACAACCAAAACCGCATCTAATGCTTAACATTAACCGCATACAAGTTCATAAATGTAATTCAATGATTCGGGCAACCAATTTACATGAATGATATGCCGTTTCGAAGGTAATCAAGCATACAATCCAACTAAACACTTTCCAATAATAATCCATGGCATTCAATGCATCAAAAGTCCATTTCAAGTTCATCAAACCCTAACCCAAATTCACCAAAATCCATAATCAAGTTCATGAAGTTTTCTAAGGCAACCTACACATCAAATTGAAGCTAGTGATGCTAGTAACACAATTAAAACATCAACTTTTAACATATAACAACATATGATCATCCAAAATTCAAGAACAACACACCAAAATTCAAGTTCATGCTAGTTACACTAAAACAACGAGATCGAGCATATAAATCATATATTCATGTTAGACTTGAGCCATAGACACTAATTAACACTTTTATAAGTTAAAAACATCAAGAACACAAAATCTAGTGATTTTAGAAAGTTACCCAAACGAGATGAAGTTGGTACCAAAATGAAGAGGATGAAGAGAGGATCACGAATATGTAATTTATTTTGTTGTAAGCCTCCTAGATCGAATTTAGATGATGATTGAATGATTTTGGAAAATTGGGTGTGTGTTCTTGCTAGAGAGAAAGAGAGAGATGGAGATGAAAGTGAATGGGTGAAAGGGGTTTGACCCTTTGACCTAGTCAAGGGTTTGATCCCTTGTCAAGTTTAGTCCCTCAACTTTCGTTCAGGTGCGGGAATTACCTAAACGAGATAATTTAAAACGCGTATCAACGGGAGATGTTATAAACATATAACGGACTTTATATTAGTATAACGGAAAAGTAAATGGAAAAAGGCGGGATGTTACACATTTGTAATCTTGTTTTTCCAAATTGGTATTGGTCTTCTAATAATAGCGTTTGCGATAAGGGTACGCGTATTATTTTGGGTTGGAATCCAGATGTTGTCAACCTAATGATTATTACTATTTCGGACCAGGTTGTGCATTGTTTGGTTACTACTGTTGCTGATGGTAGTCATTTCTATATTTCGTTTGTTTATGCAGCTAATCTCTATACTCAAAGGAGGTTGTTATGGAGGGATCTCAGTATGCATAAGCAATTCGTGGGTCAGCATCCATGGGTCATCATAGGTGACTTTAATGTTGCTCTTTCTCTTGAAGATTCTACTGCTAGCACATCTTGAGTCACTTTAGCCATGCGCGAATTCAGAGAATGTGTTGAGTGTATTGGTGTTTCGGACATTAATCATACCGGGTTACACTTTACTTGGAATCAACGTCCGAATGCAGACACGGGTTTTTTAAAGAAGGTTGATCGTATTATGGCTAATAATGAATTTGTAAGTGCATTTATTAATTCTTATGCCATTTTTCAGCCTTACCGTATTTCTGATCATTGTCCAGCGGCGCTTAAAGTTCCCTCTAAAGTGGTGACGAAACCTAAACCGTTTAGGTTTAGTAACTTTATTGTCGAGCATGAGCTGTTTCAATCGACTATCAAAGACGGGTGGAATGTAGAAGTGAAGGGCCATAAGATGTATTGTTTGGTGAAAAAGCTTCGCATTTTAAAGAAACCTCTTCGGAAACTCATGTGGTCGAAGGGCAATATTCATACTCGTGTGATCACAATGCGTGCAGAACTGGACAATGCACAAATTAACTTGGATAAGGACCCGTTGAACACTGATCTTCGCCAAGTACACTCCAGGATCTTAAAAGAATTTAATGACGCGTCGCTTGATGAAGAAAAATTTTTGAAGCAAAAAAAGCTAAAGTTGATTGGTTGCGTGTTGGGGACAATAACTCTAGCTACTTCCATAAAGTTGTAAAGGGTAGGAAGAATAACAATAGAATTCAGGCTGTAGTTGATGGGAATGGTGGATTCGTTGAAGGTCCTGATGTGACAAATATTTTCGTGTAACACTATGATAACTTCCTCGGCACACCTGGTCTTAGTGATACTATTTCTGATCCCAACGGGTTGTTTGTGGATCGTATTCCGTCTGATATATAGCATATAAAATGGTCAAGACTGTTTCCTATAGTGAAATTAAATCGACCATATTTGATGTAGGTGATAACAAGTCTGCTGGCTCGGCCGGCTACTCCTCGGCTTTCATTAAACACGCATGGGACACCATTGGTAATGATGTTGTTGGGGTTGTTCAAGATTTCTTTGCTAATGCGCAGATGCTTAAAGAGATTAATCACACGATTATAACTCTTTTACCTAAAGTGCCGTCGCCTAACAAGGTTACCGATTTTCGTCCTATATCTTGTTGCAATGTAATTTATATATGCATTAGTAAGATTCTAACGAATCAAATCAAGCCGTGTTTGGATATCCTTGTTAGTGAGAACCAATCCGCCTTTATTCCGGGGAGACGGATTTCGGATAACATTTTGCTTACTCAGGAGATTATGAGAAATTACCACTTGACTAACGGTACACCTAGATGTGCCTTTAAAGTCAATATTCAAAAGGCGTATGACACTATTGATTGGTGTTTTCTGGAATCGGTCTTGGTGAACTTTGGTTTTCATCCGACTATGGTTAAATGGGTGATGAAGTGTGTTTCTACTACCTCTTATTCCTTGAATTTTAATGGAAACCTACATGGTTTTTTTAAAGGAAAGAGGGGCCTTCGCCAAGTCTCCCAAAGAGCACGGTTGTTTATTGCAACGTCCCTCAATCAATCAATCAAGAGTCAGATTCAAGGGTTTATGCCTTTCGAGGAAGGTGTTCTATCAGTCAGATACTTAGGTGTTCCCCTGGTTTCTTCTAGATTGTATGTTCGAGATTGCAAGTTGTTGGTGGATAAAGTGAGAAGTCGTATAGAACACATACGCCAGTTTTTAGGACTAGCTGGTTACTACAGAAGGTTCATCCAAGACTTTTCCAGAATAGCAAAACCCTTGACTACATTAACGCATAAAGGGAAGAAATTTGAATGGAAGGATGAACAAGAGAAAGCGTTTCAGTTATTGAAGAAAAAGCTAACTACGGCACCTATATTGTCATTGCCTGAAGGGAATGATGATTTTGTGATTTATTGTGACGCATCAAAGCAAGGTCTCGGTTGTGTATTAATGCAACGAACGAAGGTGATTGCTTATGCGTCTAGACAATTGAAGATTCACGAGCAAAATTATACGACGCATGATTTGGAATTAGGCGCGGTTGTTTTTGCATTAAAGACTTGGAGGCACTACTTATATGGGGTCAAAAGTATTATATATACCGACCACAAAAGTCTTCAACACATATTTAATCAGAAACAACTGACTATGAGGCAGCGTCGATGGATTGAATTATTGAATGATTATGACTTTGAGATTCGTTATCACCTGGGGAAGGCAAATGTGGTAGCCGACGCCTTGAGCAGGAAGGACAGAGAACCCATTCGAGTAAAATCTATGAATATAATGATTCACAATAACCTTACTACTCAAATAAAGGAGGCGCAACAAGGAGTTTTAAAAGAGGGAAATTTAAAGGATGAAATACCCAAAGGATCGGAGAAGCATCTTAATATTTGGGAAGACGGAACCCGGTATAGGGCTGAAAGGATTTGGGTACCAAAATTTGGAGATATGAGAGAAATGGTACTTAGAGAAGCTCATAAAACCAGATACTCAATACATCCTGGAACGGGGAAGATGTACAAGGATCTCAAGAAACATTTTTGGTGGCCGGGTATGAAAGCCGATGCTGCTAAATACGTAGGAGAATATTTGACGTGTTCTAAGGTCAAAGCTGAGCATCAGAAACCATCAGGTCTACTTCAACAACCCGAAATCCCGGAATGGAAATGGGAAAACATTACCATGGATTTCATCACTAAATTGCCAAGGACTGCAAGTGGTTTTGATACTATTTGGGTAATAGTTTATCGTCTCACCAAATCAGCACACTTCCTGCTAATAAGAGAAGATGACAAGATGGAGAAGTTAGCACGACTGTATTTGAAGGAAGTCGTCTCCAGACATTGAATACCAATCTCTATTATCTCTGATAGGGATGGCAGATTTATTTCAAGATTCTGGCAGACATTACAGCAAGCATTAGGAACTCGTCTAGACATGAGTACTGCCTATCATCCACAAACTGATGGGCAGAGTGAAAGGACGATACAAACGCTTGAAGACATGCTACGAGCATGTGTTATTGATTTCGAAAATAGTTGGGATCGACATCTACCGTTAGCAGAATTTTCCTACAACAACAGCTACCATTCAAGCATTGAGATGGAGCCGTTTGAAGCACTTTATGGTAGAAAGTGCAGGTCTCCGATTTGTTGGAGTGAAGTGGGGGATAGACAGATTACGGGTCCGAAGATTATACAAGAAACTACCGAGAAGATAATCCAAATTCAACAACGGTTGAAAACAGCCCAAAGTCGACAAAAGAGCTACGCTGACATTAAAAGAAAAGATATAGAATTTGAAATTGGAGAGATGGTCATGATTAAAGTTGCACCTTGGAAAGGCGTTGTTCGATTTGGTAAACGAGGGAAATTAAATCCAAGGTATATTGGACCATTCAAGATTATTGATCGTGTCGGACCAGTAGCTTACCGACTTGAGTTACCTCAACAACTCGCGGCTGTACATAACACTTTCCACGTATCGAATTTGAAGAAATTTTTTGCTAAAGAAGATCTCACTATTCCGTTAGATGAAATCCAAATCAACGAAAAACTTCAATTTATCGAAGAACCCGTCGAAATAATGGATCGTGAGGTTAAAAGACTTAAGCAAAACAAGATACCAATTGTTAAATTTTGATGAAATGGTCGTAGAGGACCCGAGTTCACCTGGGAACGAGAAGATCAGATGAAGAAGAAATACCCTCATATATTTCCAGAAGATACGTCAACACCTCCAACTGCTTAAAATTTCGGGACGAAATTTATTTAACGGGTAGGTACTGTAGTGACCCGAACTTTTCCATGTTTATATATATATTAAATAAAATTGTTATTTACATGATTAAGTGTTTCCAACATGTTAAGCAATCAAACTTGTTAAGACTTGATTAATTGAAATAGGTTTCATATAGACAATTGACCACCCAAGTTGACCGGTGATTCACGAACGTTAAAACTTGTAAAAACTATACGATGACATATATATGGTTATATATATAGTTAACATGATTTTATTATAAGTATGTATCTCATTAGGTATTTTAACAATGAGTTATATACATAAAAATGAGACTATTAATTTAAGAAACTCGAAAACGATATATATAACGATTATCTTTATAACAACGTCTTACTAGGTACATATGAATCATATTAAGATATTGATACACTTGGTTAATTATGTTAAATGATAAGTAATTATATTATTAAGTGTATTGACAATGAAATACATATGTAAAAATAAGACTACTAACTTAATGATTTCGAAACGAGACATATATGTAACGATTATCGTTGTAACGACATTTAACTGTATATACATCATACTAAGATATATTATATATCATAATATCATGATAATATAAAAATTTAACATCTCATTTGTTATAATAAACAATGGGTTAACAACATTCAACAAGATCGTTAACCTAAAGGTTTCAAAACAACATTTACATGTAACGACTAACGATGACTTAACGACTCAGTTAAAATGTATATACATGTAGTGTTTTAATATGTATCCATACACTTTTGAAAGACTTCAAGACACTTATCAAAATACTTCTACTTAACAAAAATGCTTACAATTACATCCTCGTTCAGTTTCATCAACAATTCTACTCGTATGCACCCGTATTCGTACTCGTACAATACACAGCTTTTAGATGTATGTACTATTGGTATATACACTCCAATTATCAGATTTTAGCAGCCCATGTGAGTCACCTAACACATGTGGGAACCATCATTTGGCAACTAGCATGAAATATCTCATAAAATTACAAAAATATGAGTAATCATTCATGACTTATTTACATGAAAACAAAATTACATATCCTTTATATCTAATCCATACACCAATGACCAAAAACACCTACAAATACTTTCATTCTTCAATTTTCTTCATCTAATTGATCTCTCTCAAGTTCTATCTTCAAGTTCTAAGTGTTCTTCATAAATTCCAAAAGTTCTAGTTTCATAAAATCAAGAATACTTCCAAGATTGCAAGTTTACTTCCAAATTTTCTAAATCCATTCCAAGTAATCATCCAAGATCAAGAAACCTTTGTTACTTACAGTAGGTTATCTTTCTAATACAAGGTAATAATCATATTCAAACTTTAATTCAATTTCTATAACTATAACAATCTTATTTCGAGTGGAAATCTTACTTGAAATTGTTTTCGTGTCATGATTCTGCTTCAAGAACTTTCAAGCCATCCAAGGATCCTTTGAAGCTAGATCTATTTTTCTCATATCCAGTAGGTTTATCCAAGGAACTTGAGGTAGTAATGATGTTCATAACATCATTCGATTCATACATATAAAGCTATCTTATTCGAAGGTTTAAACTTGTAATCACTAGAACATAGTTTAGTTAATTCTAAACTTGTTCGCAAATAAAAGCTAATACTTCTAACTTGACTTTTAAAATCAACTAAACACATGTTCTATATCTATATGATATGCTAACTTAATGATTTAAAACCTGGAAACACGAAAAACACCGTAAAACCGGATTTACGCCGTCGTAGTAACACCGCGGGCTGTTTTGGGTTAGTTAATTAAAAACTATGATAAACTTTGATTTAAAAGTTGTTATTCTGAGAAAATGATTTTTATTATGAACATGAAACTATATCCAAAAATTATGGTTAAACTCAAAGTGGAAGTATGTTTTCTAAAATGATCATCTAGACGTCGTTCTTTCGACTGAAATGACTACCTTTACAAAAATGACTTGTAACTTATTTTTCTGACTATAAACATATACTTTTTCTGTTTAGATTCATAAAATAGAGTTCAATATGAAATCATAGCAATTTGATTCACTCAAAACGGATTTAAAATGAAGAAGTTATGGGTAAAACAAGATTGGATAATTTTTCTCATTTTAGCTACGTGAAAATTGGTAACAAATCTATTCCAACCATAACTTAATCAACTTGTATTGTATATTATGTAATCTTGAGATACCATAGACACGTATACAATGTTTCGACCTATCATGTCGACACATCTATATATATTTCGGAACAACCATAGACACTCTATATGTGAATGTTGGAGTTAGCTATACAGGGTTGAGGTTGATTCCAAAATATATATAGTTTGAGTTATGATCAATACTGAGATATGTATACACTGGGTCGTGGATTGATTCAAGATAATATTTATCGATTTATTTATGTACATCTAACTGTGGACAACTAGTTGTAGGTTACTAACGAGGACAGCTGACTTAATAAACTTAAAACATCAAAATATATTAAAAGTGTTGTAAATATATTTTGAACATACTTTGATATATATGTATATATTGTTATAGGTTCGTGAATCAACCAGTGGCTAAGTCTTACTTCCCGACGAAGTAAAAATCTGTGAAAGTGAGTTATAGTCCCACTTTTAAAATCTAATATTTTTGGGATGAGAATACATGCAGGTTTTATAAATGATTTACAAAATAGACACAAGTACGTGAAACTACATTCTATGGTTGAATTATCGAAATCGAATATGCCCCTTTTTATTAAGTCTGGTAATCTAAGAATTAGGGAACAGACACCCTAATTTACGCGAATCCTAAAGATAGATCTATTGGGCCTAACAAACCCCATCCAAAGTACCGGATGCTTTAGTACTTCGAAATTTATATCATATCCGAAGGGTGTCCCGGAATGATGGGGATATTCTTATATATGCATCTTGTTAATGTCGGTTACCAGGTGTTCACCATATGAATGATTTTTATCTCTATGTATGGGATGTGTATTGATATATGAAATCTTGTGGTCTATTGTTACGATTTGATATATATAGGTTAAACCTATAACTCACCAATATTTTTGTTGACGTTTAAAGCATGTTTATTCTTAGGTGAATACTAAGAGCTTCCGCTGTTGCATACTAAAATAAGGACAAGATTTGGAGTCCATGTTTGTATGATATTGTGTAAAAACTGCATTCAAGAAACTGATTTCGATGTAACATATTTGTATTGTAAACCATTATGTAATGGTCGTGTGTAAACAGGATATTTTAGATTATCATTTAATCTACGTAAAGCTTTTTAAACCTTTATTTATGAAATAAAGGTTATGATTTGTTTTAAAAATGAATGCAGTCTTTGAAAAACGTCTCATATAGAGGTCAAAACCTCGCAACGAAATCAATTAATATGGAACGTTTTTAATCAATAAGAACGGGACATTTCACCTCTGGTGTTGTGATTTTCGTGTGTATGGTTCTCACAGTGTATTCCTAGCCATGCGTTTGTGACTTGGCTTCTATTGGGAGATCGTCTTAAAACTCGAGAAAAATTGAAACCTTGGGATTTGCGTGGAAATCCAGACGGATACACGCCTCGGTGTTTCCTTTGCAAGTCGCAGATGGATATGCAAGCCCACTTTTTCTTTGAATGTCCATTTTCTAGAGAGATTTGGATTAAGTTGGTAAATCCTATTCAATTTCCAATTCATAGCTGTTGTTGGAAAGATGTTATTGTTTTGTATGCGCCTATTGCGAATCATAAAGTTGCAAGGGTGGTGGTGGCCAAGTTGGCGTGCCAGGCTGCGGTTTACTTCATATGGCAAGAGCGGAATAAACGTTTATTTAACGATAAAGCTCGGGAAGTTAACCAGCTGTTTGAAGTCATTCGGGGCATTATACGGATGAAGATCTCTACTCTTCTATTCAAGAACTCCCCTAATGTGCTTAAAATGACATCCACTTGGGATGTTCATTAAGTTTTGTATTTATTTGTTTCTGTTCGTGAGCTTATGCTTAGCTCGTGGTGTCCAAATTTTGGTTGTTGTACTCTTTGGTTAATTTGTGGCCTTTGAGTCTATGAACTTATTGTATCCCTTCTTTATTTTTATAAAATTTACCGGGGAGACCCATTTACCCAAAAAAAAAATATAATATTCTATGGGTTAATGATTTTGTTATAGAAGCTAGTGACGGAAATCAGACATTTATATTGGGAGGGCCAAAAATTTTCTTAATCCTCATCTTCATATATATAATTAAGTTAACTTAAACAAAAGCTTAAATGTGAATATGTTGTAAGGTGGGCACTAAGTTTAAACTTTTGGCAACTTTTACTTGAACCCTCGACGGGAGACATAAATGAAACATGTAAAAAAATTTGTTAATCGTGTTAGGGTGAATCACCTATGTGAGGGAGAAGTGGGCTCGCTTCGAAAGGTATTGTTTTGGCACAATACTTGATAAGCTCTCGTAGAACCAGGCTAATGTTCATGACCATAATGAACATAACTATGAGGACTTGACTTTGTGAGAGAGAGTCTTGTGTGAAGCGTATAATCGCTTACACGAAACGGCAGACAAGTTCAAAGACATCGATTAAGTGCGTTTCATAAGCGAAGGTATAGTCTCCCTTTCCTTTTATAGATTAGCGAAACCATAGTTAGAGTCCTTTAAATAGAGGCATGTCTTTTTGTTGGAAAAATGATCTGATGAGTCAAAGTGTTTTGCAGGAGTTAGAGTCTAGAGTCCTAGAGTCTGAAGTTGCAGATTCTGATAAAGTCAACGTTTTAATTACTTGATGATTAAGCTATGGAAAATTCTGGAGATTTGTTTAAATATTAAGAAGATTGTGTTTTGATTCTGTGTTATCTCTAGAAGATAAACTTTGCATTGTTTAGAATATTTGTTAGTTTTAAGTTTATCTTTTCCTAAGTTTTAGTCAAGTAGTTTAGGAAACCAAATCTTCAAGATTTGGTTTAACTCTGTATAAATAGGGCTACGGTTTATCATTGTAAAACACCCTTTTGCACGATTAACATTGTCTTTCTTATATCTTCATATCGTGTTCTCTCAATTGTCTATTCGTATAATTCATATTCATTGTTCTATTGAGAGTCTGGTGTTCATAGTTCAATTACTGTGAACTAATACTTTTATATAAAATCAAGTAACAAACAACAATTAAAAATGTAATCTATCAATTCAGTTGATCAATAATTTCAATTTCAAGTTCAATATACAAATATATGATCAATATATTTACTCCATTAATTTACAACAACGTGTCGTCTTCATTCAGACATAGGGGCATCGCTTTTGTCTGTCGTGCACGGAGTAACTTTTCGTCAATTTAGCTCTTAAAGCTAGACTTCGAGCCACCTCTGAATGCAAAATGATTTTCCTATCAGAAATAGCCTCTCGTACCAAAGGACCTTTGGCCATCAATATCAAGGAGCCCCCTAACCTTAAGGTTATGAGTTCGAGTCCTGCTTAGTGTATTATTTGTGTAAATATCAGCGCTTGTGCGCTTTGGTCAGTGGTACCCCGGTTATCCGGGTTTTGGAGATTGCGACACGTCCCTCGTTCAAACCTCATGGGAGGTTTACTTGAACTGTGCAGATCATTATAATCAATCTTTCTATCTGGTTCACCTATATAATTAACTCCCATTTGTTAATTTAAGCTGTTTTTTTTTTTTTTTTTTTTTTTCCTTTTTTTGCGATAAAACTTCAACTATATAACTATGGACTTTCATTAACCTATCAAAGAATCCATCAAAAACATATAGACCAAACCCTTACACGCCTCTCTTAACAAAAGCTAACCTACTAATCAATACAACACAAAAAGAAAACAAACTATCTAGCAGCGAGTCGTGCCTAATCGGACAGCTCTAAATAAGGGAATCAAATAAAAAAACGCCACATAAAACTGCGGCATAATCAACCACAAAAAACCCGTAACAGAGCCTAACGCCCTAGGCAACAAACAACATAAGAAAACAGAGATAAAAACAAATAACACGAATACCCGCAACAAGAGAAACCTACTTTCCTTTCCTTCTCGAACCATTCTTTGAAGTCTTCCCATCAACCTTAATTTGCTGCTGGCTTCCTGATTGTCCGAAATTTGCTCCATATTCAGTTTTCCGGGGGAATCATCTGTATCATTTTTTCGCTTCTTTGCTGTATCAGTGAACCTGGATTAAAACAAAACAATCGCAGAATCTTATAAATAAAATCAGCTATGAAGCTAAGAAGTTACAAAAAAACTTTTATATCCTACAAACCTTGAAGTTTTGTACCACAGCCTCCACATTCGTACAACAGAAGTCCCGAAGGCTCCTGTAGAAGCTTTCGACACGTTGGGCATTGAACTAACCGGACTTCAGTGTTCATCATTTTGTCACTATATAATTTGAACGTGAAACCCGTATACCTTGGTTGTTCTTGGTGATGATCAGTATCATACTCATACTCATCTGCGGCCTGTAACATAAAACCAACCAAACAAAATTATAGATTCAGAAATCTGCCATACTTCATTTTGTAATTTGAATTGAATTATTTTTATTATTAGGATCGAGGTGGTAAAAGGGCCTTTCAGGTTAATATTCAGCACCAAAAGTTATAATATGATGAGTGCTACAACTTACTCGCTGAATATCAAGAGCTTTCTGTAGATTTATAACAACCTCCTTCATTGTTGGGCGTTTATGTCCACTCATCAAACATTGATAGGCAATATTTGAAAACGTAAGTAATGAAGCTTCATTTACTTGATCACGTATAGCAAAATGAACAATCTCTTCTAATGTTCCGCTTTCATAATGCTTTCTGACCAGAACTTGTAAAAATTCACGATAGTCTTTTTCCTCGTAAGTTGTAACACGTGCGGGCCTTCCACATAGAATTTCAAATAATACAATCCCAAAAGAATAAACATCAGTTTCTTTTGTGAGATAACTGTGAAGGTAGTAATCTGGATCCATATACCCATGGGTCCCACAAGGACTGGATATCAGAAAGGTAGTCTGCATATCCACAGGGGCTATTCTTGCCAACCCAAAATCAGAAACTTTGGCGTTCCAATTCTCACCCAGTAGAATGTTAGCACTCTTTATATCACGATGAATAATACTAACTTGCGGTTCTACATCATGGTGAAAGTACTTTATCCCTCGGGCAACGTCTAAACAGATCCTAAGTCGTTGGATTGTCAAGACTTCCATTGGGTTCGAACTTATAAACTAGTATCATCTCTCCGTCTTCCACACAATATCCAACAAGAGATACAATGTTTCTATGCTCATATTTTGAAAGCAACGCAATTTCAGTTTTGAATTCATGCTCTCCATGCCCATTTTCACGAACTACCAATCGCTTTATGGCCATGATGCCATGTTTTTCAGATTCGCCTTTGTATACCTTTCCAAAGCCAGTGTTTGCAGCAATTACATTATTCTCAGAGAACTCGTTAGTTGCCGATGATAATTCTTGGGGAGAAATATGAACTAGAGACGGCATGATTATTTGTTGGTTGTAAATTATTATGTTAATGTTAATATGGATGGATCAAGAAAAGTGCAATAGCTAACAATGAGTAGATAATAAGTTTAGAATGAGCAAAGGAATTAAAACAGACGACTTTCCTTTTATGTTGTGGAATATTGCCGCGTTATTTGATAAGAAAAATATTTCTAGAACTTTATTGTAATTAATTATTATTCGAATAAAATTTCTTGAAAAGATTTCAATCAGGACCACTAGGCCAACTAGTATGGTTATGGTTCGTTATACATTGAAACATAGGTATAGTAAACCTTCAACTATTCTTTGTTTGGTTCCAGTAATTAGATGACGTCTTAACTATGTACTAAAATGATCATTTTTTAACACTAAAGCATGTATTGATAAAACCTGTATGATCTGTACATTTTCATATAATTAAATTTAACAAGTAGACAATCTTCTAAGGATTCTGTCTTCATTGACCTCGTATGTTTCGTCGTCAAGTAGAAAACCACAAACACAATTTAAAGGAAAATACTTTCCAAAATCACGATTTTAATAAGAAATTCCGACATTCAACTTGTTAATACAAAGGCAACCAAAAAAAAAAAAAAAAAACATCATTTGAAACATGATAAGGATATATACATGCTATTTATACCAATACATGAGACATTCACAACAGCAGCTTTGACGGATTCCATGCATCTGTTCAAGCATTATCATCACCGGTCTGGTCTTGTTGGGGATCATATGGGACCTCATGTCTAGGTCTATTGTACTTCTCACGTAGCTGCTTCACAGGAATAAAGTCTCCAGCTGAATCCATACCGTAGAATAAGAAAGATGCATAAGGGTGATCAAACTTAGCCTGCCACACAATAGAATCAAATTGTAAGCATTAAAATTAAAAGGCGTAATTTTGACCAAAGGGCCTTTTGATTAGTTGTATGTTAAGAACCCTTCAACTGCGAGGTTGTCCCTTCAAGTCTCATTAAAGACAACTTTGCACATGTTTTTTAATCTACATAATAAGTGGGGCAGGTCAATGATAAGAAAAATTAGAGAGGCAACGTTGACTCAGTTACCTAAAGATGGATTAATTTGGGTTATGTTTCATGTCTAATAATGGGTCGCGATACAGAAAGGAAATCGGTTGAAAGTTAACAGAAGTGCATTGAAATGCATAAAAACTTCATGAGTCACCGTATCCATACATGTTTTGATACTCTCTGGAATAATATAGTCTCTGTAATAACCATATTTAGCATGCCAATTATTGATAAGATTCCAATATATTAGGTAAGGGTTTGTACAACAACAACAACAATACCCAATTCCACTAAAGTGGAGTATGGGGGAGGTTAGATGTAGACAGTCATTTCCTCTACCCTAAAGTAAAAGGGAAGTCATTCCTCCACCCACGGATACCTATCGGTCCCCAGGTAGAGGAAGTCGTCCCTCCCTATTCTGTAGAGCAGAGAGGCTGCTTCCTAGGGACCTCCGGCCAGAAAGAACCATGAATTCCGATATATGCAGTAAAAATATACAAGTACAATTGATAAAATAGAAACTTTACCATGAATAATGTATACTCCAATACGATATGTATAGGTAAAAAGAGCAGGTAACAATATAATGTAATATAACATAAAAGTAAAATAAGTGAGTGTCAAATATGCAAGTATAACAAGTCATGTAAGTACAATAAGTATACGTAAACATGTTGGTAAAAAACATGTAGGTATAATATGCATTATAAAGTAGATGGTATATAATGTAAGCATAGACAAATAAGTATACTATGTTAGCATAAAAACATGTGATATGAAAGTACGTATAATTAAATTGCTATATAATGTAATACAAACATGTAACCATATAGAGCAATAAAGCATGTGAAAATGCTACAATAAGTATAGATATTTTATATATCCAAAAAACATGTACAGCCAATACGAAAAGTCCCACGCAAAAAAAAAAAAAAAAAAAAAAAAAAAAAAAAAAAAAAAGACATAAATGAAGTGCACACAAGCAAGTAGGCAGGGAATATAAAATAAATATATAAAATAAATAAACAATATGTAGAACCTAGTCATCTATTCTAATTCTACTCCTCCACAAATTCCTATCAGAGGTCATGTCCTCGGTCAATAAGAGCTCCTTCATGTCAAGCTTCAATCTATCCTCCAACCTACGTCTGGGTCTAACCCTTTTCCTTACGCCCCCAACAACGAGGGTCTCGACTCTCCTAACCGGGGCTAAAAGTGGACGCCTCAAAACATGTCCAAATCATCTAAGTCGTCCTTCCCTCAGCTTGTTGGTTATGTTCCCAACTTCCAAGTTCTCCCTAAAAACTCCATTTGGTATCATATCTAGCATAGTCTTACCACACATCCACCTAAGCATCCTCATTTCTGCCACCTCCATCCTTCTCTCATGGGCTTTCGTCATTGGCCAACACTCCGATCCGTACAACATGGCCGGTCTGATTGCCACCTTGAAGAATTTCCCTTTCAATTTAAGGGGTACCTTCTTGTCGCACAACACCCCTTTCGCTGCCCTCCACTTCAACCATCCTACTCGTATACGGTGTGTCACGTCCTCATCTATCCTTCCCGATTTGTGGAGTATCGAGCCTAAATATCTAAAGGACTCTTGTGGAGGTAAAAGTTGATCCCCAATTCGGACATCCACTATAACCTCTTGTTCCTCTTCGCTCGTCCTGAAATCGCATCTAAGGTACTCCGAATTAAGTCTGCTAATCCGTAGGCCATTTGATTCTAGGGCGATCCTCCATTGCTCTAGCCTTCTGTTAAGCTCATCTTGGGAATCCGAAACTAATACAATATCGTCCGCGAATATTAGGCACCATGGGATGTTATCTTGTATCCTTTGAGTCAGTTCGTCTAGAATCAAAGCGAAAAGATATGGGCTAAGGGTCGATCCCTGATGTAAACCTACCTCTACTGGGAAAAACTCAGTGTTTCCTACCGTCGTACGTACATGAGTCTTCGCCCCCTCATACATATCTCTAATAGTTCTTATATATCTACTTGGGACACCCCTAACATTAAGAGTCTTCCAGATCAGCTCACGCGGGACACAGTCATAAGCCTTTTCCAAGTCTAAGAATGCCATGTGTAGGTTCTTTTGTTTTTCCCTATACTTCTCCATAAGGCTTCTAACGATGTGGATCGCCTCCATCGACGAGCGTCCTGGCATGAAACCGAACTGATTCTCTGAAACCTTTGTCTCACGTCGGAGCCTCGTATCAATCACTCTCTCCCAAAGCTTCATTGTATGACTAAGTAACTTTATGCCTCTATAATTACTCCATTAAGGTAAGGGTTTGTAGTTCTATCCAAATTAAAAAAAAAAAAAAAAAAAAAGAAAGAAAGAAAAAAGGTGTCTGGTTAGAAGGCATTACCCAACCCTCTGACCAAATTTTCTTGATCTTGCCACTTACAATAAAGATATTCAACAACTAAATGTCGTATACGCATTCTTCCAGACTATCATGTGTTTATAAAGGAAGCAATATAGGAACAGTTACCTTGTCCGGCTCTTCTGGGGCCAGTAAATTTTCTTCCGGGACTACAAAAAATAAAAATGAAAGGTACATCTTAAGGTATCTTGAAAAAGTATATTAGTAATCATTCATTTTAAATTGTTAAAAATATAACATTACAGTTGCACAAACTATCAATTTTAAATAACATGCAACACTTACTCATAAAATAAGTTAATTTAACTGAATTTTCTTCATAAATAACAGAATAATTTTTTATAATTTTCCATGTTAATGTTCTACAGGATAAGGTACATCCACCACACGGAAGATAATAATCATAATCATATGAATAAAAATATTATCAGGATTCAGCTACTTACCATATGCTACTAATAGATTGGGGTCTTCATG
The DNA here is from genome assembly GCF_046630445.1 of Rutidosis leptorrhynchoides. Classification (NCBI taxonomy): domain Eukaryota; kingdom Viridiplantae; phylum Streptophyta; class Magnoliopsida; order Asterales; family Asteraceae; genus Rutidosis; species Rutidosis leptorrhynchoides. Next base: position 144,077,407 of record NC_092342.1, read on the forward strand.
TACATCAACTAAAACCTGAAACAAGGTAAGTGAAATAAAATAAAACCCCTCTACGTACTACAAAAATTAACTTGGATCTTCCATTATAAAAACCTATTTAAAAGCTTGCAAAAAGATCTAAAAAAATAGATACATGGAGGAGTTCAGGACCTGATAATAAGGCTGATCAGCACCACGGGTCAACTGGTCAACATGTGCATTTTCCATCCATGAGCTTGTTTCACAGCACACTGGATCCATTCCACAAACCACCGCTCTGTATCCTATTGACCACATGACTCACTTTAAGAAAATAGTTGACCAACTTAATTGAGACTTTGGAATTCATTCATGCATTCAATAAATGTAAAATGCTAGAAGGCAAGGCTCCAAACATACAGTACACATTAATTAGACGTGATAATCATTGCTTGAATGCGCTGTTGTTAAACTTATTGTGATGCATCTAACTGTACACGAAACGTATCACTATCGTATGTGTTCACCTTACAAATGTCCTATTGTATGTACTCAACCTCAAAAACAGCTATTGTATATACTGAGTAACCTGAAACATGCTCGCTGCTTACATGGAAACATTCACTGTGACATGTTGATGAGCTGGTGTGACAAGATTGCTGATGTGGCGATTTTACACAGATTTTCACTTAAAAAATTTGAAAAGAAAAAAAAAAAAAAACCAGTTACCTGCTAAGCAGGTTACCGGATACATACAATAGCCGTTTTTGTAGGTTGACTACATACAATAGGACATTTAAAAGGTGGACAGATACGATAGTAAAATGTGTATAGTTAGATACATAAATAAACTATAAACCCAAAATTATGAAAAAGGCATATCCAACATAATAAATCTGACCAAATTTATCCAGCAAAAATAAATAAAAGGGTCAAAGATGGCAATGGAAATGGCCAAATGGTTAATTTTTGGGCGTTTCTGCTGATACTTTCTTATCTTCCGGTAACAAAATACAATTAATTTATCATCCAAAATAGATGAGAGGGTATATATTTATGTTGTTAAAGTCACAGTTTCTCACATTTACTTATTAAAGGGTTGATAATGTATTATATTTGAACACTCAAACGAGCAAATACAAAACAAATTAGGTTAAATGAGTCTAACGTGTCGAAAGTCACCCAACATAAAAATCTAATGCATAAAACCAGCCAACCACTCAATCGTTTTTTGCATAAAATTCGTTTTACATTGTAGTATTGTAGTTTGTAATCATATCTAGCACAAATGCACAATAGTTATTTATGCAAGGAAAAAAAATCACTTAATATTTAGGACAAAAGTAATTCAGATCAACCCAACTTGTCTTGAGCTGAATCTAAAATGATTGTTTTGAGTTTTGACTTGTTTCCCAACCCACCCAATTGCAACATCTAGTTGTAACAAATAACAAAAAACTCTCTAAAGAAAAAGAAAAGGTGGAAGAGATGAGAAGTATATACCAAACTTTTTATGCCTCACTTTCTGGCCTAATCGAAACTCAAATTCAGCTTTTTCAAAGGCTTGGGCTTTTATTGTTGCAGCCAATGAATCTGCCTCCAACTTAGAAATTTGATCACGAATTCCAGCCGCCAATGAATAGTTTTCATTCTCTATTGCATTCTGCAGGTCTGCTCTGCAAAAGAAGTCATATAAGCATAGGAAAATAATATATCCTAACAAGTACCACATTTAATGATATTGAACTAAAAAAACCTCAACACCAATTAGGCTACCATAAAAAAAAAAGAAAAAAAGAAAAAGAAAAACAAGTGTGGAACTTACCGCAAACGCAACAAGCTTATACCCTTGTCTTGAGCTTCACTTTTTGAAGATGAACCCCTCTTCATTTCTCTCTGCTTGATAACTTCCGCTTCAACCTTTTAAAACATTAAATAAAAAGCTTAAATTGCTACATGATTTACCAGATTACCGTTGTCGTATTTAGATACAAATCGTGGTGCTGATATGGGTCCAATATTTCTGTCTATCTGTTGTTATGAGTGTAAATTTTGTTTATTATTATATCTGATACATTGTCAAACAACTCTTTAAACTACATGACAACTGATATGTCACTTCAACTATGAGAAGAAGAGAGAAACAAGAACATAGATAATCAAACCTCATTGAGCTTGTTTCTCAATTGTTTTGCAATATCATATTCTTCCAAATTCAATGCATACTGCAAAAATAAGATAACATGGAACTTGATAAACAAAATCACACTTTTGAGTGAACAAATCTACTTAAAACGTATACAATCCTTACAAGAACAAAAGCACACAGCATTAGATGTGGCCACTACAGCTCATTTACGTACAGAATCGGTCAATCAGGGTTGTGTTTATCTCAAACAGGTCAAATCAAAAACTTCAGCCAAAAGGAGAACATTTGGAAAGTCGCACCCAGTCTATTTTGCAGATTTAGATTTTCATTATAACAATATTATTTTTATGATTATAATAAAGAAACTACTATATACTATATTTACATAAGTAGTGTTAGCCGGTCACCCTATCCAACCCGAAATTAAAAGGTGACCATTCTTAGCCCAAACGCATTTCAACCAATTATCCCGCCACAAATTGTTCAAACTTTAATACCCTTACAAGTTACAATAACAATAATAATACAATAAATGAGGCGTGTAACAACCTGCACTCTAGTAGCCAAATCCAACTGGTAAAAGAATATCAATATATCTTCATTAGCACTCTCGCTACGCTCTAATCTCGCATCCGAACCCTGCTCACCTCCTCCTTTAAAAAGCCACCCCGCTTCAACCCGTATACATCGTTGTCCACATTCATTCGAGGGTTTCGTAAACCGGAAATTTTGTACGCATTGGTTCGAAAGGTATCTTTTTTCAGTCCCAAAAAGTATGTGACTTCTCCTTAGTCTCAAACAATTTGTTGTAGCATTAGCAGACCCACGCACACTACTACTATTTGTAGATGCTGTTATGGCAGTTACTGACATCCTATAAATGTGAACTTTTATACTTCGCTTATGGATATATATGATATGTAGTTGTATGTATATATACGAGCCTGGTGTAAGATTATATTTGGTGTAGTTAATATAAATACAAGAAAAATGAAATTGTGTATTAAAAGATGTGAGAACTGTGGATTTATATGGAAGAAGAGTGTGATTACTTACGCGCAAACTGGAAATCGTAACTGATTGAATTTGAATAGCGAATGGTTGGAACCCTAGAAAGATATTGGGGGGTTTGATTTGTGTTCGAGTTTGAGCCTCAGAAATTAACTGGTGTATATCGAACTGCTGTGTACACTGGGGATCTTACTTCAATTTGGGGAGCTAATATTCCGTATTCCGTATAACATTAAAATAGTTTGTTAATTAGACAAAAAAAAATTATCATATTTTATTTACACTAATATTTATTTATTATTAATATATGAATAAGTGTATGTACATGTGTTGATATTGATTTTTTTTGTGAATTTTAATTAAATGTACTATATATCATATTAAAAAAAGTGGCATTTGACCATCTTTATCACGCTCGTGTTACACCCAATGTGTACCCAACACACCACAAGCACAACACACCACAAGCACGCTGCTAACGAGACGTGTTGGTGGATTTTGTCGACAGCATGCTGGAACCAGGCATGGAGAAGAAGGCCGTGTGCAGGGATGGTTTTGTTGACATGGTGGCTTGTGATTTGTTATTTTGCAACGAATACATGGATATATGGATATATGCATCGGATTTATTTAAAGATCAGATTTATTTAAAAATTTGCTATATATACACATACATGTAAATTCACATCTCCGCACATACATATACATTATATACATTATGATTATTTCACATACAAATACATTCTGATTATGGCACCGATGAGGGTTTCGTTCGACGTTCATTTTGAAGGTAATACAACGAAAGACTAGAAGTCATGTTGGCGGAACGAAAATGGAATTTAATGACTTCTAAATTAATAACTTTGATTTTTCAGAGTTGGGGAAGTTACTCAAAAAAAAAAATACCGGTCCCATTTTCGAGTATTTGGTATTTAGACGAAGAGAAGACATGAGTGATGTTCCTGTGTAATGACGTATGGAAAAAGTTCAAAAAAACGAGCCAGAGAAAATGGTAATCGAATTCAATTATATGTTATGGATTTAAGCACGTGGAAAACTAATCAAGTTCTTTTCAATTCTGAAAGTAGTTTCGAATCAGGAGCGTCGATGGAATGAGACTTTTAACAATTGTAACTTCCGTTTTTAAGACTTAATAATTTTAGGACTTTTAATAGTGCTTTTAGAAAATTTTAAATTATTGTAATCGTTTGCTTAATTTTAAGTGTGTTTTATTAATATAATTTGTTTTTATAATTACAAAATAATACTATAATTAATTAAACAAAATAAAAACTAAAATCATTTTATATAATAAGAAAATGAAAAAAAAAAAAAAAAAAAAACACACTCATACCCATTAACACGTCACTAAGTACGCCGCTCATTATTTACCAGCACACCCATCAAACACATCACCCATACGGCCATACCTATCAACATGCCCGTCACCATTAAAGATGGTCTTATTATGTACAGAGTATTTATCTTATTCTACTGTATGTCTGTATGCCCATAAACACGTAAAGTAATAAGTATAAATAAACAAAACAACATTACTAAATTACCATTGGAATTTATTTAACATGGTTCTAAACAATAACAAATTTATCATACAAATCTGCATACAGCAAAATGTCATAACTCTACAGGGAGATGAGAAACAAAAAATTACAAAAATTAAATACATCACAACTCATATTTGTAAAGGAACGAATCTTGCAATAAATTAAACATAAACTTTGCTACAGAGCGTGTGCGAATCTTGTGACAGGGAGTATTGCCGTTATCAGGTCACAGTTTTGAGACATAACATAACAGCTTCTTTGCAAATATGCAAACGAACGACTATACAATGGCGTCCTCTCATTAATCGTTTGTGAAATTGAAGAGTTTTGACCTACTGTTTTCCATGGCTTGCAAGGTCAACGTAATGTCTATGTCTATGGTCGATGGTATACGTATTTTGTTCTCGGATCCACAATTAGTCCTTTTCCACCATTCACTTCCAAATCGTGCCTACATACCAAAACACAAAGTTAACTAAAGGTATCAATTTTAGACCAAATAATTACAGATTTATAAAATTAAGAAGATGTTAAGACTCAACTGGAACACGAAGTCAGGGATTGTTAGCTGCTCACGAGGAACGTATCTGAAAAGCTGAAGAAGTCGATCTACGTATACAGCTTTCTTCCACACCTATCAATAAATATAAACAAATATCCATTTTTTTAAAAACTAAAATTATAACTAAATGTGACGGATAATCAAGTACATTTGTGAATACAATATACCATGCCATCCACCAATAGTTGCAACGCAAGTATTGCAGCCTTCAGTCCAAAGGTCGGGTGTAGGATATATATTGCCTGCATGTGTGGGGAATAAAAACATAAATAGTCAAACAATAACTTTGTAATAACTCTGAAATAGATACACTTTCAATCAGTAAGCTGCTACATTCCAGCATTTACATCTTCTTCTTGAAAATATTTCAAGTTAGACCACGAATTTTAGGAATTTTTTTTAATGAAAACAAAAAAATAGCTTACATGAAGATTCCGCTGGCTTTTTCTACCAAGTATTTGTTGTAATCTCCTCATAAATCCCAGATCTGGCTGCCTGGAAAAGTGATCCAAAAGTGAAAAAACAATACATAACATATACAAGAAAAAACGAAAAATGAAGATAAAAAACAATTCTATATATTAAGATGAGATTAAGAAAGGAGTACTAACACTTGTAAAGATGCAGCAGAGTGGAAGTAAACAATGCTATACGGTTTCTGGATCAAGGGTTCAAACTCCTGAAATTTTGCAAATTCGAGATATGAATCATGTTCTATATACACTCCTAAAATGTCAAAAGTACATTAACAACATGTTTCTAGAATTGTTTATAGTATTATACCTTTATTACATGAAGAACAAATCTTTCAAGATCAAGGCACCGGAGGAGAAAATGTGCTCCAACAACAACCATTACTGGACGACCTTCACTATCAACTCCTCCCCGATACCTGAAATATAAGTAGCTTATAAGAACTCTACAGGAGGCTGTTTGGGCGGGTCGGTGTGGATGGATTGTGTAATGGGTTAAGTTTGTATCAGTAAGGGTTGGATTTTAGCACCAGTTGAGCTGACCCACAAGCACCCTTTGTATCTTATCTTTATTAACTTTTATAAATCATCAATCTGATAAACACTATCACAGAAACTACTATGGTATAAATAAATAAATATCCCATATAAAATACTTATACATTTTGTGCAACTCCGGTAAACTTTCACACGTTTTCAATTATCTCAGGGTGCGTTTGGTTTACATTTCATATAGACCGATCCCCCAACTTGGGTTTCAAAAAAAACCTCATTAGGAGGGTCTCATTCCCATATTTTATAGCCCATATCCCATAAACAAACACCTTGTATCATTCCCTTTCATTTTCCATTCCCATTTCCACATACCAAAACCCTTCAACCAAACACACCCTCAACTTCTCTAAGTTTACCCATCTGACACATTTGAAAAAGAGCATTATCCAAATAGATCTATTAACTGATTCACCCTTCAAGTGCTACTTACAGAATTTTCATTTCCGCTATTTCAGAAAGATTAAGAGAATTTGCTTTTGCGAGGTATCTAGAATGTAGAGAATATTCTTCAGCGGCAGAAAGAGCGGGACCCCCAAGATCACCAAAACCTAAAAGTTTAGCAAAGTTGAACCCATTTTGTGCCCGAGCAGTTCTTTCCCATTGTTCTGTGCGCCGTTGATCAGGATCTTTAATTATGGACATGAAAGCAGGATCTAAATATGATTCCAAGTATGAAGAGTTCCTGTAATGAAAATAACTTTGAACATTAGAATATATACGATTAGACAAATATACAAGGTTATACTTCTAAATTCTGTATTTCTTATTTTGAGGTTCCTACTAAATTCTTCTCATTTGAAGTAGAAATCACATAATAAATGAGTTCAAGGGGTGTTTGGATGAGAATTCTGAGGCTGTTTATCTTACATGTTCATAAATGATGGTGAATTTCTGATCATTTTGAGAATGAACAGATAAAACGACCAAAGATGACAACTTTTCAAAAAAAAAGGGCAGACTTCGTGTGAAGTACAATAGAAGTAAAACTAAAACAATTCATGTTAGAAGCAGCTGTGAATAGGCAAGTAGGTTTTACTCTAAAAATACTGAATAATGTTGCATCTAGCATGAAACTAATAATTTGACCCTAAAACAATCACATTATCAGACACAGATTTTGTTGATCCAAACATTAACTTATTTAGATAATCAGTACCAAAATGAAAATCAAAACACCCCTTAAATGGCCTCTACAAGAAAAAGGTTGAAATGCTAAAAGTTGAGAGTAAAGGTGACTCACCGTCTAGTTAATCCTTGTTGATCACTAACAGGAACATCAAGTGAAGCTCGGGGTGGTTTAGGAACAGTATTCTTGATATTCGGTAATGGTTTTATTCTGATTTTTCGTTCATCTATTACTGTTTCACCATTTTCATCTCCAACATCAGCAGGAAGCTTTGAAATGGCAATTTCTTCCTCCTTTTTATCTCGGGGAAAGTATAAAGGAAGCAATCTACATATGTACAGCAAATAAGGGTGTTTGTGTGTTTACATCAGTATCATCATAACAGATTTACCAGCAAACACTTTGTGTACCCTGTTCTATAGAAGACAACCGGTTTAATTATGGTGACAAAAAACATTTTATATTCAGATTAGGAAGAAATACACAAAATGTTTCAAATAAACACAACCCAAATGTCCATTTTATAACTAAATGTATGAAAATGCACATGTAGTAAACATGGAAAATAAGCAGATCCACCAGCTTACCTCTTATATATTTCTGTATCATTTGTTGTCGTTAAGCAAAAGACTACGCCTGATATTTCATTCTTTTGTTTCTCAAGAAACCGGCGCACAGTTCCTGATAGACTTAATATTAGGACTTTATAATGATGTAGCAATAGAGTACACGTAATATACAAGCATATATAAAGAATAAAGAATAATGTATAATCAATAAAACTTTTCAAAGCATATACATGTTTACATGCTTTCTTAATATTATTTAATCTGCAATATGTTCATCAAGAACTACTTACTTATTGCCACGTGGGCAGCTGGTTCCCGAGGGTAATTTTTGGCCTCTGTGTATATACAACCCATTGCAATGCTGCATTCACCAAATTTCAGGGTATGATTAGATGAAAAGTTGCATGATATAGATAAAATCATATATGCAGTCTATGAATTTGAATAAACCTTTGAAGCCCATTCTCAATGAGGAGTTCTAAACAAGAACGATAGCAGTGACTCAAAGCATTTTCTGCTGCAGTATGATATTTCACAGCGTACTTAGGCCCAACTGTATGTATAACTCTCCTGAAAAAAAGAAAAAAAAAACACACGTAACTTTGTATGTCATTGAACAAATTTAAGGTATTAATTGTTTTTAGAATACCATATACTGGGTGGTAAATGGATGTGCAAAATTGCAAACGTACTTTCTATATGTATTCATTATGTTGCAATCTCTTACTGTTAAGTGATCCCTTTAAAAAAAATTAATGCAATCTTTTATAAAATGTCTGGACGAAAAAATAAACCAAAAATAACCTTGCAGGAAGATCGTAAGCATTAGTAACTTTAGCCATTCCTGTTCTGCAACCACCCTGTGAAGCAAAAAAGTTGTATTACTTTCTTTAATTCTTTCAAAAATCAACAATATGTCATAAATTATGCATTTTCATTCAAAATATTTACTATTAATAGAAAGGTTGTGTTACCAATGTGGCACATTCTTCAGCAAGACCAGGCCCAGCTGCAGCATGTAAACCAGGACTGCAATGAGCTTCATCCAAGTTCTGTAAATACAAAAATAGATATTGGTCAATAACATCAACTCATTAGACCGTATATGTGATTAAAACTTAAGTTATGTGATATACAAATTATAAATTCATCAATCATATTGTCACTTGTCAGCATTATTAATTGATTACCTCATTTGTAGAATTGACAACAGCATCTACCTCAAGATTCCATGGATTACCTCTCCAAAGATAAATCTTCGAATTAACTTCATGATCAACTGGAAACCTAGAAACTTTTCCACTAATTTCCGCCCCAGAAGACGACGCTAACGGATCAGGAAAATGCATGTTTGGAAAATTAGGATCTTCAATTTCATAAGAATATCTAAAATCTCCATCACTCCATTTAGGAACTTGATCAAGAGTCACCACTGTGTCACCACTATCACTCGGCTGTCCGCCGCGAGTAACAATCGCCGTTGACGCCATATGCCGGTTGTACATCTATTTCCTATCAAATCTCCACCACCTTCCTTTATCCAGCAAAAAAACAACAATCAAACAATTATTTTCTTACTTTCCTCACTCAAAAAACTCATATAAGCTCAATAAACTAACATTACAAGCTTTTAAGCCCTAACAAGTTTAAACTTTAGAGAAATTAGGGTTGTAGGCAAACTGCAGAAATACAATCATAATCATAATTAATTAACTTAAATGTAAAACTGAAAAACATATATCAAAACAGAATCCTTATTTGCTAGTAATTGCAGGATTTTATCAATTTGAATTCGAGGTTTTAGTATTTGAGGTGAATTAATTATTTGAGATGGATTGATTTTAGCATCATATTGTGATCGACCGAAATTGTATATGAACAAATAAGCAGAAATTGAGAAGCTTTTGCGGTTCTAATAATAACTGAATTTCAAATTAAACGTATGTATGTTGAGGTGTTCAAATTAGCTTAGATTGATAGATTCATATATACATATAGAAAGATAGAAATAGATAGATAGATAGATACATACCTGGTAATCGGTGAGAGATTTGGGGATGTTTACGGGAGAGAGAAGAGAAATTGACAAATTATTGGCTGGACCTGGGTTGTGTGTAATTTACCAAATTTTTTTAGTTTTATTTTTATATTTTAAAATTAAAAATCGATAATAAATACAAACATATGGACTATGGAGCTTCATTGTCCTTTTGTATTCTAGGAAATCAACAATTAATAATTGTAAAATTTGATATTTTTATTTTTAATATACACTAAATGTTTCTATAAATAAATTGACGATTGAATTTGAATTTTGTTATAATAATAATAATAATAATATAGATATGGATAGTCAATTTTGGTGTATACATATAGTCAATTTTGGTACACAAAGTATGTATTTTTATATTGAGATTTTAGGCTATAAATACTCATGAATGCAAGCATTAAACTTGCACCATTTCACACACTTACAAAGTGTTTCTTTCTTTCTCCATTATCATCTTTGTTCTTACACTTCATTAATAGTATTCTTAATCAAGAATCAAATCACTAAAGGTAGTTATAAGCCTACTGAATTATAACACGTTATCAGCACGATAATCTTAATACTAAATATGGTTGGCTCTGCCACCAAAATGATATATGGTCGGTTATACCACCAAAATGATATATGGTCGGTTATACCACCAAAATGATATATGGTCGGTTATACCACCAGAATGATATAGGTCGGTTATACCACCTGAAAAAATATATGGTCGACACTGTCGCCAAATTATCATTTATGTTTACTAATATTTATATTTTTGTTATATAACATTTATTTATGATTGCTTACACATGGTCGACACTGTCACCTACTTATCATTTATGTTATATTAAATTTATGTTTAATGTTTATATACTTATGAATATAAATTGACTCTAATTTATCATGTTGTTTGTTTTAATTTTTGATAATAGAAAATGTCGAATCTGGAAAAGCTTAAATTTACTCCTTTAGAATCAACTGGAAACAACTACATGCCATGGGTTATAAAAGTAAAAATGCATCTTAAATCAATGGGCATTCTTGAAACCATAAATGAAAACAACACTTGTTCTGAAAAAGAACAAGCTACGGCATGTTGCTTTATTCATCAACATATTGATGAATGCTTACAAAATAATTATGTGACTGTAGAAGATCCCCATGTTTTATGGGAAGGTCTCAAAAGCAGATTCAATAATCAAAGAGAAATTTTACTTCCAGCTGCAATGGAACAATGGAGAACATTAAGGTTCCAAGACTTTAAGAAAGTAAATGAATACAGCTCAGCTCTGTATAATACATGTTCACAACTTAAATTCTGTGGACATGAAATTAGTGATGCAGACATGATGGAGAAAACTTTCTCCACAATGAATGCTGCAAACATCACAGTGCAAAGAAATTTGAGAATGCTAAAGTTCAAAACATATCCTGAACTTAATTCATATCTCTTAGTTGCAGAGCAAAATGATGAGCTATTAATGAAAAATCAGCAATCCCGCCCTACTGGTACACTTGCAATCCCTGAAGCAAATACTGCAAATAATTATAAACAGGGACAAGGACGCGGGCAAGGTCGTGGTTATAATAACCATCACCATCATCATGCCAAAAGCCATAACTATGGTAGAAACCATCCTTATGGTAATGGTAATGGGCGTGGACGTGGTCGTGGTCGTGGCCGTGGTGGTCAAAGAAATAATAATCCACGAAAATATAAATATCAACCACAAAACAAGCCCACTAAACAAGATGTTGAAGAAAATTCTTCTAAAAATTCTGAAGAATCTTGCTACAGATGTGGTAGAATGGGCCACTGGGCTAATACTTGCCGAACATCTAAACATCTTGTTAAGATGTATCAGGATTCGCTGAAAGGTAAAGAAAAGGAAGTAAATTTTGTGGATAATATTGATCCAACAGTCACTGAGCAACCATCCGATTTATATGAAGATTTCTTGAATTAACTTAATATGTTTCTTTTATAAATAAACGATTTAACCTTTGTCATCATGTTTTGTCAAATGTTTCAGTTCTATATGTTTTATCAAATGTTCCAGTTCTATGTTTGATGTTTCAATTCTATGTATGTCAAATGTTTCAGTTTTATCTATTTGTGTGTAATAAACATTTTGTGTAACATTTATATACTTACTGTTTGTTTCTTATATATGAAGTTTAATATGAATTCTGCTGGAACACAACATCAATCAAGTGGTGGAGATCTCTGTATAGCAGACAGTGGAACTACACACACTATACTTAAATCCGAGAAATATTTTATTGATCTAAAACCAACGGAAGGAACTATACATACAATATCAGGACCTGCTAACTTGATAAAGGGGATAGGAAAGGCAAATTTCATACTACCAAATGGTACGAAATTTTTAATAAATAATGCCTTATTTTCTCCCAAGTCAAGTAGAAATTTATTGAGTTTCTCCGACATATACCTTAATGGGTATGATTATCAGTCGGTAACAACAGAAAATGAGAAATATTTAAGTATCACTGACAAGAGTCATGTGGTTGAAAAACTGCCAAGACTTAGTTCTGGATTACATTATACACATATAAATGTACCAGAAACACATATGGTAGTTAATGAAAAATATATTGATCCTGGTGTATTCAGTTTATGGCATAACAGATTAGGCCATCCAGGATCAACAATGATGAAAAGGATTATTGAATGTACTCATGGACATCCACTAAAGGATAGAAAAATCCATCGTGATACAATGGTTCCATGTACATCTTGCTCTCTTGGAAAATTGATAACTAGACCCTCACCACTTAAGGTTGAGAAAGAATCACCAATGTTTCTTGAAAGAATTCAAGGTGATATATGTGGACCAATTCATCCACCATGTGGACCATTTAGATATTTCATGGTTCTAATTGACGCATCTAGCAGATGGTCTCATGTTTGTCTGTTATCAAGCCGTAATGTGGCATTTGCAAAATTTCTTGCCCAAATTATTAAATTGAGAGCACATTTTCCTGATTACACCATTAAAAAGGTGAGACTTGATAATGCTGGTGAGTTTACATCTCAAGCATTTAATGACTATTGCATGTCTATAGGAATTGTTGTTGAACATTCTGTTGCTCATGTGCATACACAAAACGGTTTAGCCGAGTCACTGATTAAACGTTTACAGTTAATTGCTAGACCATTGATAATGAGAACAAAACTCCCTGTATCTATATGGGGTCATGCAATTTTACATGCTGCTGCATTGATTCGCATCAGACCGAGTGCAAGTCATAAATATTCCCCCCTACAACTTGCTTTTGGTCAAGAGCCAAATATTTCCCACCTTAGAACATTTGGTTGTGCAGTGTATGTTCCAATTGCGCTACCACAACGTACAAAAATGGGTCCTCAAAGAAGGTTGGGAATATATGTTGGATATGAAACATCTTCAATTATAAGGTATATTGAACCTATGACAGGAGATGTTTTTACAGCACGTTTTGCTGATTGTCATTTTAATGAAACATTGTTCCCTAGATTAGGGGGAGAAATGAAAAATAAAGAAAACGATGTTTCATGGTGTGAACCTCAATTAAATTATCTTGATCCTCGCACAAAAGAATGCGAGACAGAAGTTCAAAAGATAATGCATATACAAGAACTTGCAAATCAATTGCCTGATGCATTTACAGATACAAAAATGGTGACAAAATCATATATACCAGCAGTAAATACTCCAGCTCGAATTGAAATTCCAAAAGCTGGCAATAACGTCACTCATGAATCTTTGCCACGTCAGAAACGTGGAAGACCAATTGGTTCAAAAGATAAAAATCCTCGAAAAAGAAAATCAGCTGATAATGAGGTAAAAGAAAGTGTTCAAGAAGAACCAAAAATCAGTACTCCTACTGCAGAGGAGATTGATGATGTCAATATAGAAATTGCAATCAATTATGCATATTCAAAAATATTATGGAACCGAAATGAAATGAAAAATCTTGATGAGAAATTTTCATTTAATGTTGCGTATGACATCATGAATAATGATGATGATCCAGAACCAACATCTATGGTTGAATGTCAAAATAGACATGATTGGGCTCAATGGAAAGAAGCAATACGAGCTGAATTAGAATCACTCAATAAAAGAAAGGTTTTCGGATCCATCATTCTCATTCCTAAAGATGTGAAACCTGTAGGATACAGATGGATTTTTGTCCGAAAAAGAAATGAGAAAAATGAAGTTACAAGGTATAAAGCTAGACTTGTAGCTCAAGGTTTTTCTCAAAGACCAGGAATTGATTATGAAGAAACTTATTCCCCTGTTATGGATGCAATTACTTTTAGATACTTAATCAGCCTGGCAGTTTCTAAAAATTTAGAAATGCATCTCATGGATGTTGTGACTGCTTATCTATATGGATCACTTGATAGTGATATATATATGAAGATACCTGAAGGATTTAAGGTACCAGAAGCATCAAATGCAAAACCCAAAGAAATGTATTCGATTAAATTACAAAGATCTTTATATGGGTTAAAACAATCGGGACGTATGTGGTATAACCGATTAAGTGATTACTTGATAAGCAAAGGGTATACAAATAACCTTACTTGCCCTTGTGTTTTCATTAAGAAAACAACATCCGGATATGTGATCATAGCTGTTTATGTTGATGATCTTAACATCATAGGTACAAATAAAGAGATCCATGAAGCCATTCAACTTCTAAAGAAAGAATTTGAAATGAAAGATCTCGGAAAAACCAAGTATTGCCTTGGTTTACAAATTGAGCATATGCCTAATGGTTTACTTGTACATCAAACAACATATACTGAAAAGATTTTGAAACGTTTCAATATGGACAAGGCAAAGCCATTAAGTACTCCTATGGTTGTTAGATCACTCAATGTTGAAGCTAATCCATTTCGTCCATGTGAAGATCATGAAGACATTCTTGGACCAGAAGTACCATATCTCAGTGCAATTGGAGCTCTTATGTATCTTACAAATTGTACAAGACCTGACATTTCTTTTGCAGTTAATTTGTTGGCAAGGTTCAGCTCTGCTCCTACCAAAAGACACTGGAATGGGATCAAACACATATTTCGATACCTTCGAGGAACTACTGATTTAGGATTATTTTATTCTAACGAATCAAAACAAGATTTGGTTGGTTATGCAGATGCAGGTTATTTATCTGATCCACATAAAGCTAAATCTCAAACTGGATATGTATTCCTAAATGGAGGTACTGCAATATCATGGCGTTCTCAAAAACAAACACTTGTTGCTACATCATCAAATCATGCCGAAGTGATTGCATTACATGAAGCTACTCGAGAATGTTTTTGGTTGAGATCAATGACACAACTCATTACTGATTCTTGTGGACTAGAACGCGATAAAAGTCCAACAACTATCTATGAAGATAATGCAGCTTGCATAGCACAGATGAAAGAAGGGTATATCAAAAGTGACCGAACAAAACACATACCACCTAGATTCTTCTCATACACTCAAAATCTCATTAAGGACAACCAGATTGAAATGAGATATGTGCAATCCAGCAAAAACTCTGCTGATCTTTTCACGAAAGCACTTCCAACTGCTATTTTCAGAACACACGTTCATAACATTGGCATGAGACATGTTCAAAAGATGTAACAGCTGAAGCGATGTCTAATTGAGGGGGAGTCAACTCCATGCTGCACTCTTTTTCCCTTAGCTAAAGTTTTTTCCCACTGGGTTTTCTTTAGCAAGGTTTTTAACGAGGCAGTAATTTATAGTTGATCTTCAACAAAATAAAATTGCTATCCAAGGGGGAGTGTTATAATAATAATAATAATAATATAGATATGGATAGTCAATTTTGGTGTATACATATAGTCAATTTTGGTACACAAAGTATGTATTTTTATATTGAGATTTTAGGCTATAAATACTCATGAATGCAAGCATTAAACTTGCACCATTTCACACACTTACAAAGTGTTTCTTTCTTTCTCCATTATCATCTTTGTTCTTACACTTCATTAATAGTATTCTTAATCAAGAATCAAATCACTAAAGGTAGTTATAAGCCTACTGAATTATAACAAATTTAAGTATAAAAACTAATTTTTTTTATATTTATATAATATGAAAAGTTAACACTTCGAAATAAATGTTTAATTAGGGTTACGTTTAGCATTCTTCATTTATCAATTTATCGACTTTAGACATTCAACTTTGGTTTAGTTATGTTGTTATAACCACCCTTCATCTTTTCAATCTTTGTAGTTTAGATCCCTCACGTTAGATATATTTACAAAATAATGAATCAAATGCACCAAATAGCACTTTAATTACATCGTAATACGAACAATTCTACTTGATTCTTGAACACAAAGATCCCTATCTACGGACCTGGGTATGAGAGTAGAAGCGCCCAATCAAGCGCTTTAGTTGACATGCTCATGCGTGGCAGCTAGTATAGATGAATAAAGGCGGACCGTTTGAATGAGACCGTACTCATTTGCAGAGAATGCATAAACAAGACTATCAAGTCTACATGTTTATCCTTTTTTGAGTTTTCTATAAGAATATAATCACGTCATTTTATGATTGTAAGACCCTAATATTTATTGTACAAAATTGTAAATAAGGTACATGAAGTGTGGGAAGCTGTGTGTAATTAAACTATGATCAGAGACGGTTCAGATCATTGTGCGCGCCGCGCACATGTATAGGAGTGCGCCACGCACCTTTCCAGCTGGCAGATTCTGTTTCTTTTAATTTGATATTTTAGAAGGGCTTTTTGGTAAATTCACTTGGGGACGAGTTAAAGGCCACAAGATCAGTTGATGGAGTGTCATAACTCCATTTCAACCACCTTCATCTTTCTACTTCAAGTTTAGAGAGAGAAACCCATTTGAGAGAGAGAAAGCTCAAATTAAGAAGGAAGAAGTTGATTTCGGGTCAAATCGCGTGTATTAAAGTTGTTCATCTAGTCACTAGCTACGTCGTGGTTGTGGTGGTAAGCTCTAATCTTGATTTCCTTAGTTTGATTTGGTTAAGGGTTAGGGTTTGGGTTAGTGATGAACATAAAATCCATTGTGGGTGATTTTGGGGGTTTTTGGGTAAGATTGAGTCATAAGGACTCATGATTGACTAACCTAGGGTTTCAAAGTAATAAATAGTGTTAATGAGTCTTAGATGGTTAGTTAAATCACTAGCTCACTTGTGTTGTTAGTGATTAGTTGGGGATTTGGACCTCGGTTGAGTGATTCTAGTGCAAATGAGTCATAAATACCCTCTTGGGTCATAAATGCACTAGTGAGGTTAGTTGGTGTACAATCCAACTTGTTATGTGAATTAATTGGGCATTAATTATATTTAGGTGACTTGCTTTGAAGGTTACAAGTTGTTGGAAATTTCACCAAGACGACAAGGTGAGTGGAATACTTATGTATGTATGTATATGATTTATATGCCCATGTTAATTGTGTACATAGCCGTTTTGTGCACATGGTTGTGAGTAATGGCCATTATTAAGTGATGCCATAGCCATTTTGGGACACTTTGGGGGAATACCATAGCCGTTTTGGGATACCTCGGGGTTAGCATACCATAGCCGTTTTGAGAGCTAATCGAATAACCGGTTCTTACTCACACGTGATCAAGTGATGCCATAGCCTTTTTGGAACACTTAGGGGTGATGCCATAGCCGTTTTGGAACACCCCGGGGGTTAGCATACCATAGCCGTTTTTGGGAGCTAACGGTTATTATGAACACCGATGACTTGTTCGCGAGGTCATTCCCTTGCGATATTGGTTAACCATGGTTTATACTTGTTGATGTTTAGCATTTCATTATTATTATGATTATTATGCTTTAGATATTGCTAGTTGTACGTTTTGATGATACTAGCTTTTGTTACGAGATGATATGCGATTATATGCATTAAATGATGTTGTGGATGCGAGTAGGTAAGTGGTATATGCATGTATATATTTATTCTACTCACTAAGCGTTAGCTTACCCTCTCGTTGTTTACCTTTTTAGGCTCCGGCGCGGACAAGGGCAAAGGTATCCTTTTGGATTAGTAGTGACTCTCGAGGGCTTAGCTTTTGGAAGTTCAACCAAGATATGGGTAGTTTAACCCAAAACACCATGCTCTAAGTGTCGTTTGGAAATTAAACTTTTGTGGTCGAAACTCGTACTTTCGTACTTAAGGGTAATTTGGGCATATGTAGGCCCCGCGTTGTAAAACTCATTTTATTATTGGAACGTGTTAGTTTTACTTATTATAACATGTTGTAAAAAGCGTTTCGTCTAAAAGTGCCGGGAAGTGGGAGATATTTAAACGAAAATGACAAATTTTGGACAGCGGGCTGTCCGGCAGTCTGCGCGCCGCGCACAGACTGGGCTGCGCGCCGCGCACCCAGTCTGGGCAGAACTGTTTCAATTTTTTTTTTATTTCATATTTTTGGTTGGTTAACGGGTTGGGTCGTTATAAGTGGTATCAAAGCATGGTCTAAGGAATTTAGGTGACTTGAGATAGGCGCCTAGACTTAGACTTTTGTGTTGTAATTTTAAATGCGGGACTTGTAGTACTACGGGTCGATACGGGTTTTGGTTAGTGCATTGATGAATAGGTAGACTAACTATGCTAATGTTATGTTGTTACTAATCATGCGTTATTGTTTTGAACATCGAGCAAGATGGTTGTGGGACGTTTGAGCATGGCACGGCATGCGAGCGTAATAGTGAGTCGCGACCACTATTACGGCTGCAAGTCAAGTCAAGCAAGGACGTGCGATGAAATGTCCCGTTCTTATTGATTAAAAACGTTCCATATTAATTGATTTCGTTGCGAGGTTTTGACCTCTATATGAGACGTTTTTCAAAGACTGCATTCATTTTAAAACAAACCATAACCTTTATTTCATCAATAAAGGTTTAAAAAGCTTTATGTAGATTATCAAATAATGATAATCTAAAATATCCTGTTTACACACGACCATTACATAATGATTTACAATACAAATATGTTACAACAAAATAAGTTTCTTGAATGCAGTTTTTACACAATATCATACAAGCATGGACTCCAAATCTCGTCCTTATTTAAGTATGCGACAGCGGAAGCTCTTAATAATCACCTGAGAATAAACATGCTTAAAACGTCAACAAAAATGTTGGTGAGTTATAGGTTTAACCTATATATATATCAAATCATAATAATAGACCACAAGATTTCATATTTCAATATACATCCCATACATAGAGATAAAAATCATTCATATGGTGAACACCTGGTAACCGACATTAACAAGATGCATATATAAGAATATCCCCATCATTCCGGGACACCCTTCGGATATGATATAAATTTCGAAGTACTAAAGCATCCGGTACTTTGGATGGGGTTTGTTAGGCCCAATAGATCTATCTTTAGGATTCGCGTCAATTAGGGTGTCTGTTCCCTAATTCTTAGATTACCAGACTTAATAAAAAGGGGCATATTCGATTTCGATAATTCAACCATAGAATGTAGTTTCACGTACTTGTGTCTATTTTGTAAATCATTTATAAAACCTGCATGTATTCTCATCCCAAAAATATTAGATTTTAAAAATGGGACTATAACTCACTTTCACAGATTTTTACTTCGTCGGGAAGTAAGACTTGGCCACTGGTTGATTCACGAACCTATAACAATATATACATATATATCCAAGTATGTTCAAAATATATTTACAACACTTTTAATATATTTTGATGTTTTAAGTTTATTAAGTCAGCTGTCCTCGTTAGTAACCTACAATTAGTTGTCCACAGTTAGATGTACAGAAATAAATCGATAAATATTATCTTGAATCAATCCACGACCCAGTGTATACGTATCTCAGTATTGATCACAACTCAAACTATATATATTTTGGAATCAACCTCAACCCTGTATAGCTAACTCCAACATTCACATATAGAGTGTCTATGGTTGTTCCGAAATATATATAGATGTGTCGACATGATAGGTCGAAACATTGTATACGTGTCTATGGTATCTCAAGATTACATAATATACAATACAAGTTGATTAAGTTATGGTTAGAATAGATTTGTTACCAATTTTCACGTAGCTAAAATGAGAAAAATTATCCAATCTTGTTTTACCCATAACTTCTTCATTTTAAATCCGTTTTGAGTGAATCAAATTGCTATGGTTTCATATTGAACTCTATTTTATGAATCTAAATAGATAAAGTATAGGTTTATAGTCGGAAAAATAAGTTACAAGTCGTTTTTGTAAAGGTAGTCATTTCAGTCGAAAGAACGACGTCTAGATGGCCATTTTAGAAAACATACTTCCACTTTGAGTTTAACCATAATTTTTGGATATAGTTTCATGTTCATAATAAAAATCATTTTCTCAGAATAACAACTTTTAAATCAAAGTTTATCATAGTTTTTAATTAACTAACCCAAAACAGCCCGCGGTATTACTACGACGGCGTAAATCCGGTTTTACGGTGTTTTTCGTGTTTCCAGGTTTTAAATCATTAAGTTAGCATATCATATAGATATATAACATGTGTTTATAACCCAATGTTAATCCTTCTAACTTGACTTTTAAAATTAACTAAACACATGTTATATATCTATATGATATGCTAACTTAATGATTTAAAACCTGGAAACACGAAAAACACCGTAAAACCGGATTTACGCCGTCGTAGTAACACCGCGGGCTGTTTTGGGTTAGTTAATTAAAAACTATAATAAACTTTGATTTAAAAGTTGTTATTCTGAGAAAATGATTTTTATTATGAACATGAAACTATATCCAAAAATTATGGTTAAACTCAAAGTGGAAGTATGTTTTCTAAAATGGTCATCTAGACGTCGTTCTTTCGACTGAAATGACTACCTTTACAAAAACGACTTGTAACTTATTTTTCCGACTATAAACCTATACTTTATCTGTTTAGATTCATAAAATAGAGTTCAATATGAAACCATAGCAATTTGATTCACTCAAAACGGATTTAAAATGAAGAAGTTATGGGTAAAACAAGATTGGATAATTTTTCTCATTTTAGCTACGTGAAAATTGGTAACAAATCTATTCCAACCATAACTTAATCAACTTGTATTATATATTATGTAATCTTGAGATACCATAGACACGTATACAATGTTTCGACCTATCATGTCGACACATCTATATATATTTCGGAACAACCATAGACACTCTATATGTGAATGTTGGAGTTAGCTATACAGGGTTGAGGTTGATTCCAAAATATATATAGTTTGAGTTGTGATCAATACTGAGATACATATACACTGGGTCGTGGATTGATTCAAGATAATATTTATCGATTTATTTCTGTACATCTAACTGTGGACAACTAGTTGTAGGTTATTAACGAGGACAGCTGACTTAATAAACTTAAAACATCAAAATATATTAAAAGTGTTGTAAATATATTTTGAATATACTTTGATATATATGTATATATTGTTATAGGTTCGTGAATCAACCAGTGGCCAAGTCTTACTTCCCGACGAAGTAAAAATCTGTGAAAGTGAGTTATAGTCCCACTTTTAAAATCTAATATTTTTGGGATGAGAATACATGCAGGTTTTATAAATGATTAACAAAATAGACACAAGTACGTGAAACTACATTCTATGGTTGAATTATCGAAATCGAATATGCCCCTTTTTATTAAGTCTGGTAATCTAAGAATTTGGGAACAGACACCCTAATTGACGCGAATCCTAAAGATAGATCTATTGGGCCTAACAAACCCCATCCAAAGTACCGGATGCTTTAGTACTTCGAAATTTATATCATATCCGAAGGGTGTCCCGGAATGATGGGGATATTCTTATATATGCATCTTGTTAATGTCGGTTACCAGGTGTTCACCATATGAATGATTTTTATCTCTATGTATGGGATGTGTATTGAAATATGAAATCTTGTGGTCTATTGTTACGATTTGATATATATAGGTTAAACCTATAACTCACCAACATTTTTGTTGACGTTTTAAGCATGTTTATTCTCAGGTGATTATTAAGAGCTTCCGCTGTCGCATACTTAAATAAGGACGAGATTTGGAGTCCATGCTTGTATGATATTGTGTAAAAACTGCATTCAAGAAACTTATTTTGTTGTAACATATTTGTATTGTAAACCATTATGTAATGGTCGTGTGTAAACAGGATATTTTAGATTATCATTATTTGATAATCTACGTAAAGCTTTTTAAACCTTTATTGATGAAATAAAGGTTATGGTTTGTTTTAAAATGAATGCAGTCTTTGAAAAACGTCTCATATAGAGGTCAAAACCTCGCAACGAA
Organism: Rutidosis leptorrhynchoides; assembly: GCF_046630445.1. NCBI lineage: Eukaryota > Viridiplantae > Streptophyta > Magnoliopsida > Asterales > Asteraceae > Rutidosis > Rutidosis leptorrhynchoides. Next base: position 144,099,757 of record NC_092342.1, read on the forward strand.
ATCAATTAATATGGAACGTTTTTAATCAATAAGAACGGGACATTTCAGTTGGTATCCGAGCGTTGGTCTTAGAGAACCAGAATTTTGCATTAGTGTATCTTATCGAGTTTGTTAGGATGCATTAGTGAGTCTGGACTTCGACCGTGTTTACTTGAAAAATGATTGCTTAACAAATTTTGTTGGAAACTATATATTTTTAACATGTGAATGTTATGTGATATATTAATCTCTTAATGCGTTTGATATTATGTGATAGATGTCTACCTCTAGAACAAGTCCCATTGACTCACCTAATAATAATGAAGAGTCAAATATAAATTGGAATGATTCGTGGACTGATTCACAAGTTCCCGAAGAGGAACCGGAAGAAGAGTCGGAACCGGAAGAAGAATCGGAACCGGATGAAGAAATAGAACCGGTGGGGGAAATAATAAAACGGTTAAGTAAAAGAAAATTCTCAACCAACCGACCAAGGTTAATTATGGTCAATGGTGTTTCCGCCAAGGAAGCAAAATATTGGGAGGATTACCAATTCTCCGATGAATCGGATTCCGACGAGAATTCCGATGATGTTATAGAAATTACCCCAACTGAATTTAAAAAGGCAAAAGAAAATAATAAGGGAAAGGGTATAAAAATAGAGAAATCTAATTCCAACCCCGATGAACTTTATATGTATCGTCAACCCCCGAAGTCCTTAAGTTGTAACAATGACCCGGGAACCTCTAAACCACCAGGTTTTTCTAAACCAATGTGGAAAACGACGGCTCGTATTAGGGGAACATCATATATCCCTAGAAACTTGGCAAAACGAACCAAAACCGAAGAAGAAGAAGAAACAAGCTAGTCGGAATAAGATAGTTGTATTCGTGTGGTGTAATATATGTAATATAGTGTGCTTATGCTTTATGATATATGTAAAAATTGCTTGTATTAATAAGTATTTTTTTTATGAATCTAACTCTTGTTCTATTTTACAGTATAAAAACACAAAATGGATAGACAACCCAATATTTTAAGAGACCTACCCGGAGACATGATTGATGAAATCTTGTCTAGAGTCGGTCAGAATTCTTCGGCACAACTATTTAAGGCGAGATCAGTTTGTAAGACATTCGAAGAACGTTCCAAGAATGCCTTGGTTTATAAAAGGCTTTCGTTCGAAAGATGGGGGATATCACATTGGGAAATCCATAAGTTACGATGTGTTTACTTTGACGCATATATTGCGGGGAACCCAAATGCTATTTTACGCAATGGGTTAAGAAATTATTTTGACTCAATATATCCGAATATTGGACTTCGTGATTTAGAAAAAGCGGCTAACATGCAACATAAAGAAGCATGTTATGCTTACGGATTAGTAATGTTCGCTTCTCACCAAAGTGAGAACAAGAACATCGGGCTACAACTATTAAACAAAACGTTCCCACAAGTGACGAAGTCGGTAATTGGGGTAAGAAATGAAGTTTTTAGATTGTTACAGGACTGTTGGACATTACGTAACCCTCGTCCCTTTGACGAAGTTACAACACGCTGTCTTACCAACGGCCATAACGGTTATGTTTCACAAGACCAAGGATGGGAAGTAATCCTAGTAAAACCAGAATGCATGACTTGTTTCTGGACGTATGAATTACGTGTCTTTAGTGCCTTTGCTGAACGACTTGTGTACTAGCTAGAATTATCTTCACAACCATCTTGTATCAAATTTATTATGTGCTATATTTCATGCTATATGTAAAATAAGCGGTATTGTAAGTTTGTAAAATATTGTGTAAAAGTTTGAACGCGAAATATTATTATAATCAGTTTTTCATATAGAATTGTAGTAGTTGAATTGTATATTAGCTACTAAGTATGAACTTAACGGGTAGGTACTACCCGAATTTAAACTTATAAAACGCTAATATGAAGAAAAAGCTTTTATAAATGAGTTCATATTATGCTACGAAATACTATTAACTACTCTTAATATTCTGTATGATTAACTTGTTCCATTTGACTATTTTGAAGGAAATGGCACCGACTACTCGACACACCGTGAATATGAATGAAGAGGAATTCCGTACTTTTCTAGCTTCAAACATAGCCGCAGTACAGGCTGCGCTACATACCAACAATAACCTTGGATCTAGCAGTACAGGAAATCGTGTAGGATGCACCTACAAAGAATTCACTGCCTGCAAACCTTTGGAATTTGATGGAACCGAAGGACCGATTGGATTGAAACGGTGGACCGAGAAGGTCGAATCGGTGTTTGCCATAAGTAAGTGTACTGAAGAGGACAAAGTGAAGTACGCTACGCATACCTTCACAGGTTCTGCGTTAACATGGTGGAATACCTATCTAGAGCAAGTGGGACAAGACGATGCGTACGCACTACCATGGTCAGCATTCAAGCACTTGATGAACGAGAAGCACCGTCCCAGAACAGAGGTCAATAAGCTCAAGACAGAACTTAGAGGGTTACGAACCCAAGGATTTGATATTACCACGTACGAAAGACTATTCACAGAATTGTGCCTATTGTATCCGGGAGCATTCGAAGATGAGGAATAGAAGATCGACGCGTTTGTGAAAGGATTACCGGAAAGAATCCAAGAAGATATAAGTTCACACGAGCCCGCCTCCATACAACAGGCATGTAGAATGGCTCACAAACTAGTGAACCAGATTGAAGAAAGAATTAAAGAACAGACTGCTGAAGAGGCCAATGTGAAGCAAGTCAAAAGAAAGTGGGAGGAAAACGGTGATAAGAATCACCAATACAACAACAACAGCAATTACAACAATAATCGCAACAATTATCCCAACAATCGCAACATCAATCGCAATTACAACAAACGGCCCAACAACAACAATAATAACAACAACAACAACAACAACTACAACAATCATCCCAACAACAATAATAACCGCAACAACAACAACAATCAGAAGCAGCTATGCCAAAGGTGTGAAAAGTATCACTCGGGGTTCTGCACCAAATTTTGCAACAAGTGTAAAAGAAATGGTCATAGCGCGGCGAAGTGTGAGGTCTACGGACCAGGGGTTAATAGAACGAAAGGAACAAATGGTGTCGGAACGAGTAATGGCGGAGCAAGTAGTGTCGGAGCAAGTTATGCCAATGTAGTTTGTTATAAATGTGGAAAACCGGGCCACATTATTAGAAATTGCCCAAACCAGGAGAACATGAATGGACAAGGCCGCAGAAGAGTTTTCAATATTAATGCGGCAGAGGCACAGGAAGACCTGGAGCTTGTTACGGGTACGTTTCTTATTGACAATAAATCTGCTTACGTTTTATTTGATTCGGGTGCGGATAGAAGCTATATGAGTAGAGATTTTTGTGCTAAATTAAGTTGTCCATTGACGCCTTTGGATAGTAAATTTTTACTCGAATTAGCAAATGGTAAATTAATTTCAGCAGATAATATATGTCGGAATTGAGAAATTAAACTGGTTAGCGAAAAATTTAAGATTGATTTGATACCAGTAGAGTTAGGGAGTTTTGATGTGATAATCGGTATGGACTGGTTGAAAGAAGTGAAAGCAGAGATTGTTTGTTACAAAAATGCAATTCGCATTATACGAGAAAAAGGAAAACCCTTAATGGTGTACGGAGAAAAGGGCAACACGAAGCTACATCTTATTAGTAATTTGAAGGCACAAAAACTAATAAGAAAAGGTTGCTATGCTGTTCTAGCACACGTCGAGAAAGTACAAACTGAAGAAAAGAGCATCAATGATGTTCCCATTGCAAAAGAATTTCCCGATGTATTTCCGAAAGAATTACCGGGATTACCCCCACATCGATCCGTTGAATTTCAAATAGATCTTGTACCAGGAGCTGCACCAATAGCTCGTGCTCCTTACAGACTCGCACCCAGCGAGATGAAAGAACTACAAAGCCAATTACAAGAACTTTTAGAGCGTGGTTTCATTCGACCAAGCACATCACCGTGGGGAGCTCCTGTTTTGTTTGTCAAGAAGAAAGATGGTACATTCAGGTTGTGTATCGACTACCGAGAGTTGAACAAACTTACCATCAAGAACCGCTACCCACTACCGAGAATCGATAACTTATTTGATCAACTACAAGGCTCGTCTGTTTATTCAAAGATTGACTTACGTTCCGGGTATCATCAAATGCGGGTGAAAGAAGATGATATTCCAAAGACTGCTTTCAGAACACGTTACGGTCATTACGAGTTTATGGTCATGCCGTTTGGTTTAACTAATGCACCAGCTGTGTTCATGGACCTTATGAACCGAGTGTGTGGACCATACCTTGACAAGTTTGTCATTGTTTTTATTGATGACATACTTATTTACTCAAAGAATGACCAAGAACACGGTGAACATTTGAGAAAGGTGTTAGAAGTATTGAGGAAGGAAGAATTGTACGCTAAGTTTTCAAAGTGTGCATTTTGGTTGGAAGAAGTTCAATTCCTCGGTCACATAGTGAACAAAGAAGGTATTAAGGTGGATCCGGCAAAGATAGAAACTGTTGAAAAGTGGGAAACCCTGAAAACTCCGAAACACATACGCCAGCTTTTAGGACTAGCTGGTTACTATAGAAGGTTCATCCAAGACTTTTCCAGAATAGCAAAACCCTTGACTGCATTAACGCATAAAGGAAAGAAATTTGAATGGAATGATGAACAAGAGAAAGCGTTTCAGTTATTGAAGAAAAAGCTAACTACGGCACCTATATTGTCATTGCCTGAAGGGAATGATGATTTTGTGATTTATTGTGATGCATCAAAGCAAGGTCTCGGTTGTGTATTAATGCAACGAACGAAGGTGATTGCTTATGCGTCTAGACAATTGAAGATTCACGAACAAAATTATACGACGCATGATTTGGAATTAGGCGCGGTTGTTTTTGCATTAAAGACTTGGAGGCACTACTTATATGGGGTCAAAAGTATTATATATACCGACCACAAAAGTCTTCAACACATATTTAATCAGAAACAACTGAATATGAGGCAGCGTAGGTGGATTGAATTATTGAACGATTACGACTTTGAGATTCGTTACCACCCGGGGAAGGCAAATGTGGTAGCCGATGCCTTGAGCAGGAAGGACAGAGAACCCATTCGAGTAAAATCTATGAATATAATGATTCATAATAACATTACTACTCAAATAAAGGAGGCGCAACAAGGAGTTTTAAAAGAGGGAAATTTAAAGGATGAAATACCCAAAGGATCGGAGAAGCATCTTAATATTCGGGAAGACGGAACCCGGTATAGGGCTGAAAGGATTTGGGTACCAAAATTTGGAGATATGAGAGAAATAGTACTTAGAGAAGCTCATAAAACCAGATACTCAATACATCCTGGAACGGGGAAGATGTACAAGGATCTCAAGAAACATTTTTGGTGGCCGGGTATGAAAGCCGATGTTGCTAAATACGTAGGAGAATGTTTGACGTGTTCTAAGGTCAAAGCTGAGCATCAGAAACCATCAGGTCTACTTCAACAACCCGAAATCCTGGAATGGAAATGGGAAAACATTACCATGGATTTCATCACTAAATTGCCAAGGACTGTAAGTGGTTTTGATACTATTTGGGTAATAGTTGATCATCTCACCAAATCAGCACACTTCCTACCAATAAGAGAAGATGACAAGATGGAGAAGTTAGCACGACTGTATTTGAAGGAAGTCGTCTCCAGACATGGAATACCAATCTCTATTATCTCTGATAGGGATGGCAGATTTATTTCAAGATTCTGGCAGACATTACAACAAGCATTAGGAACTCGTCTAGACATGAGTACTGCCTATCATCCACAAACTGATGGGCAGAGCGAAAGGACGATACAAACGCTTGAAGACATGCTACGAGCATGTGTTATTGATTTCAGAAACAGTTGGGATCGACATCTACCGTTAGCAGAATTTTCCTACAACAACAGCTACCATTCAAGCATTGAGATGGCGCCGTTTGAAGCACTTTATGGTAGAAAGTGCAGGTCTCCGATTTGTTGGAGTGAAGTGGGGGATAGACAGATTACGGGTCCGGAGATTATACAAGAAACTATCGAGAAGATCATCCAAATTCAACAACGGTTGAAAACCGCCCAAAGTCGACAAAAGAGCTACGCTGACATTAAAAGAAAAGATATAGAATTTGAAATTGGAGAGATGGTCATGCTTAAAGTTGCACCTTGGAAAGGCGTTGTTCGATTTGGTAAACGAGGGAAATTAAATCCAAGGTATATTGGACCATTCAATATTATTGATCGTGTCGGACCAGTAGCTTACCGACTTGAGTTACCTCAACAACTCGCGGCTGTACATAACACTTTCCACGTCTCGAATTTGAAGAAATGTTTTGCTAAAGAAGATCTCACTATTCCGTTAGATGAAATCCAAATCAACGAAAAACTTCAATTCATCGAAGAACCCGTCGAAATAATGGATCGTGAGGTTAAAAGACTTAAGCAAAACAAGATACCAATTGTTAAGGTTCGATGGAATGCTCGTAGAGGACCCGAGTTCACCTGGGAGCGTGAAGATCAGATGAAGAAGAAATACCCGCATCTATTTCCAGAAGATTCGTCAACGCCTTCAACAGCTTAAAATTTCGGGACGAAATTTATTTAACGGGTAGGTACTGTAGTGACCCGAACTTTTCCATGTTTATATATATTAATTGAGATTGATATTTACATGATTAAATGTTTCCAACATGTTAAGCAATCAAACTTGTTAAGACTTGATTAATTGAAATATGTTTCATATAGACAATTGACCACCCAAGTTGACCGGCGATTCACGAACGTTAAAACTTGTAAAAACGACATGACGATATATATATGGATATACATACGGTTAACATGAGATTATGATAAGTAAGTATCTCCATAAGTATATTTACAATGAGTTATATACATATAAACAAGACTACTAACTTAAGGATTTCGAAACGAGACATATATGTAACGATTATCGTTGTAACGACATTTAAATGTATATATATCATATTAAGATATATTAATATATCATAATATTATGATAATATAATAATTTAACATCTCATTAGATATAATAAACAATGGGTTAACAACATTAATTGAGATCGTTAACTTAAAGGTTTCAAAACAACACTTACATGTAACTACTAACGATGACTTAACGACTCAGTTAAAATGTATATACATGTAGTGTATTTAGATGTATTAAAATACTTTTGGAAGACTTCAAGAAATATATCAAAACACTCATACTTAACGAAAATGGTTACAGTTACTTTCCCATTCTTTTCTTTCATCAAGAATTCTAGTCGTATTCTTACCCGTATTATACACAGCTTCAAAACGTACTTACTATGGGTATATACCAATAGGAACTAGCATGGGATTCCACTCTTGATTATGTCATGTATGACTAATCAATTTTAACTTCTACCATGAGCTAGTCAACTAACTAGAACTCCTTTTAACCCCACTCACCACTCACCAATTACCACTCATCATTCACTCCATTTCACTTCCAATTCTCTTTCTAATTCTCTCTCAACACACACACACACACTATTATGAACGTATTTTTCTAGTAGTTAATCATCATCTTCATCAAAAATCACTTCAAGAATCAAGCTATAATCATCATAGGAAGAACACTTCAAGAACACTTCAAAAATTCCTTCAAGTTTACTAATTTACTTCCAAGCTTTCTAATCCATTCCAAGTAATCATCTAAGATCAAGAAACCTTTGTTATATACAGTAGGTTATCTTTCTTATTCAAGGTAATATTCATATTCAAACTTTGATTCAATTTCTATAACTATAAACTATCTTAATTCGAGTAAAAATCTTACTTGAACTTGTTTTTGTGTCATGATCCTACTTCAAGAACTTTCAAGCCATCCAAGATCCTTTGAAGCTAGATCATTTCTTGTCACTTCCAGTAGGTTTACCTACTAAACTTGAGGTAGTAATGATGTTCATAACATCATTCGATTCATATATATAAAACTATCTTATTCGAAGGTTTAAACTCGTAATCACTAGAACATAGTTTAGTTAATTCTAAACTTGTTCGCAAACAAAAGTTAATCCTTCTAACTTGACTTTTAAAATTAACTAAACACATGTTCTATATCTATATGATATGCTAACTTAATGATTTAAAACCTGGAAACACGAAAAACACCGTAAAACCGGATTTACGCCGTCGTAGTAACACCGCGGGCTGTTTTGGATTAGTTAATTAAAAACTATGATAAACTTTGATTTAAAAGTTGTTATTCTGAGAAAATGATTTTTATTATGAACATGAAACTATATCCAAAAATTATGGTTAAACTCAAAGTGGAAGTATGTTTTCTAAAATGGTCATCTAGACGTCGTTCTTTCGACTGAAATGACTACCTTTACAAAAACAACTTGTAACTTATTTTTCCGACTATAAACCTATACTTTTTCTGTTTAGATTCATAAAATAGAGTTCAATATGAAACCATAGCAATTTGATTCACTCAAAACGGATTTAAAATGAAGAAGTTATGGGTAAAACAAGATTGGATAATTTTTCTCATTTTAGCTACGTGAAAATTGGTAACAAATCTATTCCAACCATAACTTAATCAACTTGTATTGTATATTATGTAATCTTGAGATACCATAGACACGTATACAATGTTTCGACCTATCATGTCGACACATCTATATATATTTCGGAACAACCATAGACACTCTATATGTGAATGTTGGAGTTAGCTATACAGGGTTGAGGTTGATTCCAAAATATATATAGTTTGAGTTGTGATCAATACTGAGATACGTATACACTGGGTCGTGGATTGATTCAAGATAATATTTATCGATTTATTTCTGTACATCTAACTGTGGACAACTAGTTGTAGGTTACTAACGAGGACAGCTGACTTAATAAACTTAAAACATCAAAATATATTAAAAGTGTTGTAAATATATTTTGTACATACTTTAATATATATGTATATATTGTTATAGGTTCGTGAATCAACAGTGGCCAAGTCTTACTTCTCGACGAAGTAAAAATCTGTGAAAGTGAGTTATAGTCCCACTTTTAAAATCTAATATTTTTGGGATGAGAATACATGCAGGTTTTATAAATGATTTACAAAATAGACACAAGTACGTGAAACTACATTCTATGGTTGAATTATCGAAATCGAATATGCCCCTTTTTATTAAGTCTGGTAATCTAAGAATTTGGGAACAGACACCCTAATTGACGCGAATCCTAAAGATAGATCTATTGGGCCTAATAAACCCCATCCAAAGTACCGGATGCTTTAGTACTTCGAAATTTATATCATATCCGAAGGGTGTCCCGGAATGATGGAGATATTCTTATATATGCATCTTGTTAATGTCGGTTACCAGGTGTTCACCATATGAATGATTTTTATCTCTATGTATGGGATGTGTATTGAAATATGAAATCTTGTGGTCTATTGTTACGATTTGATATATATAGGTTAAACCTATAACTCACCAACATTTTTGTTGACGTTTTAAGCATGTTTATTCTCAGGTGATTATTAAGAGCTTCCGCTGTCGCATACTTAAATAAGGACGAGATTTGGAGTCCATGCTTGTATGATTGTGTAAAAACTGCATTCAAAAAACTTATTTTGTTGTAACATATTGGTATTGTAAACCATTATGTAATGGTCGTGTGTAAACAGGATATTTTAGATTATCATTATTTGATAATCTACGTAAAGCTTTTTAAACCTTTATTGATGAAATAAAGGTTATGGTTTGTTTTAAAATGAATGCAGTCTTTGAAAAACGTCTCATATAGAGGTCAAAACCTCGCAACGAAATCAATTAATATGGAACGTTTTTAATCAATAAGAACGGGACATTTCAGTAGGTCTCTTAAAATATTGAGTTGTCTATCCATTTTGTGTTTTTATACTGTAAAATAGACAAGAGTTAGATTCATAAAAAAAATACTTATTAATACAAGCAATTTTTACATATATCATAAAGCATAAGCACACTATATTACATATATTACACCACACGAATACAACTATATTATTCCGACTCGCTTGTTTCTTCTTCTTCGATTTTGGTTCGTTTTGCCAAGATTCTAGGGATATATGATGTTCCCCTAATACGAGCCGTCGTTTTCTACATTGGTTTAGAAAAACCTGGTGGTTTAGAGGTTCCCGGGTCATTGTTACAACTTAAGGACTTCGGGGGTTGACGATACATGTAAAGTTCATCGGGGTTAGAATTAGATTTCTCTATTTTTATGCCCTTTCCCTTATTATTTTCTTTTGCCTTTTTAAATTCAGTTGGGGTAATTTCTATAACATCATCGGAATTCTCGTCAGAATCCGATTCATCGGAGAATTGGTAATCCTCCCAATATTTTGCTTCCTTAACGGAAACACCATTGACCATAATTAACTTGGTCGGTTGGTTGAGGATTTTCTTTTACTTAACTATTTTATTATTTTCCCCACCGGTTCTATTTCTTCATCCGGTTCCGATTCTTCTTCCGGTTCCGATTCTTCTTCTGGTTCCGACTCTTCTTCCGGTTCCTCTTCGGGAACTTGTGAATCAGTCCACGAATCATTCCAATTTACATTTGACTCTTCATTATTATTAGGTGAGTCAATGGGACTTGTTCTAGAGGTAGACATCTATCACATAATATCAAACGCGTTAAGAGATTAATATATCACATAATATTCACATGTTAAAAATATATAGTTTCCAACAAAATTTGTTAAGCAATCATTTTTCAAGTAAACACGGTCGAAGTCCAGACTCACTAATGCATCCTAACAAACTCGATAAGACACACTAATGCAAAATTCTGGTTCTCTAAGACCAACGCTCGGATACCAACTGAAATGTCCCGTTCTTATTGATTAAAAACGTTCCATATTAATTGATTTCGTTGCGAGGTTTTGACCTCTATATGAGACGTTTTTCAAAGACTGCATTCATTTTTAAAACAAACCATAACCTTTATTTCATAAATAAAGGTTTAAAAAGCTTTACGTAGATTATCAAATAATGATAATCTAAAATATCCTGTTTACACACGACCATTACATAATGGTTTACAATACAAATATGTTACATCGAAATCAGTTTCTTGAATGCAGTTTTTACACAATATCATACAAACATGGACTCCAAATCTTGTCCTTATTTTAGTATGCAAGAGCGGAAGCTCTTAATATTCACCTGAGAATAAACATGCTTTAAACGTCAACAAAAATGTTGGTGAGTTATAGGTTTAACCTATATATATCAAATCGTAACAATAGACCACAAGATTTCATATTTCAATACACATCCCATACATAGAGATAAAAATCATTCATATGGTGAACACCTGGTAACCGACATTAACAAGATGCATATATATGAATATCCCCATCATTCCGGGACACCCTTCGGATATGATATAAATTTCGAAGTACTAAAGCATCCGGTACTTTGGATGGGGTTTGTTAGGCCCAATAGATCTATCTTTAGGATTCGCGTCAATTAGGGTGTCTGTTCCCTAATTCTTAGATTACCAGACTTAATAAAAAGGGGCATATTCGATTTCGATAATTCAACCATAGAATGTAGTTTCACGTACTTGTGTCTATTTTGTAAATCATTTATAAAACCTGCATGTATTCTCATCCCAAAAATATTAGATTTTAAAAGTGGGACTATAACTCACTTTCACAGATTTTTACTTCGTCGAGAAGTAAGACTTGGCCACTGTTGATTCACGAACCTATAACAATATATACATATATATTAAAGTATGTACAAAATATATTTACAACACTTTTAATATATTTTGATGTTTTAAGTTTATTAAGTCAGCTGTCCTCGTTAGTAACCTACAACTAGTTGTCCACAGTTAGATGTACAGAAATAAATCGATAAATATTATCTTGAATCAATCCACGACCCAGTGTATACGTATCTCAGTATTGATCACAACTCAAACTATATATATATTTTGGAATCAACCTCAACCCTGTATAGCTAACTCCAACATTCACATATAGAGTGTGTATGGTTGTTCCAAAATATATATAGATGTGTCGACATGATAGGTCGAAACATTGTATACGTGTCTATGGTATCTCAAGATTACATAATATACAATACAAGTTGATTAAGTTATGGTTGGAATAGATTTGTTACCAATTTTCACGTAGCTAAAATGAGAAAAATTATCCAATCTTGTTTTACCCATAACTTCTTCATTTTAAATCCGTTTTGAGTGAATCAAATTGCTATGGTTTCATATTGAACTCTATTTTATGAATCTAAATAGAAAAAGTATAGGTTTATAGTCAGAAAAATAAGTTACAAGTCATTTTTGTAAAGGTAGTCATTTCAGTCGAAAGAACGACGTCTAGATGACCATTTTAGAAAACATACTTCCACTTTGAGTTTAACCATAATTTTTGGATATAGTTTCATGTTGATAATAGCAATCATTTTCTCAGAATAACAACTTTTAAATCAAAGTTTATCATAGTTTTTAATTAACTAACCCAAAACAGCCCGCGGTGTTACTACGACGACGTAAATCCGGTTTTACGGTGTTTTTCGTGTTTCCAGGTTTTAAATCATTAAGTTAGCATATCATATAGATATAGAACATGCGTTTAGTTAATTTTAAAAGTCAAGTTAGAAGGATTAACTTTTGTTTGCGAACAAGTTTAGAATTAACTAAACTATGTTCTAGTGATTACGAGTTTAAACCTTCGAATAAGATAGTTTTATATATATGAATCGAATGATGTTATGAACATCATTACTACCTCAAGTTTAGTAGGTAAACCTACTAGAAGTGACAAGAAATGATCTAGCTTTAAAGGATCTTGGATGGCTTGAAAGTTCTTGAAGTAGGATCATGACACAAAAACAAGTTCAAGTAAGATTTTTACTCGAATTAAGATAGTTTATAGTTATAGAAATTGAATCAAAGTTTGAATATGAATATTACCTTGAATAAGAAAGATAACCTACTGTATATAACAAAGGTTTCTTGATCTTAGATGATTACTTGGAATGGATTAGAAAGCTTGGAAGTAAATTAGTAAACTTGAAGGGATTTTTGAAGTGTTCTTGAAGTGTTCTTCCTATGATGATTATAGCTTGATTCTTGAAGTGATTTTTGATAAAGATGATGATTAACTACTGGAAAAATACGTTCATAATAGTGTGTGTGTGTTGAGAGAGAATTAGAAAGAGAATTGGAAGTGAAATGGAGTGAATGATGAGTGGTAATTGGTGAGTGGGGTTAAAAGGAGTTCTAGTTAGTTGACTAGCTCATGGTAGAAGTTAAAATTGATTAGTCATACATGACATAATCAAGAGTGGAATCCCATGCTAGTTCTTATTGGTATATACCCATAGTAAGTACGTTTTGAAGCTGTGTATAATACGGGTAAGAATACGACTAGAATTCTTGATGAAAGAAAAGAATGGGAAAGTAACTGTAACCATTTTTGTTAAGTATGAGTGTTTTGATATATGTCTTGAAGTCTTCCAAAAGTATTTTAATACATCTAAATACACTACATGTATATACATTTTAACTGAGTCGTTAAGTCATCGTTAGTCGTTACATGTAAGTGTTGTTTTGAAACCTTTAAGTTAACGATCTCAATTAATGTTGTTAACCCATTGTTTATTATATCTAATGAGATGTTAAATTATTATATTATCATGATATTATGATATATTAATATATCTTAATATGATATATATACATTTAAATGTCGTTACAACGATAATCGTTACATATATGTCTCGTTTCGAAATCCTTAAGTTAGTAGTCTTGTTTATATGTATATAACTCATTGTTAATATACTTATGGAGATACTTACTTATCATAATCTCATGTTAACCATATGTATATCCATATATATATATCGTCATGTCGTTTTTACAAGTTTTAACGTTAGTGAATCGCCGGTCAACTTGGGTGGTCAATTGTCTATATGAAACATATTTCAATTAATCAAGTCTTAACAAGTTTGATTGCTTAACATGTTGGAAACATTTAATCATGTAAATATCAATCTCAATTAATATATATAAACATGGAAAAGTTCGGGTCACTACAGTGATATCCCCCATCTTTCGAACGAAAGCCTTTTATAAACCAAGGCATTCTTGGAACGTTCTTCGAATGTCTTACAAACTGATCTCGCCTTAAATAGTTGTGCCGAAGAATTCTGACCAACTCTAGACAAGATTTCATCAATCATGTCTCCGGGTAGGTCTCTTAAAATATTGGGTTGTCTATCCATTTTGTGTTTTTATACTGTAAAATAGACAAGAGTTAAATTCATAAAAAAAAAAATACTTATTAATACAAGCAATTTTTACATATATCATAAAGCATAAGCACACTATATTACATATATTACACCACACGAATACAACTATCTTATTCCGACTCGCTTGTTTCTTCTTCTTCTTCGGTTTTGGTTCATTTTTCCAAGTTTCTGGGGATATATGATGTTCCCCTAATACGAGCCGTCGTTTTCCACATTGGTTTAAAAAAACCTGGTGGTTTAGAGGTTCCCTGGTCATTGTTACAACTTAAGGACTTCGGGGGTTGACGATACATATAAAGTTCATCGGGGTTGGAATTAGATTTCTCTATTTTTATGCCCTTTCCCTTATTATTTACTTTTGCCTTTTTAAATTCAGTTGGGGTAATTTCTATAACATTATCGGAATTCTCGTCGGAATCCGATTCATCGGAGAATTGGTAATCCTCCCAATATTTTGCTTCCTTGGCGGAAACACCATTGACCATAATTAACCTTGGTCGGTTGGTTGAGGATTTTCTTTTACTTAACCGTTTTATTATTTCCCCCACCGGTTCTATTTCTTCATCCGGTTCCGATTCTTCTTCCGGTTCTGATTCTTCTTCCGGTTCCGACTCTTCTTCCGGTTCCTCTTCGGGAACTTGTGAATCAGTCTACGAATCATTCCAATTTACATTTGACTCTTCATTATTATTAGGTGAGTCAATGGGACTTGTTCTAGAGGTAGAAATCTATCACATAATATCAAACGAGTTAAGAAATTAATATATCACATAATATTCACATGTTAAAAATATATAGTTTTCCAACAAAATTTGTTAAGCAATCATTTTTCAAGTAAACACGGTCGAAGTCCAGACTCACTAATGCATCCTAACAAACTCGATAAGACACACTAATGCAAAATTCTAGTTCTCTAAGACCAACGCTCGGATACCAACTGAAATGTCCCGTTCTTATTGATTAAAAACGTTCCATATTAATTGATTTCGTTGCGAGGTTTTGACCTCTATATGAGACGTTTTTCAAAGACTGCATTCATTTTAAAACAAACCATAACCTTTATTTCATCAATAAAGGTTTAAAAAGCTTTACGTAGATTATCAAATAATGATAATCTAAAATATCCTGTTTACACACGACCATTACATAATTGTTTACAATACAAATATGTTACAACAAAATAAGTTTCTTGAATGCAGTTTTTACACAATATCATACAAGCATGGACTCCAAATCTCGTCCTTATTTAAGTATGCGACAGTGGAAGCTCTTAATAATCACCTGAGAATAAACATGCTTAAAACGTCAACAAAAATGTTGGTGAGTTATAGGTTTAACCTATATATATATCAAATCATAATAATAGACCACAAGATTTCATATTTCAATATACATCCCATACATAGAGATAAAAATCATTCATATGGTGAACACCTGGTAACCGACATTAACAAGATGCATATATAAGAATATCCCCATCATTCCGGGACACCCTTCGGATATGATATAAATTTCGAAGTACTAAAGCATCCGGTACTTTGGATGGGGTTTGTTAGGCCCAATAGATCTATCTTTAGGATTCGCGTCAATTAGGGTGTCTGTTCCCTAATTCTTAGATTACCAGACTTAATAAAAAGGGGCATATTCGATTTCGATAATTCAACCATAGAATGTAGTTTCACGTACTTGTGTCTATTTTGTAAATCATTTATAAAACCTGCATGTATTCTCATCCCAAAAATATTAGATTTTAAAAATGGGACTATAACTCACTTTCACAGATTTTTACTTCGTCGGGAAGTAAGACTTGGCCACTGGTTGATTCACGAACCTATAGCAATATATACATATATATCAAAGTATGTTCAAAATATATTTACAACACTTTTAATATATTTTGATGTTTTAAGTTTATTAAGTCAGCTATCCTCGTTAGTAACCTACAACTAGTTGTCCACAATTAGATGTACAGAAATAAATCGATAAATATTATCTTGAATCAATCCACGACCCAGTGTATACGTATCTCAGTATTGATCACAACTCAAACTATATATATTTTGGAATCAACCTCAACCCTGTATAGCTAACTCCAACATTCACATATAGAGTGTCTATGGTTGTTCCGAAATATATATAGATGTGTCGACATGATAGGTCAAAACATTGTATACGTGTCTATTGTATCTCAAGATTACATAATATACAATACAAGTTGATTAAGTTATGGTTGGAATAGATTTGTTACCAATTTTCACGTAGCTAAAATGAGAAAAATTATCCAATCTTGTTTTACCCATAACTTCTTCATTTTAAATCCGTTTTGAGTGAATCAAATTGCTATGGTTTCATATTGAACTCTATTTTATGAATATAAACAGATAAAGTATAGGTTTATAGTCGGAAAAATAAGTTACAAGTCGTTTTTGTAAAGGTAGTCATTTCAGTCGAAAGAACGACGTCTAGATGACCATTTTAGAAAACATACTTCCACTTTGAGTTTAACCATAATTTTTGGATATAGTTTCATGTTCATAATAAAAATCATTTTCTCAGAATAACAACTTTTAAATCAAAGTTTATCATAGTTTTTAATTAACTAACCCAAAACAGCCCGCGGTGTTACTACGACGGCGTAAATCCGGTTTTACGGTGTTTTTCGTGTTTCCAGGTTTTAAATCATTAAGTTAGCATATCATATAGATATAGAACATGTGTTTAGTTGATTTTAAAAGTCAAGTTATAAGGATTAACTTTTGTTTGCGAACAAGTTTAGAATTAACTAAACTATGTTCTAGTGATTACAAGTTTAAACCTTCGAATAAGATAGCTTTATATGTATGAATCGAATGATGTTATGAACATCATTACTACCTTAAGTTCCTTGGATAAACCTACTAGAAAAGAAAAAAATGGATCTAGCTTCAATGGATCCTTGGATGGCTCGAAGTTCTTGAAGCAGAATCATGACACGAAAACAAGTTCAAGTAAGATCATCACTTGAAATAAGATTGTTATAGTTATAGAAATTGAACCAAAGTTTGAATATGATTATTACCTTGTATTAGAATGATAACCTACTGTAAGAAACAAAGATTTCTTGAGGTTGGATGATCACCTTACAAGATTGGAAGTGAGCTAGCAAACTTGAAAGTATTCTTGATTTTATGTAACTAG
This sequence comes from Rutidosis leptorrhynchoides, assembly GCF_046630445.1. Taxonomy (NCBI): domain Eukaryota; kingdom Viridiplantae; phylum Streptophyta; class Magnoliopsida; order Asterales; family Asteraceae; genus Rutidosis; species Rutidosis leptorrhynchoides. The sequence continues at coordinate 144,117,278 of NC_092342.1, forward strand.
AACTTGTAGAATATATGAAGAACACTTAGAACTTGAAGATAGAACTTGAGAGAGATCAATTAGATGAAGAAAATTGAAGAATGAAAGTGTTTGTAGGTGTTTTTGGTCGTTGGTGTATGGATTAGATATAAAGGATATGTAATTTTGTTTTCATGTAAATAAGTCATGAATGATTACTCATATTTTTGTAATTTTATGAGATATTTCATGCTAGTTGCCAAATGATAGTTTCCACATGTGTTAGGTGACTCACATGGGCTGCTAAGAGCTGATCATTGGAGTGTATATACCAATAGTACATACATCTAAAAGCTGTGTATTGTACGAGTACGAATACGGGTGCATACGAGTAGAATTGTTGATGAAACTGAACGAGGATGTAATTGTAAGCATTTTTGTTAAGTAGAAGTATTTTGATAAGTGTATTGAAGTCTTTCAAAAGTGTATAAATACATATTAAAACACTACATGTATATACATTTTAACTGAGTCGTTAAGTCATCGTTAGTCGTTACATGTAAGTGTTGTTTTGAAACCTTTAGGTTAACGATCTTGTTAAATGTTGTTAACCCAATGTTTATAATATCAAATGAGATTTTAAATTATTATATTATCATGATATTATCATGTATGAATATCTCTTAATATGATATATATACATTAAATGTCTTTACAACGATAATCGTTACATATATGTCTCGTTTAAAAATCATTAAGTTGGTAGTCTTGTTTTTACATATGTAGTTCATTGTTAATATACTTAATGATATGTTTACTTATCATAGTATCATGTTAACTATATATATATATCCATATATATGTCATCATATAGTTTTTACAAGTTTTAACGTTCGTGAATCACCGGTCAACTTGGGTGGTCAATTGTCTATATGAAACATATTTCAATTAATCAAGTCTTGACAAGTTTGATTGCTTAACATGTTGGAAACATTTAATCATGTAAATATAAATCTCAATTAATATATATATAAACATGGAAAAGTTCGGGTCACTACATGCGACAAGTGTTGAGCTAGGTGTGATGTGCGTGCGGAAATATGTATATGGATATATATATATATATATATATATATATGTATATATATATATATGTATATATATGTACATATATGTATATATATATATACATATATATATATATATATATATATATATATATATATATATATATATATATATATATATATATATATATATATATATATATATATATATATATATATATATATATATATATATATGTATTGATTTGTTGGTGATGTCTAATCCGTTTCAATTTTTAGAATGAAGATGAGAAATGGAACGGAGACAAGCAACGGTGGTGGTACTCAACATGGGGAAGAAGATGAAATGACCACCAAAATAGAGGCCGCTTTAGAAAACTATGTCTCGGTTTTCTCTCGAAAAGTTAAGCAAATACTTGAATAGTCGGTTTCGGAGCATGTGGTTGATTTGATTCAAGAACAAATGGCCGATGACGTAAAAGAAGAAGTTGAAAGGAGGTTTCCTAGACCTCAACATGGGGGAGATATGGTATTTAGCTACAAAAACTTTATGGCGACTAAGCCTCCTCACTTTCACGGGGATCCCGACCCCATGAAAAGTACGGCTTGGATCTCCGATGTTGAAGGTTGTTTTCGCACTAGCGAGTGTCCACCCGAAAAGAAGACAAGGCTTGCCACTAGTTTGTTGAGGGGCCATGCTAAAGATTGGCTTGATGGTAAGATTGACATGGTGGGTGACGCGGCTTTTGTAGGGTTATCTTGGGAGGAGTTTGTGATGCCCCGTACAAAACCATCGTGTACGAATCATCAACAACATGATCATTACAAGGTCAAACACTATATGCGTTTTCAAAACAAGTTTGCATTCATGATAAAAGGTGACGTCATAACCAACGTCAATTGTTTTTCAACCAAAAGTATGCTTCTATGAACGGAAGCAAGTAATAATAGTACGTGACCCTTAGGTCGTTACAAATCATAGATTCAAAAGTAATAAAGTTTGAATGCAAGATAAAATGTTTCATGCAGTGACATCTCTAGTAAGCACAGCGGAAGTCTACAAGGCATGACTAGTACAACAGCAGAAGCAAGCAACCTTATGCACCTGAGAAAAACATGCTTAAAAACGTCAACACAAATGTTGGTGAGCTATAGTTTAAGTATAACAGTAATGTAAGGTAGGCCACGAGATTTCAGTGCTACGAATAGCGTATCAAAACCGTATGAAAAGTATATGCTTTGAAATGTCCCGTTCTTATTGATTAAAAACGTTCCATATTAATTGTTTTTGTTGCGAGGTTTTGACCTCTATATGAGACGTTTTTCAAAGACTGCATTCATTTTAAAACAAACCATAACCTTTATTTCACCAATAAAGGTTTAAAAAGCTTTACGTAGATTATCAAATAATGATAATCTAAAATATCCTGTTTACACACGACTATTACATAATGGTTTGCAATACAAATATGTTACAACGAAATAAGTTTCTTGAATGCAGTTTTTACACAATATCATACAAGCATGGACTCCAAATCTTGTCCTTATTTAAGTATGCGACAGCGGAAGCTCTTAATAATCACCTGAGAATAAACATGCTTAAAACGTCAACAAAAATGTTGGTGAGTTATAGGTTTAACCTATATATATCAAATCGTAACAATAGACCACAAGATTTCATATTTCAATATACATCCCATACATAGAGATAAAAATATTCATATGGTGAACACCTGGTAACCGACATTAACAAGATGCATATATAAGAATATCCCCATCATTCCGGGACACTCTTCAGATATGATATAAATTTCGAAGTACTAAAGCATCCGGTACTTTGGATGGGGTTTGTTAGGCCCAATAGATCTATCTTTAGGATTCGCGTCAATTAGGGTGTCTGTTCCCTAATTCTTAGATTACCAGACTTGGGGCATATTCGATTTCGTTAATTCAACCATAGAATGTAGTTTCACGTACTTGTGTCTATTTTGTAAATCATTTATAAAACCTGCATGTATTCTCATCCCAAAAATATTAGATTTTAAAAGTGGGACTATAACTCACTTTCACAGATTTTTACTTCGTCGGGAAGTAAGACTTGGCCACTGGTCGATTCACGAACCTATAACAAATATATACATATATATCAAAGTATGTTCAAAATATATTTACAACACTTTTAATACATTTTGATGTTTTAAGTTTATTAAGTCAGCTGTCCTCGTTAGTAACCTACAACTAGTTGTCCACAGTTAGATGTACAGAAATAAATCGATATATATTATCTTGAATCAATCCACGACCCAGTGTATACACGTCTCAGGCTATATCACAACTCAAAGTATATATATTTTTGAAATCAACCTCAACCCTGTATAGCTAACTCCCACATTACTGCATATAGAGTATCTATGGTTGTTCCAAATAATATATACACATGGGTCGATATGATATGTCAAAACATTTGCATACGTGTCTATGGTATCCCAAGATTACATAATATATTAGAATACATGTATAATACAATATAAGTTAGCTAGAATATGATTAATATAGATTTGTTACCAATTTTCACGTTGCTACAACAAGAAAAATTATCCAATCTTGTTTTACCCATAACTTCTTCATTTTAAATCCATTTTGAGTGAATCAAATTGCTATGGTTTCATATTGAACTCTATTTTATGAATCTAAATAGAAAAATTATTGGTTTATAGTCGGAAATATAAGTTACAAGTCATTTTTGTAAAGGTAGTCATTTCAGTCGAAAGAACGACGTCTAGATGACCATTTTAGAAAACATACTTTCACTTTGAGTTTAACCATGATTTTTGGATATAGTTTCATGTTCATAAGAAAAATAATTTTCCCAGAAGAACAACTTTTAAATCAAAGTTTATCATAGTTTTTAATTAACTAACCCAAAACAGCCTGCGGTGTTACTATGACGGCGTATGTCCGGTTTTACAGTGTTCTTCGTGTTTCCAGGTTTTAAATCATTAAGTTAGCATATCATATAGATATAGAACATGTGTTTAGTTGATTTTAAAAGTCAAGTTAGAAGGATTAACTTTTGTTTGCGAACAAGTTTAGAATTAACTAAACTATGTTCTAGTGATTACAAGTTTAAACCTTCGAATAAGATAGCTTTATATGTATGAATCGAATGATGTTATGAACATCATTACTACCTCAATTTTTTTGGATAAAGCTACTAGAAATGAGAAAAATGGATCTAGCTTCAAACGATCCTTGGATGGCTTGAAAGTTCTTGAAGCAGAATCATGACACGAAAACAAGTTCAAGTAAGATTTCCACTCGAAATAAGATTGTTATAGTTATAGAAATTGAATCAAAGTTTGAATATGAGTATTACCTTCTATTAGAAAGATATCTTACTGTAAATAATAAAGATTTCTTGAGGTTGGATGATCACTCTACAAGATTGGAAGTAATCTAGCAAACTTGGAAGTATTCTTGATTTTATGAAACTAGAAATTGTAGAATTTATGAAGAACACTTAGAACTTGAAGATAGAACTTGAGAGAGATTAATTAGATGAAGAAAATTGAAGAATGAAAGTGTTTTTAGGTGTTTTTGGTCGTTGGTATATGGATTAGATATAAAGGATGTGTAATTTTGTTTACATGTAAATAAGTCATGAATGATTACTCATATTTTTGTAATTTTATGAGATATTTCATGCTAGTTTCCAAATGATGGTTCCCACATGTGTTAGGTGACTCACATGGGCTGCTAAGAGCTGATCATTAGAGTTTATATACCAATATTACATACATCTAAAAGCTGTGTATTGTACGAGTACGAATACGGGTGCATACGAGTAGAATTGTTGATGAAACTGAATGAGGATGTAATTGTAAGCATTTTTATTAAGTAGAAGTATTTTGATAAGTGTCTTGAAGTCTTTAAAAAGTGTATGAATACATATTAAAACACTACATGTATATACATTTTAACTGAATTGTTAAGTCATCGTTAGTCGTTACATGTAAGTGTTGTTTTGAAACCTTTAGGTTAACGATCTTGTTAAATGTTATTAACCCATTTTTTATTAAATCAAATGAGATGTTAAATTATTACATTATCATGATATCATGATTTATTAATATATCTTAATATGATATATATACATTAAATGTCGTTACAACGATAATCGTTACATATATGTCTCGTTTCAAAATCATTAAGTTTGTAGTCTTGTTTTTACATATGTAGTTCATTGTTAATATACTTAATGATATGTTTACTTATCATAATATCATGTTAACTATATATATATCCATACATATGTCATCATATAGTTTTTACAAGTTTTAACGTTCGTGAATCGCCGGTCAACTTGGGTGGTCAATTGTCTATATGAAACCTATTTCAATTAATCAAGTCTTAACAAGTTTGATTGCTTAACATATTGGAAACATTTAATAATGTAAATATCAATTTCATTTAATATATAAAAACATGGAAAAGTTCGGGTCACTACAGTACCTACCCGTTAAATAAATTTCGTCCCGAAATTTTAAGCTGTTGAAAGTGTTGACGAATCTTCTGGAAATATATGCGGGTATTTCTTCTTCATCTGATCTTCATGCTCCCAGGTGAACTCGGGTCCTCTACGAGCATTCCATCGAACCTTAACAATCGGTATCTTGTTTTGTTTAAGTCTCTTAACCTCGCGATCCATTATTTCGACGGGTTCTTCAATGAATTGAAGTTTTTCATTGATTTGGATTTTGTCCAACGGAATAGTGAGATCTTATTTAGCAAAACATTTCTTCAAATTCGAGACGTGGAAAGTGTTATGTACATTCGCAAGTTGTTGAGGTAACTCAAGTCAGTAAGCTACTGGTCCGACACGATCAATAATCTTGAATGGTCCAATATACCTTGGATTTAATTTCTCCCGTTTACCAAATCGAACAACACCTTTCCAAGGTGCAACCTTAAGCATGACCATTTCTCCAATATCAAATTCTATGTCTTTTCTGTTAATGTCGGCGTAGCTCTTTTGTCGACTTTGGGCGGTTTTCAACCGTTGTTGAATTTGGATGATCTTCTCGGTAGTTTCTTGTATTATCTCCGAACTCGTAATCTGTCTATCCCCCACTTCACTCCAACAAATCGGAGACCTGCACTTTCTACCATAAAGTGCTTCAAATGGCGCCATCTCAATGCTTGAATGATATCTGTTGTTGTAGGAAAATTTTGCTAACGGTAGATGTCGATCCCAACTGTTTCCGAAATCAATAACACATGCTCGTAGCATGTCTTCAAGCGTTTGTATCGTCCTTTCGCTCTGCCCATCAGTTTGTGGATGATAGGAAGTACTCATGTCTAGACGAGTTCCTAATGCTTGCTGTAATGTCTACCAGAATCTTGAAATAAATCTGCCATCCCTATCAGAGATAATAGAGATTGGTATTCCATGTCTGGAGATGACTTCCTTCAAATACAATCGTGCTAACTTCTCCATCTTGTCATCTTCTCTTATTGGCAGAAAGTGTGCTGACTTGGTGAGACGATCAACTATTACTCAAATAGTATCATAACCACTTGCAGTCCTTGGCAATTTAGTAATGAAATCCATGGTAATGTTTTCCCATTTCCATTCCGGGATTTCAGGTTGTTGTAGTAGACCTGATGGTTTCTGATGCTCAGCTTTGACCTTAGAACACGTCAAACATTCTCCTACGTATTTAACAATATCGGCTTTCATACCCGGCCACCAAAAATGTTTCTTGAGATCCTTGTACATCTTCCCCGTTCCAGGATGTATTGAGTATCTGGTTTTATGAGCTTCTCTAAGTACCATTTCTCTCATATCTCCAAATTTTGGTACCCAAATCCTTTCAACCCTATACCGAGTTCCGTCTTCCCGAATATTAAGATGCTTCTCCGATCCTTTGGGTATTTCATCCTTTAAATTTCCCTTTTTTAAAACTCCTTATTGCGCCTCCTTTATTTGAGTAGTAAGGTTAGTGTGAATCATTATATTCATAGATTTTACTCGAATGGGTTCTCTGTCCTTCCTGCTCAAGGCGTCGGCTACCACATTTGCCTTCCCCGGGTGGTAACAAATCTCAAAGTCGTAATCATTCAACAATTCAATCCACCTACGCTGCCTCATATTCAGTTGTTTCTGATTAAATATGTGTTGAAGACTTTTGTGGTCGGTATATATAATACTTTTGACCCCATATAAGTAGTGCCTCCAAGTCTTTAATGCAAAAACAACCGCGCCTAATTCCAAATCATGCGTCGTATAATTTTGCTCGTGAATCTTCAATTGTCTAGACGCATAAGCAATCACCTTCGTCCGTTGCATTAATACACAACCGAGACCTTGCTTTGATGCGTTACAATAAATCACAAAATTATCATTCCCTTCAGGCAATGACAATATAGGTGCCGTAGTTAGCTTTTTCTTCAATAATTGAAACGCCTTCTCTTGTTCATCCTTCCATTCAAATTTCTTCCCTTTATGCGTTAATGCAGTCAAGGGTTTTGCTATTTTGGAGAAATCTTGGATGAATCTTCTGTAGTAACTAGCCAATCCTAAAAATTGACGTATATGCTTCGGAGTTTTTGGGGTTTCCCACTTTTCAACGGTTTCGATCTTTGCCGAGTCCACCTGGATACCTTCTTTGTTCACTATGTGACCGAGGAATTGAACTTCTTCCAACCAAAATGCACACTTTGAAAACTTAGCGTATAGTTTTTCTTTCCTCAATACTTCTAGCACTTTTCTCAAATGTTCTTCGTGCTCTTGATCATTCTTTGAGTAAATAAGTATGTCATCGATGAAAACAATGATAAACTTGTAAGGATATGGCCCACACACTCGGTTCATAAGGTCCATGAACACAACTGGTGCGTTAGTCAATCCAAACGGCATAACCATAAACTCGTAATGACCATAACGCATCCTAAAAGCAGTTTTTCGAATATCATCCTCCTTTACTCGCATTTGATGATATCCAGAACGTAAATCGATCTTCAAATAAACCGACGAGCCTTGTAGTTGATCAAATAAGTCGTCAATTCTCGGCAGTGGATAACGGTTTTTGATGGTAAGTTTGTTCAACTCTCTGTAGTCAATACACAACCTAAATGTACCATCCTTCTTCTTGACAAACAAAATAGGAGCTCCCCATGGTGATGTGCTTGGTCGAATGAAACCACGTTCTAATAGTTCTTGCAGTTGGCTTTGCAGTTCTTTCATCTCGCTGGGTGCGAGTCTGTAAGGAGCACGAGCTATTGGTGTAGCTCCTGGTACAAGATCTATTTGAAATTCAATAGATCGATGTGGAGGTAGTCCCGGTAATTCTTTCAGAAATACATCGGGAAATTCTTTTGCGATGGGAACATCATTGATGCTCTTTTCTTCAGTTTATACTTTCTCGACGTGTGCTAGAACAGCATAGCAACTTTTTCTTATTAGTTTTTGTGCCTTCAAATTACTAATAAGATGTAGCTTCGTGTTGCCCTTTTCTCCGTACACCATTAAGGGTTCTCCTTCTTCTCGTACAATGCGAATTGCATTTTTGTAACATACGATCTCTGCTTTCATCTCCTTCAGCCAGTGCATGCTAACTATTACATCAAAACTCCCTAACTCTACTGGTATCAAATCAATCTTAAATATTTCGCTACCCAGTTTAATTTCTCGATTCCGGCATATATAATCTGCTGAAATTAATTTACCGTTTGCTAATTCGAGTAAAAATTTACTATCCAACGGCGTCTATGGACAACTTAATTTAGCATAAAAATCTCTACTCATATAGCATTTATCCGCACCCGAATCAAATAAAACATAAGCAGATTTGTTGTCAATAAGAAACGTACCCGTAACAAGCTCCGGGTCTTCCTGTGCCTATGCCGCATTAATATTGAAAACTTTTTCGCGGCCTTGTCCATTCGTGTTCTCCTGGTTCGGGCAATTTCTAATAATGTGGCCCGGTTTTCCACATTTATAACAAACTACATTGGCATAACTTGCTCCGACACTACTTGCTCTGCCATTACTCGTTCCGACACCATTTGTTCCTTTCGTTCTGTTAACCCCTGGTCCGTAGACCTCACACTTCGCCGCGCTATGACCATTTCTTTTACACTTGTTGAAAAATTTGGTGCAGAACCCCGAGTGATACTTTTCACACCTTTGGCATAGCTGCTTCTGATTGTTGTTGTTGTTGTTGTTGCGGTTGTTATTGTTGTTGGAATGATTGTTGTAGTTGTTGTTGTTGTTGTTGTTGTTGTTGTTGTTGTTGTTGTTGTTGGGCCGTTTGTTGTAGTTGCGATTATTGGGATAGTTGTTGCGATTATTGTTGTAATTGCTGCTGTTGTTGTATTGGTGATTCTTATCACCGTTTTCCTCCCACTTTCTTTTGACTTGCTTCACATTGGCCTCTTCAGCCGCCTGTTCTTTAATTCTTTCCTCAATCTGGTTCACTAGTTTGTGAGCCATTCTACATGCCTGTTGTATGGAGGCGGGCTCGTATGAACTTATATCTTCTTAGATTCTTTCCGGTAATCCTTTCACAAACGCGTCGATCTTCTCTTCCTCATCTTCGAACGCTCTCGGACACAATAGGCACAATTCTGTGAATCGTCTTTCGTACGTGGTAATATCAAATCCTTGGGTTCGTAACCCTCTAAGTTCTGTCTTGAGCTTATTGACCTCGGTTCTGGGACGGTACTTCTCGTTCATCAAGTGCTTGAATACTGACCACGGTAGTGCATAAGAATCATCTTGTCCCACTTGCTCTAGATAGGTATTCCACCATGTTAACGCAGTACTTGTGAAGGTATGCGTAGCGTACTTCACTTTGTCCTCTTCAGTACACTTACTTATGGTAAACACCGATTCGACCTTCTTGGTCCACCGTTTCAATCCGATCGGTCCTTCAGTTCCATCATATTCCAAAGGTTTGCAGGCAGTGAATTCTTTGTAGGTGCATCCTACACGATTTCTTGCACCGTTAGCTGCATTGCTAGATTCAGAGTTATTGTTGGTATGTAACGCAGCCTGTACTGTAGCTATCTTTGAAGCAAGAAAGGCACGAAATTCCTCTTCGCTCATATTCAAGGTGTGTCGAGTAGTCGGTGCCATTTCCTTCAAAATAGTTAAATGAAACGAGTTAATCATATAGAATATCAAGAGTAGTCAATAGTATTTCGTAGCGTAATATGAACTTATTTATAAAAGCTCTTTCTTCATATTAGCATTTTATACTCTTTAATTCGGGTAGTACCTACCCGTTAAGTTCATACTTAGTAGCTAACATACCATTTCAACTACTATAATTCTATATGAAAAACTAATCACAAAAAAAAAATATCATATTCAAACCTTTATACAATAACTTGCAAACTTACAATACCGCTTTTTTTTTACATATAGCATGAAATATAGCACATAAAACTTTGATACAAAGTAGTTGCGAAGATAATTCTAGTTAATAAATAAGGTGTTCAGCAAAGGCAATAAAGACACGTAATTCATACGTCCAGAAACAAGTCATGCATTCTGGTTTTACTAATACCACTTCCCATCCTTGGTTTTGTGGAACATAACCGTTGTGACCGATAGTAAGACAATGTGTTGTAACGTCATCAAAAGGATGAAGGTTACGTAATGACCAACAGCCTCGTAATAACCTAAAAACCTCATTTCTTACCCCAATTACCGACTCCGTCACTTGTGGGAACGTTTTGTTTAATAGTTGTAGCTCGATGTTCTTGTTCTCACTTTGGTGAGAAGCGAACATTACTAACCCGTAAGCATAACATGCTTCTTTATGTTGCATGTTAGCCGCTTTTTCTAAATCACGAAGTCCTATATTCGGATATATTGAGTCAAAATAATTTCTTAACCCGTTGCGTAAAATAGCATTTGGGTTCCCCGCAATATATGCGTCAAAGTAAACACATCGTAACTACGGATTTCCCAATGTGATATCCCCCATCTTTCGTACGAAAGCCTTTTATAAATCAAGGCATTCTTGAAACGTTCTTCGAATGTCTTACAAACTGATCTCGCCTTAAATAGTTGTGCCGAGGAATTCTGACCGACTCTAGACAAGATTTCATCAATCATGTCTCCGGGTAGGTCTCTTAAAATATTGGGTTGTCTATCCATTTTGTGTTTTTATACTGTAAAATAGATAAGAGTTAGATTCATAAAAAAAATACTTATTAATACAAGCAATTTTTTTACATATATCATAAAGCATAAGCACACTATATTACATATATTACACCACACGAATACAACTATCTTATTCCGACTCGCTCGTTTCTTCTTCTTCGGTTTTGGTTCGTTTTGCCAAGTTTCTAGGGATATATGATGTTCTCCTAATACGAGTTGTCGTTTTCCACATTGGTTTAGAAAAACCTGGTGGTTTAGAGGTTCCCGGGTTATTGTCACAACTTAAGAAATACGGGTGTTGACGATACATATAAAGTTCATCGTGTTTGGAATCAAATTTCTCTATTTTTATGCCCTTTCCCTTATTGTTCTCTTTTGTCTTATTAAATTGTGTTGGGGTAATTTCTATAACATCATCGGAATCCTTGTCGGGATCCGATTTATCGGAGAATTGGTAATCCTCCCAATACTTTACTTCCTTGGCGGAAACACCATTGACCATAATTAACTTTGGTCGGTTGGTTGAGGATTTTCTTCTACTTAACCGTTTTATTATTTCCCCCACTGGTTCTATTTCTTCTTCCGGTTCTGATTCTTCTTCCGGTTCCGATTCTTCTTCCGGTTCCGAATCTTCTTCCGGTTCCTCTTCGGGAACTTGTGAATCAGTCCACGAATCATTCCAATTTACATTTGACTCTTCAATATTATTAGGTGAGTCAATGGGACTTATTCTAGAAGTAGACATCTATCACATAATATCAAACACGTTAAGAGATTAATATATCACATAATATTCACATGTTAAAAATATATAGTTTCAAACAAAAATGTTAAGCAATCATTTTTAAAGAAAACACGGTCGAAGTCCAGACTCACTAATGCATCCTAAGAAACTCGATAAGTCACACTAATGCAAATTTTCTGGTTCTCTAAGACCAACGCTCGGATACCAACTGAAATACAGTTGGGGACAACCACCGTCCCACCCAGTGCCTTCCCAGCTAACCGCCTGGTGACCACTGAGTGTACCTCAGATACTGATTTTAGGGCCTGCCTCTCGGTTACTGCCAACCCTTGTAAGGGATCGCAAGGAGTAAGAGACAATGCTTCGTCACAGGTAACACTTTGAGAACCTCGTTTATGACTAACCCGCCACACATGGACTGCGTTATACCAGCTCTGATGCCAACTAAAATGTCCCGTTCTTATTGATTAAAAACGTTCCATATTAATTGATTTCGTTGCGAGGTTTTGACCTCTATATGAGACGTTTTTCAAAGACTGCATTCATTTTAAAACAAACCATAACCTTTGATAAAGGTTTAAAAAGCTTTACGTAGATTATCAAATAATGATAATCTAAAATATCCTGTTTACACACAACTATTACATAATGGTTTACAATACAAATATGTTACAATGAAATAAGTTTCTTGAATGCAGTTTTTACACAATATCATTCAAGCATGGACTCCAAATCTTGTCCTTATTTAAGTATGCGATAGCGGAAGCTCTTAATAATCACCTGAGAATAAACATGCTTAAAACGTCAACAAAAATGTTGGGGAGTTATAGGTTTAACCTATATATATCAAATCGTAACAATAGACCACAAGATTTCATATTTCAATATACATCCCATACATAGAGATAAAAATCATTCATATGGTGAACACCTGGTAACCGACATTAACAAGATGCATATATAAGAATATCCCCATCATTCCGGGACACCCTTCGGATATAATATAAATTTCGAAGTACTAAAGTATCCGGTACTTTGGATGGGGTTTGTTAGGCCCAATAGATCTATCTTTAGGATTCGCGTCAATTAGGGTGTCTGTTCCCTAATTCTTAGATTACCAGACTTAATAAAAAGGGGCATATTCGATTTCGTTAATTCAACCATAGAATGTAGTTTCACGTACTTGTATCTATTTTGTAAATCATTTATAAAACCTGCATGTATTCTCATCCCAAAAATATTAGATTTTAAAAGTGGGACTATAACTCACTTTCACAGATTTTTACTTCGTCGGGAAGTAAGACTTGGCCACTGGTCGACTCACGAACCTATAACAAATATGTACATATATATCAAAGTATGTTTAAAATATATTTACAACACTTTTAATACATTTTGATGTTTTAAGTTTATTAAGTCAGCTGTCCTCGTTAGTAACCTACAACTAGTTGTCCACAGTTAGATGTACAGAAATAAATCGATATATATTATCTTGAATCAATCCATGACCCAGTGTATACACGTCTCAGGCTAGATCACAACTCAAAGTATATATATTTTTGGAATCAACCTCAACCCTGTATAGCTAACTCCCACATTACTGCATATAGAGTGTCTATGGTTGTTCCAAATAATATATACACATGGGTCGATATGATATGTCAAAACATTTGCATACGTGTCTATGGTATTCCAAGATTACATAATATATTAGAATACATGTATAATACAATATAAGTTAGCTAGGATATGATTAATATAGATTTGTTACCAATTTTCACGTTGCTACAACAAGAAAAATTATCCAATCTTGTTTTACCCATAACTTTTTCATTTTAAATCCGTTTTGAGTGAATCAAATTGCTATGGTTTCATATTGAACTCTATTTTATGAATCTAAATAGAAAAAGTATAGGTTTATAGTCAGAAATATAAGTTACATGTTGTTTTTGTAAAGGTAGTCATTTCAGTCGAAAGAACGACGTCTAGATGACCATTTTAGAAAACATACTTCCACTTTGAGTTTAACCATGATTTTTGGATATAGTTTCATGTTCATAAGAAAAATCGTTTTCCCAGAATAACAACTTTTAAATCAAAGTTTATCATAGTTTTTAATTAACTAACCCAAAACAGCCCGCGGTGTTACTACGACGGCGTATGTCCGGTTTTACAGTGTTCTTCGTGTTTCCAGGTTTTAAATCATTAAGTTAGCATATCATATAGATATAGAACATGTGTTTAGTTGATTTTAAATGTCAAGTTAGAAGGATTAACTTTTGTTTGTGAACAAGTTTTGAATTAACTAAACTATGTTCTAGTGATTACAAGTTTAAACCTTCGAATAAGATAGCTTTATATGTACGAATCGAATGATGTTATGAACATCATTACTACCTAAAGTTTTCTGGATAAAGCTACTGGAAATAAGAAAAATAGATCTAGCTTCAAAGGATCCTTGGATGGCTTGAAAGTTCTTGAAGCAGAATCATGACACAAAAACAAGTTCAAGTAAGATTTCCACTCGAAATAAGATTGTTATAGTTATAGAAATTGAATCAAAGTTTGAATATGAGTATTACCTTGTATTAGAAAGATATCTTACTGTAAATAATAAATATTTCTTGAGGTTGGATGATCACTCTACAAGATTGGAAGTAAGTTAGCAAACTTGGAAGTATTCTTGATTTTATGAAACTAGAACTTGTAGAATTTATGAATAACACTTAGAACTTGAAGATAGAGCTTGAGAGAGATTAATTAGATGAAGAAAATTGAAGAATGAAAGTGTTTGTAGGTGTTTTTGGTCGTTGGTATATGGATTAGATATAAAGGATGTGTAATTTTGTTTACATGTAAATAAGTCATGAATGATTACTCATATTTTTGTAATTTTATGAGATATTTCATGCTAGTTGCCAAATGATGGTTCCCACATGTGTTAGGTGACTCACATGGGCTACTAAGAGCTGATCATTGGAGTGTATATACCAATATTACATACATCTAAAAGCTGTGTATTGTACGAGTACGAATACGGGTGCATACGAGTAGAATTGTTGATGAAACTGAATGAGGATGTAATTGTAAGCATTTTTGTTAAGTAGAAGTATTTTGATAAGTGTCTTGAAGTCTTTCAAAAGTGTATGAATACATATTAAAACACTACATGTATATACATTTTAACTGAGTCGTTAAGTCATCGTTAGTCGTTACATGTAAGTGTTGTTTTGAAACCTTTAGGTTAACGATCTTGTTAAATGTTGTTAACCCATTGTTTATTAAATCAAATGAGATGTTAAATTATTACATTATCATAATATCATGATGTATTAATATATCTTAATATGATATATATACATTAAATGTCGTTACAACGATAATCGTTACATATATGTCTCGTTTCAAAATCATTAAGTTAGTAGTCTTGTTTTTACATATGTAGTTCATTGTTAATATACTTAATGATATGTTTACTTATCAGAATATCATGTTAACTATATATATATCCATATATATGTCATCATATAGTTTTTACAAGTTTTAACGTTCGTGAATCGCCGGTCAACTTGGGTGGTCAATTGTCTATATGAAACCTATTTCAATTAATCAAGTCTTAACAAGTTTGATTGCTTAACATGTTGGAAACATTTAATCATGTAAATATCAATTTCATTTAATATATAAAAACATGGAAAAGTTCGGGTCACTACATGTTTAACCGTGGGCACTTGGTAACTAACTTAACGTTTATCACCCCCTAAAAGTACACTTGGCGAGTGCGTATGTTTACGAAGTATTAAACACCCGTTAAATGCTAGCGCTACTAGCCCGAGTGGGGATGTCAAACCCTATGGATCCATATCTATGATTCGCGTTCACCGGTTCAAAGACCAATGACTAAACGTTACCGAGCTAAGGGGAAAGTTTATGCCGTTGTATAACCCACACATATATAAAGTTTAAGTACTCGTGCCTAGTATGTAAAATGTAAATTCCGCATGTATTCTCAGTTTTCAAAATAGTTAAAGTAAAAAGGGATGCTATAACTCACAGTGGAAAAGTAGTAGTAAAGTTGACTCGGGAAAAGTAAGCAAGTACGTTGGTCCGGAAAGTCCTCTACCTAAGTCAAAAGTTACTAAGTCAGTAAATCATCCCAATAGGTTTAAATGTATGTAAATTAGGTCTTAAGGGTCATCATCATTCATCATTAAACAAAAAGTATAAAGTTAGTTTCATCTTAGAAAAGAGTTTAAAACAAAGGCTGACTTCGATCAGTCACCACGGCCTCTATACCTACTGAAATAAGGTGAGACCAGTGGCCATGGCTCCGTATATAAGTCCTTTAGTTGCTTTAAAAATTCCAGAACCAAACTCGCCTTCGTTTGACCGTGGCGACGGTTTAAGTGCGAGTAGGTCAGAATTTTCAGCACAACGTTAAAAGGACATAGTGACGTTCGGAGGGCCATAGATCCTAACCCGTAACTCGGATTAAGACGAGTCTTAAACGAAAAATTATCTACTCGAACAGTGATAACTGAAAATCAACTTTACAGTAGCTCAAATATTCTGATCAGACCCGAAAAAAGTAGGTTTAGTGTTCTGGTGGGTTCTTGGTGCTCGATGCTCATCACGGTTCTCATCCTTGATGCATATAGCTTCAAGTGTACAACTCGTTGATGTGTTTTATCATAACTCGTCCTTAACCATAAGAACGAGTTAGATAACGTATGATTTCATTGCGAGGTATTGACCTCTATATGCGACATTTTTAAAAGAACAACTGCATTTATTTTACATTACAAACCATAACTCTTATTTTAATACAAGCTTTAGACAATATAAAGATGATTATCGTTTAGCGATAATCTTAGACTTACAAACTTTACATGTGATGATAACAATACGATTTCCAACATATTTTACATTACAAATCCTCCGATATGCAGTTTTATTTTTGACACAAATATGCATACTCAAGATCTTGCTTAAATTCAACATGTTGCAGCGGAAGCTTTTAGTTATCACCTGAGAATAGACATGTTTAAAACGTCAACATAAAGTTGGTGAGATATAGGTTTAATGCCGGCAGCGATATAAATATAGACCACAAGATTTCATATGTAAACATTTTAATAAAAATATTCTAAGTGGTTGAGCACTTGGTAACCATACTTAACATTTAATCACGTCGCATATTCCCTTTATTATGAAATCTTACTACACCGTACCAAGTGTAGTTACGAAACGAAGTACTGTGCAACCGTTGAATACTGGTCGTCCAGTCCGGTTGGGGTTGTCAGGCCCGATAGATCTATCAACAGGATTCGCGTTTACAATACCGCTGTAAATAATAGTTACCAAGCTACAGGGAAGTATGCCAGTGGTACAACTCAACGTAGAATATATTTCTCAGTTACTTGTGTCCATAACGTAAAACATAAAATACATGTATTCTCATCCCGAAATACTTAGAGTTTAAAAGTGGGACTATATACTCACTTTTGCCTTGAAGATATATATATTTTGACTTGGTCTCCGATTGATATCACGAACCTATCCATATATAATATATCAATATATTTTCATTTTAAACAATCGTCACATATATATACTTATAATACTTTTAATGTCTTCTTAGTCCGTAGTTAGCAATTCAATTTTAATAGTTCATATTTAGGTGTTTAATAAATAAATAAAACCCCCCCTCGAAATAAATAAAACCCCATCGTATTCGTATTGGTCGGGATTAATCTTGACCCACGGTACCGGTGTTGTCAAATGACGTGTTGCGTACATAAAGTACCGGTGTTGTCAAATGACGTGTTGCGTACAATCATGGGATCTTATGATTAATCTTCTCGTATTGTTTACGGGTGATCCTGAAATATATAAAATTAAATTATGAGTACATATATATAAAATATCATGTTATTTTAAAAAGATGTGATTTATTTAATTTTTCTCCAGTTATTTTCGTGGCTAAACTAGTTTTGGATATCCGATCTTGTTTTGGTCATAGTTTCTTCGTTACAACTCCGTTTTCGTTGGTTCAACTTGACACTTCCTTGGATCGAGTCCTTCTTTAAGAATATGAACTGTAAATACCTTAGTTTGTATTCGAAATCACAGGTCATAGGTCAAACTTTGGTGAAACTTATGAAGTTGATCATTTTCCATCATGTAAACAACCTTAAATGATTATTTTTCTAAAAATACTTATACTTTGAGTTAAATCATGAAATTTTTATGTGTTAACATATTCATAGTAAATATCAATTTTCCAGAAAATAAGCCTCCAATTCAAAGTTCAAGATGGTTTTTAATTATCCAACCCAAAACAGCCCCCGATTGTACTCCGACGACGTAAATTCAGTTTTTAAGGTGTTCTTTGAAAAACCAAGTTTTACCTTGTTAAGTTAGCATATCCTTATGATATATTACAGGTCTTGAAGTATTTTAAAAGTTAAGTTAGAAGGATCTATTTAGTTTGCAAACAAGTTTGAAAACATTCAAACTATGTTCTTGTTGTTAAAATTTTATACCATAAAATAAGATAACTATATATATATGAATCGAATAAGGTTATGAACAAAGTTACTACCTCAAGTTACTTGGACAAGGTTGCTGTAAAATAGAAGTAAAAACCTAGAATCAAAAGAGTGGTGGAGTTGGATGAAAGATTGGAAGTAAACTTGTGTTCTTGGAAGGATTCTTGAAGTGTTTTTGTAAGGGTTTTCTTATGGTGATTAAGTGATGTTTTTGAAGCTAGATCTTCATGGTTGTGGGCTGAGATGGTTAAGGGTTTTAAGGCTCTTGAAAGTGTGTTCCTAACTAGCAAAATGATGTAGCAAAATTGAAAATGGATGGAGTATATATGGTGGTGATGGTGGCGTGAATGATGAAGATCATGGACAAAATTTATGTTGTAATTTTGTGTAATTAGTCATACTATCATACAAAAGTAATTACCTTATACTTAAGGCATGAACAAGAGAGTTACCTTATACATAAGGCATGAACAAGGGCTGGTTAGTGGTGATTTGATGTGTATATACCAATAGTAAATACGTATAGAAGCTAGGTATGATACGAGTACATATACTCTAAATATACGTATAGAAATCTTGTGAAAACGGAACGAGGATTCAAATATAGTTATCTTTTGTGAATATACTTATATTGTTTTATGTATTTAAGTCCTTAAAAAGTGATTAAATACATTACATATACGATTGATAAGGCTAAAAAGGAACATATATTTCATAGTATTATTCCCCAAGAAAGACAAGATTTTAGTTGCAATTATTCCATTTTCAAGTAATATTCGTTTATATTAAATAAGTGCGAAGACAAAAGGCAGATTCGACGAATTGAAGACACAAAGGTCCAAAAAGCTAAAAAAATACAAGATACTATTCAAGAGGTTCAAATTATTGATGAAGAACGTCTAAAAATGACAAGAGTACAAGTCACAAAACGCAAAGTACACGATATTAAATTGTACGAAAAGGCGTTCGAAAATCCGGAACCGAGGCATGAACCAACTTTCAACGCTCGACGCAACGGAGCTGAAAGTACAAGTCAACTATGCACAAGAATATAATATAATATTTAAATAATTCATAATAAGAATAATATTATATAATAAAAAGTTGTTAATTGAGCATAGTTCAGGGGTCATAAGTGAAAATTCAAATTAATCATTTGCCTATAAAAGGCCATGTAATCGATGAATTTAAGTGCACCTTTCTTCATATTTCTTTTTCTCTTCTGTAATATGTAATATATATTTATATTATAATTTTAATATAAGTTAATTTTAATAATAAAGTTATGGTTTAGTTGGGTTATTGTAAGAAATATTTTACGGGTTTTAAGTCGAAATTCTGTCCGTGCAACGCTACGCGATTAATCATCACTGTAAGCTATGTTCTTCCTTTTTAATTTAATGTATCGTAACTAAGTTATTATTATGCTTATTTGAGCCGAAGTAATAGTGATGTTGGGCTAAAATATTAAGAAGGGGTTATTGAACTTTGGACCATAATTAAGGTTTGGGCAAAAGACCGACACTTGTGGAAATTGAACTATTGACTATTAATAGATGGGGGTATTTTCTAATTGAGTGACAACTCATTGGAGTCTGTCGAACCTATCTTCAAATTAATTAACCTAATAATTAATAATGATTATGGTTGTCCTATTCAGTGATGTTCATATGGAATCTGTTATAATCATTTAATTAATCAATTGGGTTGGGTAATTGATTATTCATTCTGATCAAGTGGATGAATTAATATTCATAAACTAATTAAAACAGGGGTGGATTACATACAGTGATAACTGGTGTAATTGTTGACAGAAGTGATAACTGCGTCACATTTTAAATCCTTAATCAGTTGGAATATTTGACTTCGGGTATAAGGGTAATTTGACGAGGATACTCGCACTTTATATTTATGACCGATGGACTATTATGGACAAAAACCAGATAGACGTATCAAATAAACCAGGACAAAGGACAATTAACCCATGGTAATAAATTAAAATCAACACGTCAAACATCATGATTACGGAAGTTTAAATAAGCATAATTCTTTTATTATATTTCTCATCGTATCTTTATTTACTGTCATTTTATTACTCGCAATTTTATTTACTGTCATTTTATTTATTGTCATTATTTTACGCACTTTAATTATCGTCATTTATCTTTACGCTTAAAATATAGAATCGACAAACCGGTCATTAAACGGTAAAACCCCCCTTTTATAATAATATTACTACTTATATAATTATATATATTTTGTATAAATATAGTTAAAAATATAGTAAGTATCACCAGCTCCCTGTGGAACGAACCGGACTTACTAAAAACTACACTACTCTACGATTAGGTACACTGCCTATAGTGTTGTAGCAAGGTTTAGGTATATCCCATCCGTAAATTAATAAAACTTGTGTCATATTTCGTCGCATTTCATATTAAAAATAACACTATTTCGTACCCTCACGCTACATCATCAAGTTTTTGGCGCCGCTGCCGGGGAGCGCTAAAACGCTATATTTTTAATTATAATAATATTGAAATAAAATATAATAATATAATAATATTGAAATAGAATATAATAATATAATAATATTTTAGAATGATACGTAAAGTTTTAAAAAGTCGTATTTATTAAATACTTCAGGGGTATATTATGTAACTTATAATTAATAATTTCTATCATGTCGCTTTCATGTGAATAGTAAATTAATTAATTTATTTTCATTTACTATTCATGAATAGTAAATGAATTAAAAAAAAGTTTTGAAAAAAAAATTATAATTATAAAAAAATTATTAATTTGTAAAAAAAAATCGTTTTTTAAAAAAAAAAAAAAAATCATTTTTTTAAGAAAAAAAATTTCGTTTTTTAAAAAAAAAAAAAAAAAATTTGTGTAAAAAAAAAATTCGTTTTAAAAAAAAAATTGTAAAAAAAAAATCGTTTTTTTTAAAATTTTTTTTTAAAAAAAAAAAAAAAGTTTTAAAAAAAAATTTATATAAAAAAAAAAATTTTTTTAAAAAAAAAAATTTAAAATCCTTAAAAAACGAAATAAAAAAAAAATTAAAAAAAAAGTTTTTTTTTATTACCTTTAGATTTTTAGACTCTAGTTACAATTTTTAGTATTAAGTTTAGTTTTGCCATAGTTATTTTTATTTCTAGAATTTTTAGGTTTGCCGTAAAATCCCTTAAGTGCTTATTTCTTAGACTAAGATTTATGTGCTTTAGAATTTTGCGACGCCGTTTTTCGCGCTACTTTCTTATTTTTATTTTTCGACGCCTATTTTTCGACCTTTTATTTTTCGACCTTTTTCGACGCGCAATCTTTTTCTTTCTTATTTCTCGCTATTCTAGTTTTAGGATAAGATTTTTATTCTACTTCTTATCTAAATTTCTTAAAATTACGAAAATTTATTTTAAGTGGTTAAATTGATAGACATCAAAATTTTCTGGTTCGTAGTAATAGTTGGATTTGTACGTGGACCGGGTTATTGGAGCCAAACAGTACTCAATTATATTGAGACCAAACGAATCCTGCCCCTCTGCTGCATCTTTTGGCTATTCGAAACGTGGGCAAAATCAGAAAAGTCTATTAATTGGATAACTTATATAATTTTTCTTTCCTTTTAAAAACTAATAGGATATTCTGTGAATGCACCGAGCAAAACGTTCACCACCTTTCATACATTCACTACCTGTAACTCGATCAAGACATCTAGCCAATATTATCGCCGTTGATTTTTCTTTAGAATCATCATCTAGACGACCAAGTACTCCAACTCAAATTTCCGATAATCCATCTTTTGAACCCGACCTCACAATTGAGAATCCGGAGAATATTCAGGGACAATTCCAAGATCCAGAACCACTAATCATTCCTCCTGAACCACAAACCATTAAATCAGAATCTTCTAGTGATTCGTATTCAACAAATTCAATTATGGAAAATCTGGAACCTCTAAGTATGGAAGACCGAATGAGAGCCACACGCACGGGCCAAGGTCACGCCATTATTAAGCCAGAAGTTAATGCGCCAGATTATGAAATCAAAGGACAAATTCTACACATGGTAACTAACCAATGCCAATTCAGTGGTGCACCGAATGAAGATCCTAACGAACACCTTCGTACGTTTAAAAGAATTTGTACACTATTCAAAATCCGAGAAGTGGAAGATGAGCAGATCTATCTCATGTTGTTTCCCTGGACTTTAAAGGGAGAAGCCAAAGATTGGTTAGAATCGTTACCTGAAGGGGCGATTGACACATGAGATGTTTTAGTTGAAAAATTTCTTAAACAATTCTTTCCGGCATCTAAAGCCGTGAGACTTCAAGGAGAAATTGTTACGTTCGCGCAAAAGCCAAATGAAACATTATATGAGGCGTGGACAAGATTCGGAAGGATGTTGAGAGGATGTCCTCAACACAGTTTAGACACTTACCAAATAGTACAAATATTCTACCAAGGTGTCAACGTTGCTACACGAAAAGACATCGACATAACAGCTGGTGGTTCCATTATGAAGAAAACCGCAACTGAAGCTTACAAAATTATTGATAACACAGCCTCCCACTCGCATGAGTGGCACCAAGAAAAAGATATTTTTCGTTCATCTAAAGTGGCTAGAGCCGATTCTAGCCATGACTTTGATTCCGTTTTAGCAAAAATAGATGCTTTCGAAAGACGAATGGAAAAGATGAATAAAGATATTCACGCAATACGAATCAGTTGTGAGCTATGCGGTGGACCACACTTATTGAAAGATTGTCACATTGAACCAACATTGGAACAACGAGAGAATGTTTCCTATATGAACCAAAGGCCTGGAAATAATCATCAAAATAATTATCAACCGCCAAAGCTAAACTTCAATCGAAATCAAAACATTCTTTACAATCCAAAAGGACCCGAAAATAACTGGTATAACCAACAAGGTCCGAATAACCAACCAACTCAAAACAACACTTTCAATCAACAAAGACCTGGCTTATATAAACCACAACAACAAACCGAAGAGAAAAAGTCAAATATGGAAGACGTGGTATTCAAGCTAGTTGAATCTCAAACACAATTTATTGAAACTCAAACCCAAACGAACGAGAGATTTGATCAGTCATTAAGAACTCAACAAGCTTCCATTTTGAATCTAGAAAAACACGTAGGTACTCTTGCTAGCATGATGAGTGAGAGGGAACAAGGAAAGCTACCGAGTAATACTGAAGTAAATCCTCGGAATGAGAATGTTAATATGGTTTCAACGAATTCTGAAAAACCAGCACCAGAAGATGGGAAGGTTTTAGATGAGAGTAACAATGAAGAAGTTACACCACCACCACCCGAGTATGTAAAGCCAGTGGTGGCACCATACAAACCACCCACCCCGTTTCCAAGAAAAGGAGTTGAGTATGAGCAAGTGATAGGTAATAAAGATTGTGATACCTCTGGAAAGAAGAAGAAGAAAAAGAATAAGAAAGTGCAAGAAACAAAAGCCGTAAATATAAACCCGGTGAAGACAGTTCCACCAAAACCTCCACCTAGGGTAGGTGATCCGGGTGAATTTATTGTTCCTTGTCTACTTAGTGATTGTGTCATGTATGATGCACTGGCAGATTTAGGTGCAAGTGTGAGTGTTATGCCTCTTTCCTTATATAAGAGATTAGGTGTAGGTAAGTTAAGTCCAACGGATATGAGTGTTCGACTCCTTGATCAAACCATTAAGCACCCAGTTGGAATTGCTAACAACCTACCCATTCAAGTAGGTAATTTAACCTTTCTAGTCGAATTCATTGTCATTGACATAGAAGAGGACCCAAACATTCCTCTAATTTTAGGTCGACCATTCTTAGCATCCACCGGGGCGTTATTTGATGTAAGAAATGGTAGAATGACACTTAGTAATGATGAAAAATCGATCACCTTTATGATTCGAAAGTCTAAATCTCCACCAACCAAAACTGTTGAACCAGCAAAAACGATTGGTAAGAACCATATTGTTTTACCAACTCCAACGGTAGTGCTTAGCAATAATAAAATGCCTAAGTGTGGGGAAAATGAAGTAACACCTAATGATAACTTGATAACAAGGAACCCCATTGTTGATACGAAATTAAATGACCCCGTTATTAACAGTTCAATGAAGAAACTTTTTAAACGGGTTATTGATGCTAAAAGTAAGGGGAACTTTAAGTTATGTAACCGGTTAGTATCCAATCTGTCGCCTAAAGAAAAGGCGAAGCTAGTTGAATTTTGGGATATTACGGAAGAAGCCGGGCACTGGCTTAAAGAAAAAGTCACAGATATGCAAGTTGATTATGGACCAAAAGAAATTGACAATGAAGACACCACAACTACCTAAGTGTGGGGAGATTCAAGTGTTTTAAAAAGAGAATGCTATCTAGAGTTAGTTGTTCTATTCTCGTGTAGTTCCGAGAATGGAATCCGATTGGTCTTTTCCGCTAGCAGACACTAAAGAACTAGTTTTCTCCCTCCATTCTGAATTTTTTTTGTTTTTTAGGTTTTATATGAAATTAATATGCATTTTAATTTATGTTTTTAAAATCAAAAATTTACTTTATTTCATTAAGTTAAAAATATGATTTTTAAAATTCGTCGTGAGTTGAAGACTAGGTCGTTGAGCCGAAATTGCTTTACCCGAGGGCGGGGCGACAAATTTTGTTATCATTATTTTTAATTTTATTGATATAAAGTATGCAAAAAAAAATATATTATATTTTATAATTTTTTGAACGTGGGGTTATATACCAAACTTCAAAAATATGTATATATATATATGTTTGTATTTTATTATATACAAAACAGGGTAAAACAGCGCACTTTCAAAGACTGTCATTAAGTTCAGCAAAAGGTACTAATTTTGACAACAAGACGCGAAAGATCAAATGTGAAATAACAACAATATGATTGCGAACTCGGTATTTCTAATCACTTTTCTACACTAATCGCCCTCATGAATTTATAATTAGAGTCTGATTTCATGCAAATGAGGGCATTGCATGATCTCAAGTGTGGGGAAGGGTTATAAATTCTCTCGGGTTTATACTTGGCTTATTTTCTAAATTTTATGAAAATTTGAAAAATTTTAAACTAAATGAATTTAAAATCATGTTTATATATATTTATGAACGGTGAAAACTAGGTGTTAATACCGAAATTATCGTTACCTCGGAAAGGACATAAATTGAGAAACTCCCTAAAACGATTGAATTCATTTAAAATGGAATAAAGGAGAATAAAAAGGCAAAGAAAGAAACTAAGTGTGGGAAGAATGTGCCAAGTTATTCAATTAAAAACTTTCTATCACATGTTTCTGTAAAGTTTATTGCAGGTGCTTTTGTTTTGGACTAAATTAACTATTTTACCCGATGAAAGAAAAGAAAAGATGGATCTACACGATGAATTAATTCCATCATTAAAAGGAAGTAAAGTCTTCCGAAAAAGACACGCGCTTCTTGATTTAGGTCAAGAAGTTGTCGTCCAGACCAGTTGTAGGTTGACGAAAAATCTAGAAAAGTCATCACTAAAATCACCAGGAAATCCACGGACCTCAGCATCAAACAGGATCGCCAAGTGGTCAGACTTATCCTAACCATGAGAGGGTCTGTCTCGTAAAATGGGGAGGGCACCGTGCAAATTAGCTTGATAAGACTAATGAATCAGATCTCCAGAAAGGATAATCTCCTTAAAGATTAAAAATCAGCTTTTAAGACTGATATTACTCAATCCTTGAGATTGACCTTAAAGATTGAGAATTCAAACTCATGGAATTCAATGATATCTAAACTCGAGCTTGAACGAGAAAATATTTTGATCAAAATTATAAACCGATTTGTTTTCTGAAAACCCATTTTCAATGCGTTCATTACCATTGAACGTAAAATCCTAGGAATTCACCTGGAATTCATTAGATCACCTGAACCAAATCGGGTGTCAACCGTAAGAACGGTGGTTGCATAGCATGGTCGAAGACAGGACCTTGTGCCAGACCGAAAAATTCCTAGGGTGAGCTTTACTATTGCTCCTACAAAGGATAGTAATTGCGTCCAACACGTTATAGACCATAATTAAAAGTATGTCAGGGGACATTGCCTTAACAGTTGCTTGTTCAACGCTTTCCTTTACAACCGGGCGGTAGTTTACCGAAAGGTAATATACGGAGCAAGTAAACTGGACGTGTTGCTTTCCTAATACAAGGTTAGCAAGTGGGTGACACAAAACCATAAGTTTTGAGCTAAAATTTTCAAATCTGAAACCCACAAAACCCACAAAAATATTTTGCAAACACCGGTGAAGGGTTATTCCGGAAAACTTATCTAGGGTAAAAGCTAGATTGAATTTTCAAAAGATCAAATGTTTTCATAAAGATCCAATTTCCTTAAGGATCTACATTTTCATAGTCATGTGGGACTGTAAACCGCCTTTCAAATGTGCACTTTGCTTTGGAAACCGAAAGTAAATCGGCTATTTGATTGCAAGTGTCGTTGACCTAAACCCGAGGCAACTGTGGATGACACCCCCACCTTTAACCATGGTTCTATCGTTACTATCATTGTTTATACCGCCGTATCAAAATCACTGATGTACAAAGTGTGAAGAATAAAGAAGTGATTCGTGTGATGTATTATATTACTTCAAGACTGTATTGCTTGAGGACAAGCAACGCTCAAGTGTGGGGATATTGATAAGGCTAAAAAGGAACATATATTTCATAGTATTATTCCCCAAGAAAGACAAGATTTTAGTTGCAATTATTCCATTTTCAAGTAATATTCGTTTATATTAAATAAGTGCGAAGACAAAAGGCAGATTCGACGAATTGAAGACACAAAGGTCCAAAAAGCTAAAAAAATACAAGATACTATTCAAGAGGTTCAAATTATTGATGAAGAACGTCTAAAAATGACAAGAGTACAAGTCACAAAACGCAAAGTACACGATATTAAATTGTACGAAAAGGCGTTCGAAAATCCGGAACCGAGGCATGAACCAACTTTCAACGCTCGACGCAACGGAGCTGAAAGTACAAGTCAACTATGCACAAGAATATAATATAATATTTAAATAATTCATAATAAGAATAATATTATATAATAAAAAGTTGTTAATTGAGCATAGTTCAGGGGTCATAAGTGAAAATTCAAATTAATCATTTGCCTATAAAAGGCCATGTAATCGATGAATTTAAGTACACCTTTCTTCATATTTCTTTTTCTCTTCTGTAATATGTAATATATATTTATATTATAATTTTAATATAAGTTAATTTTAATAATAAAGTTATGGTTTAGTTGGGTTATTGTAAGAAATAATTTACGGGTTTTAAGTCGAAATTCTGTCCGTGCAACGCTACGCGATTAATCATCACTGTAAGCTATGTTCTTCCTTTTTAATTTAATGTATCGTAACTAAGTTATTATTATGCTTATTTGAGCCGAAGTAATCGTGATGTTGGGCTAAAATATTAAGAAGGGGTTATTGAACTTTGGACCATAATTAAGGTTTGGGCAAAAGACCGACACTTGTGGAAATTGAACTATTGACTATTAATAGATGGGGGGTATTGTCTAATTGAGTGACAACTCATTGGAGTCTGTCGAACCTATCTTCAAATTAATTAACCTAATAATTAATAATGATTATGGTTGTCCTATTTAGTGATGTTCATATGGAATCTGTTATAATCATTTAATTAATCAATTGGGTTGGGTAATTGATTATTCATTCTGATCAAGTGGATGAATTAATATTCATAAACTAATTAAAACAGGGGTGGATTACATACAGTGATAACTGGTGTAATTGTTGACAGAAGTGATAACTGCGTCACAGTTTAAATCCTTAATCAGTTGGAATATTTGACTTCGGGTATAAGGGTAATTTGACGAGGATACTCGCACTTTATATTTATGACCGATGGACTATTATGGACAAAAACCAGATAGACGTATCAAATAAACCAGGACAAAGGACAATTAACCCATGGTAATAAATTAAAATCAACACGTCAAACATTCTGATTACGGAAGTTTAAATAAGCATAATTCTTTTATTATATTTCTCATCGTATCTTTATTTACTGTCATTTTATTACTCGCAATTTTATTTACTGTCATTTTATTTATTGTCATTATTTTACGCACTTTAATTATCGTCATTTATCTTTACGCTTAAAATATAGAATCGACAAACCGGTCATTAAACGGTAAAACCCCCCTTTTATAATAATATTACTACTTATATAATTATATATATTTTGTATAAATAAAGTTAAAAATATAGTAAGTATCACCAGCTCCCTGTGGAACGAACCGGACTTACTAAAAACTACACTACTCTACGATTAGGTACACTGCCTATAGTGTTGTAGCAAGGTTTAGGTATATCCCATCCGTAAATTAATAAAACTTGTGTCATATTTCGTCGCATTTCATATTAAAAATAACACTATTTCGTACCCTCACGCTACATCATCAACGATATATGTATAAACATTATAGGTTATAAGTATTTATATCAAAAAAACGTTACTTAAAGTTATCGTTTTGAAAACTTAAGTTAGTAGTTTCAAAATATACTTATAACTTATTGTTATTAATACAAAATGAGATATTAAAACATCCTTAGATCATGTTAAATATGTATATATACATATATATACACAAACGTATAATTATCATATGTTATATAGTTCGTGATATCATCGGTCAAAATAGACGGTCAAACGTTGTGTAAATCTCTTTTCAAAAACATAAGTCTCAACAATTTGGGTTGCTTATCATGTTGGTAAGGTTTAATTTATGTAATTATTAATCTTATAAGTATAGATCGATCGAAAAAGTCCGGATCATTACATTTTACAACTCATGAACTTTCAATCTTTCAAAACATTAAATGTAGAACCATAAACTAGAAAGTTTAGGTTCTTGTTTGTTCTTGTAATACAAGATGGAATGAAGAACAAACTAGAGAGTTTGGTTCTTAACAACATGTAAGTAAACAACAACAACAAAGTTCAAGTAATTAAACAACAACAAGAAGCAAGTAAAAGAATGATGATGATGTGTTGTTTGCTACGGTTTTTGAAGGAAAGAAAGAAGGGAATTAAGGCTCATGTTACTTACAAATTTGAGAGAGAATGAGAGAAAAATGAGAGTATGGAATGAAGTGTGTGAGAATGGGATGAGATACTAGTACATAAGTCACCAAAATTTGAAACAAAACCATTCCCCAAGGCCACAAAGGCCGACGGCTTTACAAGGCAAAAGGGAAGGAAAAAGTCCACTAGTTACTTCATGTATTTGGCTCAAAAAAATGGTAATAAGGTTGCATGGTGTTGGAACAAGGTGTAAGTATGTAGTAACTAGATTCCATATGCACTAATCAATCTAGTTTCATCTAAATGTAATACTTGCATAATGAGGTGGGCTAATTAGTTCATTAAGATAAGTAGGGTGGTATAACACCCCGCCAAAATACCATCTGATGGCGTGTTAATTCCGGTCCCACAGTTAACAGTTACGCCCTCTATATGAGACGTTTAAAGCAATCGCATTTAATTTTATTTAAAAATATTAACTTTCAAAAACATAAGTCAATAATCCCAAAATAGAAACACTGTTGTGATCGTAACCACAAGCCAACAGTATTTAAACAGTATAAAAGTTTTAAATGTGAAAGTAAATAATGATCTTTAAAATCAAATGCTGACTCCACGGCCAGTCATGCATCAAACACAGCGGAAGCATACCTCTTAAGGACCTGAGAATTACAACACGCAAAAACAGGTCCACAAATAATGTTGGTGAATCTACAGGTTTAAAGTAATGTAACAGTATCTGAAGAAAAACAGTTATCAGAAAAATAGTTTGATTTCCTTGACCACGAGATTCTATCGCTTGCACAAACCGAGCACCTGAATACTAGCAATGACCCGAGTATAGAAACTACTACACCCGACCTTACCTCATAAAATGTTATACACTTGTTCAAATGTATTTAATGTTCAAAATAAATGCACCACTGCTTTTATAGTGGGTGAGGTTGTCAACCTAACGGATCCGTCCATCTAAATTGTGCTTACACCGATGGTATTAAAAGTATTCAAGCTAGAGGCTTTTTGAACAAACTCATTATGCATATGTGTAGTACTCATGTCAATATAAAAGTAATTGAAAATTTAAATATAACAGCGTGTATTCTCATCCCTGAAAACATATATAAAAAGCGGGACTGTAGACTCACCTTTGAATAAGCTCAGAATGAAAGACAAATGACTTGTACGGTTTAGACCCGAGTAATGTAACCTAAGTATACGTATGTAGGTTGGTCAATATATGTATCTTATATAAGTGTGGTTTCATAGTGTACGTTGTCTTATTGCTCGACTCGACGCGTTTCAAAGTAAAAGTCAACTATATCATGCAAGTCAAACAAAGTCAACCGAAGTCAAATCGAAAGTCAAACTTGGTCAATGTGGTCAACTAAATTCAACATCAGTAGGTTCATGTCAAATATTGGTCAACATGTCAAACTTAAGTCAAACAATACGTTTTAGGTCATGGATGATCATTTTCACAATTTCAGTTTATCGTCATGCACAAAATTTATTAACACGTAGCATACTTAGCACATTATCTCATAGTACAAAATTCAAGTAAATATGACAAAATCCAGATCATAATTAGACTCAAAATTGATTCCAAAAAGTCCAGCCAAGGACTCATACGACAATTAAAAGTCAGGAATCAGAAGGGATACATTTGGAGTTTGCCAAGTCAGTTTCTGACCGCTCACTGATTTCATCGGCTATAACCGGAGTTAGGAACATGCAATTGATACAAGACCAGTGGCCATAGTTCAAGGACAAATCAAAGTAACACATATAAAAAATATAGCCTCTTTTGCTTAGCCAATTTGTACAGTTTATTGGTGCAATTTGATCATTCAGTTTTCAGCTCAAATCAGAATTCACATAAAGTATGGCTCTATTGTGCCCAATACATAAGGTTTCAAAGATTGACATAAAATAACAATAAGTCACATATCATATTAAGTTTCATTTTCCATAAGCATACATGCTCAATCAATATACAAAATTCACAAAGTACAAAACTGTGTTCAATTTACAGATTCGATTCTCATTTAGTTAGTCACATTCGCATACGATTATCCGAAGATCTAGATACAATTAGCCTATGATAACCACATGAAAGATGAAGTACTTTTTGTCTAATTCTCAAATATGCAAAGCTTTAATCACAGAAATTAACACATTTTATCATACAAGGTTATTTTCATGCAAGTGCTGTATAAAACTACTTACACTAATTCGAGCATATCTCGGGCTATACATAAGCAAACGACATGATATACTAGTCTAAATTGAGTATTTTTAAATTATCTTTCCAGTGGTATAAGTCTCACATGCCAATTCGTTTTCTATCAATACCAGATTTCTGATCAAGCAACAAAATCACAACGATAATTCAAATCGACATAACTTAATCATACGGAAACGAAATCAAGCGAATCCAAAGCCTAAACTCAATAGTTTTTCGCAAGGAATCTGATTATAACATAATAATTAACATTTGAAAAACTTAATTTTTCTGATCAAACAAATACAAATTCGTTTTTAAACCCTAGCGCATCAAACAATCAAAATAACGATTACAATTAACACGTACGCATATAGACTTGAGCAATTGACAACATAACTATGAAACTCACATGAAAATCAGATTTTAAGAATTAGGGTTTATGCAATTATACCTTTGATCACAAAATTAACGATACACACGCGTAGAGGAGATCGAGAATTGCAACTTTCGTGTTCAAGACTTGCTCTAAAAATCAAAAATTGATGGTATGGTGGTGGTGATGATGTCGACGATGGGAGGGAGAAGGAGGGAAGAAAAAGCTGCATTTTTATGTTCTTAATCCTAATTAGGTTTATTACTTCTATTTATATCATCCCTAGTTATCCTAAATTGCACATAAGTCCCTAAAGTTACAAGTTTTAGACATAAAAGGGGTGGGGAGGGGGTTTCGGCTGATGGGCCCTATGGGATGGGTTTCCGGGCTCTCGTTTTGCAAAAGCTCGTATTCGTGGTCCGTTTTAAGTATCGTTTAGTCGTACCGAAGGCCCGGAACGCTAATCCGATCGTTAAACGCAACCAATCTCTTAATTTATTAAAAACCTAATAAATTAAATATTTTAAAAAGTTAATAATTAATAAAATTAATTATTAAAATAAACTCGAGCGTTTCGTTGCTCAAAAAGCTATTATCAAAATCGTTTCGTTTTCATCGTATTTCATTATCCGAAATATTTATTTGCATTAATATCAACCCATATTAATTATTGAAACCCTCCAAAGGTCAAGTACGCATTTAATACACGTAAATGCATAAAAGTTAAATAATCACCGTTAAATAAACTAACGGAAGGTTAACGAAAGTAACGGAAAAATCAGGGTTGTTACATTACCCACCTGTTATTGAAAATTTCGTCCCGAAATTTTAGTGATCGTCCGCTGAAGTGGTTTCCTCTGGAAAAAATTGCTGATACTTCAGCCTCATCTGGTCTTCACGCTCCCACGTGAACTCTGGTCCTCTTCTCGCGTTCCACCGTACTTTAACGATAGGAATTCTGCTCTGCTTCAACTGTTTGACCTCTCGGCCCAAGATTTCAACAGGTTCCTCAAGGAAATGAAGTTTTTTATCAATACGTAGTTCCTCTAAAGGAATAATCAAATTATCATCGGCTAGGCACTTCTTTAGATTGGATACATGGAAAACGTCATGAATACCGCTGAGTGCTTGTAGCAGTTCCAATATGTAAGCTACTGGTCCAACTCTTTCAATTATCTCAAATGGTCCAACATATCTAGGACTCAGTTTACCTCGTTTTCCAAATCGTACAACACCCTTCCAAGGTGATACCTTAAGCATAACCTTGTCACCAACTTGGAACTCTATGTCCTTCCGTCTAACATTGACGTAACTCTTTTGATGACTTCAAGCCGTTCTCAATCGTTCCTGAATCTGTAGAACTTTCTTAGTTGTCTCCTAAAAAATCTCAGGACCTGTCAACTGACTATCTCCCAACTTGCTCCAATAAATGGGAGATCTACACTTCCTTCCATACAATGCCTCGAAAGGTGCAGCTTTAATACTCGCATGGTAGCTGTTATTGTATGAGAACTCAGCTAGTGGTAAATACTTATCCCATCCGTTTCCGAAATCAATGACACACGCTCTCAACATGTCCTCAAAAGTCTGAATAGTTCGTTCGCTCTGGCCATCCGTCTGGGGTGATATGCTGTACTCATATCTAAACGGGTCCCCATTGCTTTCTGTAACGATTGCCAAAACCTGGAAGTAAATCTGCTATCGCGGTCGGATATAATGGATATAGGCACTCCACGCCTAGAGACGACTTCCTTAATGTAGATCTAAGCCAACTTCTCCATTTTATTAGTTTCCCTTATCGGTAAGAAGTGTGCGGACTTAGTGAGATGATCCATGATAACCCAAATAGTATCGTGACCTCCCGCCGTTCTCGGTAGTTTCGTAATGAAATCCATGGAAATACCTTCCCACTTCCACTGGGGAATCTCTGGTTGAGTTAATAATCCCGATGGCTTCTAATGCTTAGCCTTGACTTTAGCACAAGTCAAGCACTTCCTGACATAAGTAGCAATGTCAGCTTTCAAATTTGGCCACCAATAAAATGCCTTCAAATCCTGGTACATCTTATCGGATCCCGGATGAATTGAGTATCTCGACTTGTGTGCTTCCTCCAACACTAGTTCTCTCAATCCACCAAATTTTGGTACCCAAATTCGATTAGTAAAGTACCATGTTCCGTCCTCCGTGATGTCAAACTTCTTATCCATCCCTTTGAGAAATTCAACATCAACATTCTCATGTTTCATGGCTTCTTGTTGTCTTCGCGGATTTGCGATGTGAGATTCGTACGGACAACTATGTTAAGCGCTTTAACCCTAAGAGGTTTCTCTAGCTCCTTTCTCCTCAAGGCATCTGTCACAACATTCGCCTTGCCCAAATGGTATTGAAGTTCGCAGTTATAATCATTAAGTAGTTCCATCCAACGTCGCTGTCTCATGTTGAGTTGATTCTGATCGAATATGTGCTGTAAACTCTTATGGTCGGTGAAGATAGTGAACTTGGTTCCAAACAGGTAGTGTCTCCACATTTTAAGTGCAAAGACAACAGCTCCTAACTCAAGGTCGTGCGTAGTGTAGTTCTGCTCGTGAATCTTTAACTGACGCGATCATAAGCAATAACTTTGTTTCATTGCATAAGCATACAACCCATTCCTTGACGTGAGGCATCACAATAAACAACAAAATCTTCACTTCCCTCGGGTAGAGACAATACTGGTGTAGTTGTTAACTTCTCCTTCAACAACTGAAATGCAGTCTCTTGCGGTTCTGACCACTCAAACTTCTTGCCCTTATGAGTCAATGCGGTCAATGGTCGGGCAATCTTAGAGAATCCTTCAATTAATCTCCGGTAGTAACCAGCTAGACCCAAAAATTACCTAATCTGCGTTGGCGTCTTTGGAGTTTCCCAATTCTTAACCGACTCAATCTTTGTTGGATCGACCTGTATTCCATTGGCCCCTACAACATGGCCAAGAAATTGTACCTCTGGTAACCAAAAGTCACACTTAGAGAACTTTGCATACAACTGCTCATCTCTAAGCATAGTCAATATCGAGCATAGATGCTGTTCGTGCTCTTCTCTGTTCTTGGAGTACACCAATATATCATCAATGAACATAATGACGAATTTATCTAGGTATGGCTTACACACACGGTTCATGAGTTCCATGAACACTGCTGGTGCATTATTCAAACCAAACGACATCACTGTAAACTCATAATGCCCATAACGTGTTCTAAACGCTGTCTTCGGGACATCAGCTTCTTTGACTCTCAATTGATGATACCCGGATCTCAAATCAATCTTCGAATAACAACTGGATCCCTGCAACTGATCAAATAAGTCATCAATCCTCGGTAGCAGATACCGATTCTTGACTGTCAGCTTGTTCAATTCTTTGTAGTCAATACACAATCTCATCGACCCATCCTTCTTCTTAACAAATAGGACCGGAGCTCCCCAAGGCGAAGAACTCGGTTGAATAAATCCCTTGTCTAATAATTCTTGCAATTGACTAGACCACTCTTGAAGTTCTGGGGGTGCAAGTCTATACGGTGTGCCAGCCACCGGTGCTGCTCCTGGCACTAGGTCTATCTGAAACTCAATTTCTCGATGCGGTGGGAGACCAGGTAATTCCTCCGGAAAAACTTCAAGAAATTCCTTAACTATAGGAACGTCTTCGGGTCTCCTTTCTTCTGGTACAATTTGGCTTGCATGAGCCAAGAACGCGATACATCCCTTTCTCACATACTTCTGGACTTTCAAGCAGTTAATGAGATGTAATTGTGAGCCATTCTTTTCACCATAAATCATCATAGGTTCACCGTTAGCAATAGGAATAAGAATAGCCTTTAGGTTACAGACCACCTCGGCTTTGTTACCAGCTAACCAGTCCATTCCAACCACAAGGTCAAAACTTCCCAGTTTAATAGGTATCACATTAATGCTAAAGGGCTTACCCTCTAACATCAAGGTACAATCACGATAAATCTTATCAGCTCTCATCAAGTTACCATTCCCTAGTTCTATGGAATACACGTTATCTAGGGGAGAAACAGGTTTCTTAACATTGTGACAAATATCCTTAGATATAAAACTTCTATCGGCGCCAGTATCAAACAAAACACAAACAAGTTGATCATCAAGTGAAAACGTACCCATGACTAGCTTTGGTTCATCACGAGCTTCCGCAGAATTGATGTTGAACACCCTTCCTCGAGCATTCCCATTATTGTTCTTAGGACAGTCCTTCTTGAAATGACCCGGTTGTCCACAACCATAACAGTTCTTACCACCATTATCATTGTTTGCGTTGGTTGTAGTTCTGTTGTTGTTGTTGGTGTTGCCGTTGAGATTAACCTTGTAATCTTTTGACAAATGACCAAACTTCTTACACTTGGTGCAAACCAGCGCTTTGCATTCCCCACGATGGTGCTTTCCGCATCTTCCACACAATGGTAGTTTTCCCTTTTAATTCGTGTTGTATGAAGATCCCTTCTCAAAGTTACGGGGCATCTTTTGCTTCTCACCTTGGTTCTGTGTGAGACTCCCAACAATATTCTCACTTCGTTTTCGTTTTCCATTAACTTCATTTCCTGTAACAGGCACCTCTTTTCCTTTCGATCGGCTAGCTTGCTTCATCCTGTTTATCGC
This sequence comes from Rutidosis leptorrhynchoides, assembly GCF_046630445.1. Lineage (NCBI taxonomy): Eukaryota > Viridiplantae > Streptophyta > Magnoliopsida > Asterales > Asteraceae > Rutidosis > Rutidosis leptorrhynchoides. The sequence goes on from NC_092342.1 coordinate 144,154,138, forward strand.
CATGTTGATGACTCCGAGTATTGTCTTTGGTTGATGGGAAAGGACAAAACCAAACATTTCCATCGGCAATCCCGACATGTACCTCTCGATTGCTCTTTCCACTGATGAGACCAAATGTGGGCAAAGCAACGATAGCTCCCAGAATCGGTTAGTGTAACTAGCAATATCGTTTCCAATTACCCTTAGGTTCAGAAGTTCATTTTCCCATCTTATCCGCTCTCGTCGGGGACAGTATTTCTCAATCGTGCAATCAAAACCTGCAGCTATAAGAGCTTCCATCACATGCTGGTTAACGAGTTCTTCCAATTGAGTCTCGAGCATTTCAGTAGTAAACATGGCCTCCTTCTACACAAACGATACATCGAGGTAAGATCAATGAAAAACAGAGTTATTAAAAATATACTAGCAACGAGTGTTGAAGTCTAGTAAATAATAGTACGAAAAGATTCGCTAGTAGTGAGAAGTAGTGTAAGTAGTGATAGTAGTGTTAGTAGTGTTAGTAGTAACACTAAGTAGTAACATTAATGGCAATAGTAGTAGTAGTATAGCATAACACAAGTATTATGATCATGCGAAGTTACTAAATATAGAATATTACCGCATGCAATAAAAGATAATAGTTACTAATAGCACAAACCACCATTAATATAAATAAAATCCAAGAGTGAAAAACCAAATTCCAAAGTGGTAAAACAAACAATAAACATAATGTGCTAATAGCCCGGTTTATAACACCAGGTAAGTCTTATATAGAAAGTATGGCGGATGAAAAAGGAAAAGAAGCTCATGGTCAACGACCCTTCACTTCCTCTTCTGTCGAGTACGGAAGGCAGGTCCATTGATAATGCTAAAAACGAACATATATTTCATAGCATTATTCCTCAAGAAAGACAAGCTTTTAGTTGCAATTGTTCTATTTACAAGTGATATTCGTTTAAATAATAAAAGGTGAAGACAAAAGACAGATTCGACGAATTGAAGACGCAAACGACCAAAAAGCTCAAAAGTACAAAAGACAATCAAAAAGGTTCCAATTATTAATAAGAAACGTCTCGAAATTACAAAAGTACAAGATTCAAAACGCAAAGTACAAGATATTAAATTGTACGCGAGGACGTTCGAAAATCCGGAACCGGGACCAGAGACAACTCTTAACGCTCGACGCAACGGACTAAAAATTACAAGTTAACTATATATATAAATATAATATAATATATAATTAATTATATTAATTATATATATATTATATATATATATTAAAAACCGTCGGCAGAGAAAACTCCAAGGACTGAGCTGTAATTTCTATCTCCGCGACTCGCGGAGTTTGAAGGGGATTTTGCCGCGAGTCGCGGAGCCCCAAAAATCAACTCTGGCTATAAAGCCAACCGAATTCTGATCAAAAATCATCATCTTTTCTTCCTCATTCATACGTAAAACTTATATATATATATATATAATTTATATTTTAATTTTAATTTTAATTCTAATAATAAGGGTATGTTAGCGAATGTTGTAAGGGTGTAAGTCGAAATTCTGTCCGTGTAACGCTACGCTATTTTTAATCATTGTAAGTTATATTCAACCTTTTTATATTAATGTCTCGTAGCTAAGTTATTATTATGCTTATTTAAAACGAAGTAATCATGATGTTGGGCTAATTACTAAAATTGGGTAATTGGGCTTTGTACCATAATTGGGGTTTGGACAAAAGAACGACACTTGTGGAAACTAGACTATGGGCTATTAATGGGCTTTATATTTGTTTAACTAAATGAAAGTTTGTTAATGTTAATATAAAGATTTACAATTGGGCGTCCCTATAAATTACCATATACACTCGATCGGACACGATGGGCGGGGTATTTATATGTACGAATAATCGTTCATTTAACCGGACACGGGAATGGATTAATAGCCACTAGAATAATTAAAACAGGGGTGAAATTACATTCAAGGGTAATTGGTGTAATTGTTAACAAAGTATTAAAACCTTGGTTTACACGCAGTCGATAACCTGGTGTATTCATTAAACAAAGTATTAAAACCTTGTTACAATTTGAATCCCCAATTAGTTGGAATATTTAACTTCGGGTATAATAATAATTTGACGAGGACACTCGCACTTTATATTTATGACTGATGGACTGTTATGGACAAAAACCAGATGGACATATTGAATAATCCAGGACAAAGGACAATTAACCCATGGGCATAAAACTAAAATCAACACGTCAAACATCATGATTACGGAAGTTTAAATAAGCATATTTCTTTTATTTCATATTTAATTTCCTTTATTTTATATTTAATTGCACTTCTAATTATCACACTTTTATTTATTGTTATTTAATCGCACTTTTAATTATCGTACTTTTTAATTATCGCAATTTTATTATTCGCAATTTCGTTATCGTTATTTACTTTACGCTTTAATTTAAGTCTTTTATTTATTTTATATTTTACATTAGGTTTTAACTGCGACTAAAGTCTTAAAATCGACAAACCGGTCATTAAACGGTAAAAACCCCCCTTTATAATAATAATATTACTTATATATATATTTGTATTTTTATAAAAGTAAACTAATATAGCGTTGAGCTTTGTTTAAAGATTTCCCTGTGGAACGAATCGGACTTACTAAAAACTACACTACTGTACGATTAGGTACACTGCCTATAAGTGTTGTAGCAAGGTTTAAGTATATCCATTCTATAAATAAATAAATATCTTGTGTAAAATTGTATCGTATTTAATAGTTTTTCCTAGTAAAATATAAACTATTTTATATACACCTCGCATAACATCAAGTAATTTTTGGCGCCGCTGCCGGGGAACATCTCTTAAAAGCCGAAAGCGCAACGCTAATATAAGAAAAAAAAAAGATTTTTAGTTAACTTTTATTAAAATTCGTTTTTGTAAAAATACGTTTTAATTATTCAAAAATATAAAAAGAAAAACAAAAATATATGTATTTTTAAGATTTTGTTAAATATTTAAGTTTTATAAGTTTCTTTATCTTTATTTTAGTTTATAATAATATAAATTTTATTAAATATCTTATATTTATTTAAAAACAGAAAACAGAAAATAAAAAAAATAAAAAAAATAAAGAAAAACGCGTAAAAAATTCAAACCTGTCAACTGAATTTCTGTACCCCGCGACTCGCGGGGTTTTATGCTTTAATTGCCGCGACTCGCGGAGCCTTTCTGACACGCGCACAGAAGCCCTAATTCTGCATTAATTACGGTTTTTAATTAATTATTATTAATATTTAAACCTAATTATTATTATTATTATTATTAGTTTTATTTTTACTTTTACTTTTTATTTATATATTTTAGTTAAATTAGTTTTATTAAATTGTAAAATTAATAGTTTAATAAAATAAATAATATAAAAATAATATTTTTATAAAAATTGTACTTTTTACAACTTTTTATATATTTTTATATTTTGTCCCTTTTTAATCGTTGTAGCGTAATATTTATATTTTTCGCTCATATTTAATTTTAAACTTAGTTTTTGCTATAGTTATTTTTACTCCTAGATTTTTAGGCTTTGCCGTAGAATTCCTTAAGTGCTTTTTCTTTAGACTAAGATTTAGGTGCTTTAGAATTTTGCGACGCCTTTTGATGTTTTAGTTTCTTTTTAAGTTATTTCTATTTGGGATTTAGTTTTTCCTGTAAGCTTTAATATTTTTAGACACCTTTTACTATGTACCAATTATCATTCCAATTAGTAATTTCAATTTGCGATTATAATTTTAAGTTAGTTGTAGTAATAAGGTTAGGTTAGTCAAGTATTTTTAAGTTTTTATAAGTTTCTTTTATTTTTCCGTCACTTTTTATTTTTCAACCATTTTTTTTCTTTTTCGACCTTTTGCGACGAACTCTTTTTCTCTCTTATTTCTCGCCATTCTAGTTTTTAGGACTTAGAATTTTTTCTACTTCTTATCTAAATTTCTTAAAATTACGAAAATTTATTTTAAGTGGTTAAATTGATAGACATCAAAATTTTCTGGTTCGTAGTAATAGTTGGATTTGTACGTGGACCGGGTTATTGGAGCCAAACAGTCCTCAATTATATTGAGACCAAACGAATCCTGCCCCTCTGCTGCATCTTTTGGCTATTCGAAACGTGGGCAAAATCAGAAAAGTCTATTGATTGGATAACTTATTATAATTTTTCTTTCCTTTTAAAAACTAATAGGATATTCAGTGAATGCACCGAGCAAGACGTTCATCACCTTTTGTACGTTCACCACCTGTAACTCGATCAAGACATCGTTTAACAAATATAACCGCCGTTGATTTTTCTTTAGAATCGTCATCTAGTCGACCAAGTACTTCAGTTCAAATTTCCGATAATCCATTTTTTGAACCCAACCTCACAATTGAGAATCCAGAGAATATTCAGGAACGGTTCGTAGATCCTGAACCATTGAACTTTCCTCCGGAACCACCAATCATTCAAACAGAGATTGTTGAGGAACGAACCATTAAATCAGAATCATCTAGTGATACCGATTCAACAAATTCAATTATGGAGAATCTGGAACCTTTAAGTATGGAAGACCGAATGAGAGCTAAACGCACTGGCCAAGGTCACGCAATTACTCATCCAGACATTAATGCGCCAGATTATGAAATCAAAGGACAAATTCTACACATGGTGACTAATCAATGCCAATTTAGTGGTGCGCCGAAGGAAGATCCAAATGAACATCTACGTACCTTTAATAGGATCTGCACACTATTTAAAATCCGAGAAGTGGAGGATGAACAGATATATCTCATGTTATTTCCCTGGACTTTAAAGGGAGAAGCCAAAGATTGGTTGGAATCGTTACCTGAAGGGGCGATCGATACATGGGACGTTTTAATTGACAAATTTCTTAAACAATTCTTTCCAGCATCTAAAGCCGTAAGACTTCAAGCAGAAATTGTTACGTTCACACAGAAACCAAATGAAACTCTATATGAGGCGTGGACAAGATATGGAAAGTTATTAAGAGGATGTCCGCAACATGGTTTAGACACCTGTCAAATAGTACAAATATTCTACCGAGGATGCGACATCACTACAAGAAAAGACATAGATATAGCAGCTGGTGGTTCTATTATGAAGAAAACCGAAACTGATGCTTACAAAATTATTGATAACACTGCTTCCCACTCGCATGAGTGGCACCAAGAAAAAGATATCATTAGATCATCTAAAGCAGCTAGAGCCGATTCTAGCCATGACTTAGATTCCATTTCGGCAAAGATAGATGCTTTCGAGAGACGAATGGAAAAGATGACTAAGGATATTCACTCAATACGAATTAGTTGTGAGCAGTGTGGAGGACCACATTTGACAAAAGATTGTCTCAGTATTGAATTAACAATGGAACAAAGAGAGAATATTTCATACATAAACCAAAGGCCTGGAAATAATTATCAGAATAATTATCAACCGCCAAGACCGATTTACAATCAAAACCAGAATTATAACCGAAATATTCCATACAACAACCAACAAGGTCCTAGCAATCAACAAGTATCCAATAATACTTACAACCAGCAAAGACCGAATTTTCAAAACAAACCACCACAACAAACCGATGATAAAAAGCCGAATTTAGAAGATATGATGACAAAGCTAGTTGAAACTCAAACACAGTTTTTCACATCTCAGAAACAAACCAATGAACAAAATGCTCAAGCATTTAGAAATCAACAAGCTTCTATTCAAAATCTGGAACAAGAAGTAAGTAACCTAGCAAGGTTAATAGGTGAAAGAAAACCGGGAAGTCTACCTAGTGATACAAACGCTAACCCCCGGAATGAAACAGCTAAAGCCATTACCACAAGAAGTGGTACAACACTTAAACCACCTGAAATACCAGTAACTTCTGTTGAAACTATTCCTACTCCACAAGAACCACAACCTGACCAAGATAAGGAAAAAGAACCAGTAGTTGAAAAGGTTAATGAAGATAACACAGTTAAGGAAAAACCTTATGTTAAACCATACCAACCACCACTTCCTTACCCGAGTAAAATGAAGAAAGAAAAACTTGAAGCCGAGCAATCCAAATTCTTGGATATGTTTAAACAGATAAATGTAAATCTTCCTTTCATTGATGTGATTTCAGGAATGCCAAGATATGCTAAATTCTTGAAAGATCTAATCTCAAATAGAAAGAAAATGGAAGAACTCTCGGCTGTTACTATGAATGCAAATTGTTCAGCAGTGCTGTTGAATAAGATACCAGAAAAACTATCTGATCCAGGAAGTTTCACAATTCCATGTTTTCTGGGTAGTCTTAGTTCAATAGAAGCATTGGCAGACTTAGGTGCTAGTATAAATCTAATGCCGTATTCACTATACGCTAAACTAGACCTTGGAGAATTGAAACCAACCAGAATAAGCATACAACTAGCCGATTGATCAATAAAATATCCTAGAGGGATAATGGAGAATATGCTAGTTAAAGTTGGTACTTTAGTATTTCCAGTAGATTTTGTTGTTTTGGACATGGAAGAAGATTCTCAAGTTCCTCTCATATTAGGAAGACCATTCTTAAACACGGCTAAAGCAATGATAGACGTGTTCGGTAAGAAACTGACCCTAAGTATAGAGGATGAGAGTGTTACCTTTTCAGTTGATAGAGCAATGCAACAACCACAATCTGCAGATGATACATGTTATTATATTCAAACTATAGATGCACATGCAGAATTATTAGAAGAATTTCCAGAATTACAAGGAACAGGAGAATGTTCTTTAGGAGAAGGTAATGAACCAATTGATGAAGCTGAAATGTTAGCTACACTTATAGCTAATGGATATGAACCAACAACAGAAGAAATTCAAATGCTAAAAGAAGAAGACAGATATCGATATAAATCATCGATAGAAGAACCTCCGAAATTAGAGTTAAAGCCACTTCCAACCCATTTGGAATACGCTTATTTACATGGTGAATCTGAATTACCTGTAATAATATCGTCTTCTCTCACAAATGATGAGAAATCACAACTCATTTCTGTGTTGAAAGCTCATAAACCAGCCATTGCATGGAAGATTCATGATATTAAAGGAATAAGTCCTTCGTATTGCACACATAAAATCCTTATGGAAGAAGGTCATAAAACGTATGTGCAACGCCAACGAAGACTAAATCCTAATATGCAAGATGTAGTTAAGAAAGAGATTATTAAACTGCTAGATGCAGGTTTAATTTATCCAATCTCTGATAGTCCATGGGTAAGCCCAGTTCAATGCGTACCTAAGAAGGGTGGTATGACTGTCATTACAAATGAGAAAAATGAGCTTATTCCTACTAGGACTGTAACAGGATGGCGTGTATGTATTGATTATAGAAAATTAAATGACGCCACCAGAAAAGATCACTTTCCCTTACCTTTCATAGATCAAATGTTGGAAAGATTAGCCGGAAATAGTTACTATTGTTTTCTAGATGGATTTTCCGGATATTTTCAAATTCCAATAGCACCCGAAGATCAAGAGAAAACTACATTCACGCGCCCTTATGGTACTTTTGCTTACAAACGCATGCCATTTGGACTTTGCAACGCCCCTGCAACCTTTCAAAGGTGTATGATGGCGATTTTTCACGACATGATAGAAGAATGCATGGAAGTATTCATGGATGACTTTTCAGTCTTCGGTGATACATTTAAATCATGTCTAGTTAATCTGGAACGAATGCTAATTAGATGCGAAAAATCAAATCTAGTACTTAATTGGGAGAAATGCCATTTCATGGTTAAAGAAGGCATCGTTCTTGGACATAAAATTTCAAAAGAAGGAATTGAAGTGGATAGAGCTAAAGTAGATGTAATTGCTAAACTTCCACATCCCACCAATGTTAGAGGAGTTAGGAGTTTCCTAGGGCATGCCGGTTTTTACCGACGTTTCATAAAAGATTTTTCTAAAATTGCCACTCCTATGAATAAACTCCTAGAAAAGGATGCGCCATTCATCTTTTCAGATGAATGTATCAAATCTTTTAATATTCTTAAAGAAAAACTCACTAATGCGCCGATCATGATAACACCAAATTGGAATCTACCATTTGAACTAATGTGCGATGCAAGTGATTTTGCAATGGGAGCCGTTTTAGGACAAAGGATTGAAAAACGATTTCAACCTATATATTATGCTAGTAAGACGTTACAAGGAGCACAAACAAACTATACAACTACTGAAAAAGAACTCCTTGCTATTGTCTTTGCTTTTGACAAATTTCGATCATATCTCGTTCTAGCAAAAACGGTGGTCTATACCGACCATTCTGCTCTTAGATACCTATTTTCAAAACAAGATGCTAAACCAAGATTAATCCGTTGGATCTTACTCTTACAAGAGTTTGATATTGAAATCCGAGATAAAAGAGGAGCAGAAAATCTCGCCGCTGATCATCTTTCTCGTCTTGAAAATCCCGAATTAGAAGTTCTGAATGAATCGGCCATACAAGACAACTTTCCTGATGAATATCTATTGAAGATAGATTATAAAGAAATCCCATGGTTTGCAGACTATGCAAACTACTTAGTTTGTGGATTCCTTGAAAAAAAGGATTATCGTACCAAAGACGAAAGAAATTCTTCAGTGATATAAAACACTATTTCTGGGAAGATCCACATCTGTTTAAAAGTTGTCCCGATGGAATAATACGCCGATGTGTATTTGGAGATGAAGCTAGTAAAATTTTAAACCATTGTCACACAGGACCAACATGAGGGCATTATGGGCCTCAACTAACAGCAAGAAAAGTTTATGAAGCTGGATTCTATTGGCCTACAATTTACAAAGACGCACACCTTCTTTGCAAATCCTGTGATGCATGTCAAAGGGCCGGAAAAATAAGTTAACGTGATGAAATGCCACAAAATGTCATCCAAGTATGTGAAGTATTTGACATTTGGGGTATTGACTTTATGGGTCCATTTCCAAAATCTCATAATAATTTATATATACTCGTAGCCATTGATTATGTATCTAAATGGGCGGAAGCACAAGCTCTCCCAACTAACGATGCACGAGTTGTAGTCAACTTTTTAAAACGTCTTTTTGCAAGGTTTGGAACACCGAAAGCTTTAATAAGTGATCGGGGTACTCATTTCTGTAATAATCAACTTGAGAAAGTTCTTAAAAGATATGGAGTAACTCATAAAATCTCCACCGCATATCATCCACAAACAAGTGGACAAGTTGAAAATACCAACCGAGCTTTAAAACGTATTCTAGAGAAAACCGTAGGATCAAATCCGAAGGAATGGTCCATTAAATTGGAGGATGCACTCTGGGCTTTTAGAACAGCCTACAAAACTCCAATTGGAACCACACCTTTTAGACTTGTTTATGGAAAAGCATGTCATCTTCCAGTAGAAATTGAACACAAAGCATTTTGGGCTTTGAAGACATATAATCTTGATTTACATGAAGCCGGACGTCTACGATTAAGTCAACTAAACGAATTAGAAGAATTAAGACATGAAGCATACGAAAATTCGTTAATCTATAAAGAAAGAACGAAGAAATGGCATGATAAAAGAATCAGAAGTTCAAAAGAATTTAAAGAAGGAGACAGAGTTCTTCTTTTCAATTCACGATTCAAGCTATTTCCTGGAAAATTGAAATCAAGATGGTCTGGACCATTCATAGTCAAAAGAGTTTTCCCATACGGAACGATAGAATTAATAAATTCAAATGGGATTGAATTTAAAGTTAATGGTCACAGAGTTAAACATTACATACATGGTCCGATGGAAGTCGACAACGAAGTTAATCACAATTTTGACACCACAGCTAACTAAGTGTGGGGAGAATCAAGTCTTTAAAGGATAATATGTATTTCTGTTAGAGTTAGATTGTCTGTTTTCGTGTAGTTCTCGAAAATGGAACCCGAATGGTCTTTCCCTAGCAGACCCTAAAGAACTAGTCTTCTCCCCCCATTCTGAATTTTTATTTTTTTAGGTTTTTACGAAATGAAGACTGCCTGTGAACTAAACCATGGTCTAATGCTACACGCTTTGATCACTAAAAGAAATAATGATATACTACCAAGTGAAATAGTATCAGTAATCAGAGAAAGAATGGACGGAGTTAGAAAAGAATCCAGATGCGAAGATAATAAGTTACAATTTGGTAAAGGAAAATCAAAATCTGCAGCGAAAAGAAGAGCACGACACCTAGAACGATGTCACAAATGCGGAAAATGGTCACATGGAGGTAAATGTTCAAATAATCAAACCTATTCAAATACCGAATTTGTTACTTTATGCAGAGACGGACCGTTCATATGTTTAGAAGAAAAGATACTGAATGCTCGAGGTTACGCCTATGTAGCCATGGAAAACCAATTAAACCGACTATCTTATGAATGGGATAGATCATATAACTAAGAAATCTATTTCACAGGTATGTCTGTACATTTTTTATTTTTATTTTTATTTTTAACCTTTTGATAATAAACGCTAATTTGTTCGCTAAAAAGTATTAAATTGGTATTAAATAAAATTAAGTTTGGCGACCGAAATTATTGATATCATTCAAAAATTTATTACATCACTGCGAAATTTAACGTTTATTCTTAAGGTATAAATATCTTTAATCAATCAACCCAAAATATTTCAAAAATTCGTCATGAGTTAAATTAGGTCTTGGAACCGAAATTTCTTTACCGAAAAGAGGGGCGCATATTTTTGATAATATTTGACTGATTAAAGTGGGATAAAAAGACAAAAAGATTTTTAATTTTATTTTTACCATATTTTTAATCTTAATATTTAAATCTTAAATTAATATTGTAAACTTTGTAAAAATAATATATTTAAAATTGTAAATATTTGAAAAATTAATATAAGTTTGATATGAATTTATAAATTTTTAAATTAAGTTTGGTGTGAATTTTTAATTTTTAAAATATGAAATTTTAATTGTATGCATTTCAAATTTTAAGTTTGGTGTGAATTTTTAATTTTTAATTTTTAATTTTGAATTTTATATTTAAGTTGTGTGAATTTAAAAATAAAAATTTACTTTATCTCATTAAGTTAAGAATATGATTTTTAAAATTCGTCGTAAGTTGAAGACTAGGTCTTTGAACCGAAATTGCTTTACCCGAGGGAGGGACGAGAACTTTTATTATCATTATTTTTAATCTTATTGATTTAAAGTATGCCAAAAACATTAAAAAAAAACCCAAAAATCTTAGCTTTTAAAACAATCGCTACAAAAAGACAAATTTTAAAATTTTGTCGAAGGACGGACTAGGACATCGATCCGAAACGACCTCGTCCTAAATAACAAGGGAAACAAAATTTTAAAATTAAGTACTTAATTGTTTTATAAGTTAAAGATTATATATAAAAAAAAAAAAAAAAAGAGAGCAAACTCCGCGACTCGCGGAGTTTTAAGTGCAAAACCTCCGCGACTCGCGGAGGGACCGAAAATCAGAAAAAAATAAAAGAGCTGAACGATCAGTTTATGAAACACACCTCCACAACTAAAAAACTGCTGCGAAATACTGCCGAAAAAACCCGAAAAACACCCCCAAAAATCCCAATTTTTAACCGTTAATCACCAAATTTTTTGCTAAAATCATGTTGAGAAGGATGCTATCTAAGAATTACTCAAGAAAAACGGTAAATTTCTACACCTAAACACCATTTAATTCGAAATTTGATGTTCTTGAGCTATTTTTTCCCCAATTTGATTTTGATGCTTTTTAGTGTAATTAGACTTAAATTGTTTATGTATTATGCTTGTATAACCTAGATTGATGCTGTTTAACATGATTAGAAGCCTTAAACTTCAAATTTTGAGTAATCTAGGGTTTGTGTTCTTGAGCAAATTTGGGGCTTTTTGATATAAACAGGTTATGGCCGATTTTTGTCATGAATTGTTGCTAAATTGAGTAGTGTAACATGTCTAGGTAGTTAAATGATCCAAACTTTGAGCCTAAACATGATTTTGAGAATTAAAGTGGACTTTTTCAAGTCTAAAATTCATGAACTTGAATTTTGAAAGATAATGCCATTTGAGACTTGTTTGATTGCTAGTAATGATTATTTTGACATGTTATTTGAGTTGAATGCTTATGAACTTGGCGAACATTTTCGTATATGCTTATTTGAAAAAGTGTAGATTTGATGAAAATATGAAAATGAGCTTAAGTTTGATATAAATTGATAATGTCATTGTAATTATTTTGATTGATGATTTTGCTGACACTAATGCATATTTGGATGCACAAAATTTGTGTTTGATGTGTTTTGCAGAATGAAAGGGGTGAATCTTCATCCCAAGCCCGCAATGCTCCTGCTGAGAATTTGGAACAACAGGAGGTGGATAACTACTACAAGCAGGATGTACCTCATCCAGTCATGACCTTTTCCGATATGCACTTGGAAGAGTTGCACCCGAACCTGAGATTTGACAGACTTTGGATAGATTATCCAAAATATCAACGGGGTTTGCATACTCTTCACTCTAAGGTTGTTGAGGTACCGAGGGTCATAGAATGGGGACCCTTAGAAGCTGTAGAATTGGCCGGGCCAATTAGGGAATTACTTGTACAGAGGTATGGTAATTCTTCTTTTAATGACTGGATATGTTTATTCACCATACGCAGACCTGTATATAAAGTATGGTGTGAAGAGTTGTTATGTAGTATAGAGTTGAATGATCGGGTAGCTAGTTTAACCGATCGTTCTTTTATTAGATTTTTGTTAGGCGGTTCGATGCGCCACATGTCTTTACTGGACATGGCTCAGGCTTTACGTATATATACGCCTGAGGAGTTAGCGTCTGCCGATTGTAGAGGATTGATACTAAACGGTAGAAAGATAGATGAAAATTTTGATACACACGGTGTGTGGAGTCAAATGACAAGCCATCACCGTTTCAAAGGGGGAAATTACTCTTATTTGGATATAGATAGAGCCGAATTAAGAGTGATACATAGGTTTTTAGCTAATTCGATTACACAAAGGGGTAAGAACAAAGAAAAAGTAAATGAACAAGATTTGTTTTACCATATGTGTATTCGAGACCCACAGAGCGCTGTAAGTATACCATATTGTGTGGGTTATTATTTATCAGCTATGGTTGATGCGACCACATAGCATAATAGGAGGTGGTATTTTTATTACTTTGATTGGTGAATATCTCGGTGTGGATATAAGTCGGGGGGGATTATTACTAGAAGAGCCGGAACCCCGCGATACTATAGGTTTAAATGTATACCATGGTGCGAAAGTTTTGAAGAGGCGAAATAACGCCGCAGTACGATACCATGGTAGACATCCACAGGTGGAGAGAAACCAGGAGCAAGGTAATGTAGGAGGGGGGAATGAGATGCAAGAAATGCATAGGTTTATAGCTTCTCAGGAATACGAAAATGCTAGACAGAGAGCATTTGAAGATTGGCAAGTTCATCAGAACCAGATCATAGCTCATTGCCAACATATAGGTAGAAACTATATTCCTACACCGAAACCCGTCTTCCCTCCTTGGTCGATAGAGATGCAGCCACCATATCCTACGTATGACCCTGCCGAAGCATTCTATAGCACTTATGGTTATGCCTGGAACCCCTATTGGTACCAATATCATCCTTAGTTTACTTATTATTTTTTTTTATTTTATTTTGTAATTTGTAATTATTGATACATTTAATACTTTTGTTAATATTGTAATCATTTTTATAATTATCTAACTTTTATTCTTAGATTTTAATAATTTTTGAATGTGGGGTAATATACCAAACTTCAAAAATATGTATATATGTTTGCAGTTTATCTTATGTACACAACAGGGTAAAACAACGCATTTTCAAAGACTGGCATTAAGTTCAGCAAAAGCAACTAATTTTGACGACAAGATGCAAAATATATGTGAAATAACAACAAGACGGAATGAACAAATGATGTGCACCATTTATCATTCAGCAAACAAACGCCAATATATTTGGAAACTTTGGTAAAAATTTAATCATTTTCACACTAATCACCCTCAATAATTTAAATTGTTACTGATTTCTTGCAAATGAGGGCATTGCAAGATCTTAAGTGTGGGAAGGGGTTAAATTCTTTCGGATTTTAAAATTTTTTTACTTTATACACTTGGTTACCATTAAAAATACTAGTAAAGCAGTAGTTGTATTAGAATCTAGTGCTCTCTGATAAAAAAGAACAGCCCTAGTCTTATATACTGACTACCCAATTCTAGTAAAATTTTTCAATTAAATGAATTCAAATCATGTTTATACATATTTATGAACGATAAAACTAGGTTTTAACACCGAAATTATTGTTACCTCGGAAAGGACATAAATTGAGAAACAAACTAAAATGTTAAAATTCATTTAAAATGGAATAGAGGACGATAAAAAGAAAAATAAAAAGCCAAGTGTGGGAAAATTTACCAAGTTATTTTAAAACATATGTCACATATATCTGTAACAAATAACTGAAAATACTTTTGCTTTGGACTAAACTAAACTGTTTTACCCGATGAAAGAAAAGAAGAGATGGATCTACATGATGAATCAATTCCATCATTAAAAGGAAGTAAAGTCTTCCGAAAAAGACACGCGCTTCTTGATTTAGGTCATGAAGTTGTCGTCCAGACCAGCTGTAGGTTGACGAAAAATCTAGAAAAGTCATCACTAAAATCAGCAGGAAATCCACGGACCTCAGCATTAAACAGGGTCGCCAAGTGGTCAGATTTATCCTAACCATGAGAAGGATTTATCTCGTACAATGGGGAGGCACCGTGCAAATTAGCTGGATAAGACTAATGAATCAGATCCCCAGAAAGGATAATCTCCTTAAAAGATTAAAAATCAGCTTTTAAGACTGATATTACTCAATCCTTGAGATTGACCTTAAAGATTGAGAATTCAAACTCATGGAATTCAATGATATCTAAACTCGAGCTTGAACGAGAAAATATTTTGATCAAATTACAAACCGATTTGTTTTCTGAAAACCCATTTTCAATGCGTTCATTACCATTGAACGTAAAATCCTAGGAATTCACCTGGAATTCATTAGGTCACCTGAACCAAATCGGGTGTCAACCGTAAGAACGGTGGTTGCATAGCATGGTCAAAGACAGGACCTTGTGCCAGACCGAAAAAATTATAAGGGTGAGCTTTACTATTGCTCCTACCAAGGATAGTAATTGCGTCCGACACGTTATAGACCATAATCAAAAACATGTCACGGGACATTGCCTTAACAGTTGCTTGTTCAACGCTTTCCTTTCAAACGGACGGTAGTTTACCGAAAGGTAATATACGGGACAAGTAAACTGGACGTGTTGCTTTCCAAATACAAGGTTAGCAAGTGGGTGACACAAAACCGCAAGTTTTGAGCTAAAATTTTCAAATCTGAAACCCACCAAACCCACAAAAATATTTTGCAAACACCGGTAAAGGGTTATTCCGGAAAACTTATCTAGGGTAAAAACTAGATTTCAAAAGATCAAATGTTTTCATAAAGATCCAATTTCCTTAATGGATCTAAATTTTTATAGTCATGTGGGACTGTAAACCATATCGTTACTACCATTGTTTATACCGCCGTATAGAAATCACTGATGTACAAAGTGTGAAGAATAAAGAAGTGATTCTAGTATTTCAAGACGATATTGCTTGAGGACAAGCAACGCTCAAGTGTGGGAATATTTGATAATGCTAAAAACGAACATATATTTCATAGCATTATTCCTCAAGAAAGACAAGCTTTTAGTTGCAATTGTTCTATTTACAAGTGATATTCGTTTAAATAATAAAAGGTGAAGACAAAAGACAGATTCGACGAATTGAAGACGCAAACGACCAAAAAGCTCAAAAGTACAAAAGACAATCAAAAAGGTTCCAATTATTAATAAGAAACGTCTCGAAATTACAAACGTACAAGATTCAAAACGCAAAGTACAAGATATTAAATTGTACGCGAGGACGTTCGAAAATCCGGAACCGGGACCAGAGACAACTCTTAACGCTCGACGCAACGGACTAAAAATTACAAGTTAACTATATATATAAATATAATATAATATATAATTAATTATATTAATTATATATATATATTATATATATATATTAAAAACCGTCGGCAGAGAAAACTCCAAGGACTGAGCTGTAATTTCTATCTCCGCGACTCGCGGAGTTTGAAGGGGATTTTGCCGCGAGTCGCGGAGCCCCAAAAATCAACTCTGGCTATAAAGCCAACCGAATTCTGATCAAAAATCATCATCTTTTCTTCCTCATTCATACGTAAAACTTATATATATATATATAATTTATATTTTAATTTTAATTTTAATTCTAATAATAAGGGTATGTTAGCGAATGTTGTAAGGGTGTAAGTCGAAATTCTGTCCGTGTAACGCTACGCTATTTTTAATCATTGTAAGTTATGTTCAACCTTTTTATATTAATGTCTCGTAGCTAAGTTATTATTATGCTTATTTAAAACGAAGTAATCATGATGTTGGGCTAATTACTAAAATTGGGTAATTGGGCTTTGTACCATAATTGGGGTTTGGACAAAAGAACGACACTTGTGGAAACTAGACTATGGGCTATTAATGGGCTTTATATTTGTTTAACTAAATGAAAGTTTGTTAATGTTAATATAAAGATTTACAATTGGGCGTCCCTATAAATTACCATATACACTCGATCGGACACGATGGGCGGGGTATTTATATGTACGAATAATCGTTCATTTAACCGGACACGGGAATGGATTAATAGCCACTAGAATAATTAAAACATGGGTGAAATTACATTCAAGGGTAATTGGTGTAATTGTTAACAAAGTAGTAAAACCTTGATTTACACGCAGTCGATAACCTGGTGTATTCATTAAACAAAGTATTAAAACCTTGTTACAATTCGAATCCCCAATTAGTTGGAATATTTAACTTCGGGTATAATAATAATTTGACGAGGACACTCGCACTTTATATTTATGACTGATGGACTGTTATGGACAAAAACCAGATGGACATATTGAATAATCCAGGACAAAGGACAATTAACCCATGGGCATAAAACTAAAATCAACACGTCAAACATCATGATTACGGAAGTTTAAATAAGCATAATTCTTTTATTTCATATTTAATTTCCTTTATTTTATATTTAATTGCACTTCTAATTATCACACTTTTATTTATTGTTATTTAATCGCACTTTTAATTATCGTACTTTTTAATTATCGCAATTTTATTATTCGCAATTTCGTTATCGTTATTTACTTTACGCTTTAATTTAAGTCTTTTATTTATTTTATATTTTACATTAGGTTTTAACTGCGACTAAAGTCTTAAAATCGACAAACCGGTCATTAAACGGTAAAAACCCCCCTTTATAATAATAATATTACTTATATATATATTTGTATTTTTATAAAAGTAAACTAATATAGCGTTGAGCTTTGTTTAAAGATTTCCCTGTGGAACGAACCGGACTTACTAAAAACTACACTACTGTACGATTAGGTACACTGCCTATAAGTGTTGTAGCAAGGTTTAAGTATATCCATTCTATAAATAAATAAATATCTTGTGTAAAATTGTATCGTATTTAATAGTTTTTCCTAGTAAAATATAAACTATTTTATATACACCTCGCATAACATCATCCATCATTCCTCGGCCTATTACGTTCCACCTCTAACGCAGCAACCCTGGCAGTTAAGGCTGCTATCGATCTCGCCATCTCAACGAACCTCGCTTCAGCCTCGTACGTATAAGTATTTATACCCGTGACTCTTTCCTCCATTCTCTCAAGATCATCGGGGTGCGGATATGTCCTAGCAATATCGCTCAAGGCGTTAACACGATCAACAATATCCCTGTTACGGTTAGTATGAACCAAATCCAATGCATAAAGGTTCACGGGATGGTTAGGTATCTGATGCGGAGCATGTACCGATGCTGGGGCTGGAGCATTCACCTCAGCCACACTGGAGTCACTGTCACTGCTTCCTGAATCATGTAACATCTAACTCATAGTACAAGAACACAACGAAACAGATTAGTCAAGTAAATAACGTTAGTCATAAAGTACTCATGTAATGACTAAGTTCCGGTCGTAGTCTAGACTCATCAAGGTGTTCTAATGACCAAATCAAACACACTAATGCAAGTCCTAGTTTCCCTACGAACCGTTAGCTCTGATACCAACTATAACACCCCGCCAAAATACCATCTGACGGCATGTTAATTTCGGTCCCACAGTTAACAGTTACGCCCTCTATATGAGACGTTTAAAGCAATCGCATTTAATTTTATTTAAAAATATTAACTTTCAAAAACGTAAGTCAATAATCCCAAAATAAAAATACTGTTGTGATCGTAACCACAAGCCAACAGTATTTAAACAGTATAAAAGTTTTAAATACGAAAGTAAATAATGTTCTTTAAAATCAAATGCTGAC
This sequence comes from Rutidosis leptorrhynchoides, assembly GCF_046630445.1. Taxonomy (NCBI): domain Eukaryota; kingdom Viridiplantae; phylum Streptophyta; class Magnoliopsida; order Asterales; family Asteraceae; genus Rutidosis; species Rutidosis leptorrhynchoides. The sequence goes on from NC_092342.1 coordinate 144,172,615, forward strand.
TCCACGGCCAGTCATGCAGCAAACACAGCGGAAGCATACCTCTTAAGGACCTAAGAATAACAACACGCAAAAACAGGTCAACAAATAATGTTGGTGAATCTACAGGTTTAAAGTAATGTAACAGTATCTGAAGAAAAACAGTTATCAGAAAAATAGTTTGATTTCCTTGACCACGAGATTCTATCGCTTGCACAAACCAAGCACCTGAATACTAGCAATGACCCGAGTATAGAAACTACTACACCCGACCTTACCTCGTAAAATGTTATACACTTGTTCAAATGTATTTAATGTTCAAAATAAATGCACCACTGCTTTTATAGTGGGTGAGATTGTAAACCTAACGGATCCGTCCATCTAAATTGTGCTTACACCGATGGTATTAAAAGTATTCAAGCTAGAGGCTTTTTGAACAAACTCATTATGCATATGTGTGGTACTCATGTCAATATAAAAGTAATTGAAAATGTAAATATAACAGCGTGTATTCTCATCCCTGAAAACATATATAAAAAGCGGGACTGTAGACTCACCTTTGAATAAGCTCGGAATGAAAGACAAATGACTTGTACGGTTTAGACCCGAGTAATGTAACCTAAGTATACGTATGTAGGTTGGTCAATATATGTATCTTATATAAGTGTGGTTTCATAGTGTATGTTGTCTTATTGCTCGACTCGATGAGTTTCAAAGTAAAAGTCAACTATATCATGCAAGTCAAACAAAGTCAACCGAAGTCAAATCGAAAGTCAAACTTGGTCAATGTGGTCAACTAAAGTCAACATCAGTAGGTTCATGTCAAATATTAGTCAACATGTCAAACCTAAGTCAAACAATACGTTTTAGGTCATGGATGATCATTTTCACAATTTCAGTTTATCGTCATGCACAAAATTAATTAACACGTAGCATACTTAGCACATTATCTCATAGTAAAAAATTAAAGTAAATATGACAAACTCCAGATCATAATTAGACTCAAAATTGATTCCAAAAAGTCTGGCCAGGGACTCATACGACAATTAAAAGTCAGGAATCAGAAGGGATACATTTGGGGTTTGCCAAGTCAGTTTCTGACAGCGCACTGATTTCATTTCGGCTATAACCGGAGTTAGGAACATGAAATTGATACAAGACCAGTGGCCATAGTTCAGGGACAAATCAAAGTAACACATATCAAAAATCTAGCCACTTTTGTTTAGCCAATTTGTACAGTTTATTGGTGCAATTTGATCATTCAGTTTTCAGCTCAAATCAGAATTCACATAAAGTATGGCTCTATTGTGCCCAATGCATAAGGTTTCAAAGATTGACATAAACTAACAATAAGTCAAATATCATATTAAGTTTCATTGTCCATAAGCATACATGCTCAATCAATATACAAATTCACAAAGTACAAAACCGTGTTCAATTTACAGATTCGATTCTCATTTAGTTAGTCACATTCGCATACGATTATCTGAAGATCTAGATACAATTAGCCTATGATAACCACATGAAAGATGAAGTACTTTTTGTCTACTTCTCAAATATGTAAAGCTTTAATCACAGAAATTAACACATTTTATCATACAAGGTTATTTTCATGCAAGTGCTGTATATAACTACTTTTACACTAATTCGAGTATATATCGGGCTATACATAAGCAAACGACATGATATCCTAGTCTAACTTGAGTGTTTTTAAATTATCTTTCCAGTGGTATAAGTCTCACATGCAAATTCGTTTTCTATCAATACCAGATTTCTGATCAAGCAACAAAATCACAACGATAATTCAAATCGACATAACTTAATCATACGGAAACGAAATCAAGCGAATCCAAAGCCTAAACTCAATAGTTTTTCGCAAGGAATCCGATTATAACATAATAATTAACATTTGAAAAACTTAATTTTTCTGATCAAACAAATACAAATTCATTTTTAAACCCTAGCGCATCAAACAATCAAAATAACGATTACAATTAACACGTACGCGTATAGACTTGAGCAATTGACAACATAACTATGAAACTCACATGAAAATCAGATTTTAAGAATTAGAGTTTATGCAATTATACCTTTGATCACAAAATTAATGATACACACGCGTAGAGGAGATTGAGAATTGCAACTTTCGTGTTCAAGACTTGCTCTAAAAATCAAAAATTGATGGTATGGTGGTGGTGATGATGTCGACGATGGGAGGGAGAAGGAGGGAAGAAAAAGCTGCGTTTTTATGTTCTTAATCCTAATTAGGTTTATTACTTCTATTTATATCATCCCTAGTTATCCTAAATTGCACATAAGTCCCTAAAGTTACAAGTTTTAGACATAAAAGGGGTGGGGAGGGGGTTTCGGCCGATGGGCCCCATGGGATGGGTTCCCAGGCTCTCGTTTTGCAAAAGCGCGTATTCGTGGTCCGTTTTAAGTGTCATTTATTCGTACCGAAGGCCCGGAACGCTAGTCCGATCGTTAAACGCAACCAATCGCTTAATTTATTAAAAAACCAATAAATTAAATATTTTAAAAAGTTAATAATTAATAAAATTAATTATTAAAATAAACCCGAGCGTTTTGTTGCTCAAAAATCTATTATCAAAATCGTTTCGTTTTCATCGTATTTCATTATCCGAAATATTTATTTGCATTAATATCAACCCATATTAATTATTGAAACCCTCCAAAGGTCAAGTACGCATTTAATACACGTAAACGCATAAAAGTTAAATAATCGCCGTTAAATTAACTAACAGAAGGTTAACGAAAGTAACGGAAAAATCAGGGTTGTTACAGGTGGGCTTCTAAGTCCATTAACATTAATAAAAGACCAAGTTCAAGTAATTAACAAATTAATCCAATTAAAGCCCAAGTAATTAACTAGTAACCTTAGTTAATCAAAAATGATTAATAAAAATTAATCATGAATGTAAATAATATTCTAAATATTATTCGTGAAAAGTTCGTGTGTCACAAAGACGTGTCGGGCAAATAAAAGTCAAACGCGGTAACAAGTAAATGTATATAAACATTACATTCATTAAAACACAAGTATTAATAATAAATATTAATAAGTACATGTTGGAAAATCCGGGTTGTTATAGAGTTCAAGAAGGAGTTTTTCCTTGAGTATCGTACGCAAGCGGATCTTTCTAAATTGCGCAATGAGTTAAGAAACATGCATCAAGGGTCTTTGAACCTAAACACTCTCAAAACCAACTTTCTCGCCAAGGCGCATTTTTGCCCCGAGTATGTGGGGAATGATCAATTGTTGATGGAAGATTTTCACGCAACCCTTAGAGATGATTTGAAGGGTAAAATTAGTATTGGTCATGTTGAAACTTTTGCTAAGCTTTTGGCGGTGGCGAAAGGGTTTGAAGCTGTGACGATCGCTCCAAATCCATATGGACGAACACGTCATTCATCGATTTCATTGCGAGGTATTTGACCTCTATATGATACGTTTTGTAAAAATTGCATTCTTTGAAAAGGTACACCATAAATGAATATTTAAATCAAAGGTTTTCGACATCTGATGATTTCTACATATAGACAATCACCGTAAATAATAGTTTACAATAGTACTTCCGTTGAAAATGCAGTCAAAATAAGATAGATGGTGATGATTTGTGAATGCAACGTTTTCTCGAATAAAGCATGTATGACTTCATGAACATATCTTGTATAACATATAAGCAAATATCGGAAGACTTCTAGGGAACCTGAGAATAAACATGTTAACAAGTGTCAACACAAAGGTTGGTGAGTTCATAGTTTTAGTATTTCGCATAATCTGTATATAAATGTGGATCACAAGATTTCAGTTGTTTCATCTGAAACGTTTATCAAAAGATTCTACGAAATTGAGCACTCTGGTAACTAAACTTTAACGTATATATAATAAGTACCCCTGTTTTAACATACATGCAACCAACATGTACAATACACGCAAACCAACGTGTACTAACCTCAAATAGCATACATCTGTTTTATAGTTCAGACTAGGGTTTCTATACCTGGAACAGACGGGGATGTCAAGCCCTATGGATCCATATACAACTATTCGCACCCACCAGTTCTTATAACCGACAACTACTAGTTACCAAAGCTAAGGGATTTTCGGTTCAAACTCAGTGTAGAATTTAGTATGTACTTGTATCCATTGCGTTTAAAATAAAGTGCATGTATTCTCAACCCAAAAATATAGATTGCAAAAGCAATTAAAAAGGGAGCAAATGAAACTCACCTTAGCAGCACATAAAGTCGTTCACCGAAATGTGACCGAAACTCAGAATACCAAATAACCGTAGATCTCAACCTAGAGAACATATGTTGGTCAATAAATTTCTATCAAGCTAGGTTAGGTCATAGTGTATCACAATCCTAATGCTCGAGATCGACATACAAAAGTTATCCAAAGTCGTTTCAAAAAGTCAATTTTGACAATAGTTCAACAAAACGAGATGTGCCTTATATAAGGATTCATTTACTCGGTTGGTAATATTCAAAAATCTAATTTATCAATCTTACAAACAAGTTGTTTAAATATTAATTGCAGATTCAAAAGCAATTCCAATTAACGTCAATCATAATTCAGTTGACCATATCTTTTAATTCGTTCATCGAAATTACGCGATTTCTAAATGAAAAGTTATTGATTGTTCACCAGCTTTCCAAAAACATGTATATCATATACCTTTTACCAGTAATATATGTATTTAATTTGTGATTCATCATAAACTGTTTAACGACGAAATTTAGCATACAAGCATGCATAAATACATATACTCGAGCTCTAGACATGGATACACAATTAATATATAAAAGATAAGATATGAATGCTCACGTATCAATATTGTGATTCAATATTGCAGGAAAGTACGTAGACGCAACAAGATGATAAACACTAGGTTTGACTTGCGAACAGTACCCATGAATATTACCCATAACCTCCATAGCTATAACCCATAGTTTCCTTAGCTCTATCCCGCTTGAAAACCCATTTGGACATCACTCCGTCGTAATATTTTATGTATATTATTATATTTGTATCGTAAAAATAATAATACTAATACTATTAATAATAAGATTAATAATAATAATCTTAATAATAATAATAATAATAATAATAATTAATAATAATAAATATAAATAATAAATATATATAGAGAGAAATCGGGATAGATGGATGAATAAAATGGATCAGAAACAGAAAACGAGTTCGATTTATACACCTTAGCAGGACTCGACATCTATGCGATCGCATGGTTTTGAAGGCCACTGGCCATGCGATCACATGGCCCCTTATTCTAGCTCACATTCGTTTATTGTTTTGCTTGTCGACATAATATTATATAATATATATAATATATTTAATTTATATTAATTAATTATATATTATATTATATTCACGTGCATAGTTGACTTGCAATTTTTGGTCTGATGACTCGTACATTTACACTTGACTAATATCCCAGTTCCGGTTTTTCGAACGTTATTTCGTACGTTTAGAAAACTAGCACGTTATGTTATGCGACGTGTACCTTTATTAATAATTACACCCAATCATCGTTAGACTATATTACCCAAAGTATAATCTTTACATTTGAGCGTTGTGATCATTTGCTTCTATAAATCAACGTCTCATTATTTATTAATATATATTTAATAATATTATTTTAAATTAAATCGTTTTAAGATAATATTTTATTTTATCACCTTGTAAAATATATATATACATTTTCATTTTTAAATAGTGTTTTTACTGTAGCAAATAGTGATTTTCGAAAACACTGTAGCTTTTCGGGTACTGTAGAAATTCGAAAATACTGTAGCAAATTAGTGTTTTACTGGTTCATCTTAAACGCTTTAGTTAACTTATCTAAATATCAATCGAATCAATAAACAAATGTTACTATCGTTTACTAAATAACTTGAAATTATATATATGTATATATCTTTATTTAATATACATAAATCAGTTTTTAAATACACATTGCAAGTTATTTATGAATAATTAATATTCCAATTTATATATATATATATATATATATATATATGTATATATATATGTATATATATATATATATATATATATATATCTATTTACAAATAGATGTTCGTGAATCGTCAGTCAATAGTCAAAGGTTAACTGAATATATAACATTAGTTCAAAATTTTTTAGAATCAATATTACAGACTTTGCTTATCGTATCAGAAACATATAAAGATTAAGTTTAAATTAGGTCAAAAATTTTCGGGTTGTCACAGTACCTACCCGTTAAAGAAATTTCGTCCGCTGACAATAAGTATGTTTTTATGACACATACGAGCTGAAAATTAGAGTTTTATCATCATTGAGTAATACAGATAAAACAATTCAATTTTGTGAAGAGTACGAGTGAAGTTATCATAAAAGAGTGAAATGAATAAATATAGATTCGTCATATCTTTTGACGTAGTCACGATTGATTTCCAGAATTTAAGGAATAGAAAATTTTCATAATCTGAATAAGATTTGATTCTTCGGTAATTGCGGAAATTAGGATTTTCTTTGATTAAATGCGCAATCTGCCTTGATTGCTATGTCTGATATTTTGCTATAAATTGACCTTTTCCGTTTCATTTATTTTCACCACTCCTATAATCTTCTTCCTTATTTCATACTTCTTAATAGATTGTGAAAATACTTAATCCAGTTCTGATTCTTGATATTTTCTTGGCTATCGTATCCTTCATTCTTCTTTTTCATCTGCCACCAGAGGAGGTTATTTTCTTCTACTATTACCTCGGGGTTATAGTGTTTTTCATTCTCCCGTGTCTTTATATTGCTATACGCATCGATATACACGGTTTGTAAATTTCGGGGTTGTTATCGGGCTTTATATTCTCCATTATATTTCGGAGCTTCATGCTTTCGTTTTCTCTTCCCGACCTTAAGTCAAGAGGATAATGGTCCAAAATTCGTAGGTATGAAGTTTCAGATGAACATAACTAATGTTCTAAGAAAAAAAATGGTAATAGCACGATCTTGATTTGTCAAATTACCAGAATTCACAGAAAAGACCGAATCATCAGGAAAATATTTTCTTGATATATTTAGAGATTAAATAGAATGAAAGAGTTATGTAGCATGGTTCATGATGAGGGTGTGATCTGTGAACCTTTATCACGTTCCATTAGAAACTCAGCATGACTTACTGTAATATAATCACGTTGATCAAGTGTCATTATATTATACTAACTCATGCTTCAATTCCCAACACTACTTCAAAAACATCCATTTTTCGAAATTTTCAGAATTTAGAAACTAAAATAGTTTCTTTTATGATGTAACACAGATAGTGCGAAGAGATGAATGATTTCAGATAAGAATAGTTATGAAGATATCTCCAGAAATATCGAGGATATTTATAATGAAAGATACGATGATATCTTAGAATTTCTAATATCAAAGGATGATGAAGAAGATTTTTTCTTAACGGATTTTGAGTCAGGAGCAAGGTATTCGTTAATGAATTCAGCAGACACTGAATCATTTGGATTCTTTGAAGGCAGGTTTAGTCTTTATGATTTGTCTACAGCCTCCTTCATGATTTGCTCAATCCGTTTTTCAGTACCAAACTTTCTCTTTTTCTGTGCTTTTCCAACACACTACTCTTTATCATCAAACTTTTGACTGTTAAAGTCATTTATAGTTTTTGCTGCTTCATCAGCATTTTTCCAAAATTCAGAGAACTAGTTTCGCAGTTTGGGGTGTTTTTCAGAAACTTCACATTCGGAGTAAGTAAGTCTAGGAGATAGACATTATATGTTTATATATAACTGTTGGCGTAGAATTGCTGCGGAATTCAAAATACTGATTGCTAATTCCTGGTAGTTGGTACGAAAATTATTGATAGAAGATGTAGACTAGTACATGATAGGGTTTCAATGAGTATAATGATTTTTCGGAAGGTCAAGGATCAATGAAGTTGTTGGTAAATTTACTGCTAATGTGGTGGAACATAAAAGGTTCCCCGGTAACAAAAACGTATATGTCAAGGTTACAATAAAGTTAATCTGAAAAGTTGAAGTTGACTGGTCGGAAGTGTGGTAAAACTGGATACTTTGAAAAGGGATTGCAAGATTATTTTCTGTAAAAACAACGCTAAAGGATCTTGCACAGTTTTGAAGTCAAAGTATAGCTTTGAAAGATGTAGAGATCTAATAATGATGTAACTTGTTAAATCTTGACTTGGATTCTGTTCTGTTAGAATATGTAATTGAATTTGAATAAGAATGGTTGTTCGGATTTCTATGAACGAATGTATAGCGTTGTGAAAGTAGTATAGTTAATGATTATTGAATAATCGAATGATGTAGTGTGTAACATATTAATTGTGAACCCAAATATTTCTCAGGTATTACCTACCCGTTAAAAAAAAATTTCACAATTAATACTTTGTACAAAGAATTTTCATTACAGTCTTTATGAAAATATATGTGTGTATATTTCTTCAGATGTAATACAGATTTAATGAGTTAATATCATATTAAGCTCATTTGATTTTTGGCTTGAATTAGAAATAAATAATCCCTAAAACATTAGAGATTACATAATCTTCGAGGAGTATTTCACTAATGAAATCAATACTTCGTTATTTATTCTTATTGATATTCCTTGGTGAAGGATGTTGGTGCTCGTGAAATTTTTTTTTTTTTGTGAACTTTACAAGGCATAGGTGATGTTTTCTGGATAGTTTCGAGTACATCGTAAATGAAAATGTAAAATCAATTATGTAATTGAATAATACACTTGGTTTATTAGGAAATGAAATTCATTGAGTTGAAACAGAGATGGTAGTTAACAATGGTTAAGTCATTAACGAAGGATGTACATCATAGCATATTAGTAATATGAACTAATCGAGTAGTATCTACCCTTTTTCAATTCATACTTAATAGCTTAGTACGAAAAGATTTATTTTGATCCCATAATTCACATATATATATAATATATATATATATATATATATATATATGTATATATATATATATATATATATATGTATATATATGTATATATATATATATATATATATATATATATATATATATATATAATTCCTTTAGAGGGAATGAGTTAATATACTTCATAACTTGTTGATACAATATATGCGTTGTTGATTTGTGATGATGTTGGTGATTATGGAATAGGCGGTGCTTGTAGTGCTTCAGGTTTTTCCGGTGTTGGTGATACTTGTAACGACCCTGGAATTTACAACGTTATTTATTAATAATTATTATTATTAATACGCTTGATTAAACGAATGTATGTTATTACATTTACATGTTGCTTTAATTGCCCGTACTTGAACTTTAAATGCCCGAAACGTCTTTGTGACACCCGGAACTTGCACGAATAATATTTTAAGATATTATTTACATTCATGATTAATTTTATTAATCATTTTAATTAACTAAGGCTTTTAGTTAATTACTTGGGCTTAAGTTGGACTTATTTGGATTATTTGCAACTTGGGCTTTAATTAGTGTAATGGACTCTTGAATAAGACTCACAAGCCCACCCTACTTCTTTTAATGGACATTAAGCCCACTCTTGCATACTTGTAAGTATTACTTTCATAAGTAACTAGTTAGTTTGTGCATTTGGAATCAAATTACTTGTTATCCCCATGTACACCACCCTTTTACCCAACTTTTGCAAGCTTTTCAATCAAATAACCATTAAACTTAACCTTCCCCCCCCTCCCTTTCAGCTGAATGCCGAATCCATATAGACCATATAGTGGTGATTTGATTTTCTTTTTACACTACATACTCACTTGAAGTCTTCTCTCAACACACACACATTACTTGCATATTCCCTCAAACTTTCTTCTCTTTTTCTCTCATACTTGTAAGTGTTTGAAACAACTTCTTTTCTTCTTTTCTTTGTTGGTAAAAACTGATTTCATAAACATTAATCATCATCATCAATTGTTGTTTGTTTACTTGTTCTTACTTAATGTTTGAATACATGAAGTTACTAGTTATATGTTACTTACTTTCTAACTTTCAAGAACAAACTTACTAGTTTGAGTTCTTCACCTTTATCTTGTTATAACAAGAACATTCAAGAACATAATCTCCCTAGTTATGTTCTACATATTTTGTTTCAAAGAATTAAAGTTCATAGTTGTATAAACTCTTTACTTGTAGTTCTTGAAGTAACTTTGAAGTTACTTCACTTAAAGATCAACTTGGTTGAATCTTTAAAAGTAAGAGCAACTATGAATCATCTTCTTGTTTAGATTAGCTTTCTACTTTATTTATTTCAAAGATTTAAAGTTTATAATCTTTATAATTGTTACTTGTGTTCTTGTTTGTTGTATGTTACTAGAATACCACCTTCATGGTTGGTTTAGGCTTATCATTCATTTTTATTTATTTCTTATTGTTAGTTGCCTACTACACATTTGAACAAGGACATGAAACCAACAAGAGCTTACACTTTGGTGCAAGTATCATGGATCCAACACTTGGTTGTGATCTTTCTTAGTGTTCATGAACTTGTTCATAAACTTACATGTAACCTTGGTTCATCAAACACTTACAACACTTGCACTTGAGTTATGATGGACAAACGTTGGTCAAAATGATGTTAACACATCAACGAGTTGTACACTTGAAGCTATACGCATCAAGAATGAGAACCGTGATGAACATCAAGCACCGAGACAACCGGAACTCTCCAAAACCCACTGTTCTGTCCAAAACCCACTGACCTGATGCTTCTGGAACAGACCAGCAGACCTGGGCTGTTCTAACCTTGATTTTTAGATAGAACTTTTCGAGTAGATAACTTTTCATATAGGACTCGTCTTAATCCGAGTTACGGTTTAGGATTTATGGCCCTCCGATCGTTACCATGTCCTTTAACGTTGTGCAGAAATTTCTGACCTACTCGCACTTAGACCGTCGCCACGGTCAAACCAAGACGAGTTTGCTTCTGTAAATTTTACCACACTTAAGGGACTCATAGACGGAGCCATGACCACTGGTCTCACCTTAATTCAGTAAGGGTAGAGGCCGTGGTGACTGACCGAAGTCAGCCTTTGTTTTAAACAACTTTCATAAACGAGTCTTACTTGTTACCTTTTGTTTAATGATGATTGATGATGACCCTTATGACCTTAATTACGTACTTGTAAACCTTTTGAGACGACTTATTGACTTAGTGCTATTTGACTTAGGTTGAGGACGTTTGGACCGTTACTTGCACACCACTTTCCGACTACTACCTTACCATTACTACTAATCATTGTGAGTTATAGCATTCCCTTTTTACTTTAACTTATTTTGGGAACTGAGAATACATGCGGATTTTATGTTTTACATACTAGGCACGAGTACTTAAACTTTATATATGTGTGGGTTATATAACGGCAGAAACATTCCCTTTAGCTCGGTAACGTTTAATCATTGGTTTTTGAACCGTGAACGCGAATCTTAGATATGGATCCATAGGGTTTGACATCCCCACTCGGGCTAGTAGCGCTAGCATTTAACGAGTGTTTAATACTTCGAGGTTATACGCACTTGCCAAGTGCACTTTAAGGGGGTACATTAAACGTTAAGTTAGTTACCGGGTGCCCACGGTTAAGCATATACTTTTACATACTTTTGAAACGCTCGTTGTAGCACTGAAATCTCGTGGCCTACTTACATTACTGTTATACTTAAACTATAGCTCACCAACCTTTGTGTTGACCATTTTAAGCATGTATTTTCTCAGGTGTTTGAAGTCGCTTCCGCTATCTTACTAGTCGTGCTGTAGAACCCGCTGCCTAGAGTTGTTATCGCATGACTACTTATGTTGCATTCAAACTTTTTACTTATGAATTTATGTTATGTAACGACCATTATGGTCACGTACACTTATTTAATGCTTCTACTTAGCGAAGCATACTTTTGATTTGTAAAACAATTGACGTATGTTATGACGTCACTTTTATTTATGAATGTAAACTCTGTTTTGAAAACGCATATAGTACTTAACCTTGTAATGATCCTGTTGTTGATGGTCCGTACATGATGATTTAGTACGGGGCGTCACATTTGGTATCAGAGCATTGGTTGTAGGGAATTAGGATGCATTAGTGAGTCTAAGACCGACCCGAGTAGGATTCACTAATAGGGCTAATCTACAACTTGTTAGTTTACTTGTTTCCGCTGAACTTACTGCATGCTGCTGCTTACTGTTACTGCTATATGTCGTATGCTACTACGTGATTTCACTACTGCATGCTATTACTTGCTTTTGATTGCATGCTAGTTTCGTACGATTACTGATATTGCCATGCTACTTATTGTTATACATGAATTACACTGTTGGCCTATTATTTGCTTGCTTTATGACATACTGACATGGAAAATTTATTTTTCCTTGTTCAGATGTCGGACGTTCCACCTACTGACATCCCGAGCGGCTCAGGCCCCGTTGTTCCTCCCACTGCTGCACCTGTTGCTGCTGCTGCTGCTGCTGCCGACATTCCGGCCCCGACACCCACTGGCGACCCCGGCGCCTCTAGTTCTGGAGCTAGCTCTAGTGTGCCTATCCCGGCGTCTTCTTCCAGACCCCTGAGACAACTGGCTCGCATTGGTGGCAGGGAGATCCCCGCGGAGTTCGGGGAAGGTCCCTTCCGCAATCACTGGGGCACACCTTGCCGACGCACTTCCGACAGCCGCTTAGCCGTGATTACGCTAGGCCGACACCGACAGATGTTGGCCGCTTTCGGATATGTTGAGCCACCCGCGCCACCACCGCATGATTCAGACGACGGTTCTTCCACCGATGCTTCTTTAGACGACACCTCATCTGACGACTCCAGTGATGAGGAGGATCCCGCTGACCGACCGATTCAGGCACCTTCTACCCCGCCGAAGAAGCGGTATCGCTTCGCTGGCATAATTCCTGGTCGTACTGTCACTGACGCTTATGGTCGGCGTCGTAGGATCACTGCTCGTAAACGGCTGGTGCCGTACCCCGCCGACCCACTGATATTACCGTCTCCACCCAGAGCTGGACCATCCACTTCAGCACCACCGGCTCCACCTGCACCGCCAGCACCACCTGCCCCACCATCTTCCTCTAATGAGGAAATGAGGCGGGAGATTGAGATTCTCCAGACTCGAGTTACTGAGCTCGAGGAGCAGATGGCTCATGTTTTGGACATCTTGTACCCACCATCGCCGTAGGACTTTGTACTAGATTCCGTATTGTAATCTCTTTTGTAATTTCATATTTCACTTATGTAATGTACGAACTTATTGTAATGTGTGAACTTATTATCATTAATGAATGGAATTTGTGTTGCTTACTTCTTACGCAAGTGTTCTATTTACGTTATCATCTCATGGTTTTGTGGTACCTATATCTGCTTGCGTTATTTAATCAACATGTGTTGTGCTGTTTTCATGTTGGTTGTTATATTATGTACTATTATTAATTGCATGATGGATTTTGACTTGAGTCAAAATGTTTGTATAGAACATCATGGCCAACGGGAGATCTATCCCCACCGCGGCACAAATCGAGGAAATGATTAACGAGCGAGTCGCTGCTGCACTAGCTGAAAGACAACCCCAAGTTCCACCACCACCGCCTGTCAATCCACCTGTCCTCCGAGATGGGTGTACTTACAAGGAATTTCAAAACTGCAAGCCACACTACTTCAGTGGCACTGAGGGACCCGTCGGTCTCACCAGATGGTTCGAAAAGTTGGAATCGGTATTCAGGGTTAGCAATTGTTCTGAGGCTAACAAAACGAAATTTGCATCTTGCACGCTGTCTGATGGCGCGCTCACATGGTGGAATACCATGGCCCAAGCGAAAGGAATTGATGAGGCGTATGCTACGCCTTGGGAAGAATTTAAATGTGCTATGATCGAGGAATACTGTCCGAGAACCGAGATTCAAAAGATGGAAATCGAATTTATGCAATTGAAAACCGTAGGGAACGACCTTAACAGCTACAACCGTAGGTTTTTGGAATTGGCTCTTATGTGTCCAACCATGGTCACCCCCGAATTTAAGCGTTTGGAGAAATACTTCTCGGGACTTCCTAAGTCCATCAAGGGTAATGTTACCTCATCCAAGCCACCAAGTGTTCCCGAAGCAATGCGCATGGCGCATACTCTCTTGAATCAAATCATCCTTGACGAGCCGGAGAAGGCTAAGTTCGAAACTGTTAGTGGTGAAAAGAGGAAATGGGACAACAACCACAACAACAACAGGGGTAGGAACTATGATCAAAACCCGGCAAAGCGACATGAAGGGTTTAGGCAAAACAACAACATGCACAACAACAACACCAACCCCAACAACAACAACAACCGCACCAATCCGAACTACAAAGGAACCTTACCACAATGCAATAGGTGCTACAAACACCACACTGGGTATTGCAATGTTATCTGTGAGAAGTGCCAACGATCTGGACATGTTGGCAAGGATTGCAAGGTTACCACTTTGAATGTGAAGCCAAACCACAACAACAATGGGCCTAAGAAGTGTTATGAATGTGGAAAGACGGGCCATTTCAGAAACGAGTGTCCTAACAAGCGTAAGGATGGCGGACCACCACGTGCTAGAGCCTTCAATGTTAATGCAAGGGACGCTCGCGACAACCCCGACTTGGTGACAGGTATATTCAAGATCAACAATCTTTTAGCTTCTGTCCTATTTGATACTGGTGCCGATAGGAGCTATGTGTGTAGACATTTTTGTGATAAGTTAGATTGGTCGTTAGTTCCTTTGAAGGAAAGTATGCTTGTCGAGGTCGCCAATGGAAAACTTGAAAAGGTTGACCATATTAGTCGTGGAGCTATTATCAACATAGCTGGTGCAGATTTCGAAATTGATTTGATACCTATCAAACTGGGAAGTTTTGACGTGATCGTCGGTATGGATTGGTTGAGCAAGATAAAGGCCGATGTTATCTGTGGAGATAAAGCACTTCGCATACCACAAGGAGATGGCGAACCACTGGTTATCTATGGAGAGAGATGTACCTCGAAGTTGAACCTCATTAGTTGCGTGAAAGCGCAAAAGATTATGAAGAAGGGACGCTTTGCTGTCCTAGCACATGTGAAAGCGGTAGAAACTGAGGTGAAGAACGTGAACGACGTTCGAATTGTGAACGAATTTTCTGATGTCTTCCCAGAGGAATTGCCTGGATTACCACCGCAGAGGGCAGTAGAGTTTCAGATTGACTTAGTGCCAGGAGCTGCACCTGTAGCTCGCGCACCTTATAGACTCGCACCTTCCGAGATGCAAGAATTACAGAGTCAACTACAAGAGCTATTAGATCGAGGGTTTATCCAACCAAGCTTCTCGCCTTGGGGCGCACCTGTGTTGTTTGTAAAGAAGAAGGATGGATCCTTCCGTATGTGTATCGACTACCGTGAACTCAACAAATTAACTATCAAGAATCGATATCCTCTTCCACGAATTGATGACCTTTTTGATCAACTACAAGGATCGAGCGTTTATTCAAAAATCGATTTGCGATCCGGATATCACCAGCTGAGGGTGAAGGAAAGTGACGTGATGAAAACTGCATTCAGGACCCGTTATGGTCATTATGAGTTCCTCGTGATGCCATTCGGTTTGACAAATGCCCCTGCCGTGTTCATGGATCTCATGAATCGTGTCTGCAAGCCTTACTTGGATAAGTTTGTTATCGTCTTCATAGATGATATCCTCATCTACTCTAAGAGCGAAGAAGAACATGAGCAACACCTTCGGCTAGTGCTTGAACTCTTAAGACAAGAGCAACTTTACGCCAAATTCTCCAAGTGCGAATTTTGGTTGAAGGAAGTACAGTTTTTGGGTCATGTTGTGAGCGACCAGGGTATCAAAGTTGATCCCGCCAAGATTGAAGCCATCAGCAAGTGGGAGACCCCCACTACTCCAACGCATATTCGCCAATTTCTAGGTCTCGCCGGTTATTATCGAAGGTTTATCGAAGGATTTTCTCTGATTGCGCGTCCTTTGACCGCACTGACTCACAAGGGCAAGAAGTTCATTTGGGAACCCACACACGAATCAGCATTCCAAACTTTGAAGAAGAAGTTAACCTCCGCACCTATCCTATCACTTCCTGAAGGCAGTGACGACTTTGTTGTTTATTGCGATGCGTCGAAGAGTGGTTTTGGTTGTGTGCTGATGCAACGATCAAAGGTTATTGCCTATGCCTCCCGCCAATTGAAGATTCACGAGCGGAACTACACTACACATGATCTTGAACTTGGAGCCGTTGTCTTTGCACTCAAATTGTGGAGACATTATTTGTATGGAACTAAGAGCACTATCTTCACCGACCACAAGAGTCTCCAGCACATCTTTGATCAGAAGCAACTAAATATGAGACAGCGTCGATGGATCGAGACGCTCAACGACTACGATTGTGAACTCCGTTATCACCCTGGCAAGGCCAATGTTGTAGCTGACGCTTTAAGCCGAAAGGAGAGGACGGCACCTCTCCGTGTTAGGGCTCTGAACATCACCATCCATTCGAACCTCAACAACCAGATCAGAGTAGCCCAAGTTGAGGCTCTCAAGGAGGAGAACATATCTCACGAGCATTTGAACATACTTGTCTCTCGATTCGAGGTTAGAGAGTCTGGACTCCGATGTTATGCCGGAAGAATTTGGGTACCTTACTATGGAGATCTACGAAGCCTGATACTTGATGAAGCACACAAATCGAGATATTCGATTCACCCCGGTGCAGGTAAGATGTACCACGACCTTAAAGAACAGTATTGGTGGCCGAATCTTAAGAAGGACGTTGCGACTTATGTTGGTAAGTGTTTGACTTGCTCGAAGGTTAAAGCCGAGCATCAGAGACCTTCTGGGTTACTTCAACAGCCGGAAATCCCACAATGGAAGTGGGAAAGGATCACAATGGATTTCATTACTAAGCTGCCGAAGACGGTGGGCGGATGCGATACTATTTGGGTTATTGTTGACCGCCTCACCAAATCTGCACACTTCCTAGCGATGAAGGAAACTGATACAATGGAAAGACTTGCTCAGCTGTACATCAAAGAGGTTGTATCTCGTCATGGTGTACCTTTATCAATCATCTCCGATCGCGATCCCCGTTTTGCTTCCAGATTTTGGCGTTCTTTGCAAGAAGCCATGGGAACTCGTCTTGACATGAGTACTGCTTATCATCCTCAGACTGACGGGCAAAGTGAACGAACGATTCAGACCTTGGAGGACATGCTGCGTGCATGTGTCATTGATTTTGGAAAGGCCTGGGAAAGGCATTTGCCACTCGCCGAATTCTCGTACAACAACAGTTATCACTCAAGCATTAATGCTGCACCTTTTGAAGCATTGTATGGTCGTAAGTGCCGATCTCCTATTTGTTGGGCCGAAGTAGGCGAAAAGCAAATGACCGGACCCGAGGTAGTTCACGAAACCACGGAGAAGATTGCTCAGATCCAAGCTAGACTTAAGACTGCCCGTGATCGCCAAAAGAGTTATGCTGATCTTAAACGTAAAGACTTTGAATTCAACGTTGGTGATCGTGTTATGTTGAAGGTTGCACCTTGGAAGGGTGTGATTCGTTTTGGGAAGCGCGGAAAGTTAAACCCGCGATACATTGGTCCTTTCGAAATTTTGGAACGTGTTGGACCCGTTGCTTATCGTCTTGATCTTCCAGCACAATTGAGCTCAGTTCATCCTACCTTCCATGTGTCAAACTTGAAGAAGTGTCTTGCTGCACCCGAACTCATCATACCTTTGGAAGAACTTACTATTGATGACAAACTCCACTTTGTGGAGGAACCTGTTGAGATTATGGATCGTGAGATCAAAACTTTGAAACGCAACAAGATTCCAATTGTACGAGTACGATGGAATGCCAAACGAGGACCTGAGTTTACTTGGGAGCGAGAGGATCAAATGATGCGAAAGTATCCTCATCTTTTCCCGACTCCTCCATCTACTTCAGCTTAAAATTTCGGGACGAAATTTTCTTTAACAGGTGGGTAATGTAACGACCCTGGAATTTACAACGTTATTTATTAATAATTATTATTATTAATACGCTTGATTAAACGAATGTATGTTATTACATTTACATGTTGCTTTAATTGCCCGTACTTGAACTTTAAATGCCCGAAACGTCTTTGTGACACCCGGAACTTGCACGAATAATATTTTAAGATATTATTTACATTCATGATTAATTTTATTAATCATTTTAATTAACTAAGGCTTTTAGTTAATTACTTGGGCTTAAGTTGGACTTATTTGGATTATTTGCAACTTGGGCTTTAATTAGTGTAATGGACTCTTGAATAAGACTCACAAGCCCACCCTACTTCTTTTAATGGACATTAAGCCCACTCTTGCATACTTGTAAGTATTACTTTCATAAGTAACTAGTTAGTTTGTGCATTTGGAATCAAATTACTTGTTATCCCCATGTACACCACCCTTTTACCCAACTTTTGCAAGCTTTTCAATCAAATAACCATTAAACTTAACCTTCCCCCCCTCCCTTTCAGCTGAATGCCGAATCCATATAGACCATATAGTGGTGATTTGATTTTCTTTTTACACTACATACTCACTTGAAGTCTTCTCTCAACACACACACATTACTTGCATATTCCCTCAAACTTTCTTCTCTTTTTCTCTCATACTTGTAAGTGTTTGAAACAACTTCTTTTCTTCTTTTCTTTGTTGGTAAAAACTGATTTCATAAACATTAATCATCATCATCAATTGTTGTTTGTTTACTTGTTCTTACTTAATGTTTGAATACATGAAGTTACTAGTTATATGTTACTTACTTTCTAACTTTCAAGAACAAACTTACTAGTTTGAGTTCTTCACCTTTATCTTGTTATAACAAGAACATTCAAGAACATAATCTCCCTAGTTATGTTCTACATATTTTGTTTCAAAGAATTAAAGTTCATAGTTGTATAAACTCTTTACTTGTAGTTCTTGAAGTAACTTTGAAGTTACTTCACTTAAAGATCAACTTGGTTGAATCTTTAAAAGTAAGAGCAACTATGAATCATCTTCTTGTTTAGATTAGCTTTCTACTTTATTTATTTCAAAGATTTAAAGTTTATAATCTTTATAATTGTTACTTGTGTTCTTGTTTGTTGTATGTTACTAGAATACCACCTTCATGGTTGGTTTAGGCTTATCATTCATTTTTATTTATTTCTTATTGTTAGTTGCTTACTACACATTTGAACAAGGACATGAAACCAACAAGAGCTTACACTTTGGTGCAAGTATCATGGATCCAACACTTGGTTGTGATCTTTCTTAGTGTTCATGAACTTGTTCATAAACTTACATGTAACCTTGGTTCATCAAACACTTACAACACTTGCACTTGAGTTATAATGGACAAACGTTGGTCAAAATGATGTTAACACATCAACGAGTTGTACACTTGAAGCTATACGCATCAAGAATGAGAACCGTGATGAACATCAAGCACCGAGACAACCGGAACTCTCCAAAACCCACTGTTCTGTCCAAAACCCACTGACCTGATGCTTCTGGAACAGACCAGCAGACCTGGGCTGTTCTAACCTTGATTTTTAGATAGAACTTTTCGAGTAGATAACTTTTCATATAGGACTCGTCTTAATCCGAGTTACGGTTTAGGATTTATGGCCCTCCGATCGTTACCATGTCCTTTAACGTTGTGCAGAAATTTCTGACCTACTCGCACTTAGACCGTCGCCACGGTCAAACCAAGACGAGTTTGCTTCTGTAAATTTTACCACACTTAAGGGACTCATAGACGGAGCCATGACCACTGGTCTCACCTTAATTCAGTAAGGGTAGAGGCCGTGGTGACTGACCGAAGTCAGCCTTTGTTTTAAACAACTTTCATAAACGAGTCTTACTTGTTACCTTTTGTTTAATGATGATTGATGATGACCCTTATGACCTTAATTACGTACTTGTAAACCTTTTGAGACGACTTATTGACTTAGTGCTATTTGACTTAGGTTGAGGACGTTTGGACCGTTACTTGCACACCACTTTCCGACTACTACCTTACCATTACTACTAATCATTGTGAGTTATAGCATTCCCTTTTTACTTTAACTTATTTTGGGAACTGAGAATACATGCGGATTTTATGTTTTACATACTAGGCACGAGTACTTAAACTTTATATATGTGTGGGTTATATAACGGCAGAAACATTCCCTTTAGCTCGGTAACGTTTAATCATTGGTTTTTGAACCGTGAACGCGAATCTTAGATATGGATCCATAGGGTTTGACATCCCCACTCGGGCTAGTAGCGCTAGCATTTAACGAGTGTTTAATACTTCGAGGTTATACGCACTTGCCAAGTGCACTTTAAGGGGGTACATTAAACGTTAAGTTAGTTACCGGGTGCCCACGGTTAAGCATATACTTTTACATACTTTTGAAACGCTCGTTGTAGCACTGAAATCTCGTGGCCTACTTACATTACTGTTATACTTAAACTATAGCTCACCAACCTTTGTGTTGACCATTTTAAGCATGTATTTTCTCAGGTGTTTGAAGTCGCTTCCGCTATCTTACTAGTCGTGCTGTAGAACCCGCTGCCTAGAGTTGTTATCGCATGACTACTTATGTTGCATTCAAACTTTTTACTTATGAATTTATGTTATGTAACGACCATTATGGTCACGTACACTTATTTAATGCTTCTACTTAGCGAAGCATACTTTTGATTTGTAAAACAATTGACGTATGTTATGACGTCACTTTTATTTATGAATGTAAACTCTGTTTTGAAAACGCATATAGTACTTAACCTTGTAATGATCCTGTTGTTGATGGTCCGTACATGATGATTTAGTACGGGGCGTCACAATACTGATGGTACTACCAGTGGCGCTTGTATAACCAATCTAGCTTGTAAATTACGCACCATCTTTGTCAGGGTTTCTATTCTTCCTTCTATGATTTCTGTCCACTTATCTGATTTATGGTTAAGGCTGAAAATAGATAATTTCTAAGATTTTAGAGATTACATAATCGCCGTAGAATATTTCGCCGATGAAGTTATGAATCCATACTTCATCATTTGTTGTTGCTGGTACTCCTTGGTACCTATGGTGCGTATGATGTTGATATCCAAGGTACAGATTGTGATGTTGAGGCGTGTGATGGGGATGTTGTTGGTGGTGGTGGTAATGGTACTGTTGGTATTGTTGTCGGTGGTACTGTTGCCGCTGATGCCTGTGATGCCTGCAAGTTGCGCATCATGTTCTCCAAAGTCACTACTCGAGCGCGAAGCTCGTTGACTTCTTCTACTACCCCCGGATGATTGGCGGTTCGGACAAGCTGATGAATAAGATTTAGAATATTGGATATTACGTAGTCGTTGCGAGCTGTTCTGGAAATGAGGGTGAAAATGGTGTTACGAACAGGTTCGCCAGTAAGTGCTTCAGGTTCTTCGCCAAGAGGGGAATGTGGTGGATGGAAAGGATCGCCTTCTTCTTATCTCCAATGATTAAGTAGGCTACGAACCCATCCCCAATTAATCCAGAATAGATGATGGCTAATTGGTTGATTCATTCTAGTCACACTGCTTTCGTAGCTCGAATGGAAATCCATATCGGAATAGCTGTCGGAATCTGAGGAATTGGAACTAGATGCGGAATTCATCTTACACGGTTTGGATAAAGGATTTTTGATATGAAATGATTTTTTTGGATATCAGATGATATTCTAATTACATAGAATACTTATATATAGTACAAGGGATCCCGCAAATTACGGAGAAATTTTCGAAATCTGTCAGGTAAAGTTTATAGTAACAGATATGCTAAGATATGAATTTTGTCTATACACTATTCATGCAATCAATGCAATAAAACATATCTAGACTAGGAATGATAAGCAGGTAATTTCCGACAAGAAATGATAAACAAAACTTTTGACATGCAGACACAGTCGAAGTCCAGACTTACTAATGCATCCTAACAACTATCAGTTAGACACACTAATGCAAGACCTGGTTCGCTAGGACCAACGCTCTGATACCAACTGTGACGATCGCTCCAAATCCATATGGACGAACATGTCATTCATCGATTTCATTGCGAGGTATTTGACCTCTATATGATACGTTTTGTAAACATTGCATTCTTTGAAAAGGCACACCATAAATGAATATTTAAATCAAAGGTTTTCGACATCTGATGATTTCTACATATATACAATCACCGTAAATAATAGTTTACAATAGTACTTCCGTTGACAATGCAGTCAAAATAAGATAGATGGTGATGATTTGTGAATGCAACGTTTTCTCGAATAAAGCATGTATGACTTCATGAACATATCTTGTATAACATATAAGCAAACAGCGGAAGACTTCTAGGGAACCTGAAAATAAACATGCTAACAAGTGTCAACACAAAGGTTGGTGAGTTCATAGTTTTAGTATTTCGCATAATCTATATATAAAGGTGGATCACAAGATTTCAGTTGTTTCATCCGAAACATTTATTAAAAGATTCTACGAAATTGAGCACCCTGGTAACTAAACTTTAACGTATATATAATAAGTACCCCTGTTTTAACATACATGCAACCAACATGTACAATACATGCAAACCAACGTGTACTAACCTCAAATAGCATACGTCTGTTTTATAGTTCAGGCTAGGGTTTCTATACCTGGAACAGACGGGGATGTCAAGCCCTATGGATCCATATACAACTATTCGAGTCCACCAGTTCTTATAACCGGCAGCTACTAGTTACCAAAGCTAAGGGATTTACGGTTCAAACTCAGTGTAGAATTTAGTATGTACTTGTATCCATTGCGTTTAAAATAAAGTGCATGTATTCTCAGCCCAAAAATATAGATTGCAAAAGCAATTAATGAAATGTCCCGTTCATATTGATTATAAACGTTCCATATTAATTGATTTCGTTGCGAGGTTTTGACCTCTATATGAGACGTTTTTCAAAGACTGCATTCATTTTTAAAACAACCATAACCTTTATTTTATCAATAAAGGTTTTAAAAACATTACGTAGATTATCAAATAATGATAATCTAAAATATACTGTTTACACACGACCATTACATAATGGTTTATATTAGAAATATATTACATTGACATATGTTTCTTGAATGCAGTTTTTACACAATATCATACAAACATGGACTCCAAATCTTGTCCTTATTTTAGTATGCAATAGCGGAAGCTCTTAGTATTCACCTGAGAATAAACATGCTTTAAACGTCAACAAAAATGTTGGTGAGTTATAGGTTTAAATTATATATATCAAATCGTATCAATAGACCACAAGATTTCTTATTTCAATACACATCCCATACATAGAGATAAAAATCATTCATATGGTGAACACCTGGTAACCGACATTAACAAGATGCATATATAAGAATATCCCCATCATTCCGGGACACCCTTCGGATATGATATAAATTTCGAAGTACTAAAGCATCAGGTACTTTAGATGGGGTTTGTTAGGCCCAATAGATCTATCTTTAGGATTCGCGTCAATTAGGGTGTCTGTTCCCTAATTCTTAGATTACCAGACTTAATAAAAAGGGGCATATTCGATTTCGATAATTCAACCATAGAATGTAGTTTCACGTACTTGTGTCTATTTTGTAAATCATTTATAAACCTGCATGTATTCTCATCCCAAAAATATTAGATTTTAAAAGTGGGACTATAACTCACTTTCACAGATATTTCCTTCCTCGAAAATAAGATTTGGCCACGGATCGATTCACGAACCTATACAAATATGTACATATATATTAAAGTATGATTAAAATATAATTACAACCATTTTTATTATGTTTTAAAGATTTGAGTGTATTAAGTCAGCTGTCCTTGTTAGTAACCTACAACTAGTTGTCCATAGTTAGATGTACAGAAATAAATCGATATATATTATCTTGAATCAATCCACGACCCAGTGTATACACGTCTCAGGCTAGATCACAACTCAAAGTATATATATATTTGGAATCAACCTCAACCCTGTATAGCTAACTCCAACATTACTGCATATAGAGTGTCTATAGTTGTTCCAAAAAATATATATACATGGGTCGATATGATATGTCAAAACATTTGCATACGTGTCTATGGTATCCCAAGTTTACATAATATATTAGAATACATGTATAATACAATATAATTTAGCTAGGATATGATTTATATAGATTTGTTAAACATTTCCCGTAGCTAAAAAGATCAAAAATATCCAATCTTGTTTTACCCATAACTTCTTCATTTTAAATCCGTTTTGAGTGAATCAAATTGCTATGATTTCATATTGAACTCTAATTTAAGAATCCAAACAGAAAAAGTATAGGTTTATAGTCGGAAATTTAAGTTACATGTCAATTACTAAAGAGGTAGTCATTTCCGTCGAAAAAACGACATCTTGATGACCATTTTGAAAAACATACTTTCACTTTGAGTTTAACCAAGATTTTTGGATATAGTTTCATGTTCATATGAAAAATCATTCCCAGAAGAAAAACTTTTAAATCAAATTTTATCATAGTTTTTAATTATCCAAACCAAAACAACCCCCGGTTTCACTACGACGGCGTATATCTGATTTTATGGTGTTCATCGTGTTTCCAGGTTTTAAATCATTAAGTTAGCATATCATATAGATATATAACATGTGTTTAGTTGATTTTAAAAGTCAAATTTGAAGGATTAACTTTTGTTTGCGAACAAGTTTAGAATTAACTAAACTATGTTCTAGTGATTACAAGTTTAAACCTTCGAATAAGATAGCTTTATATGTATGAATCGAATGATGTTATGAACATCATTACTACCTCAAGTTTTCTGGATAAAACTACTAGAAATGAGAAAAATGGATCTAGCTTCAAAGGATCCTTGGATGGCTTGAAAGTTCTTGAAGCAGAATCATGACACGAAAACAGCTCAAGTAAGATTTTCACTCGAAAAAAGATTGTTATAGTTGTAGAAATTGAATCAAAGTTTGAATATGAATATTACCTTGAATTAGAAAGATAACCTACTATAAATAACAAAGGTTCCTTGATCTTAGATGATTACTTGGAATGGATTAGAAAGCTTGGAAGTAGACTTGCAAACTTGGAAGTATTCTTGATTTTTATGAAACTATACTTATGGAATTTATGAAGAACACTTAGAACTTGAAGATGGAACTTGAGAGAGATCAATTAGATGAAGAAAATTGAAGAATGAAAGTGTTTGTAGGTGTTTTTGGTCATTGGTATATGGATTAGATATAAAGGATATGTAATTTTGTTTTCATGTAAATAAGTCATGAATGATTACTCATATTTTTGTAATTTTATGAGATATTTCATGCTAGTTGCCAAATGATGGTTCCCACATATGTTAGGTGACTCACATGGGCTGCTAAGAGCTGATCATTGGAGTGTATATAACAATAGTACATACATCTAAAATCTGTGTATTGTACGAGTACGAATACGGGTGCATACGAGTAGAATTGTTGATGAAACTGAATGAGGATGTAATTGTAAGCATTTTTGTTAAGTAGAAGTATTTTGATAAGTGTCTTGAAGTCTTTCAAAAGTGTATGAATACATATTAAAACACTACATGTATATACATTTTAACTGAGTCGTTAAGTCATCGTTAGTCGTTACATGTAAATGTTGTTTTGAAACCTTTAGGTTAACGATCTTGTTAAATATTGTTAACCCATTGTTTATTATATCAAATGAGATGTTAAATTATTACATTATCATGATATTATGATATATAATATATCTTAGTATGATATATATACAGTTAAATGTCGTTACAACGATAATCGTTACATATATGTCTCGTTTCGAAATCATTAAGTTAGTAGTCTTATTTTTACATATGTAGTTCATTGTTAATACACTTAATGATATATTTACTTATCATTTAACATAATTAACCAAGTGTATCAATATCTTAATATGATTCATATGTACCTAGTAAGACGTTGTTATAACGATAATCGTTATATATATCGTTTTCGAGTTTCTTAATTTATTAGTCTCATTTTTATGTATATAACTCATTGTTAAAATACCTAATGAGATACTTACTTATAATAAAATCATGTTAACTATATATATAACCATATATATATCATCATATAGTTTTTACAAGTTTTAATGTTCGTGAATCACCGGTCAACTTGGGTGGTCAATTGTCTATATGAAACCTATTTCAATTAATCAAGTCTTAACAAGTTTGATTGCTTAACACGTTGGAAATATTTAGTCATGTAAATATCAATCTCCTTTAATATATATAAACATGGAAAAGTTCGGGTCACTACAGTACCTACCCGTTAAATAAATTTCGTCCCGAAATTTTAAGCTGTTGAAGGTGTTGACGAATCTTCTGGAAATAGATGCGGGTATTTCCTCTTCATCTGATCTTCATGCTCCCCGGTGAACTCGGGTCCTATACGAGAATTCCATTGAACCTTAACAATCGGTATCTTGTTTTGCTTAAGTCTCTTAACCTCACGATCCATTATTGCGACGGGTTCTTCAATGAACTGAAGTTTTTCATTGATTTGGATTTCGTCCAACGGAATAGTGAGATCTTCTTTAGCAAAATATTTCTTCAAATTCGAGAAGTGAAAAGTTTTATGTACAGCCGCGAGTTGTTGAGGTAGCTCCAGTTGGTAAACTACTGGTCCAACACGATCTATAATCTTGAATGGTCCAATGTACCTTGGATTTAGTTTTCCCCGTTTACCAAATCGAACAACGCCTTTCCAAGGTGAAACTTTAAGCATGACCATTTCTCCAATTTCAAAATCTATATCTTTTCTTTAACTGTTCGCGTAGCTCTTTTTTCGACTCTGGGCAGTTTTCAATCGTTGTTGAATTTGGATGATTTTCTCGGTAGTTTCTTGTATTATCTCCGGACCCGTAATCTGTCTATCCCCCACTTCATTCCATCAAATCGGAGACCTGCACTTTCTACCATAAAGTGCCTCAAACGGCACCATCTCAATACTAGAATGATAACCGTTGTTGTAGGAAAATTCTGCTAACGGTAGGTGTTGATCCCAACTGTTTCCGAAATCAATAACACATGCTCGTAGCATGTCTTCAAGCATTTGTATCGTCCTTTCGCTCTACCCATCAGTTTGTGGATGATAGGCAGTACTCATGTCTAGACGAGTCCCCAATGCTTGTTGCAACGTCTGCCAGAACCTTGAAACAAATCTACCATCCCTATCAGAGATAATAGAGACGGGTATTCCATGTCTGGAGACAACCTCCTTCAAATACAATCGTGCCAACTTCTCCATTTTGGCATCTTCTCTCATTGGCAGGAAGTGTGCTGACTTGGTGAGACGATCAACTATTACCCAAATAGTATCATAACCACTTGCAGTCCTTGGCAATTTAGTAATGAAATCCATGGTAATGTTTTCCCATTTCCATTCCGGGATTTCAGGTTGTTGTAGTAGACCTGATGGTTTCTGATGTTCAGCTTTGACCTTAGAACACGCCAAACATTCTCCTACATATTTAGCAATATCGGATTTCATACCTGATGTTTGAGCAGAGTGGCATAAAATACTATTAATTTTAGCAGGAAAATACTATTAAATACGATACAATTTTACACAAGATATTTATTTATTTAGAGAATGGATATACTTAAACCTTGCTACAACACTTATAGGCAGTGTACCTAATCGTACAGTAGTGTAGTTTTTAGTAAGTCCGGTTCGTTCCACAGGGAAAATCTTTAAACAAAGCTTAACGCTATATTAGTTTACTTTTATAAAAATACAAATATATATATAAGTAATATTATTATTATAAAGGGGGGTTTTTACCGTTTAATGACCGGTTTGTCGATTTTAAAACTTTAGTCGCAGTTAAAACCAAATGTAAAATATTAAAAATAAATACAAGACTTAAATTAAAGCGTAAAGTAAATAACGATAATGAAATTGCGAATAATAAAAGTGCGATAAAATAAACTTGCGATAATTAAAAAGTACGATAATTAAAAGTGCAATTAAATACAATAACAATAAAAATGCGATAATTAGAAGTGCAATTAAATATAAAATAAAGGAAATTAAATATGAAATAAAAGAATTATGCTTATTTAAACTTCCGTAATCATGATGTTTGACGTGTTGATTTTAGTTTTATGCCCATGGGTTAATTGTCCTTTGTCCTGGACTATTTAATATGTCCATCTGGTTTTTGTCCATAACAGTCCATCAGTCATAAATATAAAGTGCGAGTGTCCTCGTCAAATTATCCTTATACCCGAAGTTAAATATTCCAACTAATTGTGGACTTAAACTGTAACAAGATTTTAATACTTTGTTTAATAATTACACCAGGATGTCGACTGAGTGTAACCCAAGGTTTTAATATTTTGTTATCAATTATACCAAGTGTCCTTGTACATAATTTCACCCCTGTTTTAATTATTCTAGTGGCTATTAATCCATTCCAGTGTCCGGTTAAATGAACGATTATTCGTACATATAAATACCCTGCCCATCGTGTCCGATCGAGTGTATATGGTAATTTATAGGAATGCCCAATTGTAAATCTTTATATTAACATTAACAAACTATCATTTAGTTAAACAAATATAAAGCCCATTAATAGCCCATAGTCTAATTTCCACAAGTGTCGTTCTTTTGTCCAAACCCCAATTATGGTACAAAGCTCAATTACCCAATTTTAGTAATTAGCCCAACATCATGATTACTTCGGATTAAATAAGCATAATAATAACTTAGCTACGAGACATTAAATTAAAAAGGTTGAACATAACTTACAATGATTAAAAATAGCGTAGCATTACACGGACAGAATTTCGACTTACACCCTTACAACATTTGCTAACATACCCTTATTATTAGGATTTAAAATTAAAATTAAAATTAAAATATAAATTATATATATATATATATATTTACGTATATATTGAGAGAGATAGATTATGGATTGTGAAAAATGATCAGAATTCGGTTGGCTTTATAGGGAATTGAGTTCAGGGATACTCCGCGACTCGCGGCAATTTTTGCCTTCAAACTCCGCGAGTCGCGGAGTTTGAAAATACAGCTCACCAACTTTGGAGTCTTTCTTGCCGACGAATTTTTATTATTTATATAATATATAAATAATTATAAGAATTATTTAAATATTATATTATATTTATGTGCATAGTTGACTTGTAATTTTTAGTCCGTTGCGTCGAGCGTTGAGAGTTGACTCATGTCCCAGTTCCGGATTTTCGAACGTCCTTGCGTACAATTTAATATCTTGTACTTTGCGTTTTGAATCTTGTACTCTTGTAATTTCGAGACGATTCTTATCAATAATTGGAACCTCTTTGATTGTATTTTGTACTTTTGAGCTTTTTGGTCGTTTGCGTCTTCAATTCGTTGAATCTGTCTTTTATCTTCACCTTTTATTATTTAAACGAATATCACTTTTAAATAGAACAATTGCAACTAAAAGCTTGTCTTTCTTGAGGAATAATGCTATGAAATATATGTTCGTTTTTAGCATTATCAAATATTCCCACACTTGAGCGTTGCTTGTCCTCAAGCAATATCGTCTTGAAATACTAGAATCACTTCTTTATTCTTCACACTTTGTACATCAGTGATTTCTATACGGCGGTATAAACAATGGTAGTAACGATATGGTTTACAGTCCCACATGACTATAAAAATTTAGATCCATTAAGGAAATTGGATCTTTATGAAAACATTTGATCTTTTGAAAATTAAATCTAGTTTTTACCCTAGATAAGTTTTCCGGAATAACCCTTCACCGGTGTTTGCAAAATATTTTTGTGGGTTTGGTGGGTTTCAGATTTGAAAATTTTAGCTCAAAACTTGCGGTTTTGTGTCACCCACTTGCTAACCTTGTATTTGGAAAGCAATACGTCCAGTTTACTTGTCCCGTATATTACCTTTCGGTAAACTACCGTCCAGTTGTAAAGGAAAGCGTTGAACAAGCAACTGTTAAGGCAATGTCCCCTGACATGCTTTTAATTATGGTCTATAACGTGTCGGACGCAATTACTATCCTTGGTAGGAGCAATAGTAAAGCTCACCCTTATAATTTTTCGGTCTGGCACAAGGTCCTGTCCTTGACCATGCTATGCAACCACCGTTCTTACGGTTGACACCCGATTTGGTTCAGGTGACCTAATGAATTCCAGGTGAATTCCTAGGATTTTACGTTCAATGATAATGAACGCATTGAAAATGGGTTTTCAGAAAACAAATCGGTTTGTAATTTTGATCAAAATATTTTCTCGTTCAAGTTCGAGTTTTGATATCATTGAATTCCATGAGTTTGAATTCTCAATCTTTAAGGTCAATCTCTAGGATTGAGTAATATCAGGCTTAAAAGCTGATTTTTTTGATCTTTTAAGAAGATTATCCTTTCTGGGGATCTGATTCATTAGTCTTATCCAGCTAATTTGCATGGTGCCCCCCATTGTACGAGATAAATCCTTCTCATGGTTAGGATAAATCTGACCACTTGGCGACCCTGTTTAATGCTGAGGTCCGTGGATTTCCTGCTGATTTTAGTGATGACTTTTCTAGATTTTTCGTCAACCTACAGCTGGTCTAGACGACAACTTCCTGACCTAAATCAAGAAGCGCATTTCTTTTTCGGAAGACTTTACTTCCTTTTAATGATGGAATTGATTCATCGTGTAGATCCATCTCTTCTTTTCTTTCATCGGGTAAAACAGTTTAGTTTAGTCCAAAGCAAAAGTATTTTCAGTTATTTGTTACAGATATATGTGACATATGTTTAAGATAACTTGGTAAATTTTCCCACACTTGGCTTTTATTTTCCTTTTTATTGTCCTCTATTCCATTTTAAATGAATTTTAACATTTTGGTTTGTTTCTCAATTTATGTCCTTTCCGAGGTAACAATAATTTCGGTGTTAACACCTAGTTTTATCGTTCATAAATATGTATAAACATGATTTTGAGTTCATTTAATTGAAAATTTTGAAAAATTTTACTAGAATTGGGTAGTCAGTATATAAGACTAGGGCTGTTCTTTATTATCAGAGAGCACTAGATTCTAATACAACTACTACTTTACTAGTATTTTTAATGGTAACCAAGTGTTTATGATAAAATTTTTTTAAAAATCCGAAAGAATTTAACCCCTTCCCACACTTAAGATCTTGCAATGCCCTCATTTGCAAGAAATTAGTAACAATTTAAATTATTGAGGGTGATTTGTGTGAAAATGATTAAATTTTACCAAAGTTTCCAAACATATTTGTGTTTGCTTGCTGAATGATAAATGGTGCATATCATTTGTTCATTCCGTCTTGTTGTTATTTCACATATATTTTGCATCTTGTCGTCAAAATTAGTTGCTTTTGCTGAACTTAATGCCAGTCTTTGAAAATGCGTTGTTTTACCCTATTGTGTACATAAGATAAACTGCAAACATATATACATATTTTTGAAGTTTGGTATATTACCCCACATTCAAAAATTATTAAAATCTAAGAATAAAAGTTAGAAAATTATAAAGACTATTACAATATTAAATAAGTATTAAACGTATTAACATTACAAATTACAAAATAAATAAAACTAAGTAGACTAGGGATGATACTGATACCAATAGGGGTTCCATGCATAACCATAGGTGTTATAAAATGCTTCGGCTGGGTTATACGTAGGATACGGTGGTTGAATCTCTATAGACCAGGGAGGGAATATGGGCTTTGGGGTAGGAATATAGTTTCTACCTATATGTTGGCAATAGGCTATGATTTGGTTTTGATGAACTTGCCAATCTTCAAATGCTCTCTGTCTAGCATTTTCGTACTCCTGTGAAGCTATAAACCTTTGCATTTCTTGCATTTCATTTCCCCCTCCTACATTACCTTGCTGTTGGTTTCTCTCAACCTGTGGATGTCTACCATGGTATTGTACTGCGGCGTTATTTCGCCTCTTCAAAACTTTCGCACCATGGTATACATTTAAACCTATTGTATCGCGGGGTTCTGGTTCTTCGACTAATAATCCCCCCCGACTTATATCCACACCGAGATATTCAGCAATCAAAGTAATAAAAATACCACCTCCTATTATGCTATGCGGTCTCATCCCCCTAACCATAGCTGATAAATAATAACCCACACAATAAGGTATACTTACAGCGCTTTGTGGGTCTCAAATACACATATGGTAAAACAAATCTTGTTCATTTACCTTTTCCTTGTTCTTACCTCTTTGTGCAATCGAATTAGCTAAAAACCTATGAATCACTCTTAATTTAGCTCTATCTATATCCAAATAAGAGTAATTTCCCCCTTTGAATCGGTGATGGCTTGTCATTTGACTCCATACACCATGTGTATCAAAATTTTCATCTATCTTTCTACCATTTAGTATCAACCCTCTACAATCGGCAGATGCTAACTCCTCAGGCGTATATATACGTAAAGCCTGAGCCATGTCTAGTAAAGACATGTGGCGCATCGAACCTCCTAACAAAAATCTAATAAAAGATCTATCGGTTAAACTAGCTACCCGATCATTTAATTCTATACTACACAACAATTTTTCACACCATACTTTATATACAGGTCTACGCATGGTGAATAAACGTACCCAGTCGTTAAAAGTAGAATTACCATACCTCTGTGCAAGTAATTCCCTAATTGGCCCGGCCAATTCTACAGCTTCTAATGGTCCCCATTCTATGACCCTAGGTACCTCAACAACTTTAGAATGAAGAGTATGCAAACCCCTTTGGTATTTTGGATAATCTATCCAAAGTCTGTCAAATCTCAAGTTCGGGTGCAAATCTTCCAAGTGCATATCAGAAAATGTCATGACTGGATGAGGTATATCTTGCTTGTAGTAGTTATCCACCTCCTGTTGTTCCGCATTCTCAGCAGGAGCATTGCGAGCTTGGGATGAAGATTCACCCCTTTCAGTCTGCAAAACACATCAAACACAATTTTTGTGCATCCAAATATGCATTAGTGTCAGCAAAATCATCAATCAAAATAATTACAATGACATGATCAATTTATATCAAACTTAAGCTCATTTTCATATTTTCATCAAATCTACACTTTTTCAAATAAGCATATACGAAAATGTTCGCCAAGTTCATAAGCATTCAACTCAAATAACATGTCAAAATAATCATTACTAGCAATTAAACAAGTTTCAAATGGCATTATTGTAGTGACCCGAACTTTTCCATGTTTATATATATTAATTGAGATTGATATTTACATGATTAAATGTTTCCAACATGTTAAGTAATCAAACTTGTTAAGACTTGATTAATTGAAATATGTTTCATATAGACAATTGACCACCCAAGTTGATCGGTGATTCACGAACGTTAAAACTTGTAAAAACTATATGATGACATATATATGGATATATATATATATATATATAGTTAACATGATACTATGATAAGAAAACATATCATAAAGTATATTAACAATGAACTACATATGTAAAAACAAGACTACTAACTTAATGATTTTTAAACGAGACATATATGTAACGATTATCGTTGTAAAGACATTTAATGTATATATATCATATTAAGAGATATTCATACATGATAATATCATGATAATATAATAATTTAAAATCTCATTTGATATTATAAACATTGGGTTAACAACATTTAACAAGATCGTTAACCTAAAGGTTTCAAAACAACACTTACATGTAACGACTAACGATGACTTAACGACTCAGTTAAAATGTATATACATGTAGTGTTTTAATATGTATTTATACACTTTTGAAAGACTTCAATACAATTATCAAAATACTTCTACTTAACAAAAATGCTTACAATTACATCCTCGTTCAGTTTCATCAACAATTCTACTCGTATGCACCCGTATTCGTACTCGTACAATACACAGCTTTTAGATGTATGTACTATTGGTATATACACTCCAATGATCAGCTCTTAGCAGCCTATGTGAGTCACCTAACACATGTGGGAACCATCATTTGGCAACTAGCATGAAATATCTCATAAAATTACAAAAATATGAGTAATCATTCATGACTTATTTACATGAAAACAAAATTACATATCCTTTATATCTAATCCATACACCAACGACCAAAAACACCTACAAACACTTTCATTCTTCAATTTTCTTCATCTAATTGATCTCTCTCAAGTTCTATCTTCAAGTTCTAAGTGTTCTTCATAAATTCCAAAAGTTCTAGTTTCATAAAATCAAGAATACTTTCAAGTTTGCTAGCTCACTTCCAATCTTGTAAGGTGATCATCCAACCTCAAGAAATCTTTGTTTCTTACAGTAGGTTATCATTCTAATACAAGGTAATAATCATATTCAAACTTTGGTTCAATTTCTATAACTATAACAATCTTATTTCAAGTGATGATCTTACTTGAACTTGTTTTCGTGTCATGATTCTGCTTCAAGAACTTCGAGCCATCCAAGGATCCATTGAAGCTAGATCCATTTTTCTCTTTTTCAGTAGGTTTATCCAAGGAACTTAAGGTAGTAATGATGTTCATAACATCATTCGATTCATACATATAAAGCTATCTTATTCGAAGGTTTAAACTTGTAATCACTAGAACATAGTTTAGTTAATTCTAAACTTGTTCGCAAACAAAAGTTAATCCTTCTAACTTGACTTTTAAAATAAACTAAACACATGTTCTATATCTATATGATATGCTAACTTAATGATTTAAAACCTGGAAACACGAAAAACACCGTAAAACCGGATTTACGCCGTCGTAGTAACACCGCGGGCTGTTTTGGGTTAGTTAATTAAAAACTATGATAAACTTTGATTTAAAAGTTGTTATTCAGAGAAAATGATTTTTATTATGAACATGAAACTATATCCAAAAATTATGGTTAAACTCAAAGTGGAAGTATATTTTCTAAAATGGTCATCTAGACGTCGTTCTTTCGACTGAAATGACTACCTTTACAAAAACGACTTGTAACTTATTTTTCCGACTATAAACCTATACTTTTCTGTTTAGATTCATAAAATAGAGTTCAATATGAAACCATAGCAATTTGATTCACTCAAAACGGATTTAAAATGAAGAAGTTATGGGTAAAACAAGATTGGATAATTTTTCTCATTTTAGCTACGTGAAAATTGGTAACAAATCTATTCCAACCATAACTTAATCAACTTGTATTGTATATTATGTAATCTTGAGATACCATAGACACGTATACAATGTTTCGACCTATCATGTCGACACATCTATATATATTTCGGAACAACCATAGACACTCTATATGTGAATGTTGGAGTTAGCTATACAGGGTTGAGGTTGATTCCAAAATATATATAGTTTGAGTTGTGATCAATACTGAGATACGTATACACTGGGTCGTGGATTGATTCAAGATAATATTTATCGATTTATTTCTGTACATCTAACTGTGGACAACTAGTTGTAGGTTACTAACGAGGACAGCTGACTTAATAAACTTAAAACATCAAAATATATTAAAAGTGTTGTAAATATATTTTGAACATACTTTGATATATATGTATATATTGTTATAGGTTCGTGAATCAACCAGTGGCCAAGTCTTACTTCCCGACGAAGTAAAAATCTGTGAAAGTGAGTTATAGTCCCACTTTTAAAATCTAATATTTTTGGGATGAGAATACATGCAGGTTTTATAAATGATTTACAAAATAGACACAAGTACGTGAAACTACATTCTATGGTTGAATTATCGAAATCGAATATGCCCCTTTTTATTAAGTCTGGTAATCTAAGAATTAGGGAACAGACACCCTAATTGACGCGAATCCTAAAGATAGATCTATTGGGCCTAACAAACCCCATCCAAAGTACCGGATGCTTTAGTACTTCGAAATTTATATCATATCCGAAGGGTGTCCCGGAATGATGGGGATATTCTTATATATGCATCTTGTTATTGTCGGTTACCAGGTGTTCACCATATGAATGATTTTTATCTCTATGTATGGGATGTGTATTGAAATATGAAATCTTGTGGTCTATTGTTACGATTTGATATATATAGGTTAAACCTATAACTCACCAACATTTTTGTTGACGTTTAAAGCATGTTTATTCTCAGGTGAATACTAAGAGCTTCCGATGTCGCATACTTAAATAAGGACGAGATTTGGAGTCCATGCTTGTATGATATTGTGTAAAAACTGCATTCAAGAAACTGAATTCGATGTAACATATTTGTATTGTAAACCATTATGTAATGGTCGTGTGTAAACAGGATATTTTAGATTATCATTATTTGATAATCTACGTAAAGCTTTTTAAACCTTTATTTATGAAATAAAGGTTATGGTTTGTTTTAAAAATGAATGCAGTCTTTGAAAAACGTCTCATATAGAGGTCAAAACCTCGCAACGAAATCAATTAATATGGAACGTTTTTAATCAATAAGAACGGAACATTTCAGTTGGTATCCGAGCGTTGGTCTTAGAGAACCAGAAAATTTGCATTAGTGTGTCTTATCGAGTTTGTTAGGATGCATTAGTGAGTCTGGACTTCGACCGTGTTTTCTTTAAAAATGATTGCTTAACATTTTTGTTGGAAACTATATATTTTTAACATATGAATATTATGTGATATATTAATCTCTTAACGCGTTTGATATTATGTGATAGATGTCTACCTCTAGAACAAGTCCCATTGACTCACCTAATAATAATGGAGAGTCAAATGTAAATTGGAATGATTCGTGGACTGATTCACAAGTTCCCGAAGAGGAACCGGAAGAAGAGTCGGAACCGGAAGAAGAGTCGGAACCGGAAGAAGAATCGGAACCGGAAGAAGAATCGGAACCGGATGAAGAAATAGAACCGGTGGGGGAAATAATAAAACGGTTAAGTAAAAGAAAATCCTCAACCAACCGACCAAGGTTAATTATGGTCAATGGTGTTTCCGCCAAGGAAGCAAAATATTGGGAGGATTACCAATTCTCCGATGAATCGGATTCCGACGAGAATTCCGATGATGTTATAGAAATTACCCCAACTGAATTTAAAAAGGCAAAAGA
Organism: Rutidosis leptorrhynchoides; assembly: GCF_046630445.1. Classification (NCBI taxonomy): domain Eukaryota; kingdom Viridiplantae; phylum Streptophyta; class Magnoliopsida; order Asterales; family Asteraceae; genus Rutidosis; species Rutidosis leptorrhynchoides. The sequence goes on from NC_092342.1 coordinate 144,209,762, forward strand.
AAATAATAAGGGAAAGGGCATAAAAATAGAGAAATCTAATTCCAACCCCGATGAACTTTATATGTATCGTCAACCCCCGAAGTCCTTAAGTTGTAACAATGACCCGGGAACCTCTAAACCACCAGGTTTTTCTAAACCAATGTGGAAAATTACGGCTCGTATTAGGGGAACATCATATATCCCTAGAAACTTGGCAAAACGAACCAAAACCGAAGAAGAAGAAACGAGCGAGTCGGAATAAGATAGTTGTATTCGTGTGGTGTAATATATGTAATATAGTGTGCTTATGCTTTATGACATATGTAAAAATTGCTTGTATTAATAAGTATTTTTTTTATGAATCTAACTCTTGTCTATTTTACAGTTTAAAAACACAAAATGGATAGACAACCCAATATTTTAAGAGACCTACCCGGAGACATGATTGATGAAATCTTGTCTAGAGTCGGCCAGAATTCTTCGGCACAACTATTTAAGGCGAGATCAGTTTGTAAGACATTCGAAGAACGTTCCAAGAATGTCTTGGTTTATAAGAGACTTTCGTTTGAAAGATGGGGGATATCACATTGGGAAACCCATAAGTTACGATGTGTTTACTTTGACGCATATATTGCGGGGAACCCAAATGCTATTTTACGCAACGGGTTAAGAAATTATTTTGACTCAATATATCCGAATATTGGACTTCGTGATTTAGAAAAAGCGGCTAACATGCAACATAAAGAAGCATGTTATGCTTACGGATTAGTAATGTTCGATTCTCACCAAAGTGAGAACAAGAACATCGGGCTACAACTATTAAACAAAACGTTTCCACAAGTGACGGAGTCGGTAATTGGGGTAAGAAATGAGGTTTTTAGATTATTACGGGACTGTTGGACATTACGTAACCCTCGTCCCTTTGATGACGTTACAACACGCTGTCTTATCAACGGCCATAACGGTTATGTTGCACAAGACCAAGGATGGGAAGTAGTCCTAGTAAAACCAGAATGCATGACTTGTTTCTGGACGTATGAATTACGTGTCTTTATTGTATTTGCTGAACGACTTGTGTACTAGCTAGAATTGTCTTCACAACTATCTTGTATCAAAGTTATTGTGTGCTATATTTCATGCTTTATGTAAAATAAGCGGTATTGTAAGTTTGTAAAATATTGTATAAAAGTTTGAACGCGAAATATTATTACAATCAGTTTTTCATATAGAATTGTAGTAGTTGAATTGTATATTAGCTACTAAGTATGAACTTAACGGGTAGGTACTACCCGAATTTAAACTTATAAAACGCTAATATGAAGAAAAAGCTTTTATAAATGAGTTCATATTATGCTACGAAATACTATTAACTACTCTTAATATTCTGTATGATTAACTTGTTCCATTTAACTATTTTGAAGGAAATGGCACCGACTACTCGACACACCGTGAATATGAATGAAGAGGAATTCCGTACTTTTCTAGCTTCAAACATAGCTGCAGTACAGGCTGCGCTACATACCAACAATAACCTTGGATCTAGCAGTACAGGAAATCGTGTAGGATGCACCTACAAAGAATTCACTGCCTGCAAACCTTTGGAATTTGATGGAACCGAAGGACCGATCGGATTGAAACGGTGGACCGAGAAGGTTGAATCGGTGTTTGCCATAAGTAAGTGTACTGAAGAGGACAAAGTGAAGTACGCTACGCATACCTTCACAGGTTCTGCGTTAACATGGTGGAATACCTATCTAGAGCAAGTGGGACAAGATGATGCGTACGCACTACCGTGGTCAGCATTCAAGCACTTGATGAACGAGAAGTACCGTCCCAGAACCGAGGTCAATAAGCTCAAGACAGAACTTAGAGGGTTACGAACCCAAGGATTTGATATTACCACGTACGAAAGACGATTCACAGAATTGTGCCTATTGTGTCCGGGAGCATTCGAAGATGAGGAAGAGAAGATCGACGCGTTTGTGAAAGGATTACCGGAAAGAATCCAAGAAGATATAAGTTCACACGAGCCCGCCTCCATACAACAGGCATGTAGAATGGCTCATAAACTAGTGAACCAGATTGAAGAAAGAATTAAAGAACAGACTGCTGAAGAGGCCAATGTGAAGCAAGTCAAAAGAAAGTGGGAGGAAAACGGTGATAAGAATCACCAATACAACAACAACAGCAATTACAACAATAATCGCAACAATTATCCCAACAATCGCAACATCAATCGCAACTACAACAAACGGCCCAACAACAACAACAACAACAACAGCAACTACAACAATCATCCCAACAACAATAATAACCGCAACAACAACAACAATCAGAAGCAGCTATGCCAAAGGTGTGAAAAGAATCACTCGGGGTTCTGCACCAAATTTTGCAACAAGTGTAAAAGAAATGGTCATAGCGCGGCGAAGTGTGAGGTCTACGGACCAGGGGTTAATAGAACGAAAGGAACAAATGGTGTCGGAACGAGTAATGGCGGAGCAAGTAGTGTCGGAGCAAGTTATGCCAATGTAGTTTGTTATAAATGTGGAAAACCAGGCCACATTATTAGAAATTGCCCGAACCAGGAGAACACGAATGGACAAGGCCGTGGAAGAGTTTTCAATATTAATGCGGTAGAGGCATAGGAAGACCCGGAGCTTGTTACGGGTACGTTTCTTATTGACAATAAATCTGCTTACGTTTTATTTGATTCGGGTGCGGATAGAAGCTATATGAGTAGAGATTTTTGTGCTAAATTAAGTTGTCCATTGACGCCTTTGGATAGTAAATTTTTACTCGAATTAGCAAATGGTAAATTAATTTCAGCAGATAATATATGTCGGAATCGAGAAATTAAACTGGTTAGCGAAACATTTAAGATTGATTTGATACCAGTAGAGTTAGGGAGTTTTGATGTGATAATCGGTATGGACTGGTTGAAAGAAGTGAAAGCGGAGATCGTTTGTTACAAAAATGCAATTCGCATTATACGAGAAAAAGGAAAACCCTTAATGGTGTACGGAGAAAAGGGCAACACGAAGCTACATCTTATTAGTAATTTGAAGGCACAAAAACTAATAAGAAAAGGTTGCTATGCTGTTCTAGCACACGTCGAGAAAGTACAAACTGAAGAAAAGAGCATCAATGATGTTCCCATTGCAAAAGAATTTCCCGATGTATTTCCGAAAGAATTACCGGGATTACCCCCACGTCGATCCGTTGAATTTCAAATAGATCTTGTACCAGGAGCTGCACCAATAGCTCGTGCTCCTTACAGACTCGCACCCAGCGAGATGAAAGAACTGCAAAGCCAATTACAAGAACTTTTAGAGCGTGGTTTCATTCGACCAAGCACATCACCGTGGGGAGCTCCTGTTTTGTTTGTCAAGAAGAAAGATGGTACATTCAGGTTGTGTATCGACTACCGAGAGTTGAACAAACTTACCATCAAGAACCGCTACCCACTACCGAGAATCGACGACTTATTTGATCAACTACAAGGCTCGTCTGTTTATTCAAAGATTGACTTACGTTCCGGGTATCATCAAATGCGGGTGAAAGAAGATGATATTCCAAAGACTGCTTTCAGAACACGTTACGGTCATTACGAGTTTATGGTCATGCCGTTTGGTTTAACTAATGCACCAGCTGTGTTCATGGACCTTATGAACCGAGTGTGTGGACCATACCTTGACAAGTTTGTCATTGTTTTCATTGATGACATACTTATTTACTCAAAGAATGACCAAGAACACGGTGAACATTTGAGAAATGTGTTAGAAGTATTGAGGAAGGAAGAATTGTATGCTAAGTTTTCAAAGTGTGCATTTTGGTTGGAAGAAGTTCAATTCCTCGGTCACATAGTGAACAAAGAAGGTATTAAGGTGGATCCGGCAAAGATAGAAACTGTTGAAAAGTGGGAAACCCCGAAAACTCCGAAACACATACGCCAGTTTTTAGGACTAGCTGGTTACTACAGAAGGTTCATCCAAGACTTTTCCAGAATAGCAAAACCCTTGACTGCATTAACGCATAAAGGGAAGAAATTTGAATGGAATGATGAACAAGAGAAAGCATTTCAGTTATTGAAGAAAAAGCTAACTACGGCACCTATATTGTCATTGCCTGAAGGGAATGATGATTTTGTGATTTATTGTGATGCATCAAAGCAAGGTCTCGGTTGTGTATTAATGCAACGAACGAAGGTGATTGCTTATGCGTCTAGACAATTGAAGATTCACGAACAAAATTATATGACGCATGATTTGGAATTAGGCGCAGTTGTTTTTGCATTAAAGACTTGGAGGCACTACTTATATGGGGTCAAAAGTATTATATATACCGACCACAAAAGTCTTCAACACATATTTAATCAGAAACAACTGAATATGAGGCAGCGTAGGTGGATTGAATTATTGAATGATTACGACTTTGAGATTCGTTACCACCCGGGGAAGGCAAATGTGGTAGCCGATGCCTTGAGCAGGAAGGACAGAGAACCCATTCGAGTAAAATCTATGAATATAATGATTCATAATAACATTACTACTCAAATAAAGGAGGCGCAACAAGGAGTTTTAAAAGAGGGAAATTTAAAGGATGAAATACCCAAAGGATCGGAGAAGCATCTTAATATTCGGGAAGACGGAACCCGGTATAGGGCTGAAAGGATTTGGGTACCAAAATTTGGAGATATGAGAGAAATGGTACTTAGAGAAGCTCATAAAACCAGATACTCAATACATCCTGGAACGGGGAAGATGTACAAGGATCTCAAGAAACATTTTTGGTGGCCGGGTATGAAAGCCGATGTTGCTAAATACGTAGGAGAATGTTTGACGTGTTCTAAGGTCAAAGCTGAGCATCAGAAACCATCAGGTCTACTTCAACAACCCGAAATCCCGGAATGGAAATGGGAAAACATTACCATGGATTTCATCACTAAATTGCCAAGGACTGCAAGTGGTTTTGATACTATTTGGGTAATAGTTGATCGTCTCACCAAATCAGCACACTTCCTACCAATAAGAGAAGATGACAAGATGGAGAAGTTAGCACGACTGTATTTGAAGGAAGTCGTCTCCAGACATGGAATACCAATCTCTATTATCTCTGATAGGGATGGCAGATTTATTTCAAGATTCTGGCAGACATTACAGCAAGCATTAGGAACTCGTCTAGACATGAGTACTGCCTATCATCCACAAACTGATGGGCAGAGCGAAAGGACGATAAAAACGCTTGAAGACATGCTACGAGCATGTGTTATTGATTTCGGAAACAGTTGGGATCGACATCTACCATTAGCAGAATTTTCCTACAACAACAGGTACCATTCAAGCATTGAGATGGCGCCGTTTGAAGCACTTTATGGTAGAAAGTGCAGGTCTCCGATTTGTTGGAGTGAAGTGGGGGATAGACAGATTACGGGTCCGGAGATTATACAAGAAACTACCGAGAAGATCATCCAAATTCAACAACGGTTGAAAACCGCCCAAAGTCGACAAAAGAGCTACGCTGACATTAAAAGAAAAGATATAGAATTTGAAATTGGAGAGATGGTCATGCTTAAAGTTGCACCTTGGAAAGGCGTTGTTCGATTTGGTAAACGAGGGAAATTAAATCCAAGGTATATTGGACCATTCAAGATTATTGATCGTGTCGGACCAGTAGCTTACCGACTAGAGTTACCTCAACAACTCGCGGCTGTACATAACACTTTCCACGTTTCGAATTTAAAGAAATGTTTTGCTAAAGAAGATCTCACTATTCCGTTAGATGAAATCCAAATCAACGAAAAACTTCAATTCATCGAAGAACCCGTCGAAATAATGGATCGTGAGGTTAAAAGACTTAAGCAAAACAAGATACCAATTGTTAAGGTTCGATGGAATGCTCGTAGAGGACCCGAGTTCACCTGGGAGCGTGAAGATCAGATGAAGAAGAAATACCCGCATCTATTTCCAGAAGATTCATCAACACCTTCAACAGCTTAAAATTTCGGGACGAAATTTATTTAACGGGTAGGTACTGTAGTGACCCGAACTTTTCCATGTTTATATATATTAATTGAGATTGATATTTACATGATTAAATGTTTCCAACATGTTAAGTAATCAAACTTGTTAAGACTTGATTAATTGAAATATGTTTCATATAGACAATTGACCACCCAAGTTGATCGGTGATTCACGAACGTTAAAACTTGTAAAAACTATATGATGACATATATATGGATATATATATATAGTTAACATGATACTATGATAAGAAAACATATCATAAAGTATATTAACAATGAACTACATATGTAAAAACAAGACTACTAACTTAATGATTTTTAAACGAGACATATATGTAACGATTATCGTTGTAAAGACATTTAATGTATATATATCATATTAAGAGATATTCATACATGATAATATCATGATAATATAATAATTTAAAATCTCATTTGATATTATAAACATTGGGTTAACAACATTTAACAAGATCGTTAACCTAAAGGTTTCAAAACAACACTTACATGTAACGACTAACGATGACTTAACGACTCAGTTAAAATGTATATACATGTAGTGTTTTAATATGTATTTATACACTTTTGAAAGACTTCAATACACTTATCAAAATACTTCTACTTAACAAAAATGCTTACAATTACATCCTCGTTCAGTTTCATCAACAATTCTACTCGTATGCACCCGTATTCGTACTCGTACAATACACAGCTTTTAGATGTATGTACTATTGGTATATACACTCCAATGATCAGCTCTTAGCAGCCTATGTGAGTCACATAACACATGTGGGAACCATCATTTGGCAACTAGCATGAAATATCTCATAAAATTACAAAAATATGAGTAATCATTCATGACTTATTTACATGAAAACAAAATTACATATCCTTTATATCTAATCCATACACCAACGACCAAAAACACCTACAAACACTTTCATTCTTCAATTTTCTTCATCTAATTGATCTCTCTCAAGTTCTATCTTCAAGTTCTAAGTGTTCTTCATAAATTCCAAAAGTTCTAGTTTCATAAAATCAAGAATACTTTCAAGTTTGCTAGCTCACTTCCAATCTTGTAAGGTGATCATCCAACCTAAAGAAATCTTTGTTTCTTACAGTAGGTTATCATTCTAATACAAGGTAATAATCATATTCAAACTTTGGTTCAATTTCTATAACTATAACAATCTTATTTCAAGTGATGATCTTACTTGAACTTGTTTTCGTGTCATGATTCTGCTTCAAGAACTTCGAGCCATCCAAGGATCCATTGAAGCTAGATCCATTTTTCTCTTTTTCAGTAGGTTTATCCAAGGAACTTAAGGTAGTAATGATGTTCATAACATCATTCGATTCATACATATAAAGCTATCTTATTCGAAGGTTTAAACTTGTAATCACTAGAACATAGTTTAGTTAATTCTAAACTTGTTCGCAAACAAAAGTTAATCCTTCTAACTTGACTTTTAAAATAAACTAAACACATGTTCTATATCTATATGATATGCTAACTTAATGATTTAAAACCTGGAAACACGAAAAACACCGTAAAACCGGATTTACGCCGTCGTAGTAACACCGCGGGCTGTTTTGGGTTAGTTAATTAAAAACTATGATAAACTTTGATTTAAAAGTTGTTATTCAGAGAAAATGATTTTTATTATGAACATGAAACTATATCCAAAAATTATGGTTAAACTCAAAGTGGAAGTATATTTTCTAAAATGGTCATCTAGACGTCGTTCTTTCGACTGAAATGACTACCTTTACAAAAACGACTTGTAACTTATTTTTCCGACTATAAACCTATACTTTTATGTTTAGATTCATAAAATAGAGTTCAATATGAAACCATAGCAATTTGATTCACTCAAAACGGATTTAAAATGAAGAAGTTATGGGTAAAACAAGATTGGATAATTTTTCTCATTTTAGCTACGTGAAAATTGGTAACAAATCTATTCCAACCATAACTTAATCAACTTGTATTGTATATTATGTAATCTTGAGATACCATAGACACGTATACAATGTTTCGACCTAGCATGTCGACACATCTATATATATTTCGGAACAACCATAGACACTCTATATGTGAATGTTGGAGTTAGCTATACAGGGTTGAGGTTGATTCCAAAATATATATAGTTTGAGTTGTGATCAATACTGAGATACGTATACACTGGGTCGTGGATTGATTCAAGATAATATTTATCGATTTATTTCTGTACATCTAACTGTGGACAACTAGTTGTAGGTTACTAACGAGGACAGCTGACTTAATAAACTTAAAACATCAAAATATATTAAAAGTGTTGTAAATATATTTTGAACATACTTTGATATATATGTATATATTGTTATAGGTTCGTGAATCAACCAGTGGCCAAGTCTTACTTCCCGACGAAGTAAAAATCTGTGAAAGTGAGTTATAGTCCCACTTTTAAAATCTAATATTTTTGGGATGAGAATACATGCAGGTTTTATAAATGATTTACAAAATAGACACAAGTACGTGAAACTACATTCTATGGTTGAATTATCGAAATCGAATATGCCCCTTTTTATTAAGTCTGGTAATCTAAGAATTAGGGAACAGACACCCTAATTGACGCGAATCCTAAAGATAGATCTATTGGGCCTAACAAACCCCATCCAAAGTACCGGATGCTTTAGTACTTCGAAATTTATATCATATCCGAAGGGTGTCCCGGAATGATGGGGATATTCTTATATATGCATCTTGTTATTGTCGGTTACCAGGTGTTCACCATATGAATGATTTTTATCTCTATGTATGGGATGTGTATTGAAATATGAAATCTTGTGGTCTATTGTTACGATTTGATATATATAGGTTAAACCTATAACTCACCAACATTTTTGTCGACGTTTAAAGCATGTTTATTCTCAGGTGAATATTAAGAGCTTCCGCTGTTGCATACTAAAATAAGGACAAGATTTGGAGTCCATGTTTGTATGATATTGTGTAAAAACTGCATTCAAGAAACTGAATTCGATGTAACATATTTGTATTGTAAACCATTATGTAATGGTCGTGTGTAAACAGGATATTTTAGATTATCATTATTTGATAATCTACGTAAAGCTTTTTAAACCTTTATTTATGAAATAAAGGTTATGGTTTGTTTTAAAAATGAATGCAGTCTTTGAAAAACGTCTCATATAGAGGTCAAAACCTCGCAACGAAATCAATTAATATGGAACGTTTTTAATCAATAAGAACGGAACATTTCAATTATCTCTCAAAAATCAAGTTCATGAATTTTTAGACTTGAAAAAGTCCACTTTAATTCTCAAAATCATGTTTAGGCTCAAAGTTTGGATCATTTAACTACCTAAACATGTTACACTACTTAATTTAGCAACAATTCATGACAAAAATCGGCCATAACCTGTTTATATCAAAAAGCCCCAAATTTGCTCAAGAACACAAACCCTAGATTACTCAAAATTTGAAGTTTAAGGCTTCTAATCATGTTAAATAGCATCAATCTAGGTTATACAAGTATAATACATAAACAATTTAAGCATAATTACACTAAAAAGCATCAAAATCAAATTGGGGAAAAAATTGCTCAAGAACACTAATTTTCGGATTAAATGGTGTTTAGGTGTAGAAATTTACCGTTTTTCTTGAGTAATTCCTTGATAGCATCCTTCTCAACATGATTTTAGTAAAAGATTTGATGATTAACGGTTAAAAATTGTGATTTTGGGGGTGTTTTTGCGGGTTTTTTCGGCAGTATTTTCGAGTTTGTGGTGTGGACTGATCAGTTATGCGTTTATATTTTTTTTCTGGATTTTAGGAACTCCGCGAGTCGTGGTATATTACCTTTTTTTTTTTTTATAACATCTTATACTAATTAAAACAATTAAGTAATTAATTTTAAAATTTTGTTTCCCTTGTTATTTAGGACGAGGTCGTTTCGGATCGATGTCCTAATCCGTCCTTCGACAAAATTTTAAAATTTGTCTTTTTGTAGCGATTGTTTTAAAAGCTAAGATTTTTGGGTTTTTTTTTAATGTTTTTGGCATACTTTAATTCAATAAGATTAAAAATAATGATAATAAAAGTTCTCGTCCCTCCCTTGAGTAAAGCAATTTCGATTTAAAGACCTAGTCTTCAACTTACGACGAATTTTAAAAATCATATTTTTAACTTACTGAGATAAAGTAAATTTTTGTTTTTAAATTCACACAATTTAAATATAAAATTCAAAATTAATATTAAAAATTCACACCAAACTTAAAATTTGAAATGCATAAAATTAAAAATTCATATTTTAAAAATTAAAAATTCGCACCAAACTTAATTTAAAAATTCATATTATAAATTCACACCAAACTTATATTAATTTTTCAAATATTTACAATTTTAAAAATATTGTTTTTACAAAGTTTACAATATTAATTTAAGATTTAAATATTAATTTTAAAAACACGGTAAAAATAAAATTAAAAATCTTTTTGGCTTTTTATCCCACTTTAATCAATCAAATATTATCAAAAATATGCGCCCCTCTTTTCGGTAAAGTAATTTCGGTTCCAAGACCTAATTTAACTCATGACGAATTTTTGAAATATTTTGGGTTGATTGATTAAAGATATTTATACCTTAAGAATAAACGTTAAATTTTGCAGTGATGTAATAAATTTTTGAATGATATCAATAATTTCGGTCGCCAAACCTAATTTTATTCAATACCAATTTAATACTTTATAGCGAACAAATTAGCGTTTATTATCAAAAGGTTAAAAATAAAAAATAAAAACTGTACAAACATACCTGTGAAATAGATTTCTTAGTTATATGATCTATCCCATTCATAAGATAGTCGGTTTAATTGGTTTTCCATAGCTACATAGGCGTAACCTCGAGCATTCAGTGTCTTTTCTTCTAAACATATGAACGGTCCGTCTCTGCATAAAGTAACAAATTCGGTGTTTGAATAGGTTTGATTATTTGAACATTTACCTCCATGTGACCATTTTCTGCATTTGTGACATCTTTCTAGGTGTCGTGCTCTTCTTTTCGCTGCAGATTTTGATTTTCCTTTACCAAATTGTAACTTATTATCTTCGCATCTGGATTCTTTTCTAACTCCGTCCAATCTTTCTCTGATTACTGATACTATTTCACTCGGTAGTGTGTCATTATTACGTTTAGTGATCAAAGCGTGTAGCATTAGACCATGGTTTAGTTCACAGGCAGTCTTCATTTTGTAAAACCTAAAAAAAATAAAAATTCAGAATGGGGGGAGAAGACTAGTTCTTTAGGGTCTGCTAGGGAAAGACCATTCGGGTTCCATTTTCGAGAACTATACGAAAATAGACAATCTAACTCTAACAGAAATACATATTATCCTTTAAAGACTTGATTCTCCCCATACTTAGTTAGCTGTGGTGTCGAAATTGTGATTAACTTCGTTGTCGACTTCCATCGGACTATATATGTAGTGTTTAACTCTGTGACCATTAACTTTAAATTCAATCCCATTTGAATTTATTAATTCTATCGTTCTGTATGGAAAAACTCTTTTAACTATGAATGGTCCAGACCATCTTGATTTCAATTTTCCAGGAAATAGCTTGAATCGTGAATTGAAAAGAAGAACTCTGTCTCCTTCCTTAAATTCTTTTGAACTTCTGATTCTTTTATCATGCCATTTCTTCGTTCTTTCTTTATAGATTAATGAATTATCGTATGATTCATGTCTTAATTCTTCTAATTCGTTTAGTTGACTTAATCATAGACGTCCGGCTTCATGTAAATCAAGATTACATGTCTTCAAAGCCCAAAATGCTTTGTGTTCAATTTCTACTGGAAGATGACATGCTTTTCCATAAACAAGTCTAAAAGGTGTGGTTCCAATTGGAGTTTTGTAGGCTGTTCTAAAAGCCCAGAGTGCATCCTCCAATTTAATGGACCATTCCTTCGGATTTGATCCTACGGTTTTCTCTAGAATACGTTTTAAAGCTCGGTTTGTATTTTCAACTTGTCCACTTGTTTGTGGATGATATGCGGTGGAGATTTTATGAGTTACTCCATATCTTTTAAGAACTTTCTCAAGTTGATTATTACAGAAATGAGTACCCCGATTACTTATTAAAGCTTTCGGTGTTCCAAACCTTGCAAAAAGACGTTTTAAAAAGTTGACGACAACTCGTGCATCGTTAGTTGGGAGAGCTTGTGCTTCCGCCCATTTAGATACATAATCAATGGCTACGAGTATATATAGATTATTATGAGATTTTGGAAATGGACCCATAAAGTCAATACCCCAAATGTCAAATACTTCACATACTTGGATGACATTTTGTGGCATTTCATCACGTTGACTTATTTTTTCCGCCCTTTGACAAGCATCACAGGATTTGCAAAGAAGGTGTGCGTCTTTGTAAATTGTAGGCCAATAGAATCCAGCATCATAAACTTTTCTTGCTGTTAGTTGAGGCCCATAATGCACTCCTGTTGGTCCTGTGTGACAATGGTTTAATATTTTACTAGCTTCATCTCTAAATACACATCGGCGTATTATTCCATCGGGAAAACTTTTAAACAGATGTGGATCTTCCCAAAAATAGTGTTTTATATCACTGAAGAATTTCTTTCATCTTTGGTACGATAATTCTTTTTCAAGGAATCCACATACTAAATAGTTTGCATAGTCTGCAAACCAGGGAATTTCTTTATAATCTATCTTCAATAGATATTCATCAAGAAAGTTGTCTTGTATGGCCGATTCATTTAGAACTTCTAATTCGGGATTTTCAAGACGAGAAAGATGATCAGCGGCAAGATTTTCTGCTCCTCTTTTATCTCGGATTTCAATATCAAACTCTTGTAAGAGTAAGATCCAACGGATTAATCTTGGTTTAGCATCTTGTTTTGAAAATAGGTATCTAAGAGCAGAATGGTCGGTATAAACCACCGTTTTTGCTAGAACGAGATATGATCGAAATTTGTCAAAAGCAAAGACAATAGCAAGGAGTTCTTTTTCAGTAGTTGTATAGTTCGTTTGTGCTCCTTGTAACGTCTTACTAGCATAATATATAGGTTGAAATCATTTTTCAATCCTTTGTCCTAAAACGGCTCCCATTGCAAAATCACTTGCATCACACATTAGTTCAAATGGTAGATTCCAATTTGGTGTTATCATGATCGGCGCATTAGTGAGTTTCTCTTTAAGAATATTAAAAGATTTGATACACTCATCTGAAAAGATGAATGGAGCATCCTTTTCTAGGAGTTTATTCATAGGAGTGGCAATTTTAGAAAAATCTTTTATGAAACGTCGGTAAAAACCGGCATGCCCTAGAAAACTCCTAACTCCTCTAACATTGGTGGGATGTGGAAGTTTAGCAATTACATCTACTTTAGCTCTATCCACTTCAATTCCTTCTTTTGAAATTTTATGACCAAGAACGATGCCTTCTTTAACCATGAAATGGCATTTCTCCCAATTAAGTACTAGATTTGATTGTTCGCTTCTAATAAGCATTCGTTCCAGATTAACTAGACATGATTCAAATGTATCACCGAAGACTGAAAAGTCATCCATGAAAACTTCCATGCATTCTTCTATCATGTCGTGAAAAATCGCCATCATACACCTTTGAAAGGTTGCAGGGGCGTTGCAAAGTCCAAATGGCATGCGTTTGTAAGCAAAAGTACCATAAGGGCACGTGAATGTGGTTTTCTCTTGATCTTCGGGTGCTATTGGAATTTGAAAATATCCGGAAAATCCATCTAGAAAACAATAGTAACTATTTCCGGCTAATCTTTCCAACATTTGATCAATGAAAGGTAAGGGAAAGTGATCTTTTCTGGTGGCGTCATTTAATTTTCTATAATCAATACACACACGCCATCCTGTTACAGTTCTAGTAGGAATAAGCTCATTTTTTCATTTGTAATGACAGTCATGCCACCCTTCTTAGGCACGCATTGAACTGGGCTTACCCATGGACTATCAGAGATTGGATAAATTAGACCTGCATCTAGCAGTTTAATAATCTCTTTCTTAACTACATCTTGCATATTAGGATTTAGTCTTCGTTGGCGTTGCACATACGTTTTATGACCTTCTTCCATAAGGATTTTATGTGTGCAATACGAAGGACTTATTCCTTTAATATCATGAATCTTCCATGCAATGGCTGGTTTATGAGCTTTCAACACAGAAATGAGTTGTGATTTCTCATTTTTAGTAAGAGAAGACGATATTATTACAGGTAATTCAGATTTACCATGTAAATAAGCGTATTCCAAATGGTTTGGAAGTGGCTTTAACTCTAATTTCGGAGGTTCTTCTATCGATGATTTGTATCGATATCTGTCTTCTTCTTTTAGCATTTGGATTTCTTCTGTTGTTGGTTCATATCCATTAGCTATAAGTGTAGCTAACATTTTAGCTTCATCAATTTGTTCTGTTCCTTCTCCTAAAGAACATTCTCCTGTTCCTTGTAATTCTGGAAATTCTTCTAATAATTCTGCATGTGCATCTATAGTTTGAATATAATAACATGTATCATCTGCAGATTGTGGTTGTTGCATTGCTCTATCAACTGAAAAGGTAACACTCTCGTCCTCTATACTTAAAGTCAATTTCTTACCGAACACGTCTATTATTACTTTAGCCGTGTTTAAGAATGGTCTTCCTAGTATGAGAGGAACTTGAGAATCTTCTTCCATGTCCAGAACAACAAAATCTACTGGAAATACTAAAGTACCAACTTTAACTAACATGTTCTCCATTATCCCTCTAGGATATTTTATTGATCTATCGGCTAGTTGTATGCTTATTCTTGTTGGTTTTAATTCTCCAAGGTCTAGTTTAGCGTATAGTGAATATGGCATTAGATTTATACTAGCACCTAAGTCTGCCAATGCTTCTATTGAACTAAGACTACCCAGAAAACATGGAATTGTGAAACTTCCTGGATCAGATAATTTTTCTGGTATCTTATTCAACAGCACTGCTGAACAATTATCATTCATGGTAACAGCCGAGAGTTCTTCCATTTTCTTTCTATTTGAGATTAGATCTTTCAAGAATTTAGCATATCTAGGCATTCCTGAAATCACATCAATGAAAGGAAGTTTTACATTTATCTGTTTAAACATATCCAAGAATTTAGATTGCTCGGCTTCAAGTTTCTCTTTCTTCATTTTACTCGGGTAAGGAAGTGGTGGTTGGTATGGTTTAACATAAGGTTTAGCCTTAACTGTGTTATCTTCATTAACCTTCTCAACTACCGGTTCTTTTTCCTTATCTTGATCAGGTTGTGGTTCTTGTGAAGTATGAATAGCTTCATCAGAAGTTACAGGTATTTCAGGTGGTTTAAGTGTTGTACCACTTCTTGTGGTAATAGCTTTAGCTGTTTCATTTCGGGGGTTAGCATTTGTATCACTAGGTAGACTTCCCGGTTTTCTTTCACCTATTAACCTTGCTAGGTTACTTACTTCTTGTTCCAGATTTTGAATAGAAGCTTGTTGATTTCTAAATGCTTGAGCATTTTGTTCATTAGTTTGTTTTTGAGATGTGAAAAACTGCGTTTGAGTTTCAACTAGCTTCGTCATCATATCTTCTAAATTCGGCTTTTTATCATCGGTTTGTTGTGGTGGTTTGTTTTGAAAATTAGGTCTTTGCTGATTGTAATTATTATTGGATACTTGTTGATTGCTAGGACCTTGTTGGTTGTTGTATAGAATATTTCTGTTATAATTCTGGTTTTGATTGTAAATCGGTCTTGGCGGTTGATAATTATTCTGATAATTATTTCCAGGCCTTTGGTTTATGTATGAAATATTCTCTCTTTGTTCCATTGTTAATTCAATACTGAGACAATCTTTTGTCAAATGTGGTCCTCCACACTGCTCACAACTAATTCGTATTGAGTGAATATCTTTAGTCATCTTTTCCATTCGTCTCTCGACAGCATCTATCTTTGCGGAAATGGAATCTAAGTCATGGCTAGAATTGGCTCTAGCTGCTTTAGATGATCTAACGATATCTTTTTCTTGGTGCCACTCATGTGAGTGGGAAGCAGTGTTATCAATAATTTTGTAAGCATCAGTTTCAGTTTTCTTCATAATAGAACCACCAGCTGCTATATCTATGTCTTTCCTTGTAGTGATGTCGCATCCTTGATAGAATATTTGTACTATTTGACAGGTGTCTAAACCATGTTGCGGACATCCTCTCAACAACTTTCCAAATCTTGTCCACGCCTCATATAAAGTTTCATTTGGTTTCTGTGTGAATGTAACAATTTCTCCTTGAAGTCTTACGGCTTTAGATGCAGGAAAGAATTGTTTAAGAAATTTTTCAACTAAAACATCCCATGTATCAATCGCCCCTTCAGGTAACGATTCCAACCAATCTTTGGCTTCTCCCTTTAAAGTCCAGGGAAATAACATGAGATATATCTGTTCATCCTCTACTTCTCGGATTTTAAATAGTGTACAGATCCTATTAAAGGTACGTAAATGTTCATTTGGATCTTCCTTCGGCGCACCACTAAATTGGCATTGATTAGTCACCATGTGTAGAATTTGTCCTTTGATTTCATAATCTGGCGCATTAATGTCTGGATGAGTAATTGCGTGACCTTGGCCAGTGCGTTTAGCTCTCATTCGGTCTTCCATACTTAAAGGTTCTGTTACTTCCATAATTGAATTTGTTGAATCGGAATCACTAGAGGATTCTGATTTTATGGTTCATTCCTCAACAATCTCTGTTTGAATGATTGGTGGTTCCGGAGGAAAATTTAATGGTTCAGGATCTACGAATCGTTCCTGAATATTCTCCGAATTCTCAATTGTGAGGTCGGGTTCAAAAAATGGATTATCGGAAATTTGAACTGGAGTACTTGGTCGACTGGAAGACGATTCTAAAGAAAAATCAACGGCGGTAATATTTACTAAATGTCTTGATCTAGTTACAGGTGGTGAACGTACAAAAGGTGGTGAACGTCTTGCTCGGTGCATTCACTGAATATCCTATTAGTTTTTAAAAGGAAAGAAAAATTATAATAAGTTATCCAATCAATAGACTTTTCTGATTTTGCCCACGTTTCGAATAGCCAAAAGATGCAGCAGAGGGGCAGGATTCGTTTGGTCTCAATATAATTGAGGACTGTTTGGCTCCAATAACCCGGTCCACGTACAAATCCAACTATTACTACGAACCAGAAAATTTTGATGTCTATTAATTTAACCACTTAAAATAAATTTTCGTAATTTTAAGAAATTTAGATAAGAAGTAGAATAAAAATCTATGTCCTAAAACTAGAATAGCGAGAAATAAGAAAGAAAAAGAGCGCGTCGGAAAAAGGTCGAAAAAGAAAAATGGTTGAAAAATAAAAGGTGACGGAAAAATAAAAGAAACTTATAACACTTAAAAACACTTGACTAACCTAACCTTATTACTACAACTAACTTAAAATTATAATCGCAAATTGAGATTACTAATTGGAATGATAATTGATACATAGGTAAAAGTCGTCTAAAAATATTAAAGCTTACAGGAAAAACTAAATCCCAAATGGAAATAACTTAAAAAGAAACTAAAACTTAAAAAGGCGTCGCAAAATTCTAAAGTACCTAAATCTTAGTATAAAGAAAAAGCACTTAAGGAATTCTACGGCAAAGCCTAAAAATCTAGAAGTAAAAATAATTATGGCAAAAACTAAGTTTAAAACTAAAT